>NC_133621.1:54490197-55110197 GCF_048593235.1 Sminthopsis crassicaudata
ATCCTCTGGGTTTGGTTTGGAAAAAAGAATGACCACCTTTCCTCGGGAGATGGAATGAAGATGATAATACAGGAATACATCTGAATTTTGTGAGATGAGGAGAAAGGAAAAAGAGGTAGCTCCTTTCAGTGAATAGTCTCCAATTTTTCCCCTATGAAGTATGAGCCAAGATAAAAGGGTTGTAGAAGACAAGGATGGATTAAAAAAAAGAATAATCACTGTCATCAGCTGAAGAGTGAAGTGATTAGGGAGGTGCTGCAGTAAAGAGATCCAATTGAGATGATGTAACATAAATCAATAGTGAACCCAATCAGTATGCTTTTGTGAATTTCTCTAACTTGGATCAACAGCTCAGGGATGAGAATGGGTCACTGTTTACAGGCTTCCCTTAGCTCTGATTCCTTTATTACTTTAAGTGACTTTAGAACCAGCTCATCATTTTAAGTATGTTTGGAAGGTCTTCTCTCTTTTGCAGATCTGGGAGGGGGAAATAAAGGGAATAAAAGAGAAAAGGCTGGGAATGTATATTTCTCATAGAGATGATATGAGCCTATAAAAGTTAAAACATTTTTTCCTTCAAATTCAACTATGGTTTTGCATTAAAAATGGGGATTTTATAATGCTTGATTTGTCCTTTCAAAGAGAACAGACTTCAGAGAATTCCCCACTCCGCCCACTTCCCACTCTATACAATCTGGTAATCACAAAAAAGAAAATTTAAAAGGCAGTAAGCTCATTGTCTTTTGAGGTATCAATATTCTTGAGAAAAATCATTGATTGAAAAAGAAAATCTTGAAAAAGACAATTTTTGAACATTTCCAAAGTAATGAATTATTGTGTCCTTGGGTTTATATCATTTTATTGTACTCCCTCACTCCTTCCATTCTCATTCAATTTACTACTTAGATCTTTAAAAATCATGATCAATGTTCTGTGTTCTTCTCTAAATTGTCTTTAAAATAATATTGCAAGCAATTTTCATTTAATCACTAAGCCCCTGAAAGGAATATTATGGACATATTTAAAATTCTTCTGATTTAAGAAATATCTGAATAGAAACTTCACAAATAGTAGCCAATTCATCTATGCAAAGACAGAGAGAGGGATTATGCATCTCTAAGGGCCTTTGATTAAATGATGACAATATCCCACTTACACTCTCATAAGGAAATGATAACATAAAAATATTTCTTAACTTGGTGCTGCTCTCATATAAGACACAGCTCATAGGATGAAAGGTAGATGACATTCCTTCCATTACTCACTTACCCCCACCTTTTATAAAATATAATGATTTGGTCTCCCTATCTTCCTTACTTTGAAAGAACTTCATGGTGGCTTTTACTTACTTTATTAATTTCCTGGGATAATTGTTCCCTCTATAGGCAATCTATTGCCTACCTCCTGCTGCCTCCTAGCACTCATCATATTAATGCAAAACTTAGTGAGAAAAGCTGGTGGATTTAGCTCACTACAGCTCAGAATTCCCAAGCTCATGCCATTCATTAACATTAGTCTCTTTTCCCAGTAATTGAGATTACAGATGTGTGCCATGACAGCAGACAATTTCTTTTAGTGATTGCTTTATTTTTCCACTTTAAAGATCCTTTTTTAAATTATGTGCAAAAATTATTAACATTAGTTTTTTAAAAATTTGAGTTCTAGATTTGAGTTTTTAAAAATTTGAGTTCTAGATCTAAAAATTGTTTTAGATAAATACTGTTTATCCCTTTAAGGAAAGCTCCTTTTATTCCTATACTTTTAGTGGTTTTTTTTTTTTAAACTAGGAATGTGTTACACTTTATCAGTAGCTTTTTTCTCCTTCAACTATTGAGAGAATTGTATTATTTCTGTTGGTTTTATTATTGATAGGGTTAATTATTCTGTTACTTTTTCTAATCTTGAATCCCTCCCACATTCCTGATATAAATCCTATCTTGTCATAGTATAAGATCTTTGTGATATAGAAAGCTGTAATTTCCTTGCTACTATTTTATTAAAATGTTGTGTACCAATATTTATTAAAGAAACTAAATAAGTTTATTTCCCCCCCCCCTTTTTTGCTCTTTCTGGTTTAGGTATCAATCCCATGTTTATCATAAAGGAATTTGATAGAACTCTTTTTTTACCTCTACAGTATTAGAATGAATTGTTCTTAAAATGTTTTGTAGAATTCATATATCTATCTGATTCTGGTGACTTTTTTCTTAGAAGGCCCATTGAAAACTTATTCAATTTATTTTTTTCCTAAGATAGGGTTTAGTATTTTATTTTCTCTTCCATTAACTTATATTTTTATAAATACTTATATGTTATATATTTATATTATATTTCTTTTAGTAAATATATATTATATTTTAATAGTTACCAATTTAACTAAATTACAAGATTTGTTGGCATATAATTGGGAAAAATAGTCTAACAGTTGTTTTAATTTCATCTTCATTGGTGGTGAACATACCCTTTTAATTTTTGATACTGGGAATTTGGTTTTCTCCTTTTTTCAAATCAAATTAATAATTTATTTTTTTCATAATATCAGCTGCTATTTTTTGTTAGTTTTCTATTTTTACTTTCCATTTTATTAATCCTACCTTTTATTTTCAAAATTTCCAATTTGGTGTCTAATTAGGGATTTTAATTTATTCTTGTTCTAGTTTTTGTTAGTTGCATATCCAATTTTTTAAAAAAAATTTCCTCTATTGTATTGATGTAGGCCTTTAGAGGTTCAAATTTTCTTCTCCCCCATCCCAGTACTTCTTTGGCTGCATCCCATAAATCCTGCTATGTTATTTCATTGTTGTCCTTCTCTTTAGTGAACTTATTGATAATTTTTGTGATTTATTCTTTGATCCACTCCTTCCTTAGGATTAAATTATTAGTTCCCAGTTAATTTTTAACCTGTGTGTTGATGGGTCTTTTGAATGTAATTTTGTTATATTGTGATTTGATAAGGATGCATTTAATATTTCTGCTTTTATGTGTTTGTTTATATGTTTTCCATATCCTAAAAAATTCATTTTTTATATAGGTTCCCTGTACCACCAAAAATAGTATAGTTGATTTTATTCAAAAGTCTATCACATTTAACTTTTCAAAAATTCTCTTTTTTAAGTACTTTCTTTTTTATTTTTGATTAGATTTATCTAGTTCTAAGAAGAGAAAGTTGAGGTTCCCCACTTGTATAATTTTACTGGCTATTCCCTCCTGAAATTCACTTAACTTTTCTTTTAAGAGTTTGGATGCTATTCAATTTGATGCACATATATTTAGCATTAATGTTAATTCATTTTAATGTTACCTTTCAGCAAAATGAAGTTGCTATGCTTTTCTCTTTTAATTAATCTACTTTTGCTTTTGCTTTGTCTGAAATCATGACTGATACTACTTTTTTTTTCCTTCTTCTTCTTCTTCTTCTTCTTCTTCTTCTTCTTCTTCTTGTTCTTCTTCTTCTTCTTCTTCTTGTTCTTCTTCTTCTTCTTCTTCTTGTTCTTGTTCTTCTTGTTCTTGTTCTTCTTCTTCTTCTTCTTCTTCTTCTTCTTGTTCTTGTTCTTCTTCTTCTTCTTCTTCTTCTTCTTCTTCTTCTTCTTCTTCTTCTTCTTCTTCTTCTTCTTCTTCTTCTTCTTCTTCTTCTTCTTCTTCTTCTTCTTCTTCTTCTTCTTCTTCTTCATCTTTTTTTAACTTTAGCTGAAGCTTAATAGATTTTGCTCCAGGCCCCTATTTTTACTTTGTGTGTGTCTCTCTCTGTTTGAAGCATGTTTCTTGCAAACAACAAATTATAGAATCCTAGATTTTTAATCCACTGTACTATACATTTTGGTTTTATGATTTCCATTCCATTCTTACTCAGTTATGATTACTATGTATTTCTCTCCATCCTGGTTTCCCCCCCTGTTTATCCTCCTCTCTCTCATTCCTTTCACCCTATCTGTCCTCAGAATTGTTTTTCTTCTGACTATTGTCTCCTCAATTCCATCTTTATTCTATCAGTCCTCCCATTTTTGGTGAACTATTGTACATCTTTTCCCATTTGGCCAATTTTCCTTTTTAAGGAGTTTGCTTCAATGCATTTTGTATATATTTTTCCCATTTATCCAATTTTTCTTTTTAAGGAATTCTTCTCTTCAGTGTATTTGTATTTGTATCTCTCTCTCTCTCTCTCTCTCTCTCTCTCTCTCTCTCTCTCTCTCTCTCTCTCTTTAAAACCATTTAGCCTGCTTATTTTTTAAGGTGTTTATTTTCTTCGGTATTTTTTTGTGTCTCCTTTACAAAGTTGTTGATTCTTTTTTCATGATTTTCTTTCATGACTCTTATTTATTTCCCCAACTTTCTTCTTTCTCTCTTATTTGAATTTTTAATTTTTTGAGTACTTCCAAGACTTGAGAGAAGTTTATATTTCTTTTGAAGCTTTGAGTGTAGCTTATTTAATTATCTTCTTCTGAGTTTGTGTTTTTAATCTTCCCTGTCACCACAGAAATTTGCTTTGGAGAGGTTCCTTTTGTCTGTTGTTGTATGCTCATTTTCCAGCTTATTTCTTGACTTTTAACTTTATGTTAAAGTTGGGCTCTTTTTCAGGGATAGAGGGAGCCCTGTTTCAAGGCTTAGTATTTTTACATTTCTGTTTCAGATCTAGTAGTGGGGCCTAATATATTTTTGATTCTTCCAAGGTGATGAATGAGATCTAAGTAGAGGAGGTGGTTAGCACTCCCTGCCCATGCTCTGGTTTGTAGCAACTGTAAGCATTCTTTTCTATTCTGGAACTGTGACCCTTCCTTTGTAGTTGCATGCACTAATGTGCTAATGCTCCTCCTTAACCTGAGACTGTGATCCAGAATTGCATATGGGCAATGCAACAGAGTCCTACACTCTGTGTCAACAAAGTTCCTCTGTAATCTCCTGCTGACAGTTGCCTAACCCCCTAACTATCTGTGGGCTGAAAGCTCTATATTCTGCTATAGTAGATTCAGTCACTTCCAACATCTGCTATTAGTTTACCTGGACACAGTTTATACATGCATACCTTGTGATGGAATATGCTCTACTCTCACCCAATGAGATAAATCTTTCTGCTTGATCTAAGTTGCCTGAAGTCTGGAAAATTGTTTGGCTTCTCCTCTTCTTCCTCTTCTTTTTTCCTTCCTATTCTCCTTCCTTCCTTCTATCAGGGCTGGAGCTCTAGCCTATAAAATCTTTCCACAAATTCATATTGGCCAATGTTACTTAATCTATTTTATATTTATCATTGTTGTTGTTGTGTGGATGTGGAATGGTATTTGCTCTGCAATTTGTAGCTTAGTGCCTATTTCTATGTGGCTCCATTTAATAAATCAAATATTTTGAAATTTGAAGTATTTCAAGGCTGTCATACTCATATTTAAAACATAATATCATAGGCAAGGATTATTGTTAAAAAGGAAATGAGTGTGCTTTGCTTCTGGGAAAAGCACTGAATAACTTTCCAAATGTAAGATGGCTATGAGTAGTCTTCAGAATATTGCCAATGTAAAAATTGCTCAGGAGAAGTATTATAACTGATAGTGGAGAAATAATGTGTGACTAGAACAGATACAACATGGAGAAGGCAAGGGGTCAATTCATGGAAAACTCATGTATTCTATGGGTACTTTAACAAAGGTAAGAAATGTAGAGGAAAGACACCAGAACACAGAGTGGGCTCCTGACAGAGTATTTATAGGAGACATGGACAATAACAAATGAACTATGAACTCCACAATTGAATGAAGTGTCCATATTGAGGAGATTACAGGTCTAACAAAAACAAACAAACAAACAAACAAAAAAAACAAAAACAAAACTAAAGAAGTAAGCCAGTAGACTTAGTTAAATGTAAAAAACAAAACAAAACAAAACAAAAACTATTGTTGACAATTTACATAAATGTGTGCTAAATTTAGGATTTTGCTATATTATTTGCTTTCCTCTGTTACAATGTAAATTCTTTAAGATTAAGGAAATGTTTCCACTATGCTATACAAACTGTGTACAATAAGCACTCACACTATTATGCCCAAAGTACTCAATAAAAATTAGTTTGCCAGGATGACAATATTATGGTTGAGTATTGTCTTGGAGAAAATGAACAAATTGATTATAAAGTTTTTTTCCAATATAAAATATCATAAAAACAAAAAGATGAGAATTCAGTATTGTGGAATTAATCTTCCTTATGGTTGGCATATTTTCCACTTCTTGATTTTGGATTAAGCACAAAGTAATTATATGAAAAGGATAAACTTTTATAGAAGATTAACTGAACACATTGTGTCCACATTCTTGATGTTTAGGTATAAGTCCTGGGCACAGCTAAGTGAATCCCTTACTCTATAATCAAAATGCAAGTGTGACCACATTTTCATTCTTATAAAATTTAACATCAACTACACAGAATTCAACACACCCCCATTTAGTGGAAATTCTTTTTTTAGAGAATATTTTTTTTTTTCTTCTTGATAAATTTTTTTCTTGATAAGATAATTCTTTTAGAATTTCTTTGATTTTCTCTTCATGATAAATCAATCACCGTTTCTGGCATGTTTTTTCCCCCCAAATCCCCTTGATTCTTGACAGTGTAAAGAGTTCCTATATTATTTCTCAAAAATTCCTAAATTTCTTGCATGATTTCTTTACCATGGATGTTATAAATATTTTAGTTTACTTTTTATTTCATGAACATACTTTCATTGTCTATCATTTGGTCTAAACATTTTGGAGATTACATGGAGGTATATTTCCTTTCACAATTTCAGTATTAATGACTTCCATATATTGTTTACAACTTTTTTTTTAAGTCTTTCACTTACATTCTTTGCTTGGCTATCTTATTAATTATCACACACACACATATATATTTGTATGTATGTATGTATATTTATCCTGTATGCACCTTATCGAAATTAGGAAGTGTGTTTAGTTAGCAGTTACTCTTTGATGAACAATGGATTAATATTAAGATTTGGTTTGTTGACAACTCAGTTACTTTAAGAATATAATCATAAATTCAATTGCCAAGCCACATGCTAGATATTTTATGGTTTAAAAACATTACCAAGATTGAGAATTGAAAGAAGAAAGAAAACAAAAGGAGAAAATCAGAAATGCATGGACTACTACTTTGGAGATTTCTTTCAATCTTAATTTAAAGAATTGCCATAAAAGTTCACATTTCCATATCACTTATGTTTAGAGAGGACTTGGGTCAGAACTCCATGAGGTAAGAAGTGGAAATATTACTATTCCCATTTTGTGGATGAGAACGTATGGCTCAGACAGGTACACTATAATTTAACTTTAATCATATGGCTATGAAATGGCAAACCTTTTTGGATGTAAGTTCAATGATCATTCCATTCTATACAAAATGTCTTTTGATGAATTGACTATATTATAGCTTTTACCTCATCTTGATTCCTACTTCTGTCCCCATACTATTTATAGAAAGCCACAATAAATTTAGTTGAGATGAATGGTTGCTTAAAAAAGCTTTCAAGGATATGTCTTGGGGTCAATTTATTCAGTTCAATCTTTTTACATCTATAGTGCTATATCATCGGTTAGCAAGTATTTTTTAAATAGCTGTCAGTTTATTCAGTACTGTTTTCTTACATCTATAGTACTATGTCATCAGTTAGCAAGTATTTTTAAAATAGTTGCTATGTGTCAGGCACCAAAGACCTATGACTAATGGTCATTAATTGATTGGACTGATTGACTGATTCATTAAGTGGGTACTTACTATGTCTGTTGTATTAAACTGCATTTAGGGAGCTTGCTAAGTCAAGATGATAATATATACAAATAAATGTGCTAAACTGACATTCTAAAATAATGATATCACACAAGATACTAATGATATCACTTTTACAAGCTACTCAAGTAGACTGAGCAAAATCACAAAAATTATTCTTATAGGTTTTACTATAAATTTATATTACATAATTTCAATTGGGACCTCACTTCCAGAAGGCAATCTTTTTATGTCTTCTTAATTGACTCATTGTCTCACTCACCATATCAACTTTTCCAAACTTTTTCATCCCTCTTCAAAACTCTCCTGTCCTCATCCTTTATCTCAAGTGAGGACTTTGCCTCATATTTCAATGAAAAAGTTGATTCCATTGTCAGAGACTTCCTTCTCCCCTTTTTTCTCATTTCATTTCAGTCAGATGCCATTTGCAACTATGTTCTTTGGCCACAATAACTCATCTCATATAAAAAGATGGTCCTGCTCCTTGCCAAACAAAGGTCCTCTTTGTGTGTAATTCTTACCTTCCATCAAGTTTTCTATAGTTTCCCCTTCTCTCATTTCCATTTGTCTGTTTCTATTAGTTGTTTCCCTGATACCTACAAAATAATCATGTTTTCCCTTCCTCAAAAAATATCATTTGATAAATTGTATCTTGTGGGTTATTATCCCATATGTTATATATCTTCAACTTTTTATGGCTACTCTTCTTAAGAAGGTTGTCTGTGACCAATGTATTTCCTTTCTTCTCACTCTCTTCTTAACCCTTTCTGGCCTGTGATGTCATTACTCAAATGAAAATGGTTCTTTACAAAGTTTCCAGTGATCTTTTAATTGTAAAATTGAATTATTTTCCTTCCTCATCCTTCTTGTAGACTTCTCTGAGTCTTTGATACTCTAAGTCATTATCTTCTTGATGTTTTCTGTTTTCTGGATTTTCATCACAAACTTCTTTTCTTTATCTTCTAGCTGTCTCACTGCTCCCTTTGTTATATCTTCATGCAGGTTAAGCATATGAATGTTCCCTAGGTCTGTGTCCTGAGACTTATTTTCTTTTATCTTTTGACTATTCATTTGCTGATCTTATTGCTTCCCCTGGATAAAATTATCTCTGCTGATTCTTAAATTTAACTTTCTTAGTTCTGTTTTACAAATTTTGAAATGATACATGTACTACCTGCCTCATAGTGTTGTAAAGAGGCTCTCATAGGCTCTCATATGTAAAATGCTTCCAAAATGTAAAGTGCTATAAAAAGCTAATTCTTAAGGAGAAATCATTTGATGTCAATTCAGGCTGACATCTCACATAATAATAGAATAGTATCAGATATTATCCCATTTCTTGTGTCTAAATACTCTGGACAGTAAGAGCAAGTCTTTCTTCATCATTTTGGACCAGAGATTGATTCTGGGAGAAAACAGAGAAGAGAATAGACATTTATATATTCCCTAGAATGTGTATGGCACTGTGCTAATTGTTATTTTGATTGCTTTACAAATACTCATTTGATATTAAAGTAGAAGATATTTGTTATTGTTTAAGAAAAGATTCATTTCCAAATGGAAAAGGAGCTATATAAGTCAATCACATCTACTGAAAATTTGACCAATTTGTTCAGAGAGAAACACAGGATGAACTATATTAGGTTTTCATTTCTCACATGTGACTTTGAAATAAACAGCTATGGTTGGTTTTAAGTGCATTGTGTGGATCAGAACCTTTCCACAGACTTTCAGCAATAGGCCAGATGAAGATTCTACTTATAATAAACCTCAAGGTAAGAAGCAAAAAGAGGACATGGGTATTGCAAAGTCTTGAGGTTTCTTCATCTTGAGGTTAAGGAAAAATAGGTTTATTACACTACAAGTACAACAACTCAAATCAAGGGGGAAGGTTAACCAAAAGGATTTTGTACATATTGCGTGTTGAACAATGTTTTTCCTATTATCCAAAAAATAAGTTGAAAAATTATTTTTACTGAACTGATTGTATTTAGCACTTGATTTAGCATTTTGTAGGCAAAGCTTGAGACAAGACTAAATTGGAATCTACTGGAGGGTAACTGGAAGAGTGAGGAACCCTAGAATTGATGTCAAAAAAGAATCAATTAAAGAAAAGAAAGATATTTATGTCAAAGAAGAGAAGATGAAGACACATGGTAACTGCATTCAAGAAATTGAAAATGGTTTGTTATGTGTAACCCAAGAATGTAGAGTCAGAGGCAGAGAGGCAAAGCTTGACTTAGTATCAGGGAAGCCTTTCTATATTGGCACTGTTCCATAGCAGGACTGAATGACTTTCTTAGGGAGTGGGCTTTCTCCTGACTGGAAATCTAGAAGCTAGGGTTGGATTTCCATCTGCTGGGCAGCATATAGCAACATTTAAAAAAAACTGTATCAGACTACATACCCTGTGAGTTATTTTCC
This sequence comes from Sminthopsis crassicaudata, assembly GCF_048593235.1. NCBI lineage: Eukaryota > Metazoa > Chordata > Mammalia > Dasyuromorphia > Dasyuridae > Sminthopsis > Sminthopsis crassicaudata. The sequence continues at coordinate 54,500,387 of NC_133621.1, forward strand.
AATTTTCAGAGAGATTCTGTGAACCATTAAATATTTAAAAAAAGCCCAAGAGCGGTTGGTTAAAAAAAATAGCACCTTTTTGTTGTTGGGCAGGCGTAGAATTAGAGAGGTCACAATCTTTACTGCAATAGCTGAGTTTTTTGGGTTTTTTTTTTTTTTTGTTTGTTTGTTTTTTTTTTTTTTAATCCAAGAGGTGGTCATTTTTTCCCCCTCAACAGGACACTCTATGTTCATTCTGAAAACCAAAGGGAGTATTTTACAAGTTGGTAAACTCCAGAATCTAAGGTTCATCCATCCAGAACCAGGCTACATTTGTCTTTTTGATAACTAGTAAGTACTACAATAAATTGATGAAACATCTTTCTTTTGCTTTGCCTGAGAATGAAGTTGGACTTTATAGTGGTGTTCTGCCTATTTATTTTGAAGCAATTAATGACTCTATTCTTCAGTGGTCTCTTAAATTTTCTATCCACTAAGAGGTTGAATAGTAAAATGATATTTAGTAGATTTTGACATTTTGGCTTTCTTTAAAAAATATTTTTTAAACATGAACATTTTTGCACAGCTAGATATGTGCTTGTGGTGAATAACCTTGGATAGAATTTTGGATTTAGGGCATTTTTGAAGAAATATACTTCATTGAAATAATTTGGAGTTTTTAAATAGGGCTTTTGGAGTTTCTAAAAAAGAGTGAGAATGATGCCTTGAGTATAGTCTTATATAGGAAGTATTCTGCATACAGCCTGCCCAAAGAACACAATAAAACAAATTTTGGGACTCTCTTTATCAGGCCTATTATTCATTAATTTCGTGTATGTATGAATAAAGCACACATTTGACCAAAAATAACACATCCAAGTTTTGGATAAATCTTTTCAATTTACTTGACAATTTCTATACCCACTCAAATGGACTTTGGTGAATAAATGGTTTCACTATTTTTTCCAGTATTTGTTAACCATAATTTATCCCAGAATTCTTATCTTGTCTAATTCTTGTCTATATTCTTGCCAAAGTCCTTCACAGATGACCTATACAACATACTGCTTTTATTTTGAATGTTTTATTATTTTGTGCATATCAGTATAATATTCAGGATGTCCATTTGTTATCTCTTGTTCTTTCTGAAAGTTTGGTTATCTCCTTTTCAAATTTGCTATGTCTTTGATGGCATATTTTACACTTCTTATGATCTTCATTGGTAATATGCTTCAACCTTGTTGATGTTGATCCTCGCCATTTTCTCACACCGTTTGTAACACATGCTTTATAAATTTTAGTGATCACAATGTTAAGCATCTATCTCTATTTAAAAATGCATTGGATCTTGAAACATATTATGTAATATGAATCATATTTATTTTCCTTTGTGGGCTCACTCTGTTAACTTACTAATATTGACAGGTCATGGTCTGGAGGAAATTTGATTACTATTCCTTTAGAGCTTTTAGAGGCAACCCTGATGGGTAATGGTTTTCTAATATTATTATTGTGCTCCGTAATATCATTCAGCAGGTAAAATTAGCTTTTAGAAAAATATCTTACTGAGAATATATATTAAAACAGTAACTATAAAAACTTCTCCATCTCATCCCATATAAGAATAAATTTTCACATTGCCTATACAGGATCCTTACAGGATGTATGCAAATGTATAAATTTAAAGTACAATGGTAGTCATACTTCTAAATGACACATGAAAGAAATGGAGTTTTAGGATTTCTTTTGCCAGGGATAACTGGCACCCAAAGTCCTTTTATTTATAATTAAAGTTATAATAAGGTGTCCTTTAGGCTTAATTCTCTATTGAACTCAATGAATCAGTGCAATTCTATAGTTTATCACCAGCATTTATTTCTGCTTCAGGGGGTTATATCATTGAAGAAGCTGTCATCCTGAAGGCATTGTTTTCACCTCTATTTTAAATCCTTTCTTTGCCATTAGATTCTATCACACTAACTAACAGAAAGTGGTTGCTAACTTGGAGGGCAAGTTGAGCTGACACGCAGTTGGCAACAGTGAAGCAGAAAAGAAGTGCGCAGCATTCAGAGATTTGGTGTATAGAATTCACTCATCTGGGTCAGGACACTTGCAACCATCAAGACTGGTTTGGGCAAATGATGGGCAAATTCAGAAGTTGCTAAATAAAAAAACAAGAACTCCACAGGATATATCAGCAGGGGTGTTCATCCTTCTTTAAGAAGGCAGGATTTAATTCCAATAAAAGTAAAGTACAAGTGAAGCTTAGAGAGATGAAAGATTCTTGGCTCAGTATGAAAGCAGATGAAATTCAGTTCTATGCTTGATAGCAACAATCCAAAGTGCTTTTATGAAGTCTTCAAAGTTATTTATGGGCCAAAGATTCAGGGTCCATCTCACCTACTCAGTGCTATTGAAGCCATATAGACTACTGATAAGGAAATGATCTAAAGAGATGGGCTGAATGCTTCCAAAGTATATTCCACAGACTGTCATCAGTAAATGCTGAAACTACTGACTATTTACCTCTGGTTGAGGTTAATCCTTCCTTAGCTGAAGTTCCAACCAAAGAAGAGGTTTGCACTGCCATTAGATTAATTTCACGTGGCAAAGTACCTGTTGCTGATTCTATTATAGCTGAGATTTACAAGGTAGGATGTACACTGCTCATACAAAAGTTGACTGATATTTCCCAGGCAGTAGTTTCTCCTCCCTGACCCTGGAGTTCGAGAATGCATTCAATGTCCATCTCTACCAAGGTAAAGACAGTGGGACTTTCACTGGAGTAGTGGGAAATTCTATTCTTCAAAGAAGAACAATGTTTTTCTTTCTACAATTTTGTACAAGGAAATAAGGTTTTCTTCTTACATTTTTAGTATAAGCATGTATCTTTCTAATAAAGATTTTACTTAGAGGAGTAGACTGGCATATAGGATGATAGACAGTGATATCTTTTTTTTAGTGATTGATGACATCTACAATGCTTTTAATTTTCCTGGAATCCTTTGTTCTTTGAGATATTTTGAAAATTCCTCCCCAAGATGCCTTTAAAATCATGTCTATTCCAAGATTTATATTTCTGTTGCACATATTTGGTCAGGCCCAACTGGTTTTCCTGACTGCTTTTTTGCAATTCACATTTCCATTTTCCAATGTAACACATGTATTACTAAAGAATCAGAATCCAAATGTAGTGATTTTACTGTCTGAGAAGATAAGAATAAATTGTTATAATATTGCTGGCAAACATGCTCTACTTCCCATCTATTTGTTCTCTTCCTTTTTAGCTTTAGTTTCATCTGTAAATGCTCTTAAGATGATCAGAGTTAGTTGCTTATCACAGCATGCTCCTTTTCTTCCCTTTGTATGATGAACCTGTAATGCTGATAATCTTTTATCATGTTTCACAAATGAGGTTGCATTCTACATGAGTATTGACTTTGGCCACACCTCTTTTCTGTGCAAGGGCATATACTTCAATGGTTGAAGACATTTCTGTGCTCTTTTGGCCTCCTCACTGTGATGATTGCTTTATACTGGTTAAGTATCTGAGAAATGGCAGTTACCATAGCCAATATCTTTTTTTTTTATCTTTTTCTATTTTTCATAGTTAATAGGAGCCAATAAACAATCAATAAACATTTATTAAATACCTATATGTGCCAGGTACTATGCTAAGTGCAGTCAATAGCTTATTGTTAACTAGATACAGTGTCTTCCTTCATTTTGATGCTGGACACTAGCCATGAGAAATAAGTAAATGCATGCATATTTTAACTGAAAGAAAATTATTATGTTTCAGTTTTTCTCTTTTCAGGAAAAAAGAGAAGACTTGGAATTTCATTTATTGCAGTCATTTACAGAACATAAGTTGTAGGCATGCTCCTGCATTTATTAAACATTCTTGTTTTCCTCTGTTGAAACTTTTAAGGAAGGTATTGCATTAAATTCACACAATTAAGGTTTTGTGTTGTCAGAATTTATTGTGTTCATTTCCAAAGATGAGAATTTTTCTACCCAACTGTAGATTATAGCTTAATCACATGATTCCTTCATTATGTACTGACTTCCTTAGAATGGAAATACAGGATTCTGGAAACAAGAGAGACTGAGCAATGATAGAGAAGCAAATACCCATATGTTGTACAAAATGATTTCTCAGGAAATGAAGAAAAGTGACATTTGTTATATTTAATGATAAATTGATCCAAAAGAATTGTTTAAATGTTTCAGAAACCATTGCATTTTTCTCTTTTCTATTCTTTTCCATGTTTTATAACTATGGTCAGTCAGTGAGAGCAGCAGAAATACAGCTATAGTTACAGGGCAGGAATTACTCTACTGCTCTCTAGACAGTGTTATACAACGAGGGAAACCAATGATCCTATGCACTCATTTAGCTTTGATGGGCCTTCTATTTGTCATGGGAAAAAATAAGTCTTGGAGCTCATGACATGATTTCAATTGATGATTTCAAATTTAAGAACTATATCCTTCTTCATCCCACTGTGAAGGCCCCTATCATTTTTGTTATAAAAAGACTAAGTCTTAGATAGATAATAATCTACTATGTGACCTGGTGGATAATTATGGTGATAATACTGATGAAGCTAATCACAGTAACTGCTTCTTGCCTCTTTTTAAACCTGTTTCTTCTCTTTTCAATTCACTGTGCCATGTTTATCTCAGGTGGATGGCCTGAGACTTGATTTCTAAGGTAATCAAGATCTATTCACTATTAATTCTCAGGCCTTGTCATTTGATAACTGTAGCTCAGAAGAGCTATCTTAATGTACCTGCTCCAAAAGTTGTCAGGTCAGATTCAAGTTATTTACCAAGAAGACAACTTCAACTTGAACTCATAACTAGCTGGTTGTCAGCAATCTGAAGATTAGTGCCTCCCAAGTTAACTAGGTGATGTTTCAAAGAAGTGTTACAAAATTTTTCCAATTTACTAGAAATTTAGAATTTTATTATGCATATCCTCCTTCATTCCACTTTTGATCTTTTCAGATTGGCCTTCTTTTAGTTTCTTAAATATAATACCCCATACCTGTAACATACTCCCTCTTCACATTTTCTTAGCTCAGGTGTCACCTATCTGTGATCTTTCATGATCCTCTGCTAAAGGACTTTCCCCCAAACTACTTTTTTCGAATTTACATAAATGTGTATATTCTGTCTCTGCCATTGAAAGGAAATTCCTTGAAGAAGGGAGCTGTTTGATTTTTGTCTTTTGTCTTCAGCATCTGGCAGAGTGCCTTACATAGTAGGATGTTGCAAAAGTCTTAGCTAACTAAGCTTTAATAGTTTAACACTGTACTGACTTCTGAATACCCTGTATAAAATGCTTGTTAATTTACTGATTGGATCTCAGAGTTTATACTTTACTGCTATCTCCTTTGAGAATTCCTATGAGAAACACTGGACTGAGGCATAAAGAAGCAAACTTTGGGGAAGGCACTGAATTCACCTAATATTTAAAGGTATGTTCTATGATTATCAGTGGATGATCTTGATAGGAAGCCTGGCCGGTAATTGTTTCATACAGCATAGCGGGAAAGCCAGATTTTAAAGAAAGCTTTCAGATTAGTTGCTGAATAGGAATAATAATCCCATATGATCCTTCTTATGATCACTTAGGTAGGAATCCATCAATCCTTTCTAATCTGAAAGTAAGGACAATCTTTCAAAGAAAAATAAAACCTTATACATCTTCAAAAGGTAGACAACATTTCCTGGAAATGTATATACTTATATATACTTGCTTTGTTTCCTTTAGGGTGGAAATGGATACCCCCTTTCCCTGACATTGACTTAGAAAATAAAAGTCTACTATGCAGGCATTGTTCAGTCAGATATTACAAAAAAATCTCATCTTTATCCCCAGTTAAAAATAAAATAAATGTTATAAGCTCAAACACCTGACAGTCTCCTCTATCGTTAAAAACTGACATGTGGGGAATTACACTGCAGGTCTCCCAGTCCAAGTCACAGCTGGGTTTGATTATTCACAAGTGAAGAAATATCAGATGGAAGTTTATCCCTCATTTGACATTTACTCACTTGGTTACCTTCGTTAGGCCCGAATGGAGGCACAGAATTTTCTGTGAGTCAGATGATTCTGGCTTGCTCAACTGCACGTATTCAGAGACAATTTTGTTTATTGCATTTTAGTAATTCTTAACCTTGGGCTCCAAGTGAAGTTGCAGAGATGGATAGTTAAAGAGAACTGATGTGAAATTTCTAAAATAGTAATTTATGGTAATGAAGCTAAAAAAAAAGTGGCACACTCTTTTATTCTCTTCATTTTTCTTTTATTGCATCACAGCCTCCTCCTCTATGTCCTCCTCTTCCCTCCAAAAAAAGTCCAAAGATATATATATATATATGTGTGTGTGTGTGTGTGTGTGTGTGTGTTTGTGGTGTGTGTGTGTGTGTGTGTGTGTGTGTGTGTGTGAGACCCTCCAATAAAAAACTGGAACTGTGTATAAGGATATTGAGTAAATCTGATTTCATTAGTATAGGTAGATATAAGTAAATCCTTTCTCCCAATGTAGGTCACAACTTTCTCTACCACTATTCATAAAAATGAATTTACATAACTTCTAAAGGTATAACAAAATTTCCTGATGTGTGTAGAGATACTTGGTTGTGTGTGTGTGTGTGTGTGTGTGTGTGTGTGTGTGTGTGTAGAAATGTTTAATCCCTTCTCCTACTTACCTTAGAATGTCATGGAACTTGCAATCTTATTGGAGAAGACTTTCATGCTTGAAAAATTAGCTCATTACATAAGATAGTTCATAATTACCTGTTATGTTTATGGTAAATTCCTTTTCCATTTTCTCTTGTCTCGGTTCATTTCTATCCAATTGAATTCAACAGGTATTTATTAATTATCTTGTATATATCAAGAATTTTGTTAGGTTTTAGGGACATGAAAAAAAAGATAGTCCCTATCTTAGGGAGTATATATTTTCTGGGACAGTAAGACATATACAGTTGCACATGATTTGAATTTGGAGTTGTTGCCAAATGTACACTTGCCAAAATATTATTTTATGGCAAGCTTACACAGGGCAAATGCTCATAAGATCTCTTTTGAGAACTTTAGAATTATTTGTATGACATGGGAGACACTGGCACAGGATTGCCAAGCAGACATGCCATTAGTAGAGAAGGTGCTATATTCTATGAGCAAAGCAGAATTGAATTAGTTCAGAAAAAAATGAATGGTGCTGAAAATTAGAAAAGCTACTCCAAATGTTTATGTGTGATATAGGTATTCTGTACAGGAGGATCCTCTGTAGTCACCTTCACTCATCTAAGAAATATTTTATTTACCATTTATTTGTATGGAACACATTCTTGGTTAGATTGGAATACATGGTTTCCAAGGTCCCTTCCTACTCTGAACTCCCATGATTCTAAACTATTATTGTCTCCTTTTTTAGTGAATTTTAGAAAAGTGAACCTGGATATATGTGTATGTATATATATATATATATATATATATATATATATATATATATATACTATAATAAGTATAATTATATATACATATATATACATATACATACATATATATAGTATATATATAATATACATATATATATATATATACATACATATATGTGTGTGTGTATATATATATATATATATATATAGTTCTCACCTTGTAATCCTAACATATATATGTTGGGCATCATGCTTTTGTCCCTAGACCACAAATTTTCTGGGGTGTGGGACTCCTCAGAAGTATGGAATTCAGGCCTCTTCCCCCTTATCAGATCATAAATCTAAAGCTGGAAGGAACCTAAGTTATAATCTAGTTAAACTTCTTTATTCTATTTATAGTCCCAAGGAGGTTACACAATTCTAAGATTGTATGAAGTCATTTGCCTTCAGGGTTCAAACTCTTCCCATTGTGCCAGACTGTCTCTCCTCCAGGTTACAAATTCAGGTCACAAGTTCAGTCTAGTTTGTAAATATGAAAATTTGAGGATTCAAGACAAAGAGTGATGATAGAGGTGGTTTTACTTGAGGAAGTGAAGAGATTCTTTCCCCAGAATTAAAGTTATTTCTGTTGTTTCTCTGGCTTCTATTTTAGCCTCCCTCTAACATAGTTCGTTTTCCTTCAGAATACTCTTCAGTTCTATCTTGAAATCTTTTAGCTATTGTAGGAAATGTGGTTTTCTTAATTTTCTAAAAACAAGAGCAAAACCACAAAAAACAAATGTGTTACCCTGCTAACTCCCTGCTAACTCTTTCCCCCAGTGGGTCTGTTGGATAGCAGCCAGGTATGATACTTGATGTTCTGTGCCACCTGCATGAAATTTCCTTGGGAAAATCAATCGGGTACAGCAAGCTGCCGTACAGTGACACTACCCTGAGGGACATGGAAGAATTCATATATAAATAATCAGTGACATTTGTACCAATCCCTCTTGGATTTGCCATTGAAAGAGAACTAAATATATAAGGAAGCCCATCTTGGATATTTTATAAGAATAGATCTAGTGACTAGACCTGTGATTTTAATGATAATGGAAACTCTCAGGTGATGAAATTCCCCTTTCCAATATATGTTGACACCTCTGAAAGCATCTCAGAGGTCTGCTTAGAGTAATGGAAGTGTGACTCTGACTTAGGGTCACACAATTTATGTAAAAGCAAAATATGAACATGAGTCATCTTAGTTTTTAGATAAACTCTACTTACCATGCCATTTTATATATTCTGTTTATAAATAATTTTATGTTCATATTTATATTAATGATCCAAATCCTTTTGTATTTAATCTAGCAAAGAAGTCAGTTTTAAAAAAGCAAAATCTAAAGAAGAGGTGGTTTTATAATATTGGACACATTAATTATCTTCCATGAAAAAAATGTGGACCAAGCAGCAAAGTTTAGTATCTATGTGGTTGGTGTTGAAAGCAGGAAGATGTGGGTTCAAACCCTATCTTGAATGTTTATTAGTTATGTGTTGAGGAACAAATCATTTAAACTCTGATTCTCAGTTACATCATCTGTTAAAAGGGAACATCTCACATGTTGATATGAAGTTCAAATGAAATAATTTATGTGGAATTTTTTTGGAAACTTGAAACTTTATATAAACATTAATCATTATTTACATTATTCCATTATTAGAAATTTAAACATGAGTTTTTAACATAGGATATTTGAATATAATTAGTTTCTTCTTCTCAATTTTACTTAAGCACTTAAAATATTATTCTGAAAAGGAAGAGATAAGCTTCACCAGACAGCAACAGGAGCCTGATGGTTAAGAATCCTTATAATTGCAGGAGTACTTTATTACAATTGTATTTTATTTTTAGTTAGCCAAATATTATTTTTTCTCTCATCTTCTGTACTCTGTGGGGTTAAGAGGGATAATCTTGTAGTAAATATGCATTATCAACCAAAATAAATTGTTGTTTTGATCATGTCTAAAATATGTCTGATTCTGCATCTTGAATCTATTGTCTTCTGCCAGATTCATGCATTGTGTTAAATGTAAATATAAATATAGATGGCTATCTCTGTATCTAGCAAAACAGATGTTTGAAAAATGATTGGTTATTCAGCAAATATTTATTAAGTACCTATGATATGCCAGACACTATGCATTCCAAGGAAATCAAAGAAAATGAGAAAGGACATTATGGTAGCCCTTCTCATGATAGCCAAAAAATAAAAACTGAGAGATGACCTCTTATTGTGAAAAGGTTAACTGGACTGTGGCATATGAATATAATGGAATTTTATTGTGCTATAAGAAATGGAGAATTTTAGAGGAAACTTGGGTGAATTTTATAAACTGATGCAAAGTAAAGTAAGCAAACGTAGAATAATTATAAAATGAAATCTAAAGAAAAACAACTCTAATATACTTTAGAATTCCGATCAAGAAAATGATAAACTCCATGTCCAAATTAAGGTGAAACATACTATTCACCTCCCAATAGAGAAGAGATGAACTTAAAAAGCTGAAAGATAAGCATTTTCAGACATGAGCAAACGTGGAAACTTGTTTTGCTGGGCTAGGTAAAGATAATTGAAAGAATTAAAAAATGATCAATGATGATGAAGAGGAGTGTAGTATGAGAGAAAGATGAACAAAAATACTTGCTCCTTAAAAATTTAAAATATTAAAAAAAGAATAAAAATATGAAATAAACCTCTGTTCTTGAAAAGCTTCTAACTGGTTGTTTTTAGTTGTTTTAACTATCATAACAAACTATAATTGCTATTATGAATTTGTATCAATAATGAGGACTAAAGAAATAATTGAACCTAAATTCTAAAATTGTTAATGCTACGTGAGTCATGGATTTTGTTTCTCTACTTGGACCCCTTCTAAAGAAAACTTGGTAAGTATGTACACAGGTGTGTGTCTTCAAAGAATTGGAAGAGTACCCTGTATTAACACCTTTATGCTAAACCTAATGTAAGCCACAGCTATTTTCTGATCTGGTAACTAATAGCTCTAAAGCAATGTTTCTAGACTGTTATAATTTGAGTTGAATTTTATGAAGTGGCCATTTTCTCCTTTTTAAACTTTAGATTCTTCCTTCCCATAGGAGGATGTTATTTTATTTATATAAATTGTTCATACTTGGAGGTGACTTTTGAAGAGTATGGAAAGATCAAGTTCCTCTGTTATTTTGAAGTTGACCAAACTTATACCAAAATGAATAAAGAAATTAAATACTAAGAGATCAAAGTTAGATTCCACCAATTCTTGGATCTTAAATCAGATGTACCTATTGACAGATGTTCTATTTGTTCATATTCATATCCATGTAAATAGTGTAGATAAAAAATTACAAATTTTAGCATGGAAGATGGGCTTGTTCAGTTATTTGTTGTTTTCCATTCTGTGTTTGACAGAAGAGAGTCTAGGTCTTAAATACCACGGTATCTAGATCACGTCATGATACTGTCTAATGAAACACTCTTAAATTGGTGCTGCTTTAATGTTAATGACATGGAATTCATTTTTGTACTTTCAATGTCAGTGCAATAAAAATCATGATGTGCCAATGATTTAAATGATACAAAAAAACATTCTATACTACTATGCATGATGACTTAGAAATAAAATATTTATAATATTTTCATACTTTTCATTTGGGAGTATTCTTAAAAAATATGATTAATCTGAATTATGAATGTGTGCCCATATTGTCTATCCAATAGAATATAAATCCCTAGAGGACTGGGATTTTTTCATATTTATTTTTGTATAGACCACATATAGTTTGGTGTATAAGTACATAATATCTATTAATGGACTGCTCTGTTTTTCTACACAACAAATTTGTTGTGAAAGAAGTGTAAATTATACTATTGTAATCAATGTGAACTTTCTGCTAAAGCAGAACATCATGATGTTCTTCAATAAGTATGTTTTTGGGGGGAAGGGGGAAGAGGGAAGAACAGGAAGTTAAAATGCATTTATACAGTTTTCTTCCCCCCACCTTTTTTTTTTGATGAGGTAATTAGTGATTTGCCCAGGGCCACACAGGTAGGAGGAGGTGTTAAGTGTCTGAGGCCAGATTTAAAACTCTTGTCCTCTGGACTCCAGTGTTCTATCTACTGCACCATCTAACTGCCCCCATTTATATACTTTTTTATAAAATGTCATACTTTTCAGCATATATGCCAGCATATATGTTTCTCAATCATATGTCTTAGAGTTTCTGGAGGCAATTCCAATTTCAAATATTTTAAAAGGTCCAGTAATTCAAATATCCAGCAAATAGTAACTGAAAGAAAACAAACAAACAAAAAAACAAACTAATATGAACTGCAGTAAATCTAATATAGTTTACAAAATATTGAGTACAAAAAAATAGAACTATAAGTTGGAGAATTATCACAATTGCCTATGAAAATGGGTGCATGTTGGTGCAGTTGTTATATATCAATTGAACATATATATGTTATATATTTGTATCCATTTGGTACTGAGGATCAAGTGATGATCTTCATTGGCTTGATGGATGATGTTTCCCGACATTAAAAAAACACAAAACACTGGCTGAAGATGTTAATTTGATAGCCTAAACAAAAGTGGCAGGGAAGTAAATTTGATTTGCCTTGTACCCCAGTTTTTGATTTGGAAAATGTGGTGCTTTAGTATATATAAGCAAACTTTTTCACCATAGTTTATAATTCCCACTCTCTCCACCTCTTTGCCAAAGTTGGACGATGGAATAAGAAAACTCAGAGCTATATTCCATTCCATTGTGTCTCTGCTACATACCAATAAGCATACATGGCACATGCACAAATGTTGCATTGAATTGATATGGTATATCTGCTGGATTGAAAAGATGGAGTGAAAATGGCATTTCATTATCAATTCTGAATTATTCTTTCCCTCTTAACTATACTGTTATACAGCATGTCTGCTATGGATGCTTTTAGAATGCCACTTTTTTTTAAAAAGATAGTCAGATAATGATGAGGAATCTGGTTTTAAAACTTGAAAAGAAGGGGTTATTTCTGTTATATGGAGCAGTTCTCTATTATCCAGATAAATACAAGGGAAAGTTCTTTCAAATGTATATTTATCTTTGATGATCTAAACTCATTTTAATCTTCTGCCTCACTCCAATTTTGTGTTTTTCTCCTAAGTGATTTTTTGAAATTGTATAGAATATTGAATTGTCCAGCCCTGCTTGCTTATATTAATAAAGCCTAGTGCTGCCTTGAATCTTGGTGAAAAATCAATGCCTGATGTAGCTCTTGCTGAGGAAAAGAAAGTACCAGAGTCCTCTGTAAGTCTTTGAAATATCATCACTTTAATTTGATTTATGCCTTCAAACTTTTCCACATTCAGCAAAAATCTCACTTAGATGGTTTGTAAGAGTCAAGGAGCCAATACTTTTAACTCAACCAACATTAGTACTGTCTGTGAAAGTGTGAAAAATATATGGATAAAGGTGACAGGGTATTCTCTCTTCAAAATTCTTCTTTACCTCTGACATACATATTGTCTCAAGGTTTCTTCAAATTATTTCCATGACACATAATAGAGAAAAAAATGTGTTTAATGTTTTTTTTTTTGAGGAATGAAAGGTACAAGTTCTGTATTTGTGATTGCACTAGTTGAGGGAACACTCCTGCTAGTTTGCACCGGGGTGGAAATTCCCTCTCTTGATTCAGATCGACAACTAATCTATAATTTGTAGTTTATGAGAATTATAAGGGTATATTAAAAAAACAAAGTGTTGTATGTGCTTCATCATTTTTATTAGGATTATTTTGTTCAAGGATTAATTAAATGCCTCTAGTCTTCAATAATTAATTTGGGATAATGACATTGAACCTGATTTAATAATTTCATTGAAGCTGTTCAAAAATATATTTTTAACATCTATTTCTTCTCCATGCCATTATCAGTCTGTTATTTAGTTCTAATTAAAAGAGCTATTTGTTAATTCCTCCTTTAAGAGTTTGAATAAACTCTGTGTTCATTTTTCTATTTGACCCCGACTGGCATCTCTATCAGGACAAAAAAGGTTATGTGTGATGATTCCCATTTTAATTATGAGTAAAAGAATCTAAAGGAGATTATGGCTTATTCACTATCGAAAAACTATTACATAGCATAACCAGAAGCTGAATCTCAGTCTTCTGATTCCAAATTCAAGGTTATTTCTCTTGTCACACTATTGCAAATCTTAAATGAGCTCTTTCAGTTCCTTTTTAAATAATTTCCCAGACATGACCTAGTTTTTGATAATATTAATAATGGAAAATATTTTCATCTATCTTACCCTGAAACTTTCATATTGTCAAATCAATAATAATAGGTCTATCTTTTAATTTAGTAGGTGCCTTTCTTTAAAGGACCTAACATAAACCTTTTAAGGAAGGATAAAAAATAATTGACAATGGCCTTAGTGAAGAAATCTAGTCAATTTATACATTTGTGGAATTCCCCTCTTATGCAAGATATTTGTAGATAGTGATGGAAAGAGAAAAGAGAGGGGATAAATGGAGAGAAGACATCCTTCCTGTCAATAAGAAGTTTAGATAGGGACATTATAATATACTTATAATTGCTGGGTATATTATAGAAGGGATTGTAGTTTGGGGGATGGAAGGAGAATGGAATAAGCATTTATTAAGTACCTAATATGTCATTAGGTTTTGTGTTAAGGCCTGTTTACAAATGCTATCCAATTTGATTCAACAACCAGCAGAGAATAGTTAAATGATTTGCCCAGTGTCATACAGTTAGTGTGTGTCTGAGGGTAGGTTTGAATTCAGGAAGATGAGGCTTCATGACTTCAGACCCAATGCTCTATCAACTGTGCCATCTAGCTACCAGTTCAGCCACAAGCTCTACCATGGCTTTTGGTATCTGTTCTAACTGAGATGCTTTGACACTGAGATTCACTTTAAATATTTGCCATTTCAACAAAAGCTCTAATGCATATGTTAAGACCATACATGCGATTTTATAGAGGTGCACTAACGCAGATAATATTATTTAATGCTCCCTGATTATCAACATCAAACATGCAGCTGAGGCATACATTTGCTAACCTGCCATGAAGGGCAGCTTGCATTCAGTGGAACTAGAAAGATTCTATAGAGGATAAGCTCTTCCAAATACCCCAGTTTGCAAATGGCATTGTGCTCATTACATCATTCTCTGGAATGCTCTCTTGCCTCTTAAACAAGATGCATAACCATACACAATGGTTTGGTTTAACAATTCCTATAGAAAAAGTCAAGTGGATAGAATGCCTTTAGGTCAGACTAAGATATGAAGTCAGATGGATAATCCATTGAGCGTGATTCTCTGCATGTGTGTGTATGCTGGACAAACACCGCCGACTGATAGTGATCTGGGTTCAGAATTTTCCCATAGATGGGAAAATTCAGGCTGGATTGTATTTGGGAATTTGGACAGACTTAGCTACATAAGGGCTTCTTTATTGTATGGTGAAGCAATTGTCTAGGGCAAGGGCATAAAATATGAAGCTATGGATGATTTTCACTCTGCAAGTCTAGAGTGAGTACTCAAATTTATGAGGTCACAGATATATTGAATAATTACTGTATATACCTATTTAAGATCAACCAATTGAATTTACAATATTAAGCAACTGTTCTATTTCATTTGGCTTGATACTGGGGACTAAAATATGCAATTCATATAAGCAGATGCTTTTGTTTAGTAGTAAATTGATTCCCAATCTCTGATCTGAGTGGTATTATGCAGATATATTACCATAGACTGTTGGAATGAAAAGAAACCTTAAAGATTATCAAATCCAAGGGTTCTTAACCATTTATTGTGTTATGGACCTCAATGGCAGTTTGATGGAGCCTACTTCAATATACAATTGCTAAATGAATGAAATAAGATATAGAGATTTACAAGGGAAACCAATTTTATTGAAGTATAGTTTTTTTTTTTTTATTTTTTTTTTTTTTAAAGTAAGTGCCATTGGGTGACTATTTCAGTAATCTAGGCAAAAAGTAATGAGGGGCTAAAGTAGAGTGCTAGTTTTAGGACTGAAAGAGAGAGGAAATTTATGAGAATTAGAATTTAATATTAGTGGAAGAAAAAGGAATTTCAGGCATAACACCACTTAAATTTATTCTGATTAGTGTTGCTTCTTGATGACTTTTTTTTTTTGTTATATCGTAATCCAGCTCCGTGAAAAAAGACCTAAAATACCACTATACAGTTAGTTAGATTTCCTTTTCATTATATTTATATCCTATAAATTCTATAATATATAATATATTGCAGGTATCTGGCATATAATAAATTCTCATGAATTGATTGGTTTTAAATATTGTTCCTATGAAACTTAGTGCCACCTGCTGTGTTTTTTGATTTAGCATTCACCAAGTGAGTTAATGATTTTAGACATATGCTAATAGATATGCCAATAGAGTTATTTTCCCCCATGATGCCTCAAAGTATATTTTCTATTCTCTCTTATTTTATTTTGTTTTGGTCTGAGTTTCTGATTTCAGTACTGTAGAGAATTCCTGTCAAAGAAAACCCTCTTTACCAATACATATTACTAACTTCTCTGCAATTTAAGTTTTGGAGAATTACTTTAGGTAACGAAAGATTAAGTGACTTGCTTATGGGTTACTCATTCAATATATGTGGAAATAAGGAATGGACTCAGGGCTCCCTGACTCCTTTTCTAATTGTACATAAATTATGATATTCTGCTTCTCATCTTATGATTCATATGATAGTGCTAAATCTAAAATTCACTAGTATTCCATATCTAGTGCAATATGGTAGACAAACCCTGTTCCATAAAGATTATTTCTCATTTGCCAACTATCTTTTTTCCAATCCTCTTTATCCTTGACTTCTCTGTAGGTTTTCATACTGATCATTCTATCCTCCCTTCTCAGTATTTGCTTCTCTCTAGGTTTTTTTTAGTATTTCACTTTCTTTTTTCTCTTATTACTCATTTTATGGCTCCTTATCATCTTTCTTTGCTGCATCCGCTATAAAATCATTCCTTAACTCCAGTTGTTTCTCAGTGTTTTATCTTCAGTCCTTTTCTCTTCTCCCTCTATAAAACATCATTTGGTGATCTCAACAGTTCCCATAGATTTAATAACTATCTTTATGTATATGACTCTCAAATTACCTATCCTGCCTCAAACTCTGCTTATCTACAATCTTAATTCTCCACCTGCCTCTCCAACATCTAAAATTGGACATCTAGTGGATACTTTAAACTCAAATATATTTTTATTATCTTTCTCCCTAAAAAATATCATTCTTCCAGCCTCTCAGGCTTGCAACCTAGATGCCATCACTGATTTTTCATTGTCTCTTTCCAACCATAACCATTCTGTTGCTAAGGCCTATTGATTTCTCCTTTACAACATGTCTCATTTAGTCCCCTTTCTCTCATGTGCTACTGACATGCAGGCCCTCATCATCTCCCATCTGACTTATAATAGCCTGCTGATGATTCTATCTGCTTCACGCCTCTCCCCTCCCCAATCCATTCACTATTCATTCACTCAAGTGATTTTCCTAAAGCACAGGTCCTGTCAAGTTATTCCCCTCCTCAAGAAACTCCTTATTGTCTCCAGGATCAAATACAAAATGCACTGTTTGACAGCCAAAGTGTTTTTTATAATCTTGTTCCTTCCTAGCTTTCAAATCTTCTTATACATTCCTCTCTAACAGAAACTATTACATCCAGTGCCATTAACCACTTGGCTATTCTCCAAATAAGGCCCTTGATTTCTTGGCCCCAGGCAGCTATCTGGCTGCCCCTCAATCCTGGAATGCTCTCTCTCCTTCTCTGTTCCAACTCCTGACCACCTTGGCTTCCTTTCAATCTCAAGCAAAATTTCACCTTCTACAATCTCTCTTAAATTCTTACTTCTCTTTGTAAATTATTTCCTATTGATCCTGTATATAATGAATTTTGTTTATATTTGTCTAAATAATGTCTACCCCACTAGAATGTGAACCTCTTGAGCAGAGGGACTGTCTTTTATCTTTCTTTGAATCTCTAGCATTTAAATTATCTAGAACATACTAGGTGCTTCATAGGTTAGTGATTTTTTGATTGATGCAGTCATGTAATCCAATATTGTGGTCAAAGATGATTTTAAGTAACCATGTAACAGAGATCTATATTTATTTACATATTTTTAATGATTAAATAAAAGGTTTATCTTTTAGCATCACCTTTATAGATGCTGAGAGATTTAGGCTCGATGTGCTTATCTTCTTGAAGTCTAAGTAAGTTATAAAAACCAGAGAACTAAACTTAGCATTGTATGTGCAAAACTATGTAAGATTTTTCCAAAGGTTTGCCTTGGCAGAGTTAGTTACATCACTCAATCAATTTTTGTTCCATTTATTTAGGTAGCAATTACAAGCACCCAAAACAAAGGCCTACATAAAATACTCACGAGCATAGACAACATACACAACATTGGTTTAATTGTTTTTATGATCTAGTTTGTACATTCTGTCTCTCTCTGACTTTTTGATATTGACATGTATATGACTCCCCTGTCCCATAAAAGACACAACTAAAATGCTCCTTATTTTCACACTGATATTCATGTTTTGGAATAGTATAGCAAAAATGCATTAATATTGTCAACCTTGTTTCACTTTGAAAGGGAAAAAAATCCTAAAACCTATACTTCAAAAAATGGACTATAGGGATTTTTACTTGTTTGCTTCAATGTACTCTTTGAAAAGTCAAGAAAAAGAAGAGCTATGTTAGTTTTCAGGAAAATTCTGATATTATCATTATTATATTTTTATGATTTGTTGGATGAAAAAGAAGCAAGGATGTAGAAAGCTTTTGAAAGAATTTGGCATTGTAGACTGAAGTTGTTGACAGTCGAGCTGGCTGTGATGAAATCACCCAAACATACCTTTAACCCTTATGTACACAAAAGCATACAATGTTTTGGAACAAAATGTTATATATTTTGGCAAAGGCATTGCTATCTTAAGAAAATGAATGAATCCATCCTGCCAAAGTATAACATCAAAAATTTACCCATAACTAATGAGTATTGAGAAAAAGCCATAGCCAAAATTTTAATTACTGATTAATCAAAATAGCTATAGTACTGTTTATATATATTTTTTTCTTCTATAACTTAGTTTCCTCAAAAGAAAACCATAAGACATTATTAAAGAAGTACTTCAGAGATGTAAAGCTATGGACTTAAAGTTATAAAAGAACCTTAGATATAATTTAATCCAACCTTTTCATTTTACAGATGAAGGATCTGAGATGCAAGAAACTGATATGTTGTGCCCTCCATCATTTAGTTTAGCAAGCAGAAAAAGAGAATTCTTACCTGTGCCTTATAATTCAAAATCTAGAGAGTTTTACTTTGCATGACTTTCTATAGTGGTTGTCATGAAATTCCAAAGTCATAGATTTTGAAGTTGAAAGAAACATCAAAGTCTTTCTTGTTCACCTTTCTCATTCTTAATGGAGGAATCTGGGAGCAACCGAAGGTTAGTTTCTTGTAAGTAAAAGAGACATATATTTTTTCTAACAATACATTTATAAACTAACAAGCAGTTATTTTCTTTTCATTCCCGCAATGGAAGAAAGAAAGAAAGCAAAAACTTTTGTAACAAATATGTGTTTTAAGCAAAATGATATTTCCACAATTTATATGTCAACAAATGCATGTTTCATTCCTCATTTTAAAACTTCTTTGTCAGGAGGTCACATAGCATACTTCATAATTGATTATCTGGAATGTTGGTTGGTCATTGCATTGATCAGAATTCTTAATTCTTTCACACTTTGTCTTTAGAATAGTATTGTTATTGTATACATTGCCATCCTACTTTTTCTCTCTGCATCAGTTCATACAAGTTTTCTCGATTTCTCTGAAACCATACCCATGATCATTTCTTATGCTACAATAGTATTCCATTGCATTCATATCCCATCATGTGTTCATGTTTCTCAAATTGATGGTTATTCTGTTAGTTTCTATTTCTTTCCTAGAAAAATTCATTGCCTTGGCTATGTCTTAATTGTATAGAATTGCTTAATAAAATGGGAGTATAATAACAAGTCAGAGGAGATATTGTATAGTAGAAAGAACATGGGACTCATATTTCACCAGATATCTGCAGGATCTATACCAAAACATCCTAACTCCTCTCTGTGCCTCATTTTCCTGATCTGTAAAATGAGACAATCCCAATTGATCACTAAATTCTTTTCTAAATCTATATTTCCACAAATAAATGACATTATTTAATTTGAAAAACTTGCTCCTATCTTCGTACTGAAGGTTTAAAAATATTGTTCCTAATTAATTCCAACATGATAACCTTTTGATACTTCACTGTGTGGTTAAGATGAAAAATTGACATTAAATTAAGCATTAGTAATGGTGTAATAAAAATGAGGTTGTAATAAAAATAATGAGATTGAGCTAAAGTAAATTTGCTTCCAAATGAAATGTAGAATTACAATGACTTGTTTTATATTCTATCATGTTTAATAGAACAACTCATTCTTCATATTGTTCATTTTGTTGTGGGCAAAAAAAGCCCCCAACAACCCAGTTTTACTTTTGTGAGAAAGGCTTCCAATTTAATTAATCTATTTTTAATCTATTTCTTTATCTCCCTTGAAGTTGTTTAATCATTTTCAGTTGTGTCTTACTATTTGCAACTGTGTTTGGGCTTTTTTTTTTTTTTCTTTCTTTCTTTTTTTTTTTTTTGCAAAAGATACTTGAGTGATTCTTTCTCCAGCTCAATTTACAGATGAAAAAACTGAGGCTTATAGCATATAGGATGAAGTGTCTTGCTCAAGGACAAAAGCTGGTAAGTTTGTAAAGCTGAATTTGAACTCAGATCTTCCTGATTCCAATCCTTTTACTCTATCCACTATGCCACCTAGCTTCCCTAGTTTAATCTCTTACAAGCTTGCTTGTAAAGTGAAGTTTTATTTGATAACCATACATGATATTTATATAGAATATTGTGAGTAATTAAGGTCATTAGTCCTTAAAATATAAAATAGGGGCCTAAGGGATTCTGGGAAGATAGTAGAGTAGGTTAGAAAATTTCAAGCTTTCCAGATTTCCCTCACAAGCAGAACAAATTTATGCCTCAGGGTTAACAGTGACAGGTGAAAAACAAATATGACTTGGGGCAGAACAGGGGTCCTCCAGGGATAACAGGAGAACACTGAGGAAGCCCCCAGGCTGGGGATTAACACAAGTGAAAGGCAAACATCTCCAGGCTAGCTCCAACAAAACTTTCAGCTGGGACCTCCTTGGGGTAGGGCTGGAGCCTGCAGGAACCATAGCAACGTTCACTTCCCAGACCATGTGAGAAGTCCAGGCTCTGAGCCTGTGCAGGCTGAGCAGGAGTGGCAAGCCTAGCTTTGCTGCAGAGATGCAGCCCTGGGTGAGAAGGAACAGGCATGCTTAATGAATAGGGAAGCAGTGGGGAAGGGATGCTTCTGGTTGCAAACTCTTGCAGGAGGGGGTAGCTTTTAGTTTGAGGTTCCAAGTCACAGTGGAGAGCCAAAGTGAAGGTAGAGGCACCATTCCTCTCCATCCCAGGATTAGGGTTACTTTTATTAATAATTCTCATTAAAAACAACAACAACAACAACAGCAACAACAACAACAACCAACAACAATAATAATAATAACAGGCAAAGAAAAAAGAACCTAATCCTAAAAACTTACTATGGGAATAGGAAAGACTGGGATTCATCTTCTGAGGAGAATAGTAAAGTAAAACAAAAAAAAATCCTATTCTATCCTGAAGAGTAATGCTAAATGACTATCTGCCCACAGAGAATTTATAGAAGAGCTCAAAAAAGACTTCAAAAATTGAGTGAGACTGAGGAAAAACTAAAAAACAAACAAACCAAGAAAAATGGGAAGTTAATGGGAAAAAATTGACCAATTAAAAAAGGAAATATAAAGTATTAAAGAAGAAATAAATAAAGTGGGGCATGGATTGCCCCACATTTGAAGCATTATTGGAGGCTCCCTGCTGTGAAATTGGCTGCTGTGCTTCTGGGCATTGCTCATGTCCCATTGCAAAAAGACAAATTTATAAGTGCTTCCCTGCTCCTAGATCAATTCTAAGGCAGTTTTCTAAATGTTTGGAGGGGAATTTGGGAGGGCTGCAGAGGTTTCCTTCTTTATTCTGTTGTCTTAACATCTGAAGTCTGCAGTAACTTTTTAAAAAGTTTCCCATTATATTTATATCATTAATTCTTGCATGCAAAAACTACACATCACACAGCTATTGCTTAGTCAATCTAGATGGAACTGAGATCCATCTGGTTTCATGTGAGCTATTTGCATATTTGGAATACTAAGAAGTCAATCTTTTAGTCAATAAGCTCTCCTTAAACTGCTTTTTTTCTCTTTCATTATATCTGTTATATAATATAAAATATTCTGTAATACTGTGTAAATTATTATTTGATTTATTATTATACATTAGAGAAATTTGGATTAATCCTTCTTTTGCTTATTTCCTTGAGTTTTCTTTTGCATTAATGAATGAAGTTAGTTTTGCTCACATTAAACTATCTCTATTGAAGCTCAAAAATAGAAGAAAAATGGTAAAACAACTTTATTCCATATCTTTCTCTCCAACAATTTTGTTCTATTTCTAAAAGGACTCAGTACTAAAACTTAATATTTTTAAAATTTCTGCTGGTGTCCATGGCTGGCTTTTAGGGCTTTAAGGATGATTTTCTATTACATTTAATTTTTTTTTTTGTAAGTAGCAATTGTAACAATCATTTTTTTTTTGCATGTGCTAAAATTGAATCAGAAATATATTGGTTGTAAAGACAACCTCAATTCTGATTCTTTGATCAACCCATGTGTCTTCATTTATAAATATTTCTAGCTATGTAACTTATACTTTTCCTAAAGGTCTTTTCTCAGCACCTCAATATAAGTTGTACGCGACTTTGGATTGTCTATTAAATATTATCTCATTAAAATCTAACACTTGGGAGGTACAACCAAATTGAAAAGGCTTCAAGTACTCCAATAATTTGTCAACTTTCCTGTCAAACTTTGTACACAGTAAGCATAGAGATAATAGGATATGTTTCAGTGAATCTGGTATCTACAGAAATCTACAGAATTTCTTAAAGTATGTGACATAAAAGGGGAGTATAGTCCCATTTCAGAGGACTCAAGAATAGAATAATGGTTGTGTTTCCATCATGTGAATGAGAAAAAAGTAATATTCCTCAATTCTCATGTGAATAGATGGAGCTCTTCTGTATTCCTTTAGGAAATATTTTGAGATATCTTTTGGTACTTATTTGATTGTGCTTATTTCTAATTGTGATGACTCTAAAATAACAGGAAATTAAGGTCAATTCAAAATGGGATAAACTAGATATCTATCTATATTTAAACTAAACTTTAACAAAACAAATGTCTAAGAAGAATAAAATTATGCCTTTGCCTTATTTGAAATATTCCTTAAGGTATAAATGACTACAATATAATATAAGATATTTGATGGCTTCTTCATGAAGTTGGTAAGAAATCTTATGACATCTGGAGTGTATTCTTTGGCTCATGGATTTAAATTATAAGGAACTTGGAGTTTATTAAATTTATTTCCTTTATTTTGTGGATGGGGAAGTGTAAGTCCTCTCAGTGTGTTTGAAATACTTGCTAAGGTCAGTGACCTCAATGCACAGAAAGTGTTTGAACTCTGGTCTTATAATTCTAAATTTCATGCTGTTCAATTTGGAACTATGTTCAAAAAGTTATCAAAAAGTGTTTCTACTGGGATTATATTCCAAAATGATCTTAAAGGAGGGAAAGGGACCCACATGTACAAAAATGTTTTTGGCAGCCCTTTTGTAGTGGCAAAAAACTGGAAACTGAGTGAATGCCCATCATTTGGAGAATGGCTGAATAAGTTATGGCATATGAATGTTATGGAATATTATTGTTCTATAAGAAATGACCACCAGCATTATTTCAGGGAGATTTGGAGAGAACTGACGCTGAGTGAAATGAATATAACCTGGAGATTATTATACACGGCAACAACAAGACTATATGATGATCAATTCTGATGGATGGCTCTCTAAAATAATGAGATGATTCAAACCAGTGCCACTTGTTCAGTGATGAAGAGAGCCTTCTACACCCAGAGAACAGACAGTGGGAATTGAGTGTGGACCACAACATAGCATTCTCACTCTCTCTATTATTGTTTGCTTGCATTTTGTTTTCTTTCTCGGTGTTTTTCTTCCTTCTTGATCTGATTTTCTTGTGCAGCAAGATAACTATATATATATATATATATATATATATATAAACATATATTGGATTTAGCATATTTAACATGTATGGGACTACCTGCCATCATCTAGGGGAGGGGATGGGGGGAAGAAGGAAATAATTTGGAACAAAATGTTTTGCAAGGGTCAAAGTTGAAAAATTACCAATGCATATGTTTTGCAAATAAAACGTTTTAATAACAAATTCCATTTATTTAAGAAAGCAAATTTTGTTGAACTACTTGGTATTACATATTGGATTCTTTTTAAAGTATCTGTTATGATTTTTAGATCTAAAATTCTTCTACTTGTATCACATATTAAAGTAGGAAGGAAGAACGGTAATAAAAGCCACCACATTCAGGAACTGATTTGGTAGATAAATAGAAAAAAGATAAATAAAAAAAAAACAAGAAATATTTTGAATAATTATTTTTCACTGCTTCTGTAAAGAATTTCAGAATGCAAAAGATTCTTATGAGGAATTTTTATTATAATTTTTACTTATTGTAACAATTAAGAGTTTAATAAAGAATAATGGGACAGATAGCTATGTCTTGATTCTTTGGATCTCCTCTTATTTCTTTCTTTGAGTTTATTGTAGTTGAAGAAATCAAATATTTTCTGATCATTGTAGTTCTTCTTGTTATGGTAGTTTGACTTACTTTTATTTTCCTGACTGTAACCATGTGGTGGTTCTGAGAACCTATCTGACTGAAACACTGGGTGGTCAGTCTAATTCTTTTGACTTATCTAAATGGTGGTGATGCTTTCATGGCTTTGTCAATCAGGTTGTTGTGAAGAGAGAGCTTGCTGATTGACTTAACCAAAAACAAAGTTGAAATGATTATAGGAATTTTCTTCCCTGTAAATACTCACATAATATATCTTGATTGGTTTATTTACATGTAGTAGTAACTATTTTGGTGACTGATTAGCTCAAGAGGATGTTTGTGTTGATGGCAAGAAATAAGATCTGGTAAAGAGATTTGAGTTCCTAGAAGACAAGAATGGAAACAGCTTTATTCTCTCTTAACCCATCATTGACTGTTGAAATTAGCACCATACAGAGTAAAGCATACTTTTTCTCTCTTTTTCTTGAGGTGTGTGCATATTTGTGTGTGTGAGCATATGCTTTTTTTTTTTTTTTTTTTACAGCATGGCTAATGTGGAAATATGTTTTGTTATGGAAATATGACTTCATATATATAATAAAAATAAAATTAACACTTTAACTATTTCCAACAACAATGCTATTTCTAAATTAGACATTCATCTAGTAGTTATGGCTTTCTCATGATTTAAACATAATTCATTTTAATAAATAGAATCCTGAAATAATTAGACCTGATAATTTTATATTCTCTCTACTACTCTTTGCATGATATGAAAACTTAGATTTTAAAAAATCCATAATAAAAGTTTTTTCAATTGTTATCAAAGCGCAACATAATATTCATATAATTTACATTGTTAATATAGTATATTATATATGTAAAACAATAAGTAAAGAAAGACATTTTGTTTTTACCACAAGAAAAATAATCCATGTCAAGAAGGTTTTTAAGCTGAATATGAAATAGCAACTTTTTCCCCTGATGTCAGATGTATTGATTCAGTTTTTGAAGGTCATATTAGATTGTAACAAAATCTTGAATAAATTATTATCTTTCTGAAAGAGTTTGAATATTGACTAAATTACATTTTAGTTATCAACTAGATGGCACAATGGATAAAGTGTTGGAAATGAGTCAGGAAGAGTTTAAATATGTCTTCGGGTACTTACCAGCTGTTTGGCTTTTGGCTAATGGCAACCTCTTTCTAACTCAATTTTCTCAACTGTAAAATGGGAATAATAATAACATTTATCTTTCAAGATTATTCTAAGGATCATTTAAAATAATATTTGTAAGGCACTTTTTTCCTGGCACACAATAGTTGCTATGGAAATCCTATAATTATTAGTTATTCAATAACTAGTCAAGCTAAGTTTAGAGGAGTGAATTACCAGGTCGGCTATGGAATGATAGACTACAATATCAATCCCAAAACTGAGTCGGAAGGAAGGTCAGTGTTCTTTGAATAAATCTTAAAATTCTTGAACCAATCAATCTTTTTAGATTGTCAGTTAGCTCTTGGACAAGTTAAAAGTTTTACTCATTTGGCTCAAATGTGAAAAATTACTTGATATCTTTAATGATTAACACTGTTGATTCATAATTAATCATTCTAACCTGGATATTTGATTTTAAAATAAAATATTTTGTAGCAAAGCCTACCCACTTTGACAATCCTCTTGATTGCTTTTCTATAGCAATGTTAAACTGGTATAATTAATTTCAGATTTAAGTTCATTAAGTTCCATTCATATACAGTGGCCATTTGCAGAAAGTTCTATTTTAACATATTTTAAAAATTCATTGGCTTTTATTAAGATCTATTGAAATTAATACCTAAATGGGAGATAGGAAGGTATAGCAGATAGGGCACTGGACTTGGAGTTAATCAATTATTGGTTAATAAACATTTATTAAGTGTCTACTCTGTGTCAGATACTATGTGGTTACAACACCATGGATACCATTTTTTTTGGGGAAAAGATAGTCCTTCCTCATGAAGCTTACAATCTAATTGGGACATATAACACAGGAAGGGAGCTCAAAAGTAGGGGTTGGATACAGAAAGAGGGAGATATGGGAGTATAATGGAAAATTCAGAAATGTCCCAAAGTAGTGCATCTAGGTGAGAAATGAGATGTTCTGATTCTAAGTTCCCTCTTTCAGTGGAGGTTTTGAAGTTCATGGCTCTACCATCCATTAAGGACTGAGAATAGTGATAAAGTGGAGGTAGAAAAACCTGTATTCAAATCCCATGTCAAATCACTTAACCCCTTTGTGATTCACTTTCCCTAGCTCATGATAAATAATTTAATCTTTCAGTGCCCCAGATTTACAACCCTGCAGCTATGGTACATAGAAAGTGATGATTGGCATTTGTAGGGAGCATTTCCTTACCTGGGAATTCCTGACTCTAGTGTTGGAAAAAAACAACCACCACTTTAAATATAGAGACAGTATGACTGGGGTTGGTCTCAAAAACAGACCTGAAAACAGAAGGAATTGTCTCATGTAATCACAGAAAGGTCATTTAATCATTCAATGCTCTAGTTTACTTTTTAAGATTATAAATTAAAAGGTATTGCCAGATTTCACTGGTAGAAGTAAAGCATCACTGTTGGTTAGCAGTGAAACTAAGGTCCTGCTGCTGGCTTGTGCTAGGGATGAGGTGCTGGGGTGGAGCCTTACTGTGCTACACAGATTGCTCACATGCCTAGGGATCTGCTGGTTTGTAGGAGGGCTGGTTCTCTCTGGTAGATTGCTCCTAGCTTGGAGCCTTGCTTCAGGGTTCTTGCTGTGAGGCTAGCTGTTGCTGTTGCTCTTGGACCTTGCTACCCTCCCACTCCTGGGAAATAGACATTTCTTCCTTGTTCCTAGATCAATTCTTTTTAGTTGAACACCCAATTCATTGATTTTTTTCTTTCTCTATGAGATATAAAATTTCCCCTCAAGACTTGCTTTGGCCGCATCCCACAAATTTTGGTATTTGTCTCACTATCATAATTCTAATAGATGAAATTATATTGTTTTATTGATTGTTGTTTCACATATTCATTCTTTTTTAAAATATTTATTTAATATTTTTCCAGTTACATCCAAAACAATGTATTATATTTGTTTTTAAGTTTTTGAATTCTAGGTTCTCTCTCTTATCCTCACACACAATTAAGAACCACGTGTAAAGTTATGCAAAACATTTCCATAAAAGTCAGGTTATAAAAGAAAACACATCTACCACTCTAACAAAAATAAAAATGATCAAGAAATTTAAATTAAAAATAAAGAGTGATAGAGATTATGATTATAATTGTACCTTTCAAATTTTGTATAGATTTAAGGGGACAATTTTCTTGATTGTGTAGTTAGATTTTGCCAGTCTTAGGAAAAACAAAGAAATAGCCTATATGCTTTCTTCCTTTTTTTTATTTTATTGATAAATTTTTTTGACAATATATATGCGTGAGTAAATTTTTTTTAATAACATTATCCCTTGTATTCATTTTTCCACATTATCCCCTCCCTCCCTCCCTCTACTCCCTCCCTTTGATGACAGGCAATCCCATACATTTTACATGTGTTACAATATAACCTAGATACAATATATGTGTGTAAATCCCATTTTCTTGTTGCACATTAAGTATTAGATTCCGAAGGTATAAGTAACCTGAGTAGATAGACAATAGTGCTAACAATTTACATTCACTTCCCAGTGTTCCTTCTCTGGGTGTAGTTATTTCTGTCCATCATTGATCAACTGGAAGTGAATTGGATCTTCTTTATGTTGAAGATATCCACTTCAATCAGGATATATCTTCATACAGTATTGTTGTTGAAGTGTATAGTGATCTCCTAGTTCTGCTCATTTCACTCAACATCAGTTGATGTAAGTCTCTCCAAGCCTCTCTGTATTCATCCTGCTGGTCATTTCTTACAGAGCAATAATATTCCATAACCTTCATATACCATAATTTACCCAACCATTCTCCAATTGATGGACATCCATTCATCTTCCAGTTTTTAGCCACTACAAAAAGAGCTGCCACAAACATTTTGGCACATACAGGTCCCTTTCCCCTCCTCAGTATTTCTTTGGGATATAAGCCCAATAGCAGCAATGCTGGATCAAAGGGTATGCACATTTTGATAACTTTTTGGGCATAGTTCCAAATTGCTCTCCAGAATGGATTCTTTCACAACTCCACCAACAATGCATCAGTGTCCCAGTTTTCCCACATCCCCTCCAACATTCATCATTATTTGTTCCTGTCATCTTATATACTTTCTTCCTAAAGCCTTCTCATGGCTCTCCTACTTTCCCCACTGAGACCAAGGCCCATCTGAAGGGCTTCTAGAAAGCTAGCCAGGACCCCAGGCAAAGAGACAAACTGTGAAGGAAATAATAAAGAATTTGGACTTTATCTCTGGCTATGCTTGTGGTGATTACTCTGATGAAACAAAGACTGGTCCCAACACCTTCAGAAAGCTAAACCAGAACATTACAGCGCAACAATAAAAAACAATGTGATATTTTAGAAGTAGTCATTATTGACAAGGAAGTGAGTGAGAACATATCTGGCATAGGAATAGAGGGAGAAAAGGCAAAGTTGGAAAGTGAAGGATATGTCATAGAGTTATGGAAGCAAAGAAAAGTTTGTCTAGATCTTGAAATAGATGCATAGAGGAACAATTGACACTTTTTCCCTCTCCAAAGCTACACTGCTCTGACATTCAGAGTTCTTACCTAGATCTTTGCATTCTTTACTATTCTCAAAGCAGATCTGCAGGCCAGCTTAGGAACAGCAGCACAGAGTCCAGAACTCTCAACCTCTCTCTGCTTTTGAATGTCACTTGTTTACCATCTATTGACAGTAAGTACTGTTTTCTTGATTCCATGCTAAACAACCCTGACTTTTTGTGCTTAGTATTATCCAGTGTCTAGGATATAGTAGGCACTTAATAAATATCTATTGAATTGAATTGACTCTGGTCACAGAAGGAAATAGGAATATTTAATTATTAAATATATGTCTTGGGATGTGTTTTGTGTAAATATATATTTATATATGTAAATATATATATATATATTTACAAAAAAGAGAGTTGTAACGTTTATTTTTACCTCTGAAAAGAACTATTATAGTAGACACATGTAGACGACTTGATTGTAGAGTGGGCAGAATGCTAGAATCAGTAACACATGAGTTCAAATCCTGCCTTAAATATTACTAGGTGTGTGATCCTGGGTAAGTTACTTAACTTCTGTCTGCTTTGGTTTCCTCACTTGTAAGATGATGTTAAAAACAGAACCTATATCCCAGATATTTTGTGGGGAGCAAATAAGGTGATATTTATAAATTCCTTTGCAAACCTTAAAGCTCTATATGAATGCTGTTATTATGAAAACTATTACTGTTTTGGCTTTACAAGGGAAAAATAACATTTTTACAAATAGATCTACTAAGAATAAACTTTTAAAAATAGTGGGTTTCCTGTCATTGGATGTGTTCAAGTAGAGATAGAACCTAATTGGATATATCAGAGAGGAAATTTATATGATGGTCCATTTCAACTATAGGTACATGATTGATGCTTTTAGATCTACAATTTTTCCAGTTTCCCAATAACTAAAATTTATGATTTTCTCTTAACTGAATGCTTTCCAGCTTTACAAGAGCTGACATTATAGCATGCATGTTTTTTTTTTCCCAAAAAAATCTATCCTCTTTTTCTACATCATGACATTTACCCCCTCTGGTTTTTTGTGTTTTTCCCCTTGTCAGCTCATTTTTGTTTTCTGTGAACATCATGGTCAAGAATATGGCAAAAGAGGATTCAAGCCTTTGTTTTCTTATTAATAATATAATATCTTAACAATAATATAGCAGTTCAAAAATGGACCTGATAAGCAAACCAAGGACTCAAAGACTTAGTTGCCTAAATAAAGGCTCTATTTACCTTTGATGTCACTATTTGGACACTAGAACACATACATCCGTCATTGGCAGATGGAAGCATCTACCACACACCTCCCACACATGAGCAGTTAATGAGAACCATATGGAAAGTCATAGTATTTTTTCCTCCCAACTTGTTCTGTTATAGAAGTAGTATATAATGACTTTTATGGTTGGATTAGAGCAACGTACAGAGAAAACCTTTCTAAAGGCCAGTGCTGTATATCATGCATAAATAGCTGGCATATATAGTATATTGACTATGCAACATTTGATTTAAATTTCTGCTATTGACATTTCAGGAGATTGGGATATTCCATAGAGACACTGAGATATGACTGCATGATTTAGCATTATTCTTTATGGTAATATGAAAAATTAGGGAAAAGAATTCTTCAGTAAAGAGAATTATATTAAGTTTGTCAGTAATGAATAATAATAATTTATTATCCCTGCTATAGTCAGTTAAGGATCCAAATAAGCTAGGGATATAAGTAAGGTTAGAAAAAAATCACTCTGAAATTGTTATTTAAAAATAATAACATACCATAAGTCATTGAGTGAAAATCCAAAAACATCTCAACAGGCTAGAAAATCATATTGAATCCCATGAAGATTGAATTTATGTGTGCTTATTATATGTGTGTTTAAGAAATTGACTTTATTGATATGTGAGTGGGGAAGCATGATTGGTCTCACTTAAGACAGGTAAATAGTGCATTGGAAAGAGCACTGGACATTGAATTATGAAGGCTTGAATTCAGATCCCGCCTCAGACACTTATGGGTAGTTCTTGTTAAGTCATTTAATTTCTGTGTGCTTCAGTTGTAAAATAGGGATAATAATAGCATCTATTTTCAGGATTATTGAGGATACATGATATTGTAAACTTACAATGGTATTACAAAAATTACACTCTGGAAAAAAGGGAAGGAATTAAATAAGCCGCAATTTCAATACGTCCTAATAGCATGCTATGGAAGTCAAAAAACTCATCTATATTTGGGCTCCATTAAAAATCCACTGTGTAGATATATAGACAGCTAGGTTGTAGAGTTCTGGACTTGTAATCCTGAAGACTTGAGTTCAATTTTTGTCTCAGATACTTGAAGGTTCCAGCTTCTAGCAATAAGGAAAGGATATTCTTGCTGTTTCATGCTACACTTGTATTTTGTAATGTTCTGGTCATCACATTCTAGAAAGGACATAGATAAACACTCTAGAGGTGGGTACATACTCCTGAAAATTGGAATTTGCTTTCCATACTTCACAAAGAACTCAGAATATCTAATATGAGGAACAGAAGAGAGATATGAGAGCTACCTTCTAATATTTGAAAGATTGCCCTGTGGAAGAGGGATTAAACTGATTTGTTTAGCCCTGGAGGGCATAAGTAGGAACAGTTGGCAGAAGTTGTAAAGACATAAATTTGGTTTGATGTCAGGAAAAATGACTTAACAGGTAGAGGTGTCAAAAAGTAGAATGGACAGTTTCAGAAGATGGAAGGGCTTTCTGTCATAGGAGGGTTTTAAGCAAAAGGATAGAGGCAACCACTTAGTAGCTTTGTTGTTAAAGGACAAGAGGGTATTTTAGATCCTTTTAAACTACAATATTCTGGGGTTCTGATCAACTCTGGGTGAACTGCTAAAATCCATTTCCTTAATTTTCTATGTGGAGTATCATACCTCAAAGCTCACCAAGGGACCATCTCAACTTGAGACCCTGGCTGAAAGACCAACTACTATTTTACTCAGCAGTAATATTCCTGTGCACACAGAAGGGAAACAAATATAAATGAGTTTAGAGTTCCCAACTGATAGTCTAACAGGGATTTTTCAGTCTGTTCTTTGTTAAAGTCTCTTGAATCAGGACCTGGGCAGTGACTGGGAACTACAGAGACAAAACAAAAAGGCAAAAGTAACTTAGTAGGTGTCAGTTCAAGCAAAGGTGATAACACTAGAACTTTCCTGTTTTCCTAAGGCTAAATTGTGCCAGTGATCTATCTGTTCAGCAAAGCAGCAACAAAAGCTGAAGGTAGAGATGTAGAGATTACAGTGATTT
Organism: Sminthopsis crassicaudata; assembly: GCF_048593235.1. Taxonomy (NCBI): domain Eukaryota; kingdom Metazoa; phylum Chordata; class Mammalia; order Dasyuromorphia; family Dasyuridae; genus Sminthopsis; species Sminthopsis crassicaudata. The sequence continues at coordinate 54,532,825 of NC_133621.1, forward strand.
TCTTTATTCTCAGTTTGGAACCATGCTCTTGCTCTTAAACCTAAAAGATGAACTCCATTGTGAATGGGAATCACATAAACTCCCAATTTTAAAAATCTTATATGTTTAGAGAATAGGATTTTGAGATTTGTAATAGGCAATAAAATTATGGCTTATCTCATTTTACAAAAGAGGAAAACTCAGATTCAAAGGTCTTTTAGCTGATAAGTTACAAAGTAACTACAAAATAAACCAATGCCACAAATGAATTCATACTAAGTTTGCTGAGAGCTGTTAAAGTATCTCCATGTTTACATGATCATAAATGTATAACATATATCAGATTGCTTGCTGTAGGGGAAGAGAGTTGAAAGAGAGGGAGAGAAAAAAAAATTGAAACTCAAAACTACCTTAACATTTAATTGGAAAAAATAAAATATTGTGTACCAAAAAAAGAAAAAAATGTGTCTCCAAATTTAATTCCTATATAAAATGCAGGAGAGGTTAAAAATAAAGAGAAAATTTCATTTTTCATGAACATTGTGTATTGACGTTATATACAGTTTGCTGAGTTGTGAAATATGGAATATTTTTGTTATAGAAAGTTGACAACATTTTGCTGATAGTTTTAAAATGCCTACTCACTTTCACATAGTACTGATGTAGAATGGAAATCAAATGCCATCATTTAAAAATATTATTTATTTTTAAACATTAATTAAAATTTTTTGAATTCCAAATTTTGCTTCCTTTCTCAGGTCCCTGCCTCATCCATTGGAAGAGGCAAGAAATATATTAATTATGCATATGAAATCATGTAAAGCATATTTCCATATTAGCCATATTACAAAAAACCCCTACAAGAAAAATGAAATGAAAAAAGTATATTTCAATCTGTACCTATACCTTATCAGTTTTCTCTCAGATGGATAGAATTTTTCATCATGTGTCCTTTAGAATTGTCATACTGTCAAAAAAAAGAATTATCATATTTCACTATTTTGATTAATATATTTAAATGCTTTTTAGTATGTACAATATATTCCTTGTTCTCACTTCAGTTTGCATCAGTTGATATGTCTTCCCAGGTTTTTTTTCCTGAAATTATTGCCTTCATCATTTCTCATAGCACAATATTTAATCAGAATTATATATCACAATTTATTTGGCCATTCCCCAGTTCATGGGTATCCTCTCAATTTCCAAATCTTTTCCACTACAGAAAAAGCAAACCAAACCAAATCAAAAGAACACTTGCTACAAACAATTTTGCGCATAAAAGTCATGTTCTTTTTTCTTTAATCTTTTAGGGATATGGATTGAAAAGTGCTATTTAGTGACATCTTTTTAAAAGTTTACTATTATAAAGACTTAAATCTTATAGTACATATAACTTAGGGGTAATAGTTTAATGATAAATTATTACAATTGTGCCTTATGATTGGGTCACTGTAAGATGCATTATGAGAACTTCAATTCATGAGTATCAGACATATTCAATATATAGTACATAAGAGGCTAAACTCTTTCCATAAAAGCTTCTTTGGTTATAGGTTCTGAAATTTTAGTAGTTACTATAATACATATATTGAAGTAGAATGTGAATATACTATAAAACAGTTGGTTTATGTTTCTGTAGTAAAATGATTTTGAAATTGCACTTAATTTCAATGTAATTTTGCATAATAACAATTCAAATGAGCTGAAGAGAACGACAGAAATAAATTATTGTACCTGGCATCAGTGAACAAAAAAGAAGGAGTTGGAAGAGTTATGTTGTTCCTTTGGATCGTAGCTGGAAATATCCACATTTTTGTAGTCAATAGAAGTTGAATTCCAGTTGACCATGCCTTTGGGATATTAGTTCCAAATTCAAGTCAGTTGTTCAGTGGGTTTTTGGGGCTGGATTAAATTTTTCTCAAGTAACATTAACTTTGTATATTTCCAAAGTGAGCAAAACTCTGAAAACATGTAAATATCTTTTTGATAAAGTAGAGACATAATAAGCATAATGGTTATGCTAAAATAGAATGCTAGTCCAACTGTTCTTTGTCCATTATTTAAATGATGCCATGTGTTTATAACTTTATGCTGTGGACTTAATGATCTTTTAAATAAAATGTAAAAGTGTCTCAAATTTAAAACCTGCTTCATGATGCTGAACAGAATAATGGATCATCTTTTAGTACCCACATAGTTAGACATTTTGCAGAAGGCAAAACACAATCTTTTTAAGACTTCTGTTGTAGAATTCTATAATTGGAAGGGAATAATATATGGTGTATTAGATATTAACATGTTGAAAACCAGTTATGTACATCTTTTATCTCTATAGAGGAACTCCAAACTTTCTGTTGTAAATTTCATATAAAATGTTTTTTCATAAAAATCATTTTATGTAGGTTTAGGTATTTAACCTAAATCTGAAAAATGTTTAGTGCATAGGTATTTAAGCATAATAGAGAGAACCCTGGACTTGGATTTAGAAAACCCATCTCTGATCTTTGCTGATTATGTGATCCTAGAAATAGTACTAAGTGCCTCTTGGTCCCAGTTTATCTGTAAAATGAGAGAATTGGAATTAACTTTCTCTGAAGAACTTTTCAATTCTAAGCATATGGCCATATTCATTTAATAAATTCAAAAATGCATACTTTGAAGTCTTTGAAAATCTAAAAAAGTCTTTGCAAATGTACGATGTTGCAATAAGACCTAATGACTGCTAGATGGCCTAGTGGATAGAATCTTAGAGTCAGGAAGACCCAAGTTCAAAATCTGCCCGACTCTTGCTAGCTGCATGAGTCTCTCTCAAGATCAATTGAAAATGACTTCCAACTGATCCCACAGGTAGCAAATGACAGAATCAAAATCACAACCAGGTCTTTGGGCTCCAAATTTGCCATCCATTCTTCGACATTGAAATATCTCTAATCGAAATTGAATTTTGGGATCATTTTGGGATTTCACAGAAACTCTTTCTGTCATTTTCTAGCAGAGTGATATTAGATACCATACTTTCCTGGAGCTTAATTCCCTTATCCTATATTAGAATTCTGAACTGGATTCTCTAAGATTCCTTGAAGATTCTGTGATTATGATTTTGTTATATTCTCCCTACTCCCACTCCCAATATTTCAAGAAATGACTATTTAAGATATCATACAGTTGGAGCAGCTAGTTGGTATAGTGAATAGAGTACCAGCCCTGAAGTTAGGAGGACCTGAATTCAAATTTGAATTCAGACAGAGTTAACTTAACTTCTTGGTTGTGTGACCCTGGGAAAGACACTTAGCCACATTTGCCTCAGGAAAAAAAAAGACATCATACAGTGGAATTATCACTGAAAAATAGATGTATGTCAAGCATAAAGTGATGCTTGATAGATGAATGTGTCAAATATAATGAGGATTTATTTGGTGATGGAAGCATTGGGGGAAAATTTGGGGGGAAAAGGGAGGAAGGAAAGGAGTGCCAGGGTAGATAGTGAAAAGTTTTGGAGCAAAAGATAAAGACTTTTTAGTTCTAACCCACAGGGTGATTGGAAGGCACTGAAAGGCTGAGGGGATAGGGAAGCAAGATCCAAGTGTTAAAAATAATATTTAGCATTAGCTTCAAGGGTTCACTGTGGAATAATGATGCTTCTGGGTGACCAGGCATCCTGTTGTAATGGTTACAGAGAAAGAACATTGTTGACAAACTCAAGACACACAGAACTATCATGCCATAATAGGCTTTTGTACCTGAAAGTTTAACAATAAGAAAATGTTATGAAGGTAAATGTGCAAGTACTTGTTAACAGAACAGATTGCAAATAACTGGGCAATGGTGAATCTAAAGACCCTAACATTTCATGTTTGGGAGATTGCCAATTTGTCCTGAGGCCAGAAGGGACTAAGGTATAGAGGAGACCTTCAACAGATTCACCTTCTCTGTACAGAGCCCAATTTGAGAGGCAACATTCAGTTTAAAATAACATAGAAAAAAAGTCTTATAAGACAGTCTTAGGACAAGAAGCGTAGTTTGGATGAGTGTTGCAATCAAGGATTAATTTTTCAATTCTCCCTCCCTTCTTTCTTTCCTTCCTTCCTTCTTTCTTTTTTCTTTCTCTCCTCTTTCTTTCTTTCTCTCCTTTCTCTTTCTTTCTTTTTCTCTCTCCTTCCTTCCTTCCTTCCTTCCTTCCTTCCTTCCTTCCTTCCTTCCTTCCTTCCTTCCTTCCTTTTTTCCTTCCTTCCTTCCTTTCTTTCTTTCTCTTTATTCCTTCCTTCCTTCCTTCCTTCCTTCCTTCCTTCCTTCCTTCCTTCCTTCCTTCCTTCCTTCCTTCTTTCCTTCCTTCCTTTCCTTCCTTCCTTCCTTCCTTCCTTCCTTCCTTCCTTCCTTCCTTCCTTCCTTCCTTCCTTCCTTCCTTCCTTCCTTCTTTCTTTCTTTCTTTCTTTCTTTCTTTCTTTCTTTCTTTCTTTCTTTCTTTCTTTCTTTCTTTCTTTCTTTCCTTTCCTTTCCTTTCCTTTCCTTTCCTTTCCTTTCCTTTCCTTTCCTTTCCTTTCCTTTCCTTTCCTTTCCTTTCCTTTCCTTTCCTTTCCTTTCCTTTCCTTTCCTTTCCTTTCCTTTCCTTTCCTTTCCTTTCCTTTCCTTTCCTTTCCTTTCCTTTCCTTTCCTTTCCTTTCCTTTCCTTTCCTTTCCTTTCCTTTCCTTTCCTTTCCTTTCCTTTCCTTTCCTTTCCTTTCCTTTCCTTTCCTTTCCTTTCCTTTCCTTTCCTTTCCTTTCCTTTCCTTTCCTTTCCTTTCCTTTCCTTTCCTTTCTTTCTTTCCTTTCTTTCTTTATTTCCTTTCTTTCTTTCCTTTCTTCTAGCTTCTTTTTCTTCCCTTTCTTCTCCTTCCCTTTCTTCCCTTTCTTTCTTCTCAAATGCTCTTGGGGGAAGGACTGGTACAAAAAGGAGGGACTAGAAATGACAATTTGAATTAACTTTAGACATGCCTCCTCTGTTACCTAAATTAATCTCATAGTGAAATATAAAGTCTGATTGCAGTCTCATTTTATAATTATAAGTTTTAGCCTTATTGAAGATTGAAATTAATTTATTTCTTGATTGTAATAAGATATATAATTTATAAATGCTAAGACTGTTTTTCTGGGCAGAGAATTTAGCTATTCACTTGGAAGTTGTTTATGAGATAGATGAAAGAAGATATATTTCTTATACCCTATTTTCTGTTTTGCATAATAAAGCTTCATCTTCTTCACTGAACAGCCAGTCATTCTTACTCTTCCAGTATTTTAAAATTTTTTCATAGTCGGACCTTATGTTAATTAAATGTTGCTTTGTAACCTTCAAGTGAATAGGCTTTGCAGAAGTTCTTAATACTGAAGAAATCAGGAACTATTTATCCTCATTCAAATAATAAATGAGATGTGAAATGAGCTTCATGGTAGATGCTTCCCTAGAGGTTGTTCTATAATAGCATACAAGTTTGCAGAGTTATAGGTAGCAAATTAATTTAAAATTGGTCAACATTTGTCCCTTTTAAAATTCACTTAGAAGAGTTTCTAGAGAGACCCAATGAAATATTGGCAAAATGATCTTATAACCTGACCCTCCACAGACATCTAGAAATGGCAGGGTAGAATGTGCCAGAAATAAACTTTGTGCTTCATGAACAGTTCTCTTTGGAAATAGGGGAATCAAATCAGTCTCATCTGTGCTGAATGCTTAGAGATGATATTTTTCCAGGTTTCTTTCACACCTATTCAATACCATGACACAAAAACTTTCCAGTTGAAGAACAAAGTACAAGGCTCAAAATTACCCAGATTACTCCTCAACCCTCATCCCCTTTTCTCCCAACCTCTATACTTTTTCCTTATCCCTCTAGAATCTTAGAAAGCCTTATGAGAAAAAAATGTGGAGGTGGAGAAAGAGTCCATCACTGGTAGCAGGTGGGTGGCCAGACTCCAAAGGGCCCCACCAAATTAGAGGCATTTAGTAAACATTTCAGGACACAGGTTTTTCACCTTGCTATCATTTGTTTCTGTGCTAAATTGTAAACAGACTTAATGAAGTTTCATAAGAAAATGTGTAGGATTATAAATAAAACAAATTAACTGAATCCAAGCTTGCTTATGTACAGATATGATATGGAAGAATCAGGGAACTAAAGAATCATTGATCTGGGCTTAACTAAACATGTCAGTGGGCTCCAAAAAGGGACGTGCAGTAATAGAAAAATATCCTTCTGTTAGAATTCTTGCAAAACCATGGTCATGGTCTCTTCTCCAATAATTGTCTGTCTAGCCAGGGTCAGAACATTTCTTTCTGGGTCTTTCATTTGGCAGAGGAAAGAACAGTTGATATGGAGTGGAGCTCTGAATTCCAGCTTCTGCTATTTACTACTTGGATGAATTCAGGCACCTTATATCATCTTTCCTCATCTGTTTCTGTAACTGTAAAGTGAAGGATTTGAATACATGGTCTAGGGAGGTGGAGCCAAGATGGCAGAGTGAAGGCAGGGACCACCCAAGCTCTTCTCCCAAACCCCTCCAAATACTTTTAAAAGATTCTAAACAAATTTTAGAGTGTCAGAACCCACAAAATGATGGTATGGATTATTTTTGCAGTTAAAAACAGCTTGGAAAACTGGAATCAGGGCTTTGTTTCACCAGAGTGGGTCTGAAGTGCAGTTGCTATAAGTTCTAGCACCACCCAGGTCCAGCAAACCCAGGCCTTAGGGAATCTGAATCAGCAGCAGTAGAGCAGCAATCTCCAGAACCCTTAGGCCTGAAACATCAAAGATGATTTGGAAGGTCAGCAGGATATATTTGTCTCTCTAAGGTGTGAAGGGAGTCCTAGGAAACCAGGAGCAGGGTTTGGGAACATCAGTAGCAGCAACAGCAACTTTTAGAAATCAGCCCACAGAACAGATGGTCAGAGGGAGACAGCAAGGGACTCTTTGCTGGCAGGATTCTGTTACTTTGCCCATTCTCAGATATGGGTTTCAGTTCTGGTTCCCAGTATAAAGCCCTAGAAGGATCTTTGAAAACAGCTGTACAAAACCTCTGAATCTTGGGACATTTTATTCACCACCTTGGAAACAAGGCTCTACTTTAACAAAGAATTAAAAGCCAAGTAATAGGCTGGGGAGATGAGTAAACAACAGAAAAATGATTCTGACCATAGACAATTACTATGGTGAAAAGGAAGATCAAAACACACACTGAGAAGAAGATAACAAAGTCAAAGCTTGTACATCCAAAGTCTCCAAGAAAAACAAATATTGGTCTTAGGCCATGGAAGAGCTCAAAAGGGATTTTGAAAATCAGATAAGAGAGAATGAGGGAAAATTGGGAAGAGAAACGAGAGTGATACATGCAAAAAGAAATACAAAAAGCTAATGAGGAGAAGAATGCCTTAAAAAAGCAAAAGTGGCCAAATGAGAAAGGAGGTACAAAAGTTCACTGATTTGTTCAATTAAAATTGAACAAATGAAAGCTAACGATTTTAACAGAAATCAAGAAACAATAAAGCAAAACCGAAAGAATGAAACACAACTAACCTAAAAATAGATCCAGGAGAGATAATTTTAAAATTACTGATCTAACTCAAAGTCATCATCAAAAAAGACTTGGACATCATCTTTCAAGAAATTATAGAAAAATTGTCCTGATATTCTAGATTCAGAGGATAAAATAGTAATTGAATGAATCCATCTCTCACCTCCTGAAAAAGATCTCAAGTTGAATACATACATGGTCCCTTCCAACTCTAAATCTATGATGAATGATCAGTATTCATTTTATTGAAGCCTCTATCTAATGATTACTGTATACAAGGCAGCAGCCTTAGCTGATGCAGGGATCAGAAGTCCCTATCTTCATACCCCTTACCATTTAGTTAGATTAGAAAAAGAGATTGGGTCTATGAGCCTAGAGAGCTCCTGCTTCCAATGATGCTCACCATATGTTCTGCAACATGTCTTTTTAGGGAGTGGCCCAGAACACTGAAAATTTAAGTAATTTGTCCAGGGACATACAACCATTTTGTCAGAGGCAGGATTTGAATTTCTGACTTTGAAGTTAACTTTCTTTCTGTTAGGCAGTACAACCAGTCAGCAGAGCAATAATAAAAAAAAAAGGATAGATAAAAGTGTTATACATGGCAGTTTATTTATATGTGAAATGGAAATAACATTTTTATTACCTTCTGAATAGGATGGTTTCAGGCGGAAAAGTTTTGTAAACCTACTGTCAGTAAGACTCATCTTCCTAAGTTCAAATCTGATCTCAGCTATTTACTAGCTATGTGACTCTGGGCAAGTCATTTACCCCCGTTTGCCTCAGTTTCCTCATCTGCAAAATGAGCTAGAGAAGGAAATGGCAAACGACTCTATTTACTTCACCAAAATGGCGACAAATGGGGTCATAAAGAGATGGGTGTAACTGAGACAACTGAATCACAGCAAACAACAAAACACAAAAGAGGTATGAGATGTTACTTCTTTTGATTTTTTTCCTTTCTCCTCATTGTGATCTCCCTTGAATTACAGGTATTTGTGTGTGTATTTTGTCCCCCAAGCATGGGAGAAGCTATATTTATATTAGTATTGCCTTAATATTTTAATGTATCAGTCAGATTGGTTTTCCTCTAGTGACAGTGTTTTCAAATTCAAAAAAAGCAGATTTACTTAGAAAACCACAAATTAATCCTATATAAGTTGAGTTGTATTTTTAATTATTTTGTTAACCATTTCCCAATTACATTTTAATCTGCTTTTTGGGTCCTTGGAACTCAAGTTTGACACTTCTGTATTGTAGATAATATCTAGCCCTAACTCCTCAGTCTTTCTTTTGTCTATCCTATTGTAAATCATCTGTAGAAGGACAACCAGGAACAAGAGACATGCCAGTTGGGGATTCCATGAAAGAGATCATTAGGGAAATTGCAGCCTGAGTTCAAGTGAAGAGGTGGAAGAAAAAAACATTATTGGAAATAGAGGTTGCAGGGAAATGTCCTCACTTAAAAAATGGGATTCCAAAAGTCACAGTAGAAGACTTTAGGAGAAGGATAAACAGAGATAGAGTGAACCTGGCAGGATTGGTTAGTTTTTTTTGTTTTTTTTTTTCATTTGGGTCTGACTCTTCATAACCTCATTTGGTATTTTTTTGAGGGAGAGGCTCTGGGAGAAATAGTGGAGTTGTTGGCCATTTTCTTTTCCAGCTGATTTTACAGATGAGGAAACTGAGGCAATTTTAACTAGATTCATGGTCCTAAGGCTTTCCTCATCCAGTTTTGCAGGCATGGTAAAAGTGACATATTCTCCATATGAGGAGGGCATCCTACTGCCTTTTTCTTTTTTAGTGCTGAGTAACAGTAGTGGTGCTATGGTGGGGATAGTGATGGGGTTGAAGGTGGTAGCCACAGTGATGGCAGTAGCAGTAAAGGTAATAGCAGACTCCCATTTATGTTGTGCTTTGTACCATACATATTATTTGATCTTCCCTGCATCCATGTGAGATAGTTGCTATAATTATCTTCATTTTACTAATAAGAAAATGGAGACTGAGAGAGAACACTATATATTAAGCAGCTAATATATAAACTAATAAGTAATAACATCCCTCTCTGAAGATCATTCTGAAAGCCTCAAGAATATTTCATCTTGTTTTGGTCTCTAGCTAAGGGACCAAGTTATATTTGGCAGTATGTTATAGTAAAAAATTTCCTGTCTTAGATCCAGGTAAGATCTTTACTCAACTTTCTTTTCTTTTACTAGCTGAGAAGTTATGGGTTTATCAATCCAACTTTTGAGACTCAGTTTTCTCTCCTGTAAAACTGTAATACTGATAAGCCAATAACCTTTTAGAGTTATTGTGAGGACCAAATGAAATGAATTATTTGCAACATTTAGTAAACCTTTAAGCCCTATATAAATGTCAGCTATTACTATTGCCCTGGATTATTTCACCACCAGTGACTGCTATCCATTTTATTGTTTCTTATCCACTGCCCAGTTCTTTGCACTGAATAGAAATGGGCTTTATGAACCATGTTTCTAATGATATATAACTGATTTTGTTCCACTATTACAGTCATTTTGCCAGCTCTGTGATGCTTTTTTATTTTGCTGCTATAATGCAAGGAGCCAAGAGTTGGATAAATAAAATTTATCAAACTAAGTCTAAGTTTTGGTTCATGAAGTCTAGCTTTCAGGCTGGGGGGGGATAGGGAATAATGCCCTTTCCATAGATGATGAATACCACTTATAATAAAGCAAGTACATACTTTCTTAAGTATGAACTTTCAGATTTCAAAGTCTAATCTGGTCTGTCAAGGGCTCCCTAAATAATTTTGATTATATGGTAAAGTACAGGATTGTTGACTGAGTATACAGATGGGGATTTCTCCTTCATTTTAGAACCTGCCAGAAGCAGGATATTGGATCACTCCATATGACAACTTTAATTTTCTTTCTTTCTGTATTAATGATACTGGTGCCAGTATATGACAAAGAAGTTTATATTCCTAAGAGTTGTGGGGGGAAATATGAAGGATGGTTGATTGAAAGCCTGCTCAAGGATATCAAGTGTGGTTTTTAAAGGGAAAACTCAAACTTAAACTGAACTCTTGAAAAATAGATCAACATACTTGAATCTTTGGCATACAATCATTTTGTAATGCTTTCCAACACATTAGTAGCAAAAAAAATCTGACAAAGCTATTGAGGTATGAATGTTTTCTGATGGCATAAATGAAAATTCCATGTTGAATGTACTGAAAGAAAAAATCACATTCTTCCTTTAAAAACAACAACAAGAAAAGAACTTTTCAACATGAATTACTTATTATTTACAAAAAGCTTTCCTAGGCTATATGTTACTCACTAAGATTAGTATATGGTAATTTCTACTAGGAGTAGCACAGTGGCTAGAGTTCTGGACTTGAAGTTAGAAAGTTCTGAGTTCAAACCTAGTTTCAGACACTTAGTCACTGTGTGACTCTGGGCAAGTCCCTTAACCTTATTTGCCTCAGTTTTCTCATCTGTAACATGAGAAAAAGAGGGAAATGACACACTACTCCAGCATCTTTGTGTAGAAAACCCAAAATGGATGCATGAAGAGTCAGAAACCTTTTTTGTATGTTTGTTTTTATGCTTTTGCAAGGCATTTGGGGTTAAGTGACTAACTTAGACACAGCTAGTAAGTGTTAAGTGTCTGAGGCCAGATTTGAATTTCAATCTGCTTGACAGCAAGATCAGTGCTTTTTCCAATGTGTTGCCACAACTTCTACTAAGAATTTTTGATTTTTCCCCTAACCCAGACTAATTCACAAAGTAACCTCAGAAAAACAAAAGGTTTTAGAAGTATTGGTTCCTTTTTTCAAGATAACTTCTCTGAAGAAAATATACTGGAAATTTGAAAGCTCTTGGTTATTTCTTTTTTTTTTTTTCTTCCTCCCTCCCCCCCTCTCTCTGTCTGTTTCTTCCTTTATTTCTCTTCCCTTCCTTCCTTCCTTCCTTCCTTCCTTCCTTCCTTCCTTCCTTCCTTCCTTCCTTCCTTCCTTCCTTCCTTCCTTCCTTCCTTCCTTCCTTCCTTCCTTCCTTCCTTCCTTCCTTCCTTCCTTCCTTCCTTCCTTCCTTCCTTCCTTCTTCTTTCTTTCTTTCTTTCTTTCTTTCTTTCTTTCTTTCTTTCTTTCTTTCTTTCTTTCTTTCTTTCTTTCTTTCTTTCTTTCTTTCTTTCTTTCTTTCTTTCTTTCTTTCTTTCTTTCTTTCTTTCTTTCTTTTTTCTTTCTTTCCTTTGCTGAGGCAATTGGGGTTAAGTGACTTGCCCAGGGTCACACAGCTAGGAAGTATTAAATGTCTGAGACCAGATTTAAACTCAGGTCCTCCTGATTTCAGGGCTGGCGCTCTATCCACTGCACCAACTAGCTGTCCCACCTTGGTTATTTCTAAACTCAGATTTTCTTGTAGCACTTTATCTGACAAGCTATTTTATCTCAATTATATTTGTTTATGATCTCCCACTTCAATTCTAAGTGCCTTAGGGTAGGAATGGTGGCCTTTTTTGTCTTTTATGTGTTACCCTTGTAAATAATAAATTTGTAAATTTTTGGTGAACTGAACAGTTGATTTCTTTTTTTTTTCTTTCTCTTTTTTATTAATTTTATAATTATAATTTTTTTGACAGTACACATGCATGGGTAATTTTTTATAACATTATCCCTCGTATTCACTTTTCCAAGTTTTCCCCTCCCTCCCTCTACTCCCTCCCCTAGATGACAGGCAATTCCATACACATTAAATGTATTACAGTATATCCTAGATACAATATATGTATATAAAATTAAATTTCTTGTTGCATGGTAAGAATTGGAATCCAAAGGTATAAGTAACCTGAGTAGAAACACAATAGTGCAAACATTTTACACTCATTTCCCAGTGTTCCTTCTCTGGGTGTAGCTGTTTCTGTCCATCATTGATCAACTGGAACTGAATTGGATCTTCTTTATGTTGACGATATCCACTTCCATCAGAATATATCTTTATACAATATCGTTGTTGAAGTATATAGTGATCCCCTGGTTCTGCTCATTTCACTCAGCATCCGTTCATGTAAGTCTCTCCAAGCCTCTCTGTATTCATCCTGCTGGTCATTTCTTACAGAACAATAATATTCCATAACATTCATATACCATAATTTACCCAACCATTCTCCAATTGATGGGCATCCATTCATTTTCCAGTTTCTAGCCACTACAAAAAGAGCTGCCACAAACATTTTGGCCTTTCCCTTCTTTAGGATTTCTTTGTATATAAGCCCAGTAGTAGCACTGCTGGATCAAAGGGTATGCACAGTTTGATGACTTTTTGGGCATAATTCCAGATTGCTCTCCAGAATGGCTGGATTCTTTCACAGCTCCACCAACAATGTATTAGTGTCCCAGTTTTCCCACATCCTCTCCAACATTCATCATTATTTGTTCCTGTCATCTTAGCCAATCTGACAAGTGTGTAGTGGTATCTCAGAGTTATCTTAATTTGCATTTCTCTGATCAGTAGTGATTTGGAACACTCTTTCATATGAGTGGATATAGTTTCAATTTCATCATCTGAACAGTTGATTTCAATGAAGCAATGGTTGCTATCTAAATGATGTCAAGTCTTTAAATAGAAACTGGAAAAAATTAATAATCCAAGTATTTCTAAATGTCCATATATTTTATCTGTATACACATAGAGCCTTTGGGGGTTTATCAAATAATAGATTACTTTAGGCCTTGATTATTGTATCATGTATATTTAACCTATTCCACTGATCCACCACTCTCTTTCTTAGCCAGTATCAAATGGTTTTGATGACTACTGTTTTATAATATAGTTTTAGATTTGATACTGCTAAGTTACTATTCTTTGTATTTTTCTCATTAATTCCCTTGATGTTCTTGACCTTTTTTTTCTTCCAAGTGAATTTTGTTATTATTTTTTAAACTTCTATAAAATAATGTTTTAGCATTTTGATTGGTATGACATTCAACATGTAGATCAATTTAAACAGAATTGTCATTTTTTATTACATTAGCTTTGCCTACCCATGAACCCATTTTCCCAGTTGTTTAGATCTGACCTTATTTGTGTGAGAAATGTTTTATAATTGTGTTCAAATTGCTTGGGTTGATCTTAGCAGGTAGAACCCAAAATATTTTAATTTATCTAATTTTCTTTCTCTTGCTGATAGGCTTTGTTGATGATGTATAATAACACTGATGATTTGTGTGGGTTTATTTTGTATCCTGCAACTTTGCTATCTGTGAATTGTTTCCAGAATGTTTTTTTGATGATTGTCTAAGATTTTCTGAGTATGTCATCATATCATCTGCAAAGAGTGATAGTTTTTATTTCTTCATTGCCTGTTAATTTCCTTTTCTTTTCTTTTTGCTAAAAGCCAATATTTCTAGTACAATGTTGAATAATAGTGGTGATAATAATCATCCTTGTTTCATCCTTGATTTTACTGGGACTGCATCCAACTTCTCTCCATTACAAATAATTCTTGCTATAGCTTTTAGATAGATATTACTTATTATTTAAAGGAAAAATCCATTTATCCCTATGCTCTCTATTGTTTTTAATAGGAATGAGTGCTGTATTTTGACAAAAGCTTTTTCTGTGTCTATTGAGATTATCATATGATTTTTGTTGGTTTAGTTATTGATATGATTGATTATGGTAATAGTTTTCCTGATATTGAAGCAGCCCTGCAATTCTGTTATAAATCCCATTTGGTCATAGTATATTATCCTGCTGATAAATTGCTGTAATCTCTTTGCTAACATTTTATTTAAAGTTTTTACATCAGTATTCATTAGGGAGATTGAGCTGTAATTTTCTTTCTCTGTTTTGGCTCTTCCTAGTTTAGGTATCATTGGCATATTTATGCCACAGAAGGAATTTGGCAGGATTCCTTCTTTACCTATTTTGTCCAAATAGCTTACATAGCATTACAATTAATTGTTGTTTAAATGTTTGGTAAAATTCACTTGTGAATCCATCTGGCCTTGGGTATTTTTTCTTAGGGAGTTCATTAATGACTTGTGAAATTTATTTTTCTAAAATGGATTATTTAATGTATTTCCTATTTTGTGAATTGGGACAATTTATACATTTTTTGGTAAATATTCATCCATTTCAGTTAGATTGTCAGACTTGCTGCCATATAGTTGGATAAAATAACTCCTAGTTATTATTTTAATTTCTTTTTCATTGGTGGTAAGTTAATTTTTTTTCATTTTTGATGCTGGTGATTTGTTTTTTTTTTTCTTTCCTTTTTCTGATTAAATTAACCAAAGATTAATTTTGTTGTTGTTGTTGTTTTTCAGAAAAGAAACTTAGTTTTATTTATTAATCAATAGTTTTCTTCATTTCTATTTTATTAATCTCTCCTTTGAATTGCAGAATTTCTAATGTGGCATTTAATTGGAGGTTTTTAATTTGTTTTTTCCTAGATTTTTAAATTGCATGCCTAATTCATTGATCTCTTTTTTTTTTCTATAAAAGATTTTGCTATTTAGAGATATAAAATTTTCCTTAAGAACAACTTTGGCTGAATCCCGCAGGTTTTGGCATGTTGTTTCATTATTTTCTTGAATGAAATTATGGATTGTTTCTGTGATTTATTGTTTGAACCATTCGTTCTTTAGAATTAGCTTATTTAATTTCAAATTGATTTTTAGTCTATCTCTCCCTGGCCCTTTATTGAACATAATTTTTTTTATTGCATTGTTGTCTAAAAAGATAGCATTTACTACTTCTATCTTTTTGCATTTGATTTGGAGATTTTTATGACTTAATACATGGTCAATCTTTGTGTAGGTGCCATGTACTGACAAGAAAAAGGTGTATTCCTTTCTGATCCTTTTCAATTTTCTCAAGAAGTCTATCATATCTAGGTTTTCTAGGATACTATTAACTTCTTTAGTTTCTTTCTTGTTTGTTTTATGGTTAGATTTGTTTGATTCTGAGAGTGGAAGTTTGAGGTTCCCCTCTAGAATAACTTTGCTGTCTATTTTTTCTTGTAACAGGCTTAAATTTTTCTCTGGTAATTTTTCTCTGGGTAGTTAGTGAATACACATTTAGTATCATTACTATTTAATTATTTAAAATTATCAAGAGGTACTTTTCTTCTGACATCAGAATTGCTATCCCTGCTTTTTTTTTTAACTTCAGCTGAAATAAAATTCTGCCCCAGTCTTTTGCTTCTACTCTATATGTGTCTCTGTGTCAAATGTGTTTCTTGTAAACATACTGTAGAATTCTTTTTTTTTTAAATCTGCTTTGCTATTTGGTTCCATTTATGGAACAGTTTATCCCATTCACATTCATAGTTATGATGACCAACTCTGTATTTCCCCCCATCTATTTTCTTTCCTGTATATACTTTTGTTCTCTCTTTCCACTCTGTCCTTAGTTGTTCTTTTTTTTATACATCCAACCCACTACCTTAACTCCTATTACTCTTACCCCCTTCTTTTATTAGTGTTTTTACCCACCCTACCCACTACCTCATCTCCTGATCATCCCTCTCCCCTTCTCTTAGTATTTTTTTTAACTCACTACATTTACTATCTTATTTTCTATCACTCCTTCGCCCACTTCTCTTACCTTCCTCCCCCACACTTAGTGTTTCTGCCTTATCTTCTATCCTGTCCATCTATTTTCTTTCTTGTTTCTCCTACTACTTCTTTATAGGGATGGCAAATCTCTATACCCATGTAAATAATTAAGCTATTCTCTGATAGAGCCAAAAGTGATGTAATCAAGCTTCAAACTTTTGCTCACCCCCTCCCTTCTTTTCCTGGATTGTAATAGGTCTTTTGCACCTCTTCATGTGAAAGAGGAAACTCTTGTTCCAGTACAGATTTTTTCCCACCCATAATGTCTTTTTCTTTGATGTCACCACATCTGAGTCCATTTATAACTACATCCTCAGTCCATGTGATGCCGCCCTTTGTCTAGTAAGAGATACAGTTCTCAAGGGTTACAGACATCATTTTTTCCCATATAGGGATGTAAACTGTTTAACCTTTAAATAATATATATTTCTTCTTGTTTACCTTTTTATGGTTCTCTTCAGTCCTGAGCTTATACATTAAATTTTCTGTTTCATTCTGTTTTTTTTTTTTTTTTCAAAAGAAAGGATTGAAAGTCTCTTGTTTTATTGGAGGTCCATTGCTTTCTTTGAAAGATGATGTTGAATCTCTCTGGGTAGTTAATTCTTGTTGTAACCCTAGCATTGCCTTCATGAATATGGTATTCTAGTCCCTCCAGTCCTATATTGTATAAGCTGCCAGATTCTGGGCAATCCTGATTTTTGCTTCTTGATATTTGAATTGTTTTTGTCTAGAAGCTTGCAGTATTTTTTCCTTGAGATTATAGTTTTGGAGTTTCACAAAAATGTTCTTTGGGCTTTTCCTTGTGGGATTGCTTTCCAGAGATGACCAATGGATTCTTTCAATAAGTAGTTTCCCCTCTTTCTAGATTATTGGGGTAGTTTTTCTTAATTATCTCTTGTATAATGCTATCCAGGCTTTTTTTTTATCACGGCCTTCAGATAGGCCAATAATTTTTAAATTATCTTTTCTTTTTTCCATATTGGCTATTTTTCCAATGAGGTATTTCACATCTTCATTCTTTTTAGTTTGTTTGACAGATTTATGCTGTCTCACAGAGTCATTAGCTTCCATTTGCCCTGTTCTACTCTTTAATGAGCGATTTTCTTGCGTTAGCCTTTGTATCTCTCTTTCTGTTTGGTTAATTCTACTTTTTAAGGAGTAGTTTTCTAAGGACAATTTTTTTTCCTTCTTTTTCCTAGTGTTAACTCTCTCCTGCATACCTCTCATTTCCTCTCTCATTTTTTCTTCTATCTCTCTTATTTGACTTTTAAAGTCTTTTATGAGGATTTCCAAGAAGAGTTTTTTGACTTGAGATCAATTCATATCACCCTTTGAGATTTCTTCCGTGGACATTTTGCCCTTGTATGAATTTGTGTTTTGGTCTGCCTTTTCACCACAGTAGCTCTTTGTGGTCAAGGTTCTTTTGTGTTTCTTGTTAATTTTCTTTTGACATTTCCTCCTCTCTCTCTCTCTTTTTTTTTTAACTTTTTTGGTTGAACTCTGCTCCTAAGGTAAAGGGAGTACTCTTTCCAAGCTTCCTGTGCAGCTCTCAGTCTTGGCTTTAAACATAGGGGCCTCTTGTGTTTGTAGGGAGTAGCTATGCCTGCCATTTTCAGGAAACAGCCTGGTTTCCCTGAGTTTGCTTTCTGAGCTGGGACTGAAAGCTGTTTTACTGATTTACTCTCCTACTGAGCCAGAACTGAGGGTCTTAGTTGCTGATTTTCTGTGATTAAGACCCTCTCACCAGCTTTCCCAGAGTGAATCTTAGCTGGGCTCATCCCCTTTTCACCCTGGTGAGACTGAATTTTCTTGAACTTTTTACAGTCAAACTTGAGTTCGAGAATGGTTTCATTGTCAGACTCTGTTCAGAGGCTTAGTTTCATATGGTTTTCAAGAGAAACTGGGAGATCTTGAGCAGCTTCCTGACTACTCTGCCATCTTGGCTCTATCCCCTGACTACCTAACTTTTAGATAATCTTGGAGCATGGCAAATAGTGCCATAAGGTAAGCAAACACTTAGAGACCTCAAAAGACCATAAAAAGCTTTTCTTATAAGGATAATTGGTATATAGTTTTGGTTGGGAACTATCCCTTGGGAGTTTTTGCTGAAATGTGTTGAGAGCAGAATATCACAAGTAGAAATCAGATAGAGAATACTATAGGGGAAATAAGTTGGAGGAGAAAGGGCACATCATTATGACTGAACCTTAAACAGCTTATTTTATGTTCAGAATAAGAGAAGGGTAATTACATTAGCACAGAGAGCAGTGATGGCAGATGCAGATGTATAATTAGCATATTTAATTTTATTCTCTTTTTTCTCCTATCCAGTAATCTCCTTATGAGAAAAGTTTTAAGGAATATTAAATCAAAGCCTAGACTATAGAAAACTTTATAATTAGTGATATGTTGAAGAGTTTAAGAGGATGTGTTGCTAGGGTGAAGTGCTTATATTGTGTATATGCATTTGTATTTTTCCCGAGATATATTTAGGAAAACATATTCTAGGAAGAATGAATGAATCCCCAAAGTAAATAATTTTTTCCTGATTTACTTTTCCTCTGACTATATTACTAAAAATTACCATGTATTTGATATACTCCCCTGATTCTTGAATCTACAGTTTTCTTTAAAAAGATCTAATTAAGCATAGAACAAAAGGAAACCTGAATCTAACCTCAATATTTGTGTGTGTATGTGGTATTTTTGAAATATGAGATTATCATAAAACATCCCCAATATCAGTGATATAATCAGATTTTCAAGAGATTCTGGCAACAAATCAAAATGGTATAGTTAGGATCTTGCACTGAGGCTATTGGCTCATTGCTCCACTAATCCAATGACTGTACTCTCATAGATGTGGGCATTTCCTTCAGTAATAATGCCTAAAGACCATCCATTATCATTTATCTTGTGCTACTACTGTACACAACCTCCCCTAATTTCAACATAGTTGAGCAATCCAATGAGCTGAAAAATTTTCTTATTTTTCTTTGTTATATGAATACTATTATGGGGCCTATGGGTGGTTTATTGATTATTGCTGAATCTTGCTATGTTATAAAATTATTTTTCCTGCTCATCCATTCTTTTAAACTGATGTTCTTAATTCCAGTTCTCCTTCTCTTAGTATAGAATGTGTTATTGGGAATTCTCACTCTTGCCCTTTTCATGACCTTATCTATGATTTGTGTTTTCAGTTCTTCAGAGACTTCGGTATTCCATGGCTTATACCCAAACACAACAAAAGAAGCACCTTCATATTTAAAAGCTCTTTGTTTCAAAGAAATGTTTGCAATCTGTCTTACTGCACATCTTAGACTGGTTGACTGGAATTATCCACCTATTTATTATTTTCTGTGCAGATAATTAGGTAAATCTTTCTGAATAATAATGGATTTTATTTGGGAGATAATTTTAATGTATGATATCAAGAAAAGAGATCTGAATCTGCAATCAGAGGATGTAGTTTCAAATGCTGCCTTTGACTCCACTTCCCTATATGACCTCAGGAATGTTTCTCAATCTTTCTGGGACTTTTCCTCATGTTCAAATGAAGGAGTTGCAGTAGAAGCTATCTGTGGTTCCTGCCAATTCTAAAGCCACAATTCTATTTTCCATATAGTATGCTGTGATGGGCACATAGGAGAATTTGAAGGACCACAACTAGGAGGAGGCTCTCTTTTATTTGAATTATGTGCTAGACCTCCCATGTGATAGTAGTAAACACCTTTGGTAAGGACATGTATCCCTATTTTATGTTTCACTTGATACTGTTTTGCTTAGCACTGGAATAAATACATCTTAATACTATTTTTAAAAATATTGAGTAGTTTAGCATGCATACGAGATAAGAAGAAAAGTCTTTAAGGAATTATATTGCTCAGCTGAATCAGATACTTTTAAAAATAGTTAACAGTCATATTGGGCATCTCAATCTTGTGCTTTTCAGTCATTTGAATGATGAAAAAGACATAGCTTCTATTAGGATATTACTTATGAAAACCTCTTTATTCTTTTCTAATACTCATATAAAGAATGACCTTTATGACACACAGAGTATTCTCATACAATTTTTATATAGAATGGAAAGTTGCCATATGACTTGACAGTTATTGATATTCTTTTCTTTTCACTAATAAACTTTTGATTGGTAATAAGGTCCATTTATTTGCACATTTCTTGTCTTTGATATCTTCTGATGCCTTGAACAGTAATTCCCCAATGTCCTCAAATTTGCATCCCTTTGAATAGGGATCTCCTTTGAGTAAGCTTATTCTAAAATGATTGCTTTCCCCATGTTTACTTTTTCATGTTCTTGACCTAAAGAATTAAAATATGGCAGTTCCTCAGCCCTTGATGGTGAAGTTTGTTATACAAATCTTTGTATACAATTTCTATCCCCTATTTGATGATTTTCCTGATTAAGTTTTATTTTTCCTCAAACAATATTTATTAGGCACTTGCTATATACTGGGTATATACTAGGTATATACCATGTTAAGTGCTTGGAATATAAAATGAGTCAAAAGATGGTCTCTGCCCTTAAGGAACTAAATACAATCTAATAGGGGAGACAGCATGCAAACCAATATATAGGAAGTTATATACAGAATAAAGAGTACATAATTAGCAGAGAGATAGCACTAGAATTTAGGGGGTTTGGGAGGCTTCCTGTAAGGTTTGATTTTAATTGGAACTGAAAGGAAGCTTGAGAGAGAAAGGCATGGTGGACAGCCAGAGAAAATGCCCAGAACTGAAAGATTGAGTATCTTTGTGGAACATCCAGGAGGTCACAGTCATTGATTAGAGAGTATGTATCTGAGAGTAAGATGTAGAAAACTGAAGAAGTAGGAGGAATTTAAATTCATGAAGGCCTGTATGTGCCAAAAATAATATTTTGCATTTGATTTACAGGCAACAGGGAGCCACTGAAGTTTATTGAGTAGGGTGGAGAGATGGTGCCATGATTGGACCTGAGCTTTAGGAATTATTAATGGCTAAATGGGAGATGGATTGGAGAAAGGAGATTTAAGATTGCAATCATGCAGACATGAAGTGATGAGGGCTGCATTAGAGTAGGGGCAGAATATGCCTTTGTTTCATTGGGTAAATTGCAAGATTTCTAAAAGCTATTTTTTCTCTCTTCTCTTTGCTTTATGAAACTAAATCAATAAAAATCTAATATGATTCTATATAAGTTTTTATAAACAAACATATTCTAAATCAATGTTGTAAGCAGGTCAAGTTTAATTGATGAAGAAATTTTTCATCCTTTTGGGTTTTCTTATAATAGTACTTGATTTATAAAGGTTAGTTAAATTTTGTCAAGGACCACATCTAAGTGTAAAGGGGCAGATCAGTTCTCTGAAAGCCCCACAGCTGTGAATCATCACATACTTGAACGAATTGCAAATCAGCCTTTACTGACACAGATGTTGCTTGTAAATTGGGAATGAAATAAATCAGAGGCAAGAGGGAAGAGGAGAGAGGTCAGAGAATGCAACTGCCTCTCAGTTTTCTTTTATCATTATCATCTCCTCAAATGAAGGGCTGTTCTGCTGGTCAGCATTAAAACTCCAGCAGCTACTAGCAGGTTGTTCCCATAACAAATTTTTTATGTGAAATTATCTTGTTTAGTTTCAATATCTCTTTTTCCTTCATTTCCCAATTTGGAGCATCAATAACCTTGTTCAGCAGTACAGATTGCAGATCTTTTCATTTTATACTACATCTTTATTGTTTTTATTCTTTTGTTTTTATTGCTGTTGTTGAAGCAATTGGAGTTAAATGACATACCCAGGGTCACACAGCTAGTATCTTTGGTCAGATCTGAACTTGGGTCCTCTGAAGTATAGAACTGGTTATAAATCCACTGTGCCATCTAGCTGTCCCTTATTATTTTTATTCTTTTAACTTTGTGTTAACTTTTATCTTTGCTCTAAGAAGTTGGTGTTCTTTCTGTATACAAACTGATTCAGGAATGACTTCTACACCAATAACTTGGCTCTTCTTATTTACTATATATATATATATTTATTTTTATATTTTATATTTTATATTAATATTTTATATTTATATATAATATTTATTTATTTAAACTTTTTGGAATGTTGCTATGTTTACCAAGTCCAATACCTTTCATTCCTGAGAGAAATTATGCCTAATATTTAGATATGTAGCCTACATAATTGACCTCTTTTAATCATTATTCTTGGTTTACTTTTTTTGTCCTTGCCTTTTGTCACTTTTGTTTTAAAGTCATTGAATATCAAAGTATGTATTGATTTATTTTGGAGGATTTAATGAAATTCTTTGTAGAATTTTTAATTCTCTTCATCATCTGAAATAAAGTTTGACCCATTAATTATAGTTATCCTCTTGATTGTCCCCTTGCAATAATGATTATGAACATTGAATATGAGATTACCACATGTGCTGTTAAATTATCTTTCTTTCTGTCTTTAGACATTTGAAAAATTGACCCCCTTTCCTTCCCATCACCATTTAATATTCTTATGTATTTTTTTCCTTCTAGGAAAACCTGGGAGCATTCTCCCCTATAATGAAACTCCCTGCTGTCTACTGCTATCATTTTCAAGGATAATTCAAGGTTGATTTAATTCAGTTTCTTTAATAATATATTCATTTGTTTACTATTGGATAAGAAACTTACTTTGAGAGTGCTGACAGCTGAGCTAATGTTGATAAGTAGTCTACAAAATATATAATTTTTTGCACCCTTTATTTCTTTTATGTAGCTTTGTCACCATTACTAAAGAAACAGAAAGGGTCACATAGGACCAAGGACTATTTGCATTTAACATTATTTTCTTAGATTATTAGGACAAAATAATTCATGACTAAGTGACTAGTCTAGTAGCCATTTTATCCTATACTTAAATTTAGGCCTGTATTAACAGATTTTTTTGAATGGTCAAATCTACAAAATTTTGTTTTCCAATTGGTATAGTCACTGAGAATCTAGGTTTACCTGCAAGCCATGCATAGGCATAGAATAGGATGTTTTGAAGGTATAACTCATTATTTTTAAAAACACCTTAATGTCTCAGAAAATCATGATTTTTTTGTTGGTGCCAGCTGATATCTGTTAGCAAAATATTCTTTTTTGGGTATTAAGTAATAAGTAAGGTAAGAAAAATAGATTCTTTTAAAAGTAGTCTATTTACTTATCACCAAAAGGTTAGTCACTGGGGCATAAATTCATCTCACCTCAACAGTTCGTCTGCTGAGCTACTGTGCAGTTGTTATTCACCTCAGTTTCAAAGTGGACACATATAATCATTGAAATTATAGGTCTTTCCTCTCAACAAGATTCAGCTTCCTATAAGTTATTTGGGTTAAATGCTTGTCAACGGAATCCTAGAAGCCAGTAAAGTACATTGCATAGTGTAGATGCTTAGAAAATGTGTGATATTAAATTGACTTATTGGCATAACCTCATTGCTGAAGGTTTAGGGCATTGGCCAATTAATTAATTAACTTTTTGGTTAGGTTGAATTGATAGTTATTTATCAAGATGGGATGAAGAAGTAAAAATATGACATTTTGATGGGAATGGTAGCACTCAAGGGATTTGTAGAAAGCAAATTCCTTTGGAGTCTCATTCTTTTCCAGTATGAGCCCAATTAAAGAAACGAAAGACCATTATTAACAAATTTAGCAAAAGCCTAATATCTCTTGTCTCTATCCAGACCTACAAACTGAATTCAGGTCCTTACTAGGTCTTCTCTAATTTCCCTACTTTAAATCTTTACCCATCTTCTATCCTAGTCTACCTATCTAGTATTCAACTGCCAAGTGAGTTTTTGAAGTATGCTGTATGCAACTTTTCATGACCCTATTTAAGGTTTTCTTGGCAAAGGTACTAAAGTAATTAATGCTTTTCTTCTCCAAATCATTTTATTTGTGAGGAAACTGAGGCAGAATTAGTTGATTTTCTGAGTCACATAGTTCATTAAGTGTCTGATGCCAAATTTCAACTCAGGTCCTGATTATAAACCCTATGCTCCATCCACTGTGCTACCTAACTGCACTTTTGAAAGTATAGATGTCAATATATCATCCCTTGCTCCCCCAGCTGCAGTTGTTAGGTCCCGGTTACCTTTAAGGTCAAATGGAAAATCCTGTTGGGCATCTACTTCAGAATGTGTTAGTCCTTTCCTACTTTTCTAGTTTTTACCCTTTTACTCTTGACACACTCTACAATCTAGAGATATATTGAATGGCTTGTAGTTCTTCAAACATTGCTCAGTCTTCCCTTTCTGTATTTTTACCAGTTGTCTCCCATCCCTAGAATGATATTAATTTACCTCTACTTCCTAATTTTCTGGATTCCTCTGGATTTTAGATAAAATCTCATCTCTTTGAGGAGGTTTTTCCTGATCCCTCCAGATATAATGTTTTCCCCTTTCAGATTTACTCTCACCTATTTTGTGTGTATCTTGTATATGCCCAGTTATTTGCCTGTTTTTTCTCCATTAGAATGTATGCTTCTCTGTGAATTAGTATAACTATTTTGGAAAGCCAGTTGGGATTATGCAAATAAGATAACTAAAATATCTCTACCCTTTCAGTCAGATTCTGCTATTTATTTTTTTGACATTCATAAAAGGAAAATCCCTTTAATCTACTCAAATATTTATAGCAGCTCTTTTCATGGCAGCAAAAAAGTAGAGAAAGGGAAATAGGTGCCTATCACTTGGAGAATAGTTAAACCAATTATGTCACATGAATATAATGTAATAGTGTGATATAGAATAATGTGATATATTAATAATCAGTTATGATGAATACAGAAAAATATGGAAAGACTCATCTGAATGGCTACAAAGTAAAGTAGGTAAAATAGTAACAAAAAAAAGGAAAAGAAAAAAAAACAGTCACTACAACAATTAGAGCAGCCACTATAAACAATTGAAATTGAATGTTTAAGAATTACAATGAATAAGTTTGGCCCAAAAGAAGAAGAAAAAAAAATCCATCTCACTCCTTTATAGAGGTGAGAGGCCAATAACTGTAAAACATTGCGTATATTTTTATATTTTTGAGTGCTCACCAATTATACTGATATTATGTTTTTCTTTTTCTTTTTTTTTTTTTTTTTAAGCTCTTAAAAATGCTTTGTAATGTCTCTCTGAAAAGGGGTGGGATGGTATACAGAAATTATGCGAAACAAAGAAATCATCAAGAAAATTCATATTAAATAAAGAATGTAAGTTCCTTGAGGAACAGTATCCATTTTTGCTTACATGCCCAGATCTTAGCTTAATGATGGGCACATAGTAAATGTATAGACTAAATAGAATCAAGCTTAGTAGTAAAAAAGTCTTTAGCTTTGTTAGACAAAACTGGTGAGATATAATAGGGCAAAAGAGTTGTATTTCTTAAATTGACTTTAGTGGTCCTTAGGTGTTATATTATCAGATTTCAAATGAATGACTATTAAATATGCAACATATTTGCATAAGTATTAAAATGATTCATCTTGATTAATGTTATTATAGTAACTCTCAAAACTAATCACAACCTGCCATTTCTGATAGACGTTTTATCAGCATTTTAAATCTTACTGAAATTTCAGTGGAATTGTAATTCTTCCAAGCCCCATAAATGTCATAGGAGTTGACTGTGATTAATGCGAATGAGAAAGAGATATAATAATGATTGGCCATTTTTGTATTTTTACACTGTATTCAATATATGTAGGAGAAAAGTCTTAAGCCTGATTTAGAAATGTGTAACCTAGCAAATCTTTCTAGTAGCAATTCAGGCTTAACACTTAATAGAATGTTCATGCCTTCCATACTCCAACCATTTGTTCTGATTGCTTTCTCAGATCTTAGTGGAGGCTGCAGTTGGGGATGTCTTCACGGATGACATTGCAATTGATGACTTGTCATTTATAGACTGTGCCCTCTACTCTGGTAAGAGAAAAGATTTACTATGTCATTTTATTAGCATTATAAAGCCTATAGATTTTATTTTTGTTTTCTTTTTGGGAGAAGTGGAGAGAGTGGCATTCTGTTGGAACAGTGACAGAAAAATCAAAAGAAAATATTTTCATTCCTTTGCATTTTTTTTGTGTCAAATCTATTTCTTTCCCAAGTTTTCTACCCAAAAGAACTAGGCTCAGAGTTTTACTATGGATAAATCATAGCCTCTCTGAATTTACCATCCTCCCTCATTAAGCAGAAAAACTAATATTTGCAACCTGATTTGGAATTCTTAGGCTTGTTGGTTAAGATTAAATGGGATAGTTTCTTTTAAATACATTCTGTAAGATAAAAAAAGCTACGAATATGCATTCTAATTATTTTTGTTATTGTCCAAGGACCAGGTTTTACTTTGCTCATGCTTTCACAACTGTTATGGTTGAGTGTGACCATGTCAACAGTTATTAATCTACCAGATATAAAGAAGTGTACTAGCCTTTGGAGCTATAAGGACAAATATGAAACAGTACCTCTCTTCAAGAATCTTACTTTCTTTTGGGAGATTAAAATCAAGTAAGTTAACAAGCTTTATACTAAATAATTGAAAATAATTTCATAAGAGAGACTCTTAACTTGAAGAAGCAGAAAACATTTCATGCAGGAGAAGGACATATAAGTATTGTTTCATATCATATGTCTGTATGTGTTTGTGTGCATTTATATGTGTATACATATACAAACACATAAATAAATTCAAATATGCATAATTATATGTAGTAATTTTATGTATATATATATATATTGTATAAACATGCATAAACAGTATATGTGCATTTGTGCATATATTAAGGAAATGGCCAATCAATGGATAATAAAGTAACTTTTCCAAGAAAATCCCATAGATAGTATGCTCCATGGGGATCATAAAGAGTCAGACATGACCAAACAACAAATAGTAGGTAGATTTTCTAGAGCAAAAGAAATGTTTAGAATATTTTAGATTTTTTTCCATAAAGAAAATGTGTATAACATTTTTTCCATTATGAAAAAAATAGGTTGCTTTTCAGTATGAAAAAAATTAGGATATTTCCCTCCAAAATTTCAAGAAACTTCTCTCCTATTAAATGAATAATAAGTAGGATATCACAGCATCTTAAATGATATCTAAAAATAGAATAACAGATAAAACATGGGCTTAAATTTGAAGACAGAACAAATGATTATGAAATATTAAAAAGTTGTTATAGAATTATAGAGTTATTTTTGATTTTTAACTTACTGATTTCATTTATTTAAGTCTCCACATTAAACCCTCTGATTTTGCAGTCTTCTCCCCAAAGCAATAAGGAATTAACAATTGTAACTATTTGTATTCTTTAAATATTGTCTTGGTAGCTTTAAGATCTGCCAGGATGACCAGACTTATTCCAATGTCTCAAAAATTGGCATTTTGTGACCCATTTTTAAAGTGTTATATTTTCAAGTAGAGTTTAGTTGTGAATTAAAATAGTAAATTTAGTTGTTTTGATGTATTTTGTTTGTTTGAATGTGAATAATGTGTTTCATGATTGAATATTTAATATACATTCATCTTAAAAAATTAAAAAAAAACCATAAAGTTCCAGGGTGCTCATTGTAATGAAAAGTACTATTAATGTTTCTGTTGAAAAGAAAAGAAAGTTTAAAAGCGGAAAGATTGCTTCTCCTGAAATCATTTCCTTAGGTCTTAGCACTCTGAGAATTTGGGGTGATTGGTCACATGGTAGTCATGGAGAGAGTGTAATACCTAGACTCAGGATCCCCTAAAGATGGACTTTTGAACCTTGCATCAATGTGACCATGGACAAATTATATAATTTATTAGAGCTCCATTTATTTTTATATGTAAAATGGGGAAATAATAATACCTATCTCACAAAGTTCTTTTGAGGATCAAATGGGATAATCTATGTGGAACCTTTTGTAAACCTGAAAGAACTAAAGAAAGGAATGGAAATTATGAAGGATACATTTCATCTTGATGCAAAGAAAAAAATATTTTGTAACTGAGCTATCTAAAAGCAAAAAGATTTGGTTCTAAGGTATTGTTTCCCCTCCTCTAAATTCTTCAGAGAAGACTAGATAATAAATTATCTGTAGGGAGAGTTGATTATTTACATATTGTAGAATGGATTCTTGTTAAGGTAAATTTTGACTAATAATAATCTCAGAGATTCCTTCCAGATCTGAAGTTCAATGATATGGTTCTTGGACCTATTTATTGTTGATAATGATGACTACAGGTTGCTTGTTCTATCTATCTGTGCCCTTGCTGATCCATATAGGCAACAAGACACACTACAGAAATATCTTTTGTTGACTTTAGAGCAAATTCATATTTGGTAAGCAATTGAAGTGAAAAGATGAGGATAGCATTTTTGTTTGTGGCGCCTATCTAATGTTTCTCTTAGTTACAGGTGCAGTCAATTGGGGAAAGAAAGAAGTACAAGTGCAAATGGCTTTGACTGCCATTCCCTTCTCACCTTGCACTAATGCTAGTGATCATCATGGGTCCAATTTCAGAAGCAAAAGACTCCTGATATCTTTTAATTTAACAGTTAATCCAACTTGCAGTAATCCAAAGAGATTATGACATTCTAGGCTGGAGAGTAAAAAGAAGTTGTGACAGGAAATATATAGAAGGAAAGGAGAAGATAGAGATTTCTTCTCTTCCATGTTTTGCCATTATTGTTGTTGTGAATTCTCTTATTGGTTCCTTTCCCCCACTGGTATTTTAAACATGGAGGTAAGAGAACAGCCAGAGGCAGGGGCAGAGATGTGAAAAATCAGTTGCAGACTTGCTCTAGCCTCAGGCTTTTGGTTAGAATTTTAGAAAAAAAGCTTGGAACTTTCTTCCATGTGGTTTTTGTGTTGGCTTCATAACAAAAGAAACTTTGTTTTGAAATTGCAAAGCCTGTGGAAACCATAGGTTTTATGGAGGAATTGATGAAAACATCCCATGAGGTTCAAATAAAACAAAATTTAGTATAACCTTCTTGGGGGGGAAAAGTATTTATTTTTCAATTCTGTTTTGTTCATGGCTCATTAGTGTAAACAAAAGTATGGAAGTGTAAACATGTTATTCCCATATACTCAAGAACAGAAATGTTCTTCCTTCTTATCTAA
Source organism: Sminthopsis crassicaudata (assembly GCF_048593235.1). Lineage (NCBI taxonomy): Eukaryota > Metazoa > Chordata > Mammalia > Dasyuromorphia > Dasyuridae > Sminthopsis > Sminthopsis crassicaudata. The sequence goes on from NC_133621.1 coordinate 54,562,081, forward strand.
GAAGGAAATACATTTGTTATTGTTTTACTGTGCATTCTCCCCTACCTTCCCTAGCTAGGGATTTAAACTGAATTTTGTCTGATTTATAAACTGAGGCATACTAATGCATACTATATAAAGTCAAAAACTGCTTATATCTCCTTCCCCCCTTCTTTTGATCATCAACTGGTTTCTTATGGGTCTTCTGCTTTGCTACTGGTTTTTTATTCACCCTAAGTTTGGCATTATAGACTTTGCCCTAAAATGTCTTTCTTTGCTAGCCCGGATTTTTTCTCTAATCTGCTCTGGTTTCCAATTAAATTTCCACTTGTCCTTCAATTATGATTCAACTTCTTTTTGAACTTTTCATCTACTTTGCTTAATTGTTTCCTTGACAAAAAATAGCTCTGGGTTTAAATCTAACCTGAAAAGAAAATAAAGAGAAAAATCTTTCAAGTAAACAAATTTGTTCTCAGAAAGTGTGAAACATGAAGTTTTGAGGGATAAAATAGCTCTTCATTGAGCAGCTCCTTTGCATTGGGCATTATTTTTCTTCCCATTTGTGGATACAATGGATCATGAGGACTTAGAGGAAACATGAGAAATTAGGAAGCATTGCAAGTTTCCCTAGAGCATAATTTCCAGACAAAGAGAGTTTTAGGAGTCTTCTGCAATTTGATATTAGAGGCAGTATAGTAGAAAAATGGGGAGAACTCTGAAAATGGAATTAGAAAAGACAAAATTCAAATCTAGCCAAAGTTAGTTATGCTCTATGCATGATGCTGGACAAATTATCTAACCTCTGTCTACTTCAGTTGTTTCGTTTTTGAAATGGAGATACTAATAGCTCTTAGGGTTATTGTTAGATCAAATGAGACAATATTTATTAATTATTTTGCAAACCTTAAAGTTTATTATTTATTTATTACTATCAGATCATTAATATCAACATATAAGCCTGTCAAGAGCAGAGTAGCTGATGAGTCTTCATCTTGCATTAGTAATAATTTTATATTTCGAGAGTAAACAATTCTATTCTGAATTTGAATTATCACCAAGAAAGAACTGATTACTGGAAAATTTGATGATAGGAAATTTAACAAGGGGAGAAGTGATGGCTCTACATTAGAAATTGTAATAAAGAAATGAAAGATATATATATATATATATATATATATATATATATATATGTGTGTGTGTGTGTGTGTGTGTGTGTGTGTGTGTATGTGTGTGTAAACTGATAATACTCTGTGTGGTGAGAGCAGATTTTAAAAGATCAAGAGGGAAAAAAAAAAGATCCTGAGGACTAAAATCTTTGAGAAAAAGGCACCTTAAAAATAATTCCATTGATGATGAATATAGAGTTATCTAAAGCATTCAATATTAATGTTCAGGATGTTTGCTAATCCACTTACAGAGTCTACTTTTGTGTCAGGAGTTCTGAAATTCAATGTCACCTGAAAATGGTGAGGAAATTAAAGCTAGCCAAAAGATTTTCTCTTCTTGGACATGTTGGAGAACAGAAAAGATTCAAAGAATGAATCAAAGTGTTTGGTTCACTTTCCAGAGTAGCAAATAAATATTGAAAAGTTCAAAACAAAATTGGTAAGAGGTAAATATCTAGTATTCTAGGATGTTTCCATTAATAAAACTTTATTTCAATGTGTAGTATCTATGTGTTGTCATGGAATGAGGACTGGATTTTAGTGTTAAGAGGCCTGGTTTAGAACCCAGGCACTATTTTCAGGCTTGTGGCCTTAAGCTCACTTAACATCTCAATCTCAACTTTTTTGTTTCTAAAATAAGGATAATACACTTTGTACCTCACAGGGATATGGTGATAAATCCCTTTGCAAGTCTTACCATTCTATAGAAATATGACTAATTGTTTCTGATTATTTTTTTTATTGCTCATCAACTATAAGATATATATTCCTTAAAATAAAAGACAAAAGTTGACTCAATTAACTTTGAGAAACTTAGGATGCAACTTTATAATAATAGCTGATGAAAAATGAAAGTTTTGGTTTATGAATTCATGAGTATTCTGACTTAATTGCAGTTTTCCTGATTTATAATAACTGAATTGACTTACTAATTATTTCTGATTATTGAATTGACTAGTTCTTTAGTCATAATTTTAGTTTCATCTTTGATCAACATCTTTATTCATGTACTGTTTTTCAGGCTTTTTTCTTATATCTCCCCTGCTTTTTCTGTTTTCTTAACAGAGGTTCATGTTCGTCAAAATAAACTGAAAAATGGCAAGGAAGAGTATCGGAGCTTTGGTCTCTATAGAGTACTCTTTCAGTGTTAAGCTGCTTAGTATTCTCTGCTTTTTCCAGGATGATGAAGAACTATATTAATAAATAGCACATTAAGGTTCTCTTTCCCTCTGTGTTTTGCTAAGGGGTGTAAGGGCCTCCTGAGAAATACTAAATATCAACATAATGGCAAGAACATGAGGAAAATGCAAATAAGTTTAGGATATCAATAGTACTATAAAAGAAAATGAGGAAAAATCAGAAAGTTTGATTTTAATTTGTCTAAACTATTGTTGGCTTCTTGTCAGGGCATCCTACCATAAACTTTGAAAGTGGTTAGGTATGTAAATTAAAAGCCTTCTATTTGGGGTTGCCACAAGTTAGAATTTTTATTGTGTTTTTAAGGTTCAAAAAAAAAAAACCTGGAAATATCAAGTCAGCTAGCCCAGTTACCCCTTTCAAAAATTACAATGGGAATGTTTCTCTTTTATTTATGCAAATACCATGACAGAAACATTGAAGGCTCATTAAAATACAGTACTCACATTACAGTTAAAAGGTAATTCAATTGATATTATACTCAGCCTGTAGTTAGTGTCCATGACAGAATATCTGAGAAAATAATGCATATGAGAGCCCATTATACTATCCAGGGTATGGTCTTATAAATAGCATTTTTGTCATTTGTTAAAACAGCAATGTATTAAAAAGAACTTAATGCTATTCTGTGTCATGTATTAAAAAACAACTAAATCTTATAATGGAATACAAATAAAGAATAACATTTTTTCAGTAAAATAAGCTTTCCTTGATATTAGAAATTACTCAAGTAATAAAAACATTCAATAAGATATTTGGGTATGAGAGAATATCTTTACTGTTATTATTATTAATCATTCAGTAAACAGTTGTCAAGTATTAAATATACCTCAGACATTAGACTTAAATGAAGCAATTCTTACTTTCAAAGATCAGAGAAAATAACAAATCTAGAATCAGAAGGGACCTTAGGAGTCATCTTGTATCATCCCTTAATTTTAAGGAGATCATGAGGAAAGTGGCATATAAATATATACATTAAAAAAAAAAAAAAAACAACAGGCTTGAGCATAGTAATTTGTGTCTATGTTTAGGTTCTGGTCGTTTGTCAAATATTCTTTTGTACCATGCAAGAGGAAGTTAGATAATTTAGGGGATAGAGTTCTGGACCTAGAGTCAGGAAGATGAGTTCAAATCTTGTCTCACACACGATAGCTGTGTGACCCTGGATAAGTAATTTTATCTCCAGTTTGCCTTAATCCACTAGAGAAGGAAATGAAAAAGCACTCTAGAATCTTTGCCAAGAAAACCCAATATGGGGTTGAAAAGATTTGGACGACTGAATAACACACTGTACCATCCAAATAATATGGTCTGAAAAGTTCCATGTCTCCCATTTGTCAAGGCAGTAGTGTATCAAAAAGGACTAATGCTATACTGTGTGATATCCTGGAAAACAATCAAATCACAGTTGGTTGCATTTAATTGAACGTGTGTAATCTATATCCTCTGGGCAACTCTAGGACTAGCACTTGCAGAGAAAATGCCAGTTTGGATATTAGCAGAGAGAATTTCTTCATTTGGTGGTTCTCTAAAGGAATAAAATCACAGGTGCTGTTGACAATTTTTATATACAAAACAATATGCTAGTTGCTGAAGGAGATCCATGATCTTGGCTCCGAGAGCTTATATTCTAATAGACTGGACAAGACACATGCCGACAATCCAAGATGAAGCAGTAGAACAAGATAAATAGGCATAAACACAGTAGCAGGAAAGCAGAGAGGAGAATATCTCCTATCTTGTGGGACTGGGAAAACATCACCAAGTTAGTGATATTTAAGCTGGTCCTTTAGGATAGATAAGCTATTAACAAGTAAATATGAGCAGATTCCAGATGGAAGGACCAGCAGGAACAAAGGCATAGAAGCTTTGTACTAAAAATAACACAGACAACAACATGCAGGTTGAATTTGAAGAAGAAGGATCTGGAGGCCAGAGAACAGTGAGAAGACTAGTTCAAAAGTATAATTATAAGGATAAATATGATATAAGCAAAGTGCTTTGTAATTGTAGTGATGAAATTGTGCCTGGGGAAGAAACAAGGAAATATCCATCTTTCATCCCTAGGAGAGATGTGAATATGAAATGTTGTATACATTTTCAATCATAGTTGTTTTTTGCTTTTTCTTTATTATAAAGGAAAGATTAGGGGATGGTTGCAAGTCATAGTGTAGCTGAAAATGCTGTAGTAAAATGAAAGGCATACGTTTTTCTAACATAGTAAGCTGTTGAATAATAAAGTTATCAACTAGACACTATGGGCAGACAAAGGAGGGAGTATATGAGCTCATTTTGTTACATGTCAAGTTTGGATTTCCACATGGGCATCCAGGAGAAGGTGTCCCTCAGGGAGCTTGTATTCTAGTTTAGAACGGGACAACATTTTTTCTTCTTCTTTTTATTATAACTTTTTATTTACAAGATATATGCATGGGTAATTTTACAACACTGACAATTGCCAAGCCTTTTGTTCCAATTTTTCCCCTCCTCTCCCTTATCCCCCTCCCCCAGATGGCAGGTTTACCAATACGTGTTATATATGTTAAAGTATAAATTAAATACAATGTATGTATACATGTCTAAACAATTATTTTGCTGTACAAAAAGAATCAGACCTTAAAATAGTTTACAATTAGCCTGTGAAAGAAATCAAAAATGCAGACGGACAAAATTAGAGGGATTGGGAATGCTATGTAATGGTTCATAGTCATCTCCCAGAGTTCTTTCAGTGGGCATAACTGGTTCAGTTCATTATTGCTCTATTGGAACTGATTTGGTTCAAATCATTGTTGAAGATGGCCACATCCATCAGCATTTGATCATCATACAGTATTGTTGTTAAAGTGTATAATGATCTCCTGGTCCTGCTCATTTCACTCGGCTTCAGTTCATGTAAGTCTCCCCAGGCCTTTCTGAAATCATCCTGTTGGTCATTTCTTACAGAACAATAATATTCTATAATATATGGGATAACATTTAGAAGACATTAATTGAAAGATATTAAAGTCTATGGGAGATTCAGAGGGCACTAGCTGTTGAAACTCATTTTGAATAGAATTATTGGTTTTTTGAATGTTTTAATTAGCATACATAGTTATACAACATTTGTGTCCAGGAAACATTGTGAAACTATTTGCTACCACACATTGTTTGTATAAAGGAAATTAAATGTCCAATGATCTAATAAAACCCAATGAGCATTTATTAAGTGCCTACTCATGTAGGCAGATGTAGAAGATGAAGAACCCCAAAGTAAAATTGTTCCTGCCCTCAAGGACTTTCCATTCTATAGTAGAGACAATGTTTAATTCAATAAGTACAGAGTATTTTGAGGAGCAAAATTGCAATGACAACTAACAGAATCAGAAATGGCCTCAAAGGTTTAATATTTTCTAAATTAATTCAACCACTTTGGAGTTAATCTTATAATTTCAAAACCCAAGGGAATTTAAACCATGGATATTTTGTTTGATTAGAGACCATAAAACATACTGTTTCTGAACCCTAGAACTGAAATTAGGAACTATTTTCATAATTAAAATTTTAAAATCATAGATATATGGCTTAAGGGATTCTAGAAGGTCAATTGTTCCACTCCCTTTCTTTTAAAGAAGAGGAACCTGGGGCCTAGGGACCAGATTGGAGGAGGGGGAAGAAAATAAATTATAAATGAAACCATCTGCTTTTTTTCCTTTCTTTTAGTTGTCCCTACTGTCATATTTCACAGCCTTTCTCTAGCCTCTGTCCTCTTCCTTTCTTCTCAATTATTAGCCCTCTGAGTGGCTACTTATTTTCCTATTACTCAAAAGGGAAAAGAAGTTGGATGACAATCATTCCAGTATACAGTATACTATAAAGGTGATGTTCGAAACTGTAGGAATTAATCAGCAAAGCAGATTGTAGAGAGAGAAAAAAGAAACCTGAAAACAGTGTTAGAAGATGTAGAAGACAAAGAACAGGCCAATCCAAACATCAACTAGAGATATTGAAATAACGGAATGACCTATAAGACAAAAATGGAGTTTTAAGAGGCATTGGATAGTTTCCAGTATCAAATGTAAAAAAAAAATTGCAAGATGAAGACAGAAAAATTCATGAATTGGGTAATAAGGGAGTCATCAATAGGCATTTATTTTGCACATTGGTATGTGCAAGTCATTCCTGCTTATAAGGAACTTCCACAACCTTCAAAAAACATGCCAACATCCTTAGATGATAGGAAGATATTTTAGCTTACCCACTATTGTGTTTGAAGCATTTCAAAAAACATTTATTCTGTGTTTTCTTGAGACATATAAACATTGTAGTATTATAGTAGATTTATTATTAAATATTTTACAGGTCCTAGCAAATTGACATAGCATTGCTTTTTAATAATTTTTTCATAATTATTTGAAGGAGATGTTTTTTCCTCCAAAATGTCTCAATTATCAAGGTGCAAAAATAAATTTCATTTTCCTTCACCTGACCCTCATTGAAAAGTTTCATTTCGTACACTAAAGTAAAATATAGAACGGATTTCCATGTGAGATTGTGAAATTGTCAAAAGAAAACTTTTTTGAATTTTTGGAATCACTTTGAATGTATTCTTAACTAATTTCAGAGGTAGGAGGGGCTTGGATAGGGAGGAATTGATGGCTTCTCATTATTCTTTTCAACCTGTAGTTAGAAAAATCTAGTTATTTTAGCTTTTAAGTCATATTTTAAAAGCAGAATGACTTTGAGGTATCCATTTCAGATATGCTGGCATATTATTTTGACATTTATTCTCTAATAATTCAAATTACTACAGAAGAGAGATAGCATAGCATAGTAGTTAAAGAGATTAATCTTTACAGAAAAGAAGTCTGGATTGAAGTGCTGCCGCTTGGAATAGAAGATGTGTTACCCTTGACAAGTCATTAAAACTCTGTGTCCCAGCAAATTCTTTAAGACTATAACTTCAAAATTTGTACCAAATTATTCATTCCCTAAAAGATTACAAATAATATCTATGCTAAGAGATAGAAAGAAGTATGCAAATCAAATATTTATTTCCTTTTCTGTGAATGCTAAATTATCATTGGACTCTTGATTATCAACATAATTGATTGCATTTTAATGGAGTAAAATAAACTAAAAATCTGTTGAATTAACATGGTTTTATTATTTCTTTTCCAGAAAATTTGCCAATGAATTTAATAACATCATCAGAACCTTGAATCCAATAACTCTTAAATGAATGCCTTTAGGTTCGCCTCCAAATAAGTAATACTGTTTAATTTTGTATAGAGCATAAAATCTGATAGCAAACAAGAATATTTTTCCAGGTTCAAGAACAGTAGGTTTAATTTCTTAACATATAATAGATACAGAATTCTGGTAGGAGAATAACAGACCTTGGGCCTTCCAAAACTGCAATAATGTCCATAACCTTCTGCATCATACAAGGGGCTAAATTTCTCTGCAATGTAAAAACAAGTGCAGTGTTATCAAGTATGGTCTCATCTACTGAGTTTTCAAAGATCACACTCATCATAGACTAACAGAATTGGAAAGAACCTCATTTAGTCCAACAGATGACAAGAGAATTTATTATTTTTTATTATTAATAACCAAATATTAGCAGGTTAGTTATTAGTAAGTTTTTTTTCACTTTCTGTTTTCTCATTCAGAGACCTTTAAGTTTCTGAAGGACTGGGATGATGATGAGATTGACCTAACCTTCAGGAATATTCTTGGGTGGGACCTTACTCAACCTGGAGAGCTTACTTCTGATTAAATTGTAAAGAATCTCTTCCAATGAACTCCTACCCTAAAACATATGACTTACCCCCATTGATCTAAGTAGGTAGTCTGGTGGAAATGGTTGCTTTTGTCTACATAATGAGTCTCAAGCCAAAAACTCAGCAGAAGGAAATGCATGAAAGCTTCCAACCTCCCTAACTCCTTTAGCCTCTTCATTTATTGTACATCAATTAATGTTGGTCTTCACCTGTCTTTTCTGCCTACTTTTGCAAAGGTGATGATGTCCATAGTTCTTCAATTACCAAGAGAAACCACTGATCATCAGTTTATTGATTATTTGCTAGCCTAATTAATGAATTGATTATAATCTCTGTCTCTCAGATTTTTTATTCATCTCATAGACAATAATCCCCACTACACTATGCATAAAAGGGTTTCATCAAACTTTTGCTCAGAGTCCTCCAGTGGATAAAAATACATAATTTCCCAAAGTAACATATTATACTTTGGGATAGGTCTAATTATTAGAGTATCTTTTTTCATTTTTTCAAGAATAAATTTCACTACTTAGCTGTGATATGTTGTTCTTAAATCCACCCTCTGAGGCCAAGCAGAAAAGGTTTTATCTTTCTTTCACATAAGGACCCTCCAAATAATAGAAGAAAATATCCATTCCTCTTCCCTCTATATCTTTTCTTTTCCAAGTTAAATAGCCATCCCCAGTTCTCTCAACTGGTCCTCATATATATAGGACTTATAGTCAAATTGAACTTCACACTACCTACTAGTTATGTGAATCTAGGCAAGTCACTTAACTTCTCTTTCTTCAGTTTCATCATTTGCAAAAAGGGCCCTATAGCAATGTTTATTTCCCAGGAATGTTAGATCAAATAAGATAATTGTAAGGTGCTTTGCAAACCTTTAAACACTATGTAGATATTTGTTGTTATTATTAATTATAATATGAATTTAAGGATACTCATTATCCTAATTACCTTTCTATTGACATTCCAGTTAACTAATACATTCTTTTTAAAATTTGTTGTACAGAACTGAATACAATCCTCCAGATATGAGATGATTAGGGGAAGAATACATCATTAATCATTCTAAGAATTTATACCTCTCTTAATGCAGTCTAATTTTTCTCTTTTTTTCTTTTTGATAGCCCTATCATACTTATAATTCACACTGAGATTACCATCCCATAAATCCCTGTATCTCTTGCTTACAAAGTCTCAATTATGGCCTCTTCTATATTATTTTTAATCCCTATTAAATATCATCTTATTGGATGTGACTAACATTCTAGCCTGCTAAGAATATTTTGGATCCTGACTCAGTCATGCAGTTTGTTAACTTTAAAGTTTTAAAGTAAAATATTCTCTGAGTTGATCTTTTAAGCAGATTCTGGAAAATGGGAAATAAATAAAAGAATAAACATTGATACAAACTGTCAATGTGTCCTAAGCAAATTTAACTCATAAATCGATTATTTGTCATATTGAGAGCAGAAGTACCCAGAAATGATCTCCTTCTGAAAATATTAAATACTTCTTCTAAGTAGAGAAATATAAAAGATAAAGGGGACTATATTTTTTATTTGTAAACTGTTCATTTTTTTGTATTTGTAGAAATTTTCTAAAAGAACTTAATGGAAATTATATAATATTAAATCATAAAACAGTTTAAAAATGGTGGTAAGAAATAAGCTGAACAGAATTCCTGAAAAAACAAATTGAGCCAGATTATTGCAGAAAAAATATAATGTTGAATCTTAAGAGAAAGCAACAAAAAGACTGAAGTGGAAAGGATTGTCAAGATTAATATAAGAAACTGTATTCCCTATCAGTGATAGGACAATCAACATGTTTGCTCTCTAATACAATATTTTCTAATGTTCTCTATGGAGAAATAGAAATGACAGGAAAAAATAAAGATAATATAATTCTGAGAGTATTACTGTGCCATTTCTCAAGATAGAGACATAGAGATAGTTATAAATAGATTGATATCTCCTAAGGAGAGTTAATTGTTTCCTAAGAAAATTTAACTCATAAATTAGCAAATTCGAGTACTGAGATCAAAAGTACTTAGAAATAATCTTAATCAGGAAATTTTAGTTATCTTTGCCAAATAGAGAGATATGGAAGACAAAGGACACTGTCAAAACTGGTTTATAATTTTATTTGTAGAATATTTGCACAATTTTTAATTGTATTTATTTGTAGAATTTCCCAATTGCTTATGTTGAGGCTGAATGTTTGGGTGCTTGGGGGCCCATTGTCCTCATAGTATTTCTTTACATGGTATTTTCATCAATTTCCTTCCTCACCTTTCTACCTGAATTTTGAACACACATAAACATATATCTAGTAGGGTCAGATTAGCATCATTTCATGATATTTCTACTATACTTTTACATTTATATACTATTCTGATTTGTTCAAGATTTCTCATTTAAAATTATGAGATGAAAGTATCTTTATTCAAGAGATGGAGTATTTGTACTTGTTCATCAGACTTGCAAAATGCTACTTATATGTATGATTCTTGATGGAAACAAATTTGAATGCACCGAATACAGGTCAATTCATACTTTTCTAGAACCAAAACATGAACTATAAAATGGAAATACTCAATAGTCATTACAATTAACACTAAAAAAATTAGTATTATTTGATGAATTGGATTCTAAATCAGAAACCATGAATTTCAAACATCTAATTGTTTTTTGCCCCATATAGATCATATATTTTTAATAAGATCCATATCACAGTAATGGAATAATTAAGTGGATTTCCTTCAGTCAGGTATCACCTGAGTTTATATCATTGCACAGATTTCACAGTGTCTTGAAAATGCAGGGTATAAAGCCCAATTCTTATTTAGAGGCTTATGACTATGTTGTCACCAAATTCCAGGATTCATTTTTAAATAGATACCCTGGTGCTATATTTTCTTAGCCATACAAAAATAATTCTTAATGAATGTACACACCATAAATTTACCAACTAACCTAGACTAAATAATTTATAAAATCCAGACTGATGTCTCACTCTGTGATCATGTTTGGACAATAATCAGTTTAAATTAGCAAACAATTATATCATGCATAACAGATAGAAAATACACTGAATGTCCACATTTTCTCCTGGGAAATCATTAAGATCATTGACATAATCTTTCAGAAATAAATGATAAGAATAGTTTTTTAATCTATGTATGCCTTTCAAAATCTTCCAGATTTTAAAATTGTCTACTTAGTGATTTTAGAAATAGAATTTATGGTTTTAGCAATCTGACTTTTGACAACTTCAAAGTATTCAAATGCATTTCCCTTTGCTGATGTCAATATAATGATCTTGGTACCATTCTGTTTATTTATAAAAAAAATGAAAATCAATGAATGTCCTTTTGTACAGAAATTGACTTTGAGACCCTTCATGCTTGCCACGTCTTTGTGTGATAAAACTATGTTGAACATATCCATGTTATCTACTTAATATCTTGGAAATTTGTGATGACTTCTAGATTAATCACAGATTTTCCTTGATTGTCAGTAGGGAGGAAGTGCTTAACGGTCTCAAATATTTTTTCAGAGAAGGGAAGTAAATATGCATTCATAAGGTTATAAAAATAAATGGGATTCTCTTTGCTTTGGATGATGTTCCCTTATAGATTTTTATTAGAACACGGATATATTTGAAAAATGGTGGCAATTTATTGATCCCACCAGTCGATTGTCATAAGACTAAGAACTAAAAAGGAACTCAGAGGCCATCTAATCCAGTCCCCTCATTTTAAAGAAGAAATTAAAGACTTGAGATGGTAATTTATATGCTTAAGGTCATAGATTGAATAAATTGTAGTTCTACAATATGAATAGAAGTGCAAATAGCACCCTTTCTATCATATGGAGTCAAATAACATTGAACACTAGCAGCATCCTAAACTATTTTCCCTGGCCACAAAAAGACTTCACATAAATAATATATGAATGAAGTGGTCTTGAAACAATTGAAAAGTAAGAGTTGATAGTGTATAATAACATATTTCACTTGGATCTGTCACTTCATAATCTTCTAAGTGAAGACTATAGACCTTCCCACAAAATCCCATATTTATATTTAAGGATTGTTATCATTAAAAAGACATTAATTGATATTTAAGATTCTACCTTCAGTCTTGCAAACTTAGCTAGACTGGACCTTCAGATCACAGTTTGTCCCCAGGCCTACTGTAGTATGATATGGCCTGTCAGAGGTTCCATATCCCCTCTAAAGGTAAGGTCACCTCCATACAACAAATAGACACTTTAATGGGTAAAATAAGGGTAAAATATATTGAGCAATGCTCAATTCTTTCTTTAATGATTTAGAATTCACAGATTTTAAAATTGAAATTCACAGAATCCCATAGATCAAAATTCATAATTTCTTTTTGCATTATCAGTATGAGTGGAAAAGGAATTTCATAAACAAATGAAGAAATTAAAGCAAAAGAAATGATAATATAAGAAGTATATTTACTTAGAGGAATACCTTTTAAAATGTTAGAAATTGTATTTTTAAAAATAAAAAAATGATGATATATTTAAATAGAGGATAACTAATTTTTATTTTTTTTTATTATAGCTTTTTATTTATAAGTTATATGCATGGGCAATTTTTTAGCATTGACCCTTGCAAAATCTTCTGTTCCAACTTTTCCCCTGCTTCCCTCCCCCTTACCCAAGATGTCAGGTAGACCAATACATGTTAAATATGTTAAAGTAAATGTTTAATATAATATAATATATATATATATATATATCCATACAGTTATTTTGCTGCACAAGAAGAATCGGACTTTGAAATAATGTACAATTAACCTGTGAAGGAAATAAAAAAATGCAAGCAGACAAAAACAGAGGGATTGGAAATGCTATGTAGTGGTTCACACCTAGAGTTCTTTTGCTGGGTGTAGCTGGTTCTATTCATTATTGAACAAATGGGACTAATTTGGTTCATCTCATTGCTGAAGAGAGCCATGTCTATCAGAATTGATCATCATATAGCATTGTTGTTGAAGTATATAATGATCTCCTGGCCCTGCTCATTTCACTCAGCATCAGTTCATGTAAGTCTCTCCAGGCCCTTCTGAAGTCAACCTGCTGGTCATTTCTTATAGAACAATAATACTCCATATACCACAATTTATTCAGCCATTCTCCAATTGATGGGTATCCACTCAGTTTCCAGTTTCTGGCCACTACAAAGAGAGCTGCCACAAACATTCTTGCACATATAGGTTCCTTTCCCTTTTTTAAGACCTCTGTGGAATACAAGCCCAGCAGTAACACTGCTGGATCAAAGAGTATGCATAGTTTGATAACTTTTTGAGGATAGTTCCAAATCATTCTCCAGAATGGCTGGATATTTTCACAATTCCACCAACAATGTATCAGTGTCCCAGTTTTTCCACATCCCCTCCAACATTCAACATTATTTTTTCCTGTCATCCTAGCCAATCTGAGAGGTGTGTAGTTGTATCTCAGAGTTGTCTTAATTTTTATTTCTCTGATTAATAATGACTTGGAGCATCTTTTCATATGGCTAGAAATAGATTTAATTTGTTCATCTGAAAATTGTCTATTCATATCCTTTGACCATTTTTCAATTGGAGAATGGCTTTATTTCTTATAAATTAGAGTCAATTCTCTATATATTTGAGAAATGAGGCCTTTATCAGAACCTTTGACTGTGAAAATGTTTTTTCCAGTTTATTCTTTTCCTTCTAATCTTGTCTGCATTAGTTTTGTTTGTACAAAAGCTTTTTAATTTGGTGTAACCAAAATTTTCTATTTTGTGATCAATAATGATATCTAGTTCTTCATTGGTCACAAATTCCTTCCTTCTCCACAGGTCTGAGAGGTAAACTATCCTCTGTTCCTCTAACTTATTTATAATCTCATTCTTTATACCTAGATCATGAACCCATTTTGACCTTCTCTTGGTGTATGGTGTGGATCAATGCCTCCTTTCTGCCATACTAATTTCCAATTTCCCCAGAAATTTTTGTCAAACATTGAGTTCTTATCCCAAAAGCTGGGGTCTTTGGGTTTGTGAAACACTAGATTATTAAAGTTATTGACTGTGTTGTCCTTTGAACCTAACCTATTCCACTGATCAACTAGTCTATTTCTTAGCCAATACCAAATAGTTTTGGTAACTGCTGCTTTATAATATAATTTTAGATCTGATACAGCTAGGCCACCTTCATTTGATTTTTTTCCCATTAGTTCCCTTGAAGTCTTGATCTTTTGTTGTTCCAGATGAATTTTGTTGTTATTTTTTCTAGGTCATTAAAATATTTTTTGGGGAGTCTGATTGGTATAGCACTAAATAAATAGATTAGTTTAGGGAGTATTGTCATCTTGATTATATTTGCTTGCCCTATCCAAGAGCACTTAATATTTTTCCAATTGGTTAGATCTAACATTATTTGTGTAGAAAGTGTTTCCTAATTTTTCTCATATAGTTCCTGACTTTCCCTAGACAGACAGATTCCCAAATATTTTATACTATCAGCAGTTACTTTAAATGGAATTTCTCTTTGTAACTCTAACTGTTGGATTTTATTAGTGATATATAAGACTGCTGAAGACTTATGAAGGTTTATTTTGTATCCTGCAACTTTGCTAAAGGTGTGGATTATTTCTAATAGCTTTTTAGTAGAATCTCTGGGGTTCATCATCATATCATCTGCAAAGAGTGATAATTTGGTTTCCTCATTACCTATTCTAATTCCTTTAGGCTAACTAATTTTTAAAATGATATAATTCAGTATTTTTTTAATAAAGCAGACTTTTGCTAAGAAAATTTAGCTACCTATTTTTAAAAAAATCTATTTAAAAAGATCTTCCATACAATTAGTTTAAATTATGTCTTCAATTGCAGGTATGTTTCTCAACAAAATATCAGAAGAAAAAAATTACTTTATCACTAATGTTTTCAAGTGACACTTGATTCCTCCATGCAAGTGCCCTTAAGTTTTGAAAGCTGTAACGAGAAGACATACAGTTTGACAGGTTTTAGCAAGTTAGAAAGGTATTAAGTACCATCCTTGTGATGGATGTTTACCTGGTAATCAAGAACAAGTCTAACTGAACTTGAGAGGTTTATTATCATCTTGTACACAGGGTGATGCATTTTGCTGCCTCTGAAACTCTGGAGAATAGCCCAATACTTTGTAAAAATTAGTGGGGGGAGTATTCTCTTGGACAAAATCAAGTACACTTGAAATATTGAGTAGGAGATATCTTATCTGAAGATCAAGTTATTATCTACTTATGTGTTTCTTATGACCAACATCTTATTATTTTTTCAGTTATGGAAGTCTATAGTTTTGAAAATGGAAATATATGTAGATAGTCTCAACCAACTTTATTGGAAGTTTGTTAGGTGAGGAATTGGAAATAGCACTGGTATATATCATCCAGAGGAAAACCAAAGACCTTCTGTGGGTCATACAAAATAAATGATTCTTTGGATAGCTTCCTTAGGAAGTGTTAATTCAGTCTTTTGGTGTCATAAAAAAGTTTATTGGATAAAAAGTATCAGAAGAAAAAGTTTAGAATTTTAATGAGTATTTTCATAGTTATTTACCTGAAGGACTCTTAAAGAGTATCTTATTCATCTCTCTCTCTCTCTCTCTCTCTCTCTCTCTCTCTCTCTCTCTCTCTCTCTCTCTTTCATCTCTTTCTCTCTTTTTCATCTCTTTCTTTCACTCTCTTTTTGTCTCTATGTCTATCTCTCTCTGTCTGTTTCTGCTTTTCTCTGTTTCTCTCTCTCTCACTATATTCATGACTAAAATATCTTCTGGAGTTGTATAAAAATGTGGTAGTTATAAAATTATTTACAACATTTATATACACATTTGCACATACACACAAGTGTGAGAGCATAAGCTCTTGGAAATTAATCATTTTTAATAATGTTAATAATATTTTTTAATAATGTTAGCATCAAGAGGGTCAGTGACACTCTTATATGACAAAGACCCCCTCATAGAAGTGGGTACACAGTTTACATGGCCTTGGAGAGGAGTAAGTATTCCTGGAGCTGACAGTCAACTCTGATTAATTAAGAAGTAATGAAAGAGAATGAATATGACAATGAGAGGTGGACCCAATCTAGAAGGGGCTGAGAAATCTAACTCTGATTCTGCCTTTTACTTCTAATTGCCCCCACTGTGGTCAATTTTGTCAAATAATTTATCCTCATCTAAAAGTACGCAAAATGGGATTCCCTTCCTTAAATTGGATGAGGTTTGTACCATGATTGAGATGAACATTAATTCAACCTTCAGAGACTGAGCTTTGAAATGAGGATTTTAGAAAAAGGGGGAACTCCGGATCTTTCAAAATTATTGGTTACTAATAATCATTTCTCTCAATATACTAAATTTCTAAGGCTGGTTATAAAAAGGAAATGATATACATATGGTAAGTTCCATTATTATAATAATATCAGTCCCAGAAAGTTAATATGATCTATTAATATGATCTTAGAGCTGGGATGACATGGTTTCTAGGTTCAGATCTGATACCTACTGGCTGTGTGATACTGGAAAAGCCACTCAATTTTTCAAAGATCCAAGCACTTCTCTAAGACCAATGGAATCAATCTCATATAGTAAAAATAGCCACCAGACTTTATGTAAGCTTCCCTAAAGATCACATATCAGAAAATCATATTGTATCATTATTACTATGTTTTATTGTACTTTTGTTTATTGTGTTAAATATTTCTTAGTTAGATTTTAGTCTGGTTCAGCCACATTCAGAGGTGATGTGAAACATTTTGAGCTAAACTTGTGAGTCTGACATCTCAATGTTATATCATAAATTGCAGTGAAAATGTTTTTCTGTATTGGGAGACTAAATTGTTTATTGGAAACTTCCTAAAGAGATGAAAATCATGTCTAATTAAAAAAAATAATCATGAAACATTTGTTTTTATAAGCAACTGTGGACTTGAATTCAAAAACTTGGGTTTGAATCCTGGTGTGTAAACTGAGCTTCAGATTTTCCATCTGTAAAAGAAAAATATCCATTCCACAGGATTAGTGTGAATATCAGATGAGATACAATATCAAGAATAGCATGATGCAGTAGAAAGAGTACTAGTATTAAAACTGGAGGACTCGTGCTCTGATTTTAGCTCTGACACATCTCTATGACCTTCTTCCTCTCTCCCTATTATCCCATTTCCAGTAAAGAGTTAGGTCTTGAGAACAAGACATCTCTCAGGATTCTGGGTATACTTACAAGGAGTAAAGAGTGATTGCCTAGTGCCATTTTGCTCCAGAATCTATCACTGTTTCTTTTCAAGATTACTAACTGAGAATATGTCTTGTCAGTCAACCCTAAGTAGTTTTTATAAAAATAGAATATTTACTAAAGTGGTAATTGTAAGTAAAATTGATATGAAACAATCTCTTCTCTTATGTTGCATCTTCTCTCCACTTTAAAATGTTTGAAACACTTTCTACCATAAATATATAGAGGATCTATGGGAAAGTAGACTAAAGTTTAGAAATCACAAGTGGCAAAGAACTAACTAAAAGTTTCCAGTTGTCAGAATTCCTTTTATTTTATTTGTGGGGAGTTCAAAATAAGGTGAATATGCCCTTGGCTCAGAATAGAAATAATCCCTCTTTTGTGGCTGTTATTGTCACTGAAGATGATGCCAGGATGTTAATGAGTAGATCAGAAGTCCAAAATCTCCTAGATCTTTAAAGCTCCCAAGACTTCCCCCTAGAAATAGGACAGGTGATTTTTCGACAGAAGTAAATAGCTCTCCTTTCCTTATAAAGCTTCCCCTTAGAGGTTTTTACTGGAAATATATTTGCTCCAATTTCTGCAATACTCTGATTCTAGTGAACTGAATACATTTATACAGAACTTAGAAGACATGATTCAGTCCCTCAGTTGACAGAAATCTATTTCCTTTCTGGCATTATTACACTTGAACAACTATTTTGCAAAGACTTTCCATTCTTGGTCTGACCTATCTTTGAGCATCTTTTCACTAATTTTAAGGGAAGTGGGATTAAATCTGTCAACCCCAGACTTTCAGGGTCGTGGCTGTGTAAGAGTCTTCTGAAGTCACCTAATTCAACACTCAATTTTATAGAAGAGGAAACTGAACATCACAAGGGGTATAACTTACAAAGCTTAAACATACTTTCATATAATAAATGGGAAAACCAAGAACAGAACCCCACCTCTGATTCAAAATTTAGAACTCTTTCCATTCTATCTAACACATTTGCTTGCTCATTTCTAAAAAGAAGTACTTGGGCAGTAGGTAGTAAAGTATATAGAGCACTGGAATTGGAATCAAGAAGAGTCATATTCATAAGATTAAATCCAGGCAACACAATCCCAAATGAAATCCTGAAGAGTCAGACATTACTGAAAAAAATGACTGAACAACAACAAAAAAGAATTGTGAATTCTATGTTAAGTATTCCATTTTAAAATTGTTTTTATTTATAAAATGTTTAAATTAATTTGTCATATTTCTTTACCTTACAGACCTTTTTCTCTGTCTACTATCAGTTTTTTAAACTGTAGCAGAAATTAGTGATAAATAAATTGATTCTAAAATCAAAAGATGTCTATTCAAATTCTGCCTAAGTTGCTTCTGACTCACTAAACCAAGTCAGACCTCAGTTTTCTTATCTGTAAAACAAAATATCTTGGACTTTATGGCTTCTGTGATTCATGACAGCTCTAAATACTTAACATATTAGGACTATGTATCAGAAATTGTGCTAAGTGCTAGAGATACAAAGAAAGACATGAGAGTATGTTTCTGTCTTAAAGAATCTCACATTTTAATTGAGGGAACAACATACAAAAAGCACTCCACACATTTTATTGATGTGGATCAAGATATTTAATTTTCCTTTGCTTTTCTTTAATCACCTGATCATTTTTTTCTCTTCCTAAAACACAGCTACATCTCTTAACTTTTAGGTGTTAGTGATTTTATTGAACAAGCAACATGTACAGTGTTGGAAGATAAAATCTTTCTCATTTTCCTTTGTTGACATCATGAAACCTTATTGAAAATGACACTAAAATCCCAAGTCACATCCAGAAAGTATCTTTGTTAGGAACTATGTAGGTTAGATCTTCCTCTATTGCTTCAGACTGAACCCACAATACTTCAAAGAAGTCAGATCTTCAGATACTGTCCAGCTCCTATTTGCCTCTGGCCAAAATAGTTATACTTAAGGGAAAACATTTTACTTAACTTACAGTTAAAGTGTTTTTCATATAATTCTTTTTCCCCCTTTTCTCTCTTTGGCTTTGTTATCTCTGTTATTTTTCTGCCCATTAAAATGGATTTTACTTAAATATCTCTTAATTTAAGGCCCCAGACACATTGATCAGCATGCTGAAATAATATACAACAGCAATGATTATAACATTGTGTTTTGATCAAGGCTTGACATTTGGCTATTGTTGGTTGAAATTTCACTGTTGGAATTTTGCTTGTACTGTCTTGAACTGACAAAAAATGCTGAGTTAATTGACAATTCTTCTGTGGTCCATCTTAACATGCCATAACTCATTATCATTCCATCACATCTCTATAAATCTTGTGAGTTTGAAAGGGAAAAAAATCATCTATAATCATGTTCATTCTTAAGTAATAAATAGCTAGAATAATAACAGAGTTTTATAAGAGCTTATATAGAGCTTTAAAGTTTGCAAAGAGCTTTGCATATATTATATTTGATCCTTATAGCAGTCTCATGAGGTAAGTGCTATTATTATGCTCATTTTACAAAAGTAAAACTAAGATTGAGAAAAATTAAGTGGCTCACTTAAAAGTCCTAGCTTGTAATTAATTGTCTAAGGAAAGAGTCAAACGTAGATCTTCCTGAATCCATGTCCTGGATGTCCCCACTCTTCCTTCTAGCTGCCTGATAAAAATGAAAGTAGACATATCAGAATAGAACCTGAGAACAGTAGGCTTGATTCATTTATTACTTTCACTTTCACAGTGCAATGGTATAGCATTTAAATATTTTCATTTTGAAAACACTTCAGTGGGTAGATTTTCTTATTTTCTTTAATTTTTTTAGATTAAGCTCTGCATCCAATTTACCATGCTCACTTAGTTGGCAGAATGAGGATAGTTTTTATTCTATGCATTCAGCAGTTTTCAAAATGCCATTAACCAGCTTGCTGTTAACCAGCCTTGGTGAGCATAGTAATAAATATACACTCATTCATCATAGATTCTTTAGCCTGCAAAAAGCTCCATTTTCTAAGTTGGTACTTGAATATTCAGCTCTTACATACAAGATTTGTTTGACCTTACTATAATGATACTATATTCTTATACACACACTTTGAACCATATTGGTGATAGGTATTTTTTTAATTTATAAAATTATAAATGGACAAAGAGTCCCTTCTTGTCTTTTCATTCTCCCTCAAAATTTGCAACCTATCAAGGAGACTTGGGATCCAGCAAAAGACACTCTAATTGAAAAAACATTACATACATTACACTATAATTGGAAAAAAATACATTATATACATATGTGGAGGTATATTTAGGAAAGGATATCAGGTTTTAAGTTTAATTTCATATTTAAGAAATCCTAGATTAGTCGAATTATTTTATTATTAGAATAGAAACTGTTGTTGGTCATAAAGGGATGTCTGCTTAAATTACCCTATATGTCTGTTTTCAAGGGACATTTTGAAACGAGTTTTATGTAACAAAGAAACTCAATGATAACAGCTATATATTCTATGAAGAAAATCTTCAGTTTAATCCTACTTAATCATTGTGAATTTTACAAGTGTGCTCTGAATTTTCCTACTAATTATATAGTACTAATCATTTCAGAAAAAATCCTTTCATCTTCATTTTCTTTTGCTTTCCTGATTCCAGTCAAATGGGAGTGGGCCTTTCTTCACATTCCAAACCAAATAGCCCTAAACTTTAGGGCTATTTATGAATAAGAGAAGGCAACTGTTTTTAAAATACTCTAGGTTACACATTTTACTTTTTAGTTTTTATGGAGTTATTATTTGGACATAACACTTTCAGAATTGCTGCGGCAAAAGATAATGCATCAATTTCTTAAGAGGGATACATACTGGCAAGGCCTTGATATCTAAATTGCCCTATTAATATTAGAACATTAACCATTCTTCTAAAAGTACAAATGAATTATGTGCCCCATTATTGCAAGTACAAATGCATTCCTTCATATCTTGTTCATTTGTTTAGAGTCACATACTTTATTGACTGTCTGGGGCTTAAGTAATTCAGGCTGTTTTCACAAAGCATTTCTGTATATCACCCCTTGTATATCTAGTTGCTAGATGTGGACATCTTCAACAGCCTTCATAAAATTGAAAACATAATAATGTTTTTTGCTTTAAAACAATGATCACTTACATAAATTGTAGTCCCTATAACATTAGATACTAGAGATTTTGCACAGATCTTTTCTGGGAAGAAGATATGCTCCTATTTCATATATATACATACCTGTCTTTCATTACCCCCAAATAATTTCTAGTTTCTTAAAAATTTTTAATCTGAAGGTATTGCTACACTATACTTTTTACAGAAATATAAATGAAATTACACTTAAATTCAAAATAAACTAACAATTCTATTTTACATATATGAACACTTTTAGGCAATCAAAATTCATTGTAATATGATCATGACACTGAAAATAAGTATAATTGTACCTCTAAATAAAGGGACTTCTTAGAAAATGTGAGTTTTGAGAAAAATAATGGAAAGAAAAATTTCAGTGAACCTAAATATGTATACATGACAGAATTTTGAGAGAATTTAAATGGCATACTGTAAATCCACTGATCAAAGACCATATTAAAGTTGTCAAGCAAAACAATTTCCACATTGGCCATCTATGTCCAAAAATGTCTTCTTGATTTTGTACCTTGAGTCTATCTATCACTTCTTAGTCAGGAGATGGGTAGCATGAAATCACCTTTTTTATTTTTTATTTTTTTTCAGTTATCATTTATTTCTTAAAGCACTTTATTTTGGACTAGAATTATAGGCAAAGTTTTATGGAACTAATTATTTCACGTTTTGTACTTTATTGGATCCAATAAGTACATGTAACTTGACGTTTCAACTGGAATGCCAAGTATCATTTTGTGTATTATACTGTGTAATAATTCTTATGACATATCCCTGGAGAGGGATGGCATGGCATTCAAATTCTTAACCTAATAAGTTGATTGAATCATAGAATAATAATATGGTACAAAGAAAAAAAATAATGATTTCCCTTCTGTCCCTAGCCTGAGCAGTGCTGGTAAGTTGAGAATAAAAACTTAAACTTATTTAGCTGAAATAACTTTTAGAGTCTGTCATTGAACATTCATTGAAACAGAAATATTCAGGAGCTTCTGGACTGTTTGGCTCTTGCATTTTTAAATATGTCTAAGGATGGAGTTAGAATTTGAAGTATTATATAATCTTTGTTATTTTGTATTTTTCTATGATCTCAGGTCCCTTGTTCTGACCTTTAAAATCAGCTTAGTTACAGAAATCCTCTTAGCAGAGAAACAATGCTTGTCACTACTCATAACAAATGTCTATAGCCAAATATTAGCAATTTTGTACATATTTTATCTATTATAAGCAAAATACTTTTTTTTGATCCAATCTGTTGATTTTTTTATGTTTCTAGACAAGAAAAGTCAACTCTTGATTTAGGTTCTTGGGTCCAAGTATCCATTTCATCTGAATAGATTATCTTATTATCAGTTGTTTAATAATGTGCAAAAATAATATATGAATAGAAAATCATTGAGTCAACAGGACTGATCATCTCAGACCACACATTTCAAAAGATGGTGCCAGTTATCATTTAACCTCTTGATGTCCCTAGACAACTCTCTAAGAGTAATTGGCAAAGCATTTACATTAGTAGGAATTTCTTCACTTGGAGTTTCCTAACCCAGTGAACTTATAGAATTAGATCCCATAAGAAATAACTTCAGATATATACTGTATATTAACCTATAAGTATGTAAATCTCTTTAGCATCTTTTTATGTTATATTTTAGTGCAAATATACATTATATAACTCTGTGTTATTCTCTTACTATCTCACCTCCCCCCAGTATATTTCAAAGTGTCAGTTATGAAGGAAAACTATTTGAGTTTTCATAACAATGAAACTCTTCCACTAAATAATGAAGTAATTTAGAAATCAATAATAATGATGCCAAATATAAGAGCAAGTTATATTTCATTGGCTTCAGAAGCAAATATGGCAGAAGTCATTAGATTGAGTATTGAAATGGAAATTGCCATTTCTTTCCAACTCAGTTTTTCAGATAAAGAGCCCGAGATAAACAGAGATAATTGATTCCAAGTTAAGAGCTCTATTAACTCTTTCTGTTCCCATTTCATCTACATTGGGTAATTAAACTTGAGCAAGCAGTTAAATCTTTCATTCCAGGTGAAAAGGAGGTTTAAAATTGTCCTTTTTCTTTGTATATTTGTTTAGAAGGAGGGATGTCTTTAGCTTTCTTGGAAAGACCAGGACTTTGAATTTTACTTGTAGAAATACTAAATCACATTCCCTAGAGGCATAGAGATGGAAAGTCTCTTAGAGATATCCTACGCTTATCTATACCTAAGCAAAAATCCGATCTACAACATCTGACAAATCATCACCAAGTGTTTAAAGACCTCCAGAGAGAGATCTTAGTCTAATACCTATTATATTTTTAGAAAATTCTAGTGGATCAGAAATTTTTCCTTTTTAGGGATGTAATTAGCCTTTTTTGACATCTTCCAATTAGTTCTAGTTCTATCCATTTTAATGAGGAAAAACTTTAAATTCTTGTGTCACATGATGTCCCTTCAAATGATAAAAGACAAATTTGTCTTAGGATTTTGGTCCAGGCAAAATATATTTAGTTCTTTTACTTACAGCATGATTTGGAGTCATGTCATACATTTGTATCCTTTTTTCTAGATGGGTTTCATTCTTGTCATTCTTATCATGTGACATCTAAAACTGAGCAATACAATATTATTTTTGCAATTTGATAAAGTAGAATATTGCAATTTTGGTATTTCTGCTTCAGATAATGTAGTTCTCTATCACATTAACTTTTTGGTTGCTGTGTTTTACCATCAAATAAGAACTTCTATCACTTACTAACATCTTTGGTTTTTTTCATATAAACTCATGTTTGATACATTTCATATTGGTACATATAAGAAACTAAAGTGTAGGCCTTCGCTTTTATCTCAACTATATTTTGATTCAGTAGAGTGGATCATTTTTGAACTTGATTATCATGAACCCATACCCATTAATTCATTTTAGAAAAAACATTTCAAGGACTGGTTATGCAGAGAAGTAGGACAATGGCAGAAGTACAAAGTTGTGATGAATTTTCTTTTTAAATTAAATTTATTTCAGTGAACAAATATCTATTTTCTCTTCTTTCCGTCACCTGCTTTTCAAAAAGAAAAAGTACACCTTCTTAGGTGATGATCTAGAATTCTGTTAAGTATACCATCATATTATCTTTCAAAGAGTGATAGTTTTGTTTCCTCACTACCTATTCTAATTCCTTTAAATTCTTTTTCTCCTCTTATGACTATAGCTAACATTTCTAATACTATATTAAATGGTAGAGGTGATAATGAGCATCCTTGCTTCACTCCTGATCTTTCTGGGAAAGTTTCTAACTTATTCTCATTACAGATAATTCTGATTGATGGTTTTAGATAGATACTTCTTATTTTAAGGAGCACTCTAGTGTTTTTAACAGGAATTTTTTTTTTCAAAAGCTCATTCATAATCTATTGAGATAATCATATGATTTCTATTAATTTCATTATTGGTTTTTGTCAGTTATGTTGATAGTTGTCCTAATACTGAACCAATGCTATCTTCCTGGTGTAAATCTCACCTGTTCATAATGTATTATCCTTATGATATATTGCTACAATCACCTTGATAATATTTTTTTCAAAATTTTTGCACTGATATTCATTAGGGAAATTGATCTATAATTTTCTTTCTCAGGTTTAGCTCTTCCTGGTTTAAGTATCAGCACCATCTTTGCATCATAAAAGAAGTTTGAAAAAATCATTTTCTGTCTATTTTTCCAAATAGTTTATATAATATTGGAATTAACCATTTAAATATTTGGTAGAATTCACCTTTGAATCCATCTAGCTCTGAATGGTTTTTATCTAAGGCATCCATTAATGGCTTATTTAACTTCTTTTTCTAAAATGGAGTTATTTCAGCATTCTATTTTCTGACTTGTTAATCTAGGTAATTTATAGTTTTTTTATTATAGCTTTTTATTTACAAAACATAGGCATGGGTAATTTTTCAACACTAACTCTTGCAAAACCTTCTGTTCCAACTTTTCCTTTCCTTTCCCCAGCCCCTCCCCTACATGGCAGGAAATTCACATGTTAATTATATGTTAAAATCAACATATGTATACATATTTATATAGTTATCTTGCTACACAAGAAAATTAGGATCTAGAAAGGAAGAAAAAAAAAACCTGAGAAGGAAAACAAAAATGCAAGTACACAGTAACAGAAATAGTGGAAATGCTATGTTGTGGTCCACTCTCATTTTCCATAGTTCTCTCAATGAGTGTAGCTGATTTTCTTAATTACTGAACAAGGCAATTTACATTTTTGTAGTAAATTATCAGATTTACTGGCATATTGGTTTAATTTCTTCTTCATTGGAAATCACTTTGGTCTTTTCATTTTTGATACTAGATTTTGAGTTTTCATTTTGTTTTTTCTTATTTAAAATCAAATTAACTAATGGCTTATCCATTTTATTGGTTTTTTTTTTTTAATAAAACCAGTTGTTAGATTTATTTATTAGCTCATTTTTCCTTACAATCATTAATTTCTCCTTTGATTTTCAGATTTCCAATTTGATGTTCAATTAGGGATTTTTAAATTGTTCTTTTTCTAGTTTTTTTTTTTTTAATTCTATGCCCAACCTATTGAGCTGTTCCTTTTCCATTTTGTGGAAATAAGAATTTAAAGAAATAAAATTTCATATTTATTCTACTTTGCACCCCATAAATTCTGACCTGTTATCTCACTGTTATTCTTTTCAATAAAATTATTGTTTCTATGTATTGTTATTTGATCTATTTATTCTTTGGAGTGGATGATTTAGTTTCCAACTAATTTTAATCTATCATTCTATTCCATTTGTTGAATACAATGTTTATTACATTATTATCTGAAAATAATACATTTAATATTTTTGACTTTCTGCATTTGATTTTGTAAATTAAGTAAAAGATCTTTTACTTAGGAGCACATGGAACCTACACAAAATTGACCATGTAATATTCTGTTTGCCTCCTTAGTTTCTTTCTTATTTATTTTTCATTTTTGATTCATCATATTCTAAGATACTAGTAGAATTTTGCTGTCTATTTCTTCCCATAACTCACTTAACTTTTCCTTTAAGAGTATGGATGCTATACCACTTGACACATATAAGTTTAGTATTGATATTGTTTAATTGTCTGTGATACCTTTTAGCAAGATGTAGGTTCTTTCTTTATATCTTTTAATTAGGTCTATTTTTGCTTTTATTTTGTCTTAGATGAGGGTTGCTACTCCTTCCTTTTTTTCCCCTTCAGCTAAAGCATAATAGATTCTGCTCTAGCCCCTTAGATTTATTCTATGTGTGTCTCCACTTCGTGTGTTTCTTGTAAACTACATATTGTAAGATTATGGTTTATGATCTGCTTTGCTATTTGCTTCCCTTTTATGGTTGAGTTCATTCCATTCACCTTCACAATTATGATTACTTATATATTTCCTTCCATTCTATTTTTCCTCTTTTTTTGTCCTCTCTCCTTTTTCCCTTTCCTTCTCATCAATGTTCTACTTATGTCTACTAGTTCCCTTGGTCTGTCATCTCTTCTGTCAGTCCTCATTTCACCCTTTACTTAATATCCTCCCCTCCTACTTCCCTATAAGATAAGATACATTTCTATATTCATATGATTATGTATGTGTATGGGTGTGTGTTTTTATTTGTTTGTTTTGTTTTATTTTGTATATTTGTATATGTTTGTGTGTTTTATTCCCTTTATGTGTATTATTTTGTTTGCATGTTTGTGTGTATTATTCCCTTTGAGACAATAGTGATGAGTGTTGAGTTTAGTGGTAGAATCTGGCAGGTACTTAGGCAAATGGGATATTTCTTTGTTTTCCAGCACTACACTGAAGAACTTGGGGGTCTGATTACTGGTGTCTGCCTTTTTGCCCAGGGTAATGATAAAGTACATGTATAAGCCCAGAGATGGCAGGTGCCTATATGTTTAGATACCCATAGAATTAGCATTTATCTGTTTGTCTGGGGTATTCTGAAACATCTTGCTTCTTCCCTTGAAGGTGCCTATTTGCTTAGTTACCCATAGAGTTGGTGCCTGTTTACCTGTTTGCTTAGTGTAGAGTCTGGTCACTGGAAGTTTCCTCTTTGGCCAAGGTTATGCTGAAGCATGTGGCAGTTCTTAGAACTTGAGGGTTCTGGTATTACCATTTGCCTCCTTTATTGCATTGGGACTAATTTGCTGAAGTGGATCTTGTTGCTGGCTAGGATTTTTTCACATTATCTCCTTTTT
The DNA here is from genome assembly GCF_048593235.1 of Sminthopsis crassicaudata. Classification (NCBI taxonomy): domain Eukaryota; kingdom Metazoa; phylum Chordata; class Mammalia; order Dasyuromorphia; family Dasyuridae; genus Sminthopsis; species Sminthopsis crassicaudata. Next base: position 54,589,879 of record NC_133621.1, read on the forward strand.
TCCATTGAGACATATCTTTCTTGCCAATCTTCCAAATTTCTTGGGCTCAAAGATTGCTTTCCCCTATCTTTTTGTTTCTTCTGCTATTCCAGGATTTGTTTAGAGACACTATTTTATACATGTTTGGAGATGAACATGTGCAAGTTCTGGAAATTTACTGCTTACTCTACCATCCTGGCTCCCAGAAATCGAAATTAATAGATTAAAAAAAAAACAAAACTAAAATAGCTATGCTAGCAAGTTTTTGCCAATGAATGAAATTTTCTAAGCTGATGTCTACGCCTTTACATTAAACAGGTATAAAGTTCCAATTTTACCTCTCATAGGGTCAGATTTAGAAATGAAATTTGGTTCTTGTAGCTTCTTTCTCCCAGACTTCCAACTTTCTCCTTCTTGAAATGTATGTCTGTTTTAAATTGGTCACCTGAAAATAGTAGTGCTTCTTCATGTAATAGGAAATTATAGCCAAATGTGTAGTGCTTGGCCCCTCAAATTCAAGTGTTATTTATTGCCTTTTCAAAAGTACAAAAAAAGTACAAAAAAGAAATGACTGTATTGTCAGATTCCTGTGCTTCAACAAGTTGGGGATTGTCCTTTTATGAGCTTGCACAAAAGGGCAATTTTTAGTCATGAAATCTTAGTGCTTCTCCCAATTCTAAGATCTTTGTAAGTTTCTCATATTCTCTCTGAAACTGAATTGAAAGGACAGCTTTATAACCATTTCCTTCCCTCTAACTGCTTATAATTTTTCAAAAAATTATCCTTTGTGACTAAAATGTTTTTTCAGTTTTAAATAAAATAATTAAACTTGTCCCTCTTCTTGCACTGATTAATATAACTTAATGATACATTGATAAATTTTTTATAAAGATTGAACATGAAAAAATGTTTCTTTTCATGGAACTGAGATATTATATGATAAATTCAATTAGAATTGTTAGTCTTAGTGAACTTTCATCTACACCTAGATAATCAGAGCTTCATAATTTGTTGCATTTGTGGAGGGCACAGAGTCCAGTGACCTTTCTCAATTGGTGGCCAATGTTACAGATCTCAATTATTTTTGTTATTTGCATCTTTGTCAAGTACTTTAGGTAGATTTTAGCAGTCCGTTTTTGTGCCCTAGGTTACCTGTCTAATAGGTAGTGGAGCTGATCGGGATTGCCTAGTTATTAATGATTTAAGTTAGAAACTTTATATTATGATATCAATAGGTTTCCTTATAAATATTTCCATCTAGCATTAATGAATTCCTGTTGGACCCCAAAAGTCTGAAGGATCACACTCACTTTTTTTTCCTAAATGGACTTTCTGCTGAGACATACTGTATATTCTGGGTTTTAATAAGTTATTTTTGAGTTGGTTTAGAGTCAATCTGTCCCTCAGAGTCTAAGATGGGATAACTAATACAAATTTAATTCTGATGCTATAGAACAAAGGACCAGATCTTGGACTTGCCGTTGAGGTTATTAAGTAAGCTACATCCATGATGAGGGATACTTTGAGACATTTGGCTCTACTTTCCCTTTCTTTACAATTTTACTGTAACACTTTGTGCTCAAATTCTATAGGATTTGCTTTAATTTTAATAATTTTCTATTAGGTTATGCCTTTTGTATTATTTGCTAATTTTTAATTTGGATTTTTGCTTCATCTCATTTTAATATTTGCTAAAAAAAAATTGAGAGATGCTTATATACTGTGAAAACGGTCCATTGCTATTGCCTGGCAAGTTCAAACTAATCCAATCCAATTCAGTAAACATTATTTTATCACTTATTATGTGATAATCACCGCCCCCCTCCATCCATCCCTCCCTCCCTCCTTTCCTCCCTTCTTCCCTCTCTCCCTTCTTCCCTCCCTTCCTTCTTTCCTCCCTCCCTCCCTCCCTCCCTTCCTGCCTTCCTTCCTCCCTTCCTCCCTTCCTTCCTCTTCATCTCTGTCTCTTTTTCTGTTTCTGTCTTTCTCTCTCTTCTCTCCCTCTATTTCTCCCTCCTTCCCTCCCTTCCTCTCTATCATTTAACTCAGTGAATAAATGAGTTGAAAGCCATTTGTTGAGTTTACAGTCAGCCAAGCACTATGAGAACTATTAAACTGACTACCAAAGTGAAGATCTACAAAGCCATTATGTTGACCTCACTGTTGTATGCCTGTAAAACCTGGCCAATATACCAGCACCATACCAGGAAACTGAATTGTTTCCATTTGAATTGTCTTAGGAAGCTTCTGAAGATCACTCCACAGGATAAGATACCAGACACTGAGATCCTTTTTTGAACTGAACTTTCAAGCATTCCAACTCTACTGCAGAGAGCACCACATTGTTGGGCTGGCCACATTGAATGAATGCCAAATGTAGCCTTGCCAAAAATTATTTTATGGAGACCTTCCACAGGGGCAGTTATTGCACAGTGGTCAGAAAAATACGCTCTTAAGGTCTCTCTTAAGAACACTGGAATTGATTATATGGCTTGGGAGGTGCTAGCATAGGACTACCAGCATAGAGTGCCCTCATCAGAGAAGTGCAGTGCTCTGTGAGCAAAGCAGAATTTAATTAGAGGAAATGCAGATGTGCAAAGTTAGAGAATCCACTCCAGTGGTTCATGGGGATTGTTTGTGTGACATGAATACAGCATTCCAAGCTCATATAAGTCTGATCAGCCCCAGTTGGATGCACTAACTTGACTCTGACATAGTATTGTTATTTTTGCCCTCTTCAAGAACAAAGGACAACAATCAACCAAGCACTGTTCATGAAAGAAAGGGAGGTTCTTCCTACTTCAGAGAACTTGCATTTTGGAAGAAAACCACTCCCAGAGAGAAGTAGTGACAAGGAAAGCTGTGTATTGCGTTGGAAAACTATATCAATTTTGAGTGGAGCTAGAAGAGAGTAGATTTCACACATTTTCTAGTGGCAATATTTTTTTTTGAAAATGAGAAGTCTGGGAAAGGAAAAGAGAGGTTATGGTATAAACTGGATAGGAAGATGGAGAATGAGAATCAAATGAAATGAGTATGGAGCCAGATATATTGAGTAGCCACTAATTGGGGCCACTAAGAGCTAGTCCTGATGCTGAAAGAATTATGTCAGATTGGCACAGCCTGCTCCAAGAAAGAATGCCTCACTTCTAACTGGCCTGATACACAGCTGGGACTTGGACTCTCACCCCTACCTCCCAATCTACTGCTTTTTCTTTTAGACCAAAATAGGTTCTGAACAGGATAATAATATGACTTGGGCCTACTGTGTGTAAATAGAGTTCTCATGGAGATAATGCTCTTCCTCCTGGCATCCACTGAGTCAACAACATTGTATTTAAAAAGAACTGAATGTGTAGCCCTCCACAAAGCTGTCTGGGCCAAAAATGAAATCTTATCAATGGTCTTCACATTGCAGGGAGGACATCTGTCTATTCATGCAGTGAGCAGGATGACAAATGAATTGGTGCCTTCATGAGTCAATAGATTTAATAGGGTAGGATGCCTAAGCAGTTCATGAATCCTGACAAAAGAGTTTCCTCATCTCTAAATGATGGGGTTAAACTTAATGATCTTTAGGGTCTCTTCCAGCTCTAAAGCTGAAGTCCTATGATTGAAGCTATAAATATATTTATCCGCTTGCACTTAGACTTTAGGCAGCTCTTCAGGCAGCTACCAGAATAGAAGAACCACTCATAGAAGGCACTGAGTCAAACAAGCCCAAGCCAGGAGATGATTTTTTTTAAATTTACCATAGGGTTAATTGATACAAGTATGATAGAGTTCATCATGAATGAGGGAATATCAAATAAGCCACATTTCACCACCTAGGAGAGTGATATTGAGTATACGTCAATATTGTTGGGGAGATAAATTGGAGTCTCTACTCTCCCCAAATGAATTAGTATTTTCATTGCATTTGCTTATCTGTATATGCTTTGTTTCCTTCAATCTTTTCCCAGGAGATCACAAGTTCAATGATAGTTGTAGATATTTCTTTTTTTTTTCCCCTGTTGGAATAGGCTTAATCTAATGTCACAGAATTCGTGGTGTATAAATGCTTTTTGAATTGACCAAGATATTATTGTCAGAATACATGCCTTGAACATGTGATATGAGGAATCTTGCTCCAAATCCATAGGAATGGACATCATGACTCCCCTGGGAGGATCATGCATAATTGTTAATTAGCGAGGAGTATACATCTAGTCTATCGGCTTAGTTCTGAAAAAAAAAAAATCTCCTTGGTATTTAAATATGGAAAAAATAGCAAAATCATTCTAAGTTTTTGAAAAGAACAACCTGTCAGTTTTTGGCAGGTCTAGTCATGCTTATATGATTACAGCTCATTTGCCATGCCCAAGACTAGAATGGTAGTTAATTATTGATAGTGGTTTATCTAAAAATCTTTGCTTTCTTGTTAGATTGTTGTGCCTCTTTTCTTTTCACTCTGAAAATAAGTTAGCCTATCACTGAAATGTTAGCTTTATTTCCTGCAAACAACCTGAAATGACACTATTGTATGTCATCAGAAGATTCAGAACCAGGAATAATGTCTCAGATGAGCATATCCTCAATGCTTTGCATATAATAAATGCTTTATTCATTTATTCATAATACAGTAAGATCTTATCCCAAGTTATAAACTATTTTGAAGATAGATGGTAGAGGTGATATAATTATGTTCTAAATTTATTCAACCACATTAAAATAAATATTATTCTATATACTATATTCTATATAATATTCTATATTCTATATACTATTATACTATATACTATGTATTCTATATACTTTGGCCAGAATCTGTTATTTCATCTGTGTGAAAACTTCATTGATGGAATGGCAACTCATATTTAACTTAAAGCCATTAGTGAGCACTTATTAGGTTCCCATAGTATGCTGCCATTGAACTTGTTTGTATGGGGATACAAAGTCAAAGCAAAATCATTTATGACTTCAAAGAGCTTATGGTCTAATAAGGGAGAAAACATGGACACAGAGAAGCATCTGAATTATATAAACCAATATAAATACAATGACTTTGGGGGAATGGGGTACTAGCAATTAGGGGAGATATTATGGTTTTAGAAACTTGTCTAGGGGAAATAGGAAGTAGAGTGAGTATTCTGGGATCACATAACCATTAAATGTAAACATGGGGGCTCTATCCAATTCTTTTTGTTTTTAAATTGTATTCACTGCCATTTTTTAGTTGTTTTTTCATCCCCTTTCATTTTGTGCCTTGGTAATAGTTATATTTTTCAAAGGGTATTTATTTCATATTTTATGTCACATACATATTCTTTTAATCTGATATTTAATTCTTTGTATGAGTAATATATGAAAGATTCACCATTGTCTAGTGGATAGGTAGCCTTGAAGCCAAGACCGGGATTTAAGTACTCCTTCCAACCAACACTGAGTTTTTGATCTTTTGCTAATCTAACTTCTTAGTGCTCACACATGTGCCAAACTCACAGCCTGTACGTCTTACAAAACCAAGTTATGATGAAATTTGAAAATGTTTAACAAGATAAATAAAAAAAATACAGTATACTATTGATTCCTCCAAAAATCTTGTTCTGTTGGGGTTTATAGCATTGCTTTAGGCAACTCTCTAAGACTGTAAGTTAAAGAATTACTGATTTGCTTTAATAGGCAGTTTCCTCATTGGGGTATTTACCTACAAATTCATACATCCTATTTCTATCCTTCTATGGGTAAAAGTGATGCATTTTGGTATTTTCTTATTTTGGTTTATTACATTGTCATCAGTATTATAATGCATTTGAAAACACTGTAGAAAGGATGTAGATGCAGATGCAAAAATATTTCAGTTATTTAAGCAACCAAACAAAAATTCAGTCTTTTTAATGTCATTTAATGTTTCCAAGAATTGGAATGTTTAACATAATAAAGTTTGGGAGCATTTTACCTTTTAGAATTAATACCTTTATTATTTCAAGTTTGTTACTATCAGTTTTTTCCATATATATCTTATTTTATATATCTTTAATATATAAATATACATATTTATATATTAAATAATATATTTATGTATATTTTAATATACATATGATATATATGTATATACATATATATGTATATATATATTTTGAAAATATATGTGGGTATGTGGATGTCTATATGCATCTATATCAATATGTGTATATTAATATATACATATAAATAAATATACATGGGAAGAATATAGTCATAGACATATAAAGACTATACAAAATTCATGATGATATACACAGATATGAAGATATGTAAACATGTGTGTATGTTTTATTTGAGATATATTTTTTAAATTCTAGAAAACTTCAAACAACTATTTTTCAGCATTTTTATGGCATCAAAAGTCTATCTTCCAAATAGACTATTAAGCTAAGGCAAAGTAAATAAACTGGATAGGACAATTTCAGAATTATTCTGTTGTAATTTTGACATCCATTGTAGAGCTCTGTGCGCTCTCATTTGAATTCTATTTATCTTTTTATTTTGGACTTTTGCAGCATCATTTTACAAAGTTTGTTTTCTACATTGTGGATTTTTTTTTTTTGCTTTTGTTTTCCTCTATTAGTCTCTGAGATGTTTCATTTGTTATTGACTTTTCACCTTGAATTTATGAGGAGCATCACACAGTCATAGATTTGGACCTGGAAGGGGCATTGCAGGTTACCTGACTCAACTTTTATTTTACAGCTGAGGATGTCCAGGTTAGAAAGTTAAATGACTTGTTCAAAGTTCTACACAGTAAGTAAGTTGCAGAGCCACATGTCTGCCCCATACCTCTATCTTTAGATTTTATATTCTTTTCACTGTACCACTGTTAATAGTTACAAAATTGTACAAAAAAGGAGAAAATAGCCATTGTTTGTCTACAGACATGGTTACTACAAGTGTATTTACTATAATATTGAGGATTAATATTACTTTATTATTATGATTTATGTTATATCATTCACATATATTTATATATTTTTATATATTTGTACATTATATATAATTATTATAAATTATTACTTTGTTAATAATAAATCCAGTATATATGGAAAGCATAAACAAGATGATTTCTTTGAAAAATGTCATAGAAAAATGTGACATCATCTTTAGTTTTTTGATAAAAATCTCTTAAATGTGTATTGTTGTAAAATAATTTTGCAAGAAGGAACCATAGCAAAGAGGAGAAGTTAGGTGGTACAATGGGTAAAGCTTTAAGCCTGGAGTCAGCAAGACCTGAGATTTAAATTTAACCTCAGATACTTACTAGAATATGACCCTGGGCAAGTCATTTAACCTTATATCGTTGGTTTTTTTCATCTGTAAAAATGAGCTGAAGAAAGGAATCACGAAGCACTTCAACATCTTTGCTAAAAAACCCCACATGGGGTTACAAAGAGCTGGATGTGATTGAAATGACTGAACAATAAAAGCTATAGCAAATACAAAAATTGGAGCAACAGTACTTGTTGCCAGCTAGAGTAACATCTAACAATCCTATCACCTGGAAAAAAGATTCTTCTTTTTTCATTTCATTAACCTGTCAGTAAGAGTATTGGCTGATAAATTAGTTCCTTTCCTCTCCTGTCCACAGCATATGTTGGCATTATGCAAGAGCACAATTGTCCACTAAAGGTCAATGATCCTGATAGCAGATGTCCATCCAAGAGATGCATTATCCATCAGTTTTAGGCATTCTGAACCAATTGTAATGAGTAAACCATCTAGCTTTTTCATATAGAAGGGAGAAAAAAAATTAACAATCATTTGGCATATCCAGCCATGAAAAGGAGGCCACTGAGACATAAATTTAGAGGAATCATAATAAAATACGTTTACAGAGAATATTGAAACTTTCAAATAGTGGGACTGTATTTTACCTATATTATCTTAAACTATAATTTAAGGTATTCAAATGCAACTTGGTAATGAGAATGACATCAATAAACTGGAGAAGAAATTTATTTTCGTAGCTCTTTTTTGGGATGTTTGCCCTTTTAATTCTCTGCTTTTTTCCTGTCCTCTATCCCCTACAGTGTGTTCACACATTCATTCTTTTAATGCTGTCTTGACCTGCTTTCAGTTTTCTGAATCTGAAGGCAATGCTGTTAGAAATTCTTGCCTCCTTTTTCAGTAACCTTGCTCAAACATTACCAAGTATCTCTATGGTGTTGAATTTTATGGATAAATATGTGTTTATACAATACATACATGTGTATGCATTCACTTATATATACATTTGGGGAACTCTTAGTGAGGAAATTTTCCCTAACATTTCAGATCTGTACCTACTCTGCAATTTAAAATCTAAAGTGAATTTTCATAATTATTGAAGGGAAAGTTCTTTATCCAGGATCATACAGCTAGTATGTGTAAAAAGAAGGACTTAAACTCAGATTTTTCTTGCAGCTTTCTATCCTTTATGCCATAGAATAAAATATACACATATGCATATATGACATGGCTGATGTAGACATCAGATGATGATAGACCCCAAAAGTGGAGTTCGGTCATGTGAAGAATTCACAATGGCCATTCTCTTTGGTGAAAGGTAGATTTATTTAGGGGAATAGATTACTGATAAGATGAAGGATACAATAGACACCAGGAATGGCAAATCTGAAATAGAGATGGGAGAGCATAGAAAGGGGTTTTGATAATTAATTATGGAAAGGACAAATTTCCTAGTGGAACTTGTCATTTACCAGAAGAAATGAAACATCCAATGAAGTTGGGGCAAGACCTTAGCTGGCAGGCTAAATCCTGAAAGGGATTTAGCACCCCAAAAGAGTTATTTAACTGTAAGTAGGAGAAGTATGATCAGGAAAGACGCCACAAGGCATGATAAGGTTAGGAGAGACCACATAACATGGGGAAGGGGGAAGGAGAAATACCAAAAAGCAGAGAGCCATGGCAGACTTACCCAAAGGAAGGCAGTGAGAATATCATGGACATTATTAAGTTTCATAGGGAAAATTTAACCTCAGGGACATGACTGGGATTTTTCATAGACATGGAAAGGTGAGGTTGCCCAAGACTATAGAGGGTGTGTCTCAGAAGGTTGACATAACTTGGGTTTCTTATTGGATGACTTTCCTAGAACATGGGACCATGAAACTAAACTGATCTCTATCAGTGTCTTTTCTCTGCTTGCTTCAGATAAATTTGTCAGTTTCTCTCTGCCGAACACACCATTCAGGACCATATCACGTATTGTATAATAAATTTATATTATATGTATGTATGCATATAATATAAATTTATTATATAATAATTTACTTGCTATCTGAATTCTCAGTTATGTTGCAAACTAAAAAATAAAAAAAACTCAAAAGCATTACAAATTACAAGGTGTAATTCCACTGTCTAAAAGGTCAATTTAGGAGAAACTTTAACAACTCATTAATCAGATGTTTTGGAAATGAGATATTCTGTTTTTCTTTTTTATGAAATTTTTACAACTGAGAAAAGAGATATGGACAAAAGATATTATGCACCATTCTAGTAAAATCAGTTGTTTTAAATTTAACTTTTTTCTTTAATTTAGGCAGACTAACAATTTAATGACATAATTGTTGCATATGTATTCTTACATCAGGTGTGATAGATGTAAATGAACTTTCCAGGTTCTGCTGCTTATGCCATATTACAAGTTCTAAGTAATTCAGTGCTGAGAGACTCTATGGGACTTGATAAGACAAGTCTTCTATCAGTCAATCAAAGAGCATATATTAATTACACCACAAAAGACAAAACAGAGTCACTTCATCAAGGAGCTCACATTTTAATGGGGAAGCAATATCAAACAATTAAATACCTATAAAATGTATTCAATATGAAATGGCTGATAATCCTGGAGAAAAGGCTTTAATAATTGATATCGGCATGTGAAAGGCCTCTTGAAGGAGGTAGAATTTGAACTGATATTTTTAATTAAAGCTTTTTATTTTCAAAACATATGCATAGATAATTTTCAGCATTCATCCTTGCAAAACCTTGTTTTACAAATTGTTTTCCCTTCCTTCCTTCCACCCCCAACCCTAAATGGTAGGTAATCCAATATATGTTAAACATGTGCGGTTCTTCTATACATATTTCCACAATTATGTTGCACAAGAAAATTCAGATCAAAAAGAAAAAAAAATGAGAAAGAAAACAATGCAAGGAAACAACAAAAAGTGAAAATAGTATGTTGTGATCCATACTCAGTTCCTTCTCTCTGGGAAGAAATGGCTCTCTTCATTACAAGACTGTTGGAACTGGCCTTATTCTTGAAAAGAGCCATGTCCATCAGAATTGATTATTATTTAACCTTGTTACCATGAACAATGATCTCATAGTTCTACTCATTTCCCTTAGCATCAATTCGTGTAAGTCTCTCCAATCCTCTCTAAGATCATTTTCCTGATCATCTCTTTTAGAACAATGATATTCCATACTTATTCAGCCATTCTCCAACTGATGGGCAGCCACTCAGTTTCCAGTTCCTTGCCACTACAAAAAGGACTGTTACAAACATTTTTGCACATGTGGGTCCCTTTCCCTCCTTTAAGATCTCTTTGGAATACAGGCCTAGTAGAGACATTGTTAGATCACATGGTATGCACAGTTTGATAGCTCTTTGGGTGTATTTCCAAATTGCTCTTTGAATCGATTTTTTAAAAAATATATTACAGTATATTCTAGATACAATATATGTGTGTAGAACCGAATTTTTATGTTGCACAGAAAGAATTGGATTCAGAAGGTAAAAATAACAGTTTACATTCATTTCCCAGTGTTCCTTTTCTGGATGTAGCTGATTCTGTCCATCATTGATCAATTGGAATTGGATTAGCTCTTCTCTATGTTGAAGAAATCCACTTCCATCAGCATACATCCTCATAGAGTATCATTGTTGAAGTGTATAATGATCTTCTGGTTCTGCTCGTTTCACTCAGCATCAGTTGATGTAAGTCTCTCCAAGCCTCTCTGTATTTCTCCTGTTGGTCATTTCTTATAGAACAATAATATTCCATAACATTCATATACCATAGTTTACCCAACCATTCTCCAATTGATGGACATCCATTCATCTTCCAGCTTCTAGCCACTATGAAAAGGGCTGCCACAAACATTTTGGCACATACAGGACCCTTTCCCTTCTCTAGTAGTTCCTTGGGGTATAAGCCCAGTAGTAGTATGGCTGGGTCAAAGGGTATGCACATTTTGATAACTTTTTGGGCATAATTCCAGATTGCTCTCCAGAATGGTTGGATTCTTTCACAACTCCACCAACAATGCATCAGTGTCCCAGTTTTCCCACACCCCCTCCAACATTCATCGTTATTTGTTCCTGTCATCTTAGCCAATCTGACAGGTGTGTAATGATACCTCAGAGTTGTCTTAATTTGCATTTCTCTGATAAATAGTGATTTGGAACACTCTTTCATATGAGTGGAAATAGTTTTAATTTCATCATCTGAAAATTGTCTGTTCATATCCTTTGACCATTTATCAATTGGAGAATGGCTTGATTTCTTATAAATTAAAGTCAATTCTCTGTATATTTTGGAGATGAGGCCTTTATCAGAACCTTTAACTGTAAAATTTTTTTTCCCAATTTGTTACTTCCCTTCTAATCTTGTTTGCATTAGTTTTGTTTGTGCAGAAACTTTTTAATTTGGTGTAATCAAAATGTTCTATTTTGTGATCAATAATGGTCTCTAGTTCTCCCTTGGACACAAACTCCTTCCTCCTCCACAAGTCTGAGAGGTAAACCATCCCATGTTTCTCCAATTTATTTATGATTTTGTTCTTTATGCCTAAATATTGGACCCATTTTGATCTAATCTTAGTATGTGGTGTTAAATGTGGGTCCATGCCTAGTTTCTGCCATACTAATTTCCAGTTTTCCCAGCAGTTTTTCTCAAATAATGAATTCTTATCCCAAAATTTGGGATCTTTGGGTTTGTCAAAGATTAGATTGCTATTTTTTGAATCGATTTTTTTAAAGATGCCAGGGAAGCTGGGAGGGAAGTATTTCAATTTTGTGAGACAAAGTGAAAAATTAGACTTGGAGAGATGGAGTGATAGAATATTTGGATAGAATATCCAGATAAAATATCTGTATTGTGGAGGATGTAGGGGAGCAAAGTGTAAGAAAACCCAGCAGGATCCAGTTATGAAAGGCTTAAAAAGCAAATGGAAGTTTTATATTTTGTACCAAAGGCAATATGTGTCATCTGGATTTTATTAATTAGGATAGGTGATATTAGACCTGATTTAGGAAGATCATTTTGGCAGGAGCATGGATGATGGTTTGGAGTAGAAAGAGGCAAGATCCTGCACCAATAGCTATTAATCAATTGATTGATAAGTCTGAATGAAACTCAAAGTCTGAATTAGTCATTTACTGCCTTTCTCTTTATTATTTTACATAGTAGTAATGAAAACATTTTCTTCTTCTTACATATGTGTTTTTAAGAATGATTATGGAAGTTCAGAGTTTCATTAAAACTAAATGAGTCTCTGGCAAGCTAGAATGATATAAACTCCTTTTTAATGTGACATTGAGACGATCCTTTATATTTTTAGTAAGGACAGGTCATCTCATTGGTTATTTTGGGGAGCCAATCTCTGTTACTATCCACTGACTATACTGCTTCTGTTTATGTCCTTTAAATGAGTAGACAATAATCAAGATGGAAATAAATAAAAAGAGAGATGCACTGGTATCTGTGTGACTCTATTGTTAATGGAAAAATTTGTTCTATATAAGTCAGGATTATGTTACTTTTTACTGGTTTGTTGAGGCACATGTAGGACAGTGAGTTCGGAAGTCCACTAATGGATCATTTTGATAGAAGAGGTTTTTCTAAAAGAATTCAGCTTAAAATTCTGTTCAATTAAAATAAAAATCTTTTATTTATCAGTTATAGTGAATATGGTACTATACTAGCTATTGGGTATTCATAAATAAAAACCAAACAGTTCTTGACCTCAAGGAGCTTATTTTCTAACTGGGAAAACTGATATTTTTGAACATCAATTAGAAAAAAATTTAAGGCCAAAATTAATGTAATATATATATATATATATATATATATATATATATATATATATATATATATATATATATATATATATATATACATACACACACACACACACACACACACACACACACACACACACATATATATATATATATATATATATATACTTGATTACTGTCTTCGCTTTTAAACTACATATTTAAAAAGCACACACATGGTTTTGGATATTAAGCTAGACTATGGCTTTATTGCCATGGAAACACCTTGAACAAGAAAGTCTTTTTGTGGAGGGGAACAACTTCTTTGCAATGTTCAAATACATGGATTTAGTAAGTTTTTTTTTTATTGCAGGTGAAAATTATACTTCTGCATGAAGAAAAATAATACAAAATTATCATGAAAATATCTTGAGAATTTTTCTGTGGGGAAATTAGTTTTAAAATTAAATTTCTATCACATTCCATACAAAGTAAAAATTCTCTTCCAGTATTTGCTTTTAGTTCTCTTTTTGATTGAAAAGTTTTCTTATAAAACATACATTTGTGTGTTGAAGACCAAAGCACCAGCTGATAAAACCTTTTTATATTATGCTCATACAGTATAATTTCTAGAGGTTGTAATATGAGGGTGGGAGAAAATGTTTGTTTTTTGTAGTAGAAAATACTGTTATGTTTAAGAATCAATAAGTATTCTAAAATATATAATGTTGAGTACCTGTTAGTATATCATAAAAGGACAAAGGATGATTTCTAAGTATGGAATAAAAATAAAGGAAAGGTCATTCTATCTTTTTTGTTTAGGACAATGTTCTCATAGATGAGACCACTTTCTTTCACAGTTTAGACCCATTCATTTTTTTATGCAGTTATCACAGTAGGTGACAAATTTGTACTCTGAAAATTACACTAATATCATAACATTCTCCAACTTATTGCAAACATTGCCTAATTATATTGGATATTCATAGAATGGACTTTGCAGTAAGGCATATGTGATAATAATTCACCTTTTGAGGTTATAAGCTATTTACAAGATTTCTAGTTTATACATAAAATTTTTACATATTTGGAATACTTACTGCCCTTTCTATAGAGAATACAGATGCAACAAATAGAATAATGGCAGTATTGATAAGTCAAGTTGTAGATAGGTCAAGTAATAAGAAAGTAATGGCCATCTTTTCCCAAATATATGAGGCATGAAAACAGTGATATTGCACTATGGTGAAAAATGCTGAGAAAATGACACAGAATGAATCTTGTCTTGTAAATATAGTTATAGGAAAGAGAAGGAAAAAAGCCAACTTATTTCCTCAACCAAAGATCTTGTAAATCTGAGAGGCTACTTTATGTACTAAACTAGAGAAGGTTCTCCTAGCTCTACTGGAGGTCAATGCCATGGTCAGAGATGTTGCATGTTTATCACTTTGCAAACCACTGAAAATTGTATAATGCAGGTTATTATGGAAAAATGACTGAATGGAAGGTAGGTGTTGTCTTAGGTTATCCCTCATTTTGACCTCTCTTCAGGATAGGACTCTAATTGAACAAAGGTACATAGTTGACCAGAGAAACATTTGTAATTGCAACTCAAATTTGGTATAGATAAGTATTATTCCTAGTGAAAATGACAATAGTTGACTATAAAGCAGTGTGCACTTGATAGAGTGCTGGGTCCAAAGTTAGGAAGACTATCTGAGTTCAAATCTGATCTCAGACACTTACTAGCTGTGTGATTAAATGTCACTTTATCCAGTTTGCCTCACTTTCCTTAACTATAAAATAAATTAGAGAAGGAAATGACAAAGCACATCAGTATTTTTGTCAAGAACATCCCAGGTGGGATCCTGAAGAGTGGGACATAACTGAAATAACTGAACACAATAAGAACAAAGCCCTTGGCAGATATTTTTCATCTGAACCTCTAGACAACTCCAAGATGTTTACTACAAAATGTTTTCTTCCAAACACTTATGTGAGTTGGATATTGCAAGTATATTTATTCCTATTTTATGGATAAAGAAACTGAAACTCTTCAAAGCTCTAAGAATTTAAATGGTTTTCTCTTAATCACACAGTTAATTGAATGTGTTTCTGAGAGGCCTGAAATTGGTCTCTTCATTCCAAATCCAATAACTGACCCAGGTTGCTATACTTTCATTGGAGAAGTTTCAAATTTGAAAGTAAAAATACTTGTATGGCTATTAGAACATTTGTTTTTCTAAAATCCAAGGATAAATAGTCATAGTTTGACTCATTGGGATCTCTTGCCTCTCCAAATACTTTTTTAATTTATGAAACCATTGAACACATCAGACTATGACAGTGAAGTTACTTCTGGAGTTGCCACATTATCATACTTGTAGCATCAGGATTTATATTGACAAATTTAGATTCTCATGGGCTTTGATAAAATTTCCTCAGTCTTTCAATTCTCTTTTTAATATATAATATAAGAAAACTCTTTTTCAAAAGAAAGTCATTTTGAATGGATTGACTTAAGCAAAAAAAAAAATTCAGACTATGCCAAAGACATTTTCCTAGCAGAATAGGGGGAGGTACTTAAATGGGGAGGAAGATTGAGGGAGATGCTGGTTAGAAGTAAGACACTGGTGATGAGGGAAAGGGGAAAGAAGAGAGAAAAGCATAATTTTAGCTGTGAATGTGAATGGGACGAACTCTTCCATAAAATGTAAGTAGCAGACTGGATTAAAAGTCAGAATACTATAATATGTTGTTTACAAAAAACACATTTAAAGTAGAGTGATATATATAGAGTAAAAATAAAAGGCTGGCACAGAATCTATTATGCTTCAGCTGAAGTTAAAAAAAAAAGCAGTGGTAGCAATCCTGACCTGAGCAAATGAAGCAAAAGCAAAAATAGATCTAATCTTAAAAGATCAGTAAGGAAACCAGATCCTGCTAAAGGGTAGATAATAAAGTAATATCAATATTCCATATATATGTATTAAGTGGAACAGCATCTAAATTCCTAGAGAAGAAGTTAAGAGATCTGCAGGAAGAAATAGTCAGCAAAATATATTAGTGGGGGACTTCAACATCACTTTACCAGAATTAGAGAAATAAAACCACAAAATAAACAAGAAAGAGGTTAAAGAGGTAAATAGAATTTTAGAAAATTTATTATGATAGACCTTTGGAGAAAAATGAATGGGAACCGAAAAGAAGATACTTCTTCCTTGATGGCACATGGAACCTACACACAAAAATGCCCAAAACATATATTAGGGCAGAAGAATCACAAAATCAAATGGATAAAGGAAGAAATAGTAAATGCATACTTTTCAGCTTATGGTACAATAAAAATTACATGTAATAAAGGGTGAGGGGAAAATAGACCAAAATTATTTGGTAACTAAATAATTTAATTCTAAATAATGAGTGGGTAAAACAACAAATCATAGAAATAATTGATAATTTCATCCAAGTGAATGATAATAATGAGACAATATATCAAAAATTTGGGATGCAACCAAAGACATCTTCCCAGCTTTTGACTCTGAAGAGCCAGAGAATGAAATCTTGTTCATGGAGACTGTGAGAGTGTCTAAGTACAAATGTAGATTAGTATATGTTAAATTTTTTTTATTAATTTTATGATTATAACATTTTTGACAGTATATATGCATAGGTAATTTTTTTACAGCATTATCCCTTGTACTCCCTTCTGTTCCGAATTTTTCCCCTCCTTCCCTCCACCACCTCCCCTAGATGGCAGGCATTCCCATACATATTAATTAGGTTATAGTATATCCTAGGTACAATATATATGTGCAGAACCGAATTTTGTTGTTGTTGTTGTTGCAAAGGAAGAATTGGATTCGGAAGGTAAAAATAATCTGGGGAGAAAAACAAAAAATGCTAACAGTTTACACTCATTTCCCAGTGTTCCTTCTCTGGGTGTAGCTGATTCTGTCCATCATTGATCAATTGAAATTGGATTAGCTCTTCTCTATGTTGAAGATTTCCACTTCCATCAGAATACATCCTCATACAGTATTGTTGTTGAAGTGTATAGTGATCTCTAGTTCTGCTCATTTCACTCAGCATCAGTTGATGTAAGTCTCTCCAAGCCTCTCTGTATTCATCCTGTTGGTCATTTCTTACAGAACAATAATATTCCATAACATTCATATACCACAGTTTACCTAACCATTCTCCAATTGATGGGCATCCATTCATTTTCCAGTTTCTAGCCACTACAAAAGGGGCACATACAGGTCCCTTTTCTTTCTTTAGTATTTCCTTGGGATAGAAGCCCAGTAGTAGTACTGCTGGATCAAAGGGTATGCAGTTTGATAACTTTTGGGGCTGGATGGTGTTACCAGGCTTCCTCTACAGATTGCAGAAGACAGCACTGAGGCACTAGCAGGACAGAGATGGCTGTGCTATGTCTGGGCTCTATGGCTCTAAGAATGTGCTGAGTCACTCTGGTGGGGGTGGGGATGGCCATCCTGAGAGAAGTCAGCTTTCCAGGGTTTTATTCTTTACCTCCAGTGTTTACACCTTCTCTGCTGCTCCTGGCTTGCTGCCAAGATGGAACATCCACACTGGGGTGAAAGTCTTTTTGCAGAAATGGAAGAGATCACACCCCTCCCCCCTCTAGTCTGAGCTGTGTGAGCTGCCTGTCTCAGTCTTGCTGCCTGCCCTCAATCTGTGCTCAGTCTGTTCTTTCCCTCCCCCCAGCAAACACAGATGTTTTCTGGCGAATTTCAAGGATATTTTCTGTTGGTGATTTTTTGTGGGTTTCTTTTCTGGTCAAGCATTACTTCTGAGGCTTGTCATGAAGTAAGTTCTGAGAGAAAACGTGGAGCTCAAGCAGCTGTCTGCCTCCTCGCCACCATCTTGGCTAGAAGTCCTATATGTTAAATTGTAATTAAGTATTTAGCACCTGGTTCTGCCATCATTTGATGTGCACTTAAACCAAGTTTTAAAGATAAATTCCATTTGAGGAAACAGAAAAACCCTATGAATTACCTGTATTGAGATAGTTACAGATTACAGAAACCTGACTTCAAATTAGTGGATTCCCTGAGGTACTTAGAGACTGCTGCTATTTGGAAGGACTAATTATTCTTGCTAATTAGACACTAAGATTAATTGTTTCTATGCCACTGAAAGTGTGCAAATGTTTTAGATGTTCTCTAATTCTTTTACCCTTGGGACAATGCTTAGATTGCTCTGATTATGGTTCCATGTCATGTTCCAAAGGACTACATGCAGATAGGAAGCATTTGAATTTTTTAATTTTCTATGATACAAACCAAAATAATTTTAATTAGTTACAATGGAGGCAAAGAAGTTTATATATATGTTGTTCAAACCTTTTTTAGAGAGAGTGGAAATAATGTGAACGTACAAAAAAATATTTTATTTTGTAGGTTTATGCTTTGTTTTATGGATTTTGTTGAAGTGTCTTTTCTTAATGTGTCTTTGTATTTTTGTTCTTTTTAACTTCAAGTTATTCATTTTCCCATGTTGGGACTAAGTTTCCTAATTTGTAAAATAAGACGTTTGTAATATTATCTTCGTAAGTTCAACAGTTCTGAATCTACAACTTATCTCCCTATTCCAGGTAAATTGCAATCTGCTCAGCATCAAGAACTATAGCTTCCATTTCTTTTTTATGAAGTGGCAAATGATAGTTCTTTTTATTTTTTTTATCCTGACTTCAGCTGATTCTTTTTTTTTTTATTAATTTTATAATTATAACCTTTTTTTTTTGGCAGTACATATGTATAGGTAATTTTTTACAACATTACCCCTTGTACTCCCTTCTGTTCCGAATTTTCCCCTCCTTCCCTCCACCACCTCCCCTAGATGGCAGGCATTCCCATACATATTAATTAGGTTATAGTATATCCTAGGTACAATATATATGTGCAGAACCGAATTTTGTTGTTGTTGTTGTTGCAAAGGAAGAATTGGATTCGGAAGGTAAAAATAATCTGGGGAGAAAAACAAAAAATGCTAACAGTTTACACTCATTTCACAGTGTTCCTTCTCTGGGTATAGCTGATTCTGTCCATCATTGATCAATTGAAATTGGATTAGCTCTTCTCTATGTTGAAGATAACCACTTCCATCAGAATACATCCTCATATAGTATTGTTGTTGAAGTGTATAGTGATCTCTAGTTCTGCTCATTTCACTCAGCATCAGTTCATGTAAGTCTCTCCTAGCCTCTCTGTATTCATCCTGTTGGTCATTTCTTACAGAACAATAATATTCCATAACATTCAGGTACCATAATTTACCCAACCATTCTCCAATTGATGGGCATCCATTCATTTTCCAGTTACTAGCCATTACAAAAATGGCTGCCACAAACATTTTGGCACACACAGGTCCCTTTCCCTTCTTTAGTATTTCCTTGGGATATAAGCCAAGTAGTAGCACTGCTGGATCAAAGGGTATGCACAGTTTGATAACTCTTTGGCATAATTCCAGTCTGTTCCCCAGAATGGTTAGATTCTTTCACAACTCCACCAACAATGCATCAGTGTCCCAGTTTTTCCACATCCCCTCCAACATTCATTATTATTTGTTCCTGTCATCTTAGCCAATCTGCCAGGTGTGTAGTGGTATCTCAGAGTTGTCTTAATTTGCATTTCTCTGATCAATAGTGATTTGGAACACTTTTTCATATGAGTGGAAATAGTTTCAATTTCATCATCTGGAAAATTGTCTGTTCATATCCTTTGACCATTTATCAATTGGAGAATGGCTTGATTTCTTATAAATTAAAGTCAATTCTCTGTATATTTTGGAGATGAGGCCTTTATCAGAACCTTTAATGTTTTCCCAATTTGTTACTTCCCTTCTAATCTTGTTTGCATTAGTTTCATTTGTACAAAATCTTCTTAATTTGATGTAATCAAAATTTTCTATTTTGTGATCAATAATGATCTCTAGTTCTCCTTTGGTCACAAATTCCTTCCTCCTCCACAAGTCTGAGAGGTAAACTATCCTATGTTCCTCTAATTTATTTATGATCTCATTCTTTATGACTAAATCATGGACCCATTTTGATCTAGCTAGGTCACCTTCATTTGATTTTTTTTTTCATTACTTCCCTTGAAATTCTTGACCTTTTGTTCTTCCATATTAATTTTGTTGTTAATTTTTCTAGGCAGAAATGATACTTCTAATGATTTGATGTGATTTCCTAGTACATCATTCAGAATGGTACCACCATTAGTTTTCAAGAATATTCTTTTGAATAAATTATTTTTGATGGACTAGTAACTAAATCATGAAAAATGCTTATATGAAGCATATGATCTGACCAGGACAAAGAATACCAAGATCATCTTATCCGTGTTCTTATACATTATGCTTAATTTTTTTCTCTTTTTTGACATTTTTTCAACTGGAATTTAGCTTACACAGAAACAGTTCTAGCCATTACTATTGTAAAAATTCATTAACAAGTTGTTCAGCCTATGAAAGTTAGAAAGTTGGTAATGGGACACTTTCAAGTAGTTTCTATTAGTTACAAAGAATGAATTTTACTTTTGGCCACTTTTAATGTCCAAATTTTTTTCTTTTCAGTTTTAAAAAAAATTATTTTTATTTTACTTCTGTTTTTGAATTCTCATTTTCCAACCCCATTTAATATAAATATTTAACCCAAATATTGTAGCATAATACAAATACCTGTATTCAACCAAAACATATTCCTACATTAGCCATGTCTCTCAAAATAATAAAGAAAAATATATAATTCCATTTGCAATGTATTTATCAGCTATCTGGAAGAGAAGAGTATGTTTCATCATGAGTTATGGAATGATAGTATATTGTTTTCATTGGTCACTTATGAAGGTCAGAATGAAAGATATTGTAGCATCACAGCCAAATTTGAAATCAGTAAATTGCTTAATTGGAAGGGATCTGATCCATCTTCTGTTTGAATTCAACAAGCATTTCTTAAAAGCTTATGACATGTCAGGTTCTAGGTAGTGTGCTCAGAGTTAGGGTGTCCAAGAAGAGGCAAAAAAACAAACAAACAAAAAACTATGAAGAGACTGACAAGTGATCAACCATTCCTTTTTTGAATACTTTTAATGAATGGTAATCTCTTCCCTTCTGAATCAGACTATTGTTATAGATGTATTTATTAGTAAGTTTTTCCTTACATCAGTATTGAAACATTCAGTCATTGTTCTTAGATTGAGCTGACTTGTAGAACAAAACACAAAAATTTAATACCTTATTTCAAATCATTGAAGAAAGAAATATCTACTACTCTTTCCTAAGTTGTCTATTCAGGATAAATTTCATAATTCCTTCAAATGATCCTCAAAAAAAATAGGGGTAGCTATCCTGATCTCAAATCAAGCTAAAGCAAAAATAAATCTAATTAAAAGAAGTAAGGAAGGAAACTACATATTGCTAAAGAGTACCACAGATAATGAAGTAATATCCGTGCTAACTAGATACAATTCAAATGCCTAGAGAAGTTAAGAGGGCAATACTTTATTATCTTATACTATACTATATATCAATTTAAAACCCCCAATTAAATGCAAATTTGAAATTCTGAAAATAAAAGGGGAAATTAATAATATTAATAGGAAGAAAATAACTAAATTAATAAATATATAAAATTAAGATTTGGTTTTATGAAAAAATAGTAAAATAGATAAATCTTTAATGAATTTGATTAGAAAAAGGAAAGAAGAAAATCAAATTATTAGTATCACAAATGAAAAGGGAGAACTTTTCCTCAATGAAGAAATAATTAGGAAATAATTAGAAGCTAATTTGTCCAATTATATGTCAATAAATCTTGTAATCTAGGTGAAATGGATAAATACTTACAAAACTATAGATTGCCCATACTAACAGAATAGGAAAGAAATTATTTAAATAGTCCCATTTAAGAAAAAGAAATAGAACAAGCTATTGATCAACTCTCCCTAAGGCGAAAAAACAAACAAACAAAAAAAAAAAACAAAAACAAAAAAAACAAAACAACAACAACAACAACAACAAAAACTCTGGGGCTAGATGGATTTGCATGTGAATTCTACCAAATATTTAAAGAATTAATTAATTCCAATACTATGCAAACTATATGGAAAAATAAGGAACAAAAATGTCCTACCAAATTCCTTTTATGGTACTGATACCTAAAATAGGTAGGGTCAAAAAGAGAAAGAAAATTAGAGACCAATTTCCCTAATGAATTTTGATGGAAAAATCTTAAATAAAATGTTAGCAAAGATTACAGGAAGCTATCCTCAAGATAATACACCATTACCAAGTACATTTATACCAGAATTCATAGCTGGTTCAATATTAGGAAAACTATTAGCATAATTTACCATATTAATAAGCAAACTAACAAAGACTATATAATTATCTCAATAGATGCCAAAAAAGCATTTGACAAAATCCAACACCCATTCCTATTAAAAATCCTAGAGAGTATACGAATAAATGGATTTTTTCCTTAAAATGATCACTAGCAACTATTTAAAATCATCAGCAAGCATCATATAAAAAGGAAGTAAACTAGAATAATTCCCAATTAAATGAGGGAGGAAACAAGGTTGCCCACTATCACTATTACTTTTCAATATTGTATTAGAAATGTTAGCTTTGGCAAAAAGAGAAGAAAAAAATAGGAATTAGAGCAGATAATGAGGAAACCTAATTATCACTCTTTGCAGGTGATATGATACTATATTTAAGGAAACCTAGGGAATCAACTAAAAAAGACTACTAGGAACAATTGCAGGATACAAAATACATCCACATAAATCATTAGCATTTTTATATATTACCAACAAAGTTCAGTAGCAAGAGATACAAAGAGAAATTCCATTTAAAATAACTATAGATAGTATAAGATATTTGGGAGTCTGCCTGCTAAGGAAAAGTCAGGTATCTATGAACACAATTACAAAACATTTTCCATCCAAATAAAGTCAAATCAAATCAATTGGAAAAATATCAAGTGCTCATGGGTAGGCTGAGCTAATACAATAAAATGGCAATACTACCTAAATGAATCTATTTATTCATTGCCATACAAATCCAAATCCCAAGAAATTATTTTACAGAGCTAGAACAAATAACAAAGTTCATCAAGAAGAACAAAAGGTCAAGAATTTCAAGGGAATTAATGAAAACAAATGCAAATGAAAGTGAGCTATTTGTGCCAAACATAAATCTATATTCTAAAGCTGCTAGTCATCAAAATATTTGGTATTGGATAAGAAATAGAATAGTTAATTAGTTCAACAGTTCACAAGATACAATAGTTAATGACTATAATAAATTAGTATTTGATAAACCCAAAGAACCAGAATTCTTGGATAAAAATTAACTACTAGACAAAAATTTCTGAGAAAATTAGAAACTATTATGGTAGAAACTAGGTACTGATCCACATCTAACATCCTATACTAAGGTAAGGTTGAAATGGATTTATGACTTAGACTTAAAGAGCGATATTATAAGCAAATTAGAAGAACAAAGAATAGCCTGCCTCAGATGTGTCGAGAAGGAAAAGAATTTGTGTCTAAAGAAGAACATGAGTACATTATGGAATGTAAACGGTTAATTTTGATTAAATTAGAAGAGAAGGAATTAACTGGAAAAAATCACATTCAAGGATTCTGATAAAGGCCCCATTTCTAAAATATATAGAGAATTGACTCAAATTTATAAGAATTCAAGACATCCTCCAATTGATAAATGGTCAAAGGATACGAACAGATGATTTTCAGATGAAGGTATTGAAATTATTTCTGGTCATTTGAAAAGGTGCTCTAAATCACTATTGATCAGAAAAATGCAAATTAAGACTTCTCTGACCTGCCACTGTACACTTCTCAGATTGGCTAAGATGACAGGAAAAGTTAATGATGAATGTTGAAGGGGATGTGGGGAAACTGAGAAATTAAAACATTGTTCATAGATTTGTGAAGTGATTCAAACAATCTAGAGAGTAATTTGGACCCATGCCTAAAGGGCTATCAAACTGTGCATACCCTATGATCCAGCAGCGTCTCTGCTGGGCCTGTATCACAAAGAGATCTTAAAGAGGAAAAGGGACCAACATGTGCAAAAATGTTTGTGGCAGCCCTTTTTGAAGTGGCAAGAAACTGGAAACTGAGTGGATTCCCATCAATTGGAGAATGGCTGAATAAATTATAGTGTATGAATGTTATAGAATATTATTGTTCTATAACAAACAATCAGGAGCATGATTTTAGAGAGACCTGGAGAAACTTACATCATCTGATGCTGAGTAAAGTTAGCAGAATCAGGAGAACATTATAAATGGCAGCAGCATAATTATATGGTGATCAATTCAGATAGACATGACTGTTTTCAACAGCAAGAAGATTCAGGCCATTTCCAATGATCTTGTGATGAAGAAGGACATCTATATGCAGAGAGAGGACTGTGGGAATTGTTTTCTTTCTCATTTTTTGTCTTTTTGGGGATGGGGTGGGGAGAAGGGAGAAAGAGAAAAAATTGGAACACAAGGCTTTATAAGTGAATGTTGAAAATTATCTATGTATATGTTTTAAAAATAAAAAGCTTTAATAAAAAAAGAAAGTTTTAAATAAATACTAATTGGTGAAAGTGGCATAAACACCTAATCAATGGTTTTATATCCAATCAGTGGTTTTGCATAAATGCTCTATGTTTGCTAACAAAGTTGCTAATTATATGTTTGAGGCATTTGGCTTGAGAATATCAGTGGTCCTCAAACTTTTAAAATAGGGCACCAGTTCACTGTTCCTCAGACTGTTGGAGGGCCTGACTATAGTAAAAACAAGAACTCACACTCTGTCTCCACCCCTCAGCCCATTTGCCATAACCCAGCAGGCCTCATAACTGTCCTCAGCGAGCTGCTATGGGCCATAGTTTGAGAACCCTTGTAAATATGGTGGTAAATATGCTTATTTTATATGGTATGCCTGCTTGAGGGACAGATTTGGTATAAGACGTTTGGAAAGCGAAGAAATTTATATACTTTATTCCAGAGGAAAAAAACAAGATACTAATTTTTCTTACCTGAACTTTATAACTACTCTTTTTTATTGAAAAAAAAATTCCCTAGTAGAAGAATTAAACATGTTTAACATATATTGAATTACTTGCTATCTAAAGGAGAAGATAAGGGAAAGGGAGGGAGAAAAAAATTGGAACACAACATTTTGCAAGGATGAATGTTGAAAACTATCTATGCATATGTTTTGAAAAGAAAAATCTTTATAAAAAATTCCCTACTATTCCCTATTTACTATAAAATGTAAAATTTTATTTAAAATCCTTGGGCTCCTCTATATCTTCCACAGTCCTCCACATATTCCATGAAACTTCCTCTCATGCCTACTGCATTCTTTTAAAAATATTTGCTTTTTATTTTTTAGGTTATACATGTACATTCATTTTTTACATATTTCTATTGGAGTCATCTTGGGAAAGGAAAATCAGAACAAAAGGGAAAAAACATGATTAAAAAGCAAAAGAAAAAAAGAAGAAAAAGGCAAAAA
The DNA here is from genome assembly GCF_048593235.1 of Sminthopsis crassicaudata. Lineage (NCBI taxonomy): Eukaryota > Metazoa > Chordata > Mammalia > Dasyuromorphia > Dasyuridae > Sminthopsis > Sminthopsis crassicaudata. Next base: position 54,615,448 of record NC_133621.1, read on the forward strand.
TTGTATGTATTCATTCACATTCAGTTTCCATAGTTCTCTCTATGGATGTAGATGGTATTTTTAATCCCAAATTTATTGGGGGAGCCAGAGTAAAGACAGGAACTTCATCAACCTCTCCCTCAAACCTTTCTAAATTACTATATAATGACTCTGAATAGATTTTAGAGCATCAGGACACTCAAAGACGGAGTAGAACATTTTTCAGCCAAAGACAACTTAGAAAGTCAGCAGAAAAAGTCTGTGGAGCCAGGGTGGGAGCCCAATGCATAATCCCAGTGCAGGGCTTCCCTGGTCTCACCCCAGCCCAGTCTAAGCCCATACCCCAGGATCAGTGATGAGATCTCCACCAGCAATCCTGGAGACTTCTGGACCTCTCTACCCAAGGACACCAGGGAATACTCAGAGGTCAGTGGAGAGGGTCTGTGGCAATAGGGTAGAAGTCCAGTGGGCAGTCCCAGAACAGACCATGCCAGCACAGCCTCAGCCCCAACACCAATTGTCCCAGCTTGAGCAAAATAGGACTTTATTACTTTAGCACAATGGATCTTATAGCCATAGTAGGATGGGGACACACCTACAAGCTCTCGGGCAGAGAAGAGTTTTTGTTGTCAGATTCCTAGAAGTATCTCTGAAAACAGTTGTACAAAACCTCTGAGCCTTAGGAAAGTGTATCTTCCACCCTGAAAACTAGCCCTACTTTGACAAAGAGCTAAAAACTGAGTAATGGGTTAGGAAAATGAGCAGAAAACAAAACAAAACAAAACAAAAAAAAACATTTCTGACCATAGAAAATTATGGTGACAAGGAGGATAAAAGCACACACTCAGAAGATGATAATGTCAAAGCTCCTACATCCAAAGCTTCCACAAAAAATAAGATTTGGACTCAGGCCATGGAAGAGCTCAAAAAGGATTTTGAAAACTGAGTAAGAAAGACAGAGGAAAAGTTAGAAAAATTGAGAGTGGTACAAAAGAAAATACAAAAAGCTAACACAAAGAATGCCTTAAAAAGCAAAATTGGCCAATTGAGAAAGGAGGTTCAAATACTCAATAAGGAAAATAATGGTTTAAAAATAGAATTGAGCAAATGGAAATGAATAACTTTATGAGAAATCAAGATAAAATAAAGCAAAATCAAAGAATGAAAAAAATCATAAAATGTGAAATATCTCATTGGAAAAACAACTGATCTGGAAAACAGATCTAGGAGAGATAATTTAAAAATTATTAGTCTGCCTGAAAGTTATGATCAATAAAAGAGCATGGACATCATCTTTCAAGATTTTTTTTCAAATGTTAGGCTGGGGTTAAGTGACTTGCCCAGGGTCACACAGCTAGGAAGTGTGAAGTGTCAAATCTGTTTGAACTTAGATCCTCCTGAATTCAAGGCTGGCTCTCTATCCACTGCGCCACCTAAAACCTAAAACTGTCCTGATATTTTAAAACCAGGAATTGAAATATAAATCTAAAGAAATCACTGATCTACTTCCTGAAAGAGATCCCAAAATGAAAACTTCCAGAAATATTATAGCCAAATTAAGGAACTCCCAGGTCAAGAAGAGAATATTGTAAGCATCCAGAAAGAAATAATTCAAATACAGTAGAATCACAATCAGTATAGAAGAAGATAAAGCAGTTTCTTATTTAAAGTACTGGAGGGCTTGAAATATTATATTCCAAAGAGCAGTGAATCCAGGATTGCAACCAAGAATCACCTACACAGAAAAACTAAGTCTAATCCTTCAGAGGAAAAGGTGGTCACTCAATGAAATGAAGTATTTTCAAGTATTTGTGATGAAAAGACCTAAAGCAGAATGTAAAATTGGATTTTCAAATCTTAAATGAAATATATGTGTACATATTTATATAATTCTGTTGTTGCACAAGAAAAATTGGATTTAGAAAGGTAAAAATAACCTGGGAAGAAAAATCAAAAATATAACCAGTCCGCACTTAGTTCCCAGTGTTCTTTCATTGTATATAACTGGTTCTGTTCCTCACTGATCAATTGGAACTGAATTGGGTCCTCTCATTGCTGAAGATAGCCACTTCCATCAGAATTGATACTCATATAGTATTGTTGTTGAAGTGTATAATGATCTTCTGGTTTTGCTCATTTCACTTAGTATCAGTTCATATAAGTCTCTCCAGGCCTCTCTGTATTCATCCTCTTGGTCTTTTCTTACAGAACAATAATATTCTATAACAAGTATATACCATAATACACTCAGCCAATTGCCAATTGATGTGTATCCATTCAATTTCTGGGTTTTAGCCACTATGAAAAGAGCTGCCACAAACATTTTGGCACGTACAGATCCCTTTCCTTTCTTTAATATCTCTTTGGGATATAAGCCTAGTAGTAACACTGCTGGATCAAAGGGTATGCACAGTTTAATAACTTTTTTATATTTTTTAATTAATTTTTATAATTATAACATTTTCTTTGACAGTACATATGCATAGGTAATTTTTTTTACAACATTATCTCTTGTACTCCCTTCTGTTCCAAGTTTTTCCCCTCCTTACCTCCATCCCCTCCCCTAGATGGCAGGCATTCCCATACATATCAAATATCTTATAGTATATCCTAGGTACAATATATATGTGCAGAACCGGATTTTGTTGTTGTTGTTGTTGCAAAGGATTGTATTCTCAAGGTAAAAATAATCTGGGAAGAGAAACAAAACAAAACCAAAAAAAAAAAACCCAATGCTCACAGTTTACACTCAGTTCCCAGTGTTCCTTTTGTGGATGTAGCTGATTCTGTCCATCATTGATCAATTGGAATTGGATTAGCTCTTCTCTATGTTGAAGATATCCACTTCCATCAGAATACATCCTCATACAGTATCATTGTTGAAGTTTATAATGATCCCCTAGTTCTGCTCATTTCACTCATCATCAGTTGATTTAAGTCTCTCTAAGCTTCTCTGTATTCCTCCTGTTGGTCATTTCTTACAGAGCAATAATATTCCATAACCTTAATATACCGTAATTTACCCAACCATTCTCCAATTGATGGACATCCATTCATTTTCCAGTTTCTAGCCACTATGAAAAGGGCTGCCACAAACATTTTGGCACATACAGGTCCCTTTCCCTTCTTTAGTATTTCCTTGGGATATAAGCCCAGTAGTAGTACGGCTGGATCAAAGAGTATGCACATTTTGATAACTTTTTGGGCATAATTCCAGATTGCTCTCCAGAATGGCTGGATTCTTTCACAACTCCACCAACAATGAATCAGTGTCCCGGTTTTCCCACAGCCCCTCCAACATTCATTATTATCTTTTCCTGTCATCTTAGCCAATCTGACCGGTGTGTAGTGGTATCTCAGAGTTGTCTTAATTTGCATTTCTCTGATCAATAGTTATTTGGAACACTTTCATATGAGTGGAAATAGTTTTAATTTCATCATCTGAAAATTGTCTGTTCATATCCTTTGACCATTTATCAATTAGAGAATGGCTTGATTTCTTGTAAATTAAAGTCTATTATATATTTTGGAAATGAGGCCTTTATCAGAACCTTTAACTATAAAGATATTTTCCCAGTTTATTGCTTCCCTTCTAATCTTGTCTGCATTAATTTTGTTTGTACAAAAGCTTTTTAACTTGATATAATTAATATTTTCTATTTTGTGATCAATAATGATCTCTAGTTCTTTTTTGGTCACAAATTCCTTCCTCCATAAGTCTGAAAGGTAAACTATCCTATATTCTTTTAATTTATTTACAATCTTGTTCTTTATGCCTAAATCATGAACTTGTTTTGATCTTATTTTGGTATACAGTGTTAAGTGTGAGTCTATGTCTAGTTTCTGCCATACTAATTTCCAGTTTTCCCCAGAAGTTTTTGTCAAATAGTGAATTCTTATCTCAAAAGTTCGGGTCTTTGGGTTTGTCAAACACTAGATTGCTATAGTTATTGAGTATTTTGTCCTGTGAACTTAACTATTGCACTGATCAGCTAGTCTATTTCTCAGCCAGTATCAAATGATTTTGGTAACTGCTGCTTTATAATATAGTTTTAGGTCAGGTATAACTAGGCCACCTTCATTTGATTTTTGTATTTTTCATTAGTTCTCTTGAAATTCTTGACCTTTTGTTTTTCTATATGAATTTTGTTATTTTTTCTAGGTCATGTTCCCCTTCTTTTATCTGATCATTTCTCTATCTCTCTTTTTTTCTCATCCAGATCACCTCTTCTAACTGTAGATATTCATTATTTTGCTGTCTTGGTCCCTCTTCTCTATTACCTCTATACTATTTTATAAGGTGACCTCATCAACTCCTATGGATTTGCTTTACTAGCTCTATGCTGATGATTTTCAAATCCTACCTTTCCTGTCCTAGTCTCTGTACTGGCCTCCAATCTCACATTTCAGCTGTTTTTCAGATATCTCAAACTGATTATCCAAGAGAAATAGTCAATAGGTCCAAATCAGAGCTCATTATCTCTTTCCCTAACCCCTTTCCTCCATTCCCATAGTTCCATCCCTACTATATTCCCTCTTACTGTAGAGGTCATCACCATCCTTCCTGTATCTCAGGTTGCAACCTAGGAAATTAGCTGAACTCTTAATTATTTTTCCCTTCATCCCCCAAAGCCAAACTGTTGCAAAGGCTTTTCAATTTTTTCTTCACAACATCTCTCAAATATGCCCCCCTTCTCTGATGCTGCCATCACTCTAGAACAAGTCCTCATTACCTCATGCTTTGATCATTGCAAGAGCCTGCTGACAGATCTGCCTTAATCAAGTCTTTCCTCATTCTAATCCATTCTGATTTAGTCATAAAAGTGATTTTCCTAAAGCACAGGACCAATTACATCACCCATTTACTCAATGAACTCCTGATTTACCGTTATCGCCAGGAACAAATACAGAATGTTGTTTGACATTCCAAACCCTTCATATCCCAGCCTCCCCTACTTTTCCAGTCTTTTTTGCACTTTGCTCTCTAATATATATTCTTCAATCCTGCAACTCTAACCTCCTGGCTATTCCTGGGACAAGATCCTCCATGCCTATTTTCTTGGAAATTTCTGTGGTTTTTCTTTATACCTGAAATATTTTTCCTCCTGTGCTCTGACTACTGACCCCCTGGTTTCTTTTAAGTCCCAACTGAAATCCTGCTTTCAACTTAATCCCTCTTAATTCTAAATAATTTACAAATTATTTCCTATTTATCTTGAATACAGGTTGCTTTGTATACATGTGTTTGCATGTGGTCTCTCCCATGAGATCATAAGTTCCATGAGAGAAGGTGTGAAGTCTGGATTAGCTCCCTGTTGACCTCAGCCAGAGTCAGGATCAACAAAAGCCCTTGATCTTTAGGGGGAGAAGTAAAGGAGATGGATAAAACTCCACAAGGGCTTGCCACCATTTGGTTCTCCTCCAAAGTGACTCTGGCTTGTCTTATTCCATCCCCTAATCCCTCCTACAATTATCTGTATACACCAAAATGTCAAACCAGCATAGAATAGTGAGAAGGGCCATTTTTCCAAGCATATGATAATAGAGTATTGTGCAATAGGTAATTAGCCTTAAGTGCTCAGTGGTCTGATTCCAGTGCACCTATTAAGAATTTCAGCTCTTTACAGGCAGGGATGATCTTTTGTCCCTTTTTGCATATGGTGTCTGACATATGGTAGGCATTTAATAAATGTTTGACCAGGTATTCCAGATAGGAAGTTATTCTGGTCTATCTTGTATGAGTATATAACAATTTAAAGAATTCTATGAAAAACACAATAGTTTGTTTAATAGATTGTTTAAATATAAATAATATAATAAATATAAATAAATATATAAATAAAAATATAATAAATAAATAAAAATAAAATAAAAAATAAATAAAAAATAAAACAATAGATTGTTTAAAAATGCAATATTGTATGAATCGTTTACATTTTGTTGTTGAATTTTTTGAACATTTTTTCAGCAATACAAAGTTAAATTTAAGGTAGCCTTAGAATCATTTTAACAGTTCCTAAAAGTTTGGGAAGTATACCAACAAGTTAAGAAGTAAATAATTACTTATGAGCTAATCAAATATGCTTAAATGAATTTTAAAACTACAAATTTAAAATACACATGCTCTTAAATGCAACTTCTGAAATTTCTGTGTTGGGAATTACCTCTGTTATTGTCATTTAAATGATTTTCATGCTCATTCCTAGAAGAAAACTCTTTCCTAGAATAAAAAGGAAAAAATAAGATGAGAAAGGGCAGATCGTCAGCAAACCCTGCAGGTACCAAAGCAGAAGTATGGAATTTTCTAACACAGAAAACAAATCTAAATATTGGAGTCCAAATCCCTGATCATCAAACCCTGGACAAATGCTTTATTTCTTATTTATTCATTCAGTGAATATTTATTCAGAACCCATATTTGCAATATGGTTCTAGGCATATTTAAGTTTCTGTCTGAAATAAAGGTGAGATGTTTCACCATTTCATTATTTTAGTCATAGCAGATTATTACCTTGATTGTGTTCAATGTATTTAGGATTAACAATTTTGGTACAGATTGCCAGAGGTAGTTATGGAGTATTTGTGAAACAAGAAAGCTATACAAAACTGTTAGAATTAAAAGATTTTTAAATTGGATAGTTTAGCTAGGCTTAAACATCTCTGGTTTGATAGGTAGTTTTTCCTGCATAATTCTTCCTTTACTGGGTTCTGGTTCAGATCAGAAATAAAAGTTCCTTTATCTCACAAGACTGTATTTTCACAAGTTGGAACTTGGGTACATGTTGGAGAAGTGGAAAATCCCAGATCATCCACTTCTGGGAGCTTGACATACTGCTTTGGCAAGTAGGAGTTGTGTGGGCAGTCCTGAGGGACTCAGTATTGCCAGAGTTTAATGTTCATCCAAGCGTCTCAACCTTCAGTGGTTACAAATCATTGAAGATAGTATTCTTTTTTGGCACAAAAGCTCTTTAGCAAAAGCCACACATTTCCTTTAGATACTGTCTGCACACTTTTCTATTTGTCAATGTTTATTTTTCTTAAAATACTTTTTTCTGGCCTTAAGTTGTTGTTCATCAACGAGGGTCATAAAACTTTGAAACGGAAACTGTGGGTTACTAATTGAAGCACTTGGCATCTCTAGCTTTGTTATTGGAATGTAAGTTAGTAAAGCCCTCTAGGTTTTTATAAAATATCCACAAATGCTATTCATTAGTTCACTTTTATTTCTCAAGTCCAAGGTACCATTTACATCCAAAGCCACTTCTTGAAAATTGGAAATAGTTGTTATTTCAAGGTCAAGTATTCATGTGGTTATTGAAGTTTAGTGTAGAAAAACAGTGTATGGAAAATCTAGAGGGCATCTATTTCAGTCTCTGCCGTTATACAGTATTATGACCTTGAGGAAGTCATAAACTCCATGGGATTTAATTTCCTTAGTGAAGCAACTGGATCTACTAGATCTAAACAGAAAAGGCTACTTCATTATAACAGTGATAGCACTGGAGAAGGTAATAAGTGGGAGTAGGGGAAGAATAGAGAGAACTACAACAGAGAAAACTTTTAGTCTAATTCGCATAAAATTTAGGAGTATTTGCAGGAGAAAAGAAAAAGAGGTAGATTAGCTATCTCTTATATGCATCCAATTGCCAAGATATATGGGGAATTTAGATAAAAATATAAAACCAAGAGCCATTCTCCAATGGATAAATGGGCAAAAATGGAGCAAAGAATATTTTACAAATCAATTGCCAAGTAACAAGTCTTCCAAATCATTATTAATAAAAATATACCTAACTCTGATGTTTGTTAGAGGTACTATGGGAAAATAGAAATAATAATGTTGGCGGAGCCACAAATTGATCCAACTTTTCTGGAAACAAATTTGGAATTATTTGAAATTCTTAAAATATCCATTTCCTTTCATGCAGAGATTTCATGCAAGGTACACTTTCCAATGATACTTGATGCATGAGTATAATAATTGAAATTAAAAAAAAACACTAAAAGTTTCATTGCAACCACACATTTTGTTATTTGAGGTGGGAAAAAGTGAAATTTATTCTTTTCCTCTTACTAGAGAGAAATACAGAAATATGGGAGCAAAGTGTTACATAAATTTTCAAAGTAATATTTTTTTTAATTTTTATTATATATATATATATATATATATTATAATATTATCCCTTGTATTCATTTTTCCAAATTATCCCCCCCTTCCTCTATTCCCTCCCCCCAATGACAGGCAATACCATACATTTTACATGTGTTACAATATAGTCTAGGTACAATACATGTGTGTAAATATCATTTTCTTGTTGCACAATAAACATTAGAATCCGAAGGTACATGCAACTTGGGCAGACAAATATTAGTGCTAACAATTTACATTCACTTCCCAGTGTTTCTTCTCTGGGTGTAGCTACCTCTGTCCATCATTGATCAACTGGAAGTGAGTTGGATCTTCTTTATGTTGAAGATTTCCACTTCCATCAGAATACATCCTCATACAGTATTGTTGTTGAAGTGTACAGTGATCTTCTGGTTCTGCTCATTTCACTCAGCATCAGTTGGTTTAAGTCTCTCCAGGCCTCTCTGTATTCTTCCTGCTGGTCATTTCTTACAGAGCAATAATATTCCATAACCTTCATATACCATAATTTACCCAACCATTCTCCAACTGATGGACATCCATTCATCTTCCAGTTTCTAGCTACAACAAAAAGAACTGCCACAAACATTTTGGCACATATATGTCTCTTTCCGCTCTTTAGTATTTCTTTGGGATATAATCCCAGTAGTAGCGCTGCTGGGTCAAAGGGTATGCACAGTTTGATAACTTTTTGGGCATAATTCCAGATTGCTCTCCAGAATGGCTGGATTCTTTCGCAACTCCACCAGCAATGTATTAGTGTCCCAGTTTCCCCACATCCCCTCCAACATTCATCATTATTTGTTCCTGTCATCTTAGCCAATCTGACAGGTGTGTAGTGGTATCTCAGAGTGGTCTTAATTTGCATTTCTCTGATCAGTAGTGATTTGGAACACTTTTTCATGTGAGTGGAAATAGTTTCAATTTCTTCCTCTGAGAATCAGACAAAGTAATTTTAATTGCTTTTCCTTAATAGTTTTTTTTTTTTTTGGTGTGATTATGGTTTAAATAACAAGGATTAATAAACCTTTAAATAAAAGATAAGGGTTTAAGAAAAAAGTCATTAAATTCTCCATATTGCTTTGTTCAAATGTGCATAGATTGAATGTATATTAGCCCTGAAGTCAGAAGGATTTGAGTTCAATTTTGATCTCACATACTTAACATTTCCTAACTGTGTGATCCTGGGCAAGTCACAACTCCAATTGCCTCAGCAACAAACAAACAAACAACAACAACAATAACAACAAAAAATCAGAAGAATGTATAGGAGTCTTTTTAGAAATAAGATATTTATTTTGAAAGACTCAAGAAAGAGAAAAGATGTCCATTTCTTTCTTCTAAAAAATTGACTAATTGAGAATCTTGATAATTTGGAAGTACAGTCTATTCTTTTGGTGTCAGACCCAGGGTTTCCAGGGGTTCTGGTCTTATCTTACAGTCACCAAATAAAACAAAGGAATACAAGCAAATACATTCCACTGTAAAATTATTTAGAATAAGCCTCACCCCAAAGAGGTGATATGAAAAGAGGTTTACTTCCATTATTTTGCAGAAGTAGACTTGCAGAGAAGATCCATAAGTATGAAACATTGAATATAGTGTCACATTTTAAAAAATATTGGTTTCCTTAATTTTTCTTTATTCTTTAAAAAAACTCTTTTTTAATATACAATGGCTTAAATTTATGAGTCTATAGTTTATATAGCTTGAGTAATGTTTCTAAAGGGTTTTTGTGATCTCATTATGTTGCTTGAGGTAAAGTAGATTGCCCATCAGATAATACAGAATGTGTGCTGGTTTACTTGTTTTAAGAATTCCTTACATGCTTTCACCTTAGTATATCACCTTACTGAAAAGTTTGCTAATGTGTAGTTTGTGAATATTTGTTTATTTACTTATTTTTGTGGTAGCAAGACTCAATAGTCCAATGGAAGAGTTGTTATATTTGAAGGCAAGAACCTTATTTCCAGGAAGGCAGAAACTACTAGCTCCTGAAACAACTCACTTAATTTTAAGATGATGATGAATAAGATAATATTTCCTCCTCCTTCAAGCTTACATATGCACTTAGCAACACAACTTTTATTTCTACTATTATCTTCTGGATATGAACTAAAAAACTCAATTTCTCTTCTATATGGCAGTTCTTTAAATACTAAAAGGTACCTATCACTCTGATTAGATTTTTCTCTTTCTAATTTCCACAATTCCTTATGAATGGGACTGATTGGATGAAGTTTTCTCAGTATTAGTTATCCTTTAAAGTTTCATGTGACCTGGAATTTGAATAACCAGGAAATCCATCTATTTATTTAATTCCTTAATAAAATGATTACCCTTATAGATCCAGAGAAAAGAATCCTTGGGGATGTCCTCTTCCATGATGATAATGAACCATAAATAAGTACCCTTTGTTTCTGGTCATCCAAGTAATTGTGAATTTGTCAAACTGCATTGTCTTCTACTGAACATCTGTCCAATTTTGTGTACAAGAGTAGTGTAAAATACTTCAGAAATGCTTTACTAAAATTTTAACTACTTTTCCTGCTTTCTTCTTATCTACCAGTCGCAGTGTCTCAAAAATTATATTAGCTAGTTATCTTGTGTAATCATCACTCTAGTTTTCTGGATCATGTAACTTGAATCCTCAAAGAAAGTTATGCTTTCTAATTATTTTCCCATTTGATTTAGTTGCAAACTCTCAAACATTTTTGTTCTACCATTTTCAGCCTATGGATCATTTTCATAAGAGAAATATACAAAATAAGAGCATCCTCATCTTTTTCTTTCTCTGGTTATTATTATTCCTTCTATCACCCAAAACAGGCCTATCCCTTCTTGGACTATTTTTTTTTCTGATAAAGCTCAGCAATCCTTTAAAGATTGTCCTTCACTTTCTTTGCTAGCTTTTAGTTCCTTCTGAGTTTTAGTACTCCTGACACCAGAGGACCATGCCATTTTAAAAATTCATCATCTTCTTAGCTAGTCTTGTTCTCATTTTAAATTGAAATTGTTCAACAAGGTCCCTGTGAAGCACACATCCCTATTCACAGATGCACCATCCACTTCTACTTTTCCTGATCCTTTTAATAAGCGACTATTTCAAGAGTTATATTCATTTTGGATTATATTCCCTTAAGTCTGGATGATTCTGATAAAGCCCACTTTGCTTCACTATCATAGAATCTCTACTTCATCTTGCTTGTTCCCTTTACAGTATACATTTAAATAGAGACATTTCAGACTGTGTTCTGTGTTCATTATTTTTGTTTCCTTTGCATTTCTGGGCGTCATAATTGCTTCTCCCCTCTAACTATATGGTAGCTAGCTTGGAAGATAGAAATAACTTTCTCTCTCCCTTTCCCTTTTTGGTTTGAAGTCCTATTATTTGATTTATAAGAATCATGTCAAATGAAATTTAATTTGCTCATTTTACATGCATCCCATTCCTAGCGGCAAGTAGCTGGATGGCACAATGGCCGCTATATTTGGAATTGGGAAGAACTGAGTTCAAACCCTACCTTAGATATTTACTATGACATGGAAAATCCATTTAACATCTGTGAGTCTTGGTTTCCTCATCTGTAAAATGGGGGTAATAATAGCACCTACATTACAAGGTTGTTACTAGGATCAAATAAGATAACACAAGTAAAGCTTTTTATAAAACTCAAAGTACTGTATAAATCCTAGTTTTTATTTTCTTGTCATCATACATTTTAAGATGTAGCTCAGATATTTAAATGCTGCTGATATTATGTGTTTTCTCAAATATCCTTTGGGAGAAATATATTGTGGTACAATGAAAAGAATGCTAGTTTTCAAGTTAGGAAAGTCCTGAAATGTACTATGATTTTGGGCAAGTGATTTAATTCTCTAAGCTTCAGTTTGTTGTGTGTGTTTTTTTTTTATGTATAGAATGGGCACTATAATGCTTACACTACCTGTCTGGGAGGGTTTTATTTTCATTTTTTATAAGAACTGGGCTTGCAACCTTAAAGTCCTAAAGAATTGTGAGTTATTGCTATTGTATTTTATAAAATACATTACTATAAAATATTATGCTTCCCTTCCTGTATAAGGAAAGGCTGATAGGAGCTGCTCCTATTTTATGGGTGACAGAAATGTTATCTGTGATCATTACTGTTGTTGATTTCTTCCAGAACTACATGCTTGAATAAACCCATCCCTCGCCCTGGTGAGTGTTTATGCTATACTTCATTTTTCCATTAGGAATTACATATCCATCATACCCCCCAATTAATGCCTCTTTGACTACTAGTTCCACATCATATTGTTGGCCTGGTCCAGCATTCATTGCCTAAGTTTAAAATGCAAATGTGTCTTGCTTGTTGTCAGCTTGAAAATTTTATTTGCTGGCCTTTTATGCTGTTCATCCCCCTTCTCTGAAAGTGTTTTTTTAATGACATTTAAGGGATGTGTTTTTCTTGGGAATTTACTCAATAATTTATGTTGTTTGACATAGTGACTTTAACTATTAGGATTGTATTGTTTTGGAGAAAATATTTCATTTTTTATTTTATTCTGTGCAGTCAAAGTTGAAGGAATAGATAGAAGTGATTAATTTTGAAAGCACATTGAAAACATATTAGCATGCAACAAGACTGTCTTTGCTTTTAGTGGCATCCTACTTCACATATTCATATTAATAATAAAAAATAAGAATAGCATAATTTACATACTACTTTAAAATTTCAAAGCATTTCATATGTTATATTCCTTTATTCTCACAGCAACCCTGTCATATAGGTACTATTATTTGTCCTATTTCATAGATAGTAAAATTAAATCAAATAAGGATTAATTGACTTGTTCAGGGTCACATAACTAGGAAGTATCTGAAGAAGAGAAACCCCAGTCTTGCTGATTCCAAGCCCGGAGTTTTATCCACTGCATAATTTAAATGCCCTTTCCCCCTTTCTGGCAGGTCTTCCTTTACAGACTATTTATCACCCTTGTTCCCTTCTATGGGACCTTGCTTTTAGGTGATTGAAAATTAATTTCTCATATTAACTCATAACTAATTATTTAGTTAATGAAGCATAACGTCCCAGAAACATTCATTTCAACTATGGATTTTTAAAGACTAAACAGTTCCCCAAACTCAAAGGAATGAAGATATAACAGGAAGGACAGGTACTGAAGGTTCATATGTGAAAGATTCAGTATTTTGGTCAATTTCTTCTCAAATGAGCCAATGAAGGCAGTGTCTACTTTGGCAGAAATTTCTTTTTTCTTAGTTTGGGCCTCATATCTAAAGGGTGATGTTTCTTGACTTTCTGAAGAAATTGATTTAGATAACTCTTAAAACAGAAGAACATTGAAGTGAAGCCTTTTCAACTTTTCAAATTAATAAGCTATGGCAAATAACTATAGTAATTTAGTATGGACAACTCATGTTCTCCATGTTTTCCAATCAATTTTACTAGTCCTTTTTTGAGTATCAGTGCATTACTTCTTCATCTATTTAGTGGTTGTTGTAAAAAGCAACAACAACCACTGTAAGTTTTATGCATCATACATTTTTTTTCTGAAAAATTGTGTTTGAAATTAATATATTTCTATGTACATGTGTATAAACTCATATCTTTAAAAATCTTAATAAGAATTTTTTATTTTCAAAATACATGCAAGGATTTTCAACATTTACCTCTGCAAAACCTTATGTTCCAAATTTTTCTCCCTCCCTTTCTCCTACCTTCTTCCCTAAACAGCAAATAATCCAATATAGGTTAGATAAGGGCAATTTTTCTTAACATAATTCCACATTTATCATTCTGCACAAGAAGAATCAAATGAAAAGGGATAAAATAGGGAAAAATGAGAAAGAGTTAAAAACAAGCAAACTTCAAAAAAGGTAAAAATACTATGTTGTGATCCACACTCAGTCTCCACAATCCTGTCTCTGGATGCAGATGGTTCTCTCCTTCACATGTCTATTGGTATTGGTCCAAATTATCTCATTATTGAAAAAAGCCATGTCCATTACCATTGATCATCACATAATCTTCTTGATGCTGTGTATGATATTCTCTTGGTTCTACTCACTTCACTCAGCCTCAGTTCATATAAGTCTCTCCAGGACTCTCTGAAATCATCCTGCTGATTTTTTCTTGAAGAAAAATACTCTTCCATAACATTCATATACAAATCAATATATTCAGCCATTTCCCCAACTGATGGGCATCCACTCAGTCATTACCTCATATCTTTCAAACTTTGGGGGAGGGTGGATGAGGGCCCATGACATTCTTGATTTGAGGAAATTCTCTCTAGCAGTGCCAATTAACAGCCTTCTGCCATTAATAATCTAAAAAAAATCTGCCTGGGAAACTGAGAAATAAATAAATAATTTTGGATCACACAACCAGTATATATGTCAAATAATTTAAACTATGGTATTCAACACTCAAAGGCAAGGAGGTTTTAATCATTTTTCCCCCAAGGCATAGACACCAGTGGCAGTCTGGTGAGGCCTTTGATCCCTTCTAAGAATAATGTTTTACAAGTGTAAACTAATACACATAGGATTCTAAAAGCATTCCATCATATTAAAGTATAGTGAAAAATAATTTTAACGATAAGTTGACTGATCTCAGTGTAAAAACTCCTGCTCTAAGTCCACTTTTTGTCCTTTGGGTTATGTTGACTCAATTCTAATAGATAATAATATCATATTTAGCAATGCTGACAGTTCACTTAAATGAGATTTGTAATTTTTTCCCTTATTAGTTCAAGTGCATTTCATTCTCTCTTAAGATGTTCTCTATCTCTGTCTCTGCTCTCTCCCTTTCCCCCTCTTTCCTTCTCCCTTCCTTCCTTTTTTTGTTCCTCCCTCCCCCTCTCCCTCTATCTCTGCTACTCTTCCTTTTCCTTCTTCCTTCTCTCTCTCCCTTTCCCTCCCCTCTCTTTATTTGAAAAATGAGTGGGCTAGACTAAATTAACTATATGGTTACTCTCCTCCCATACTCAATGCCTTCTGCTTCTATGCTTGAAATCAATTAATTCTACATAAAATGGAATCTTTATAGCGATTATACAGTAGAATAGTGGAAATCCATTTATTTTGGATTCATAAAAAACATAAAATTGTGACTGTAGATTTGGAGCCAAAAAGGATATTAGACCTTTTGTATCAAACCCTGGTTATTTGAGAACACGAAGCCAGAAGAGATTAAGCAAATTGTCCAAGGTCACACAACTCTGTTGTGTCAGAATTCAAATTCTATTCCTCTAATTCCAAACCTAACACCATTTCTGCTGTTTCAGACTTCCTGTCTTTAGAAGAGTAGTTTTCAAAATCCTCATTTTAAAATGTATTCCTGATAGTATGTTTTAATGCTAAAGGAATAGAGAAATATTTGAGCTTTTTCTTCATAGTCTGGTGAAGAAAATATTTTGTAAACATTAAATGACTGTTGAGAAGTAAACAATTATCCCTCTAATACAGTACAAGGCACTTGCAAAGAGGGATACTTTCTTAGAGAAATGTTCTCTAGTTTATCACTTAGCCAGGATTCTGCATTTATGACAGATATTTGTTAAAGACATTTTCAGTTGAATCTAATTAAAAACACTCCTAGATTAGCAGATAATAAAGTCTTTTATTTGACCATGCTCTAGGTACTCATAAATTGGAAAGACCAAGTGGAAATATCATTTGACCAAAGGAAGACAATTGAAATGAGCTAAAATCACTGAGTTTTAGAGCATAGAATCACAGAATTTCAGAGCTAAAAGTGATTTGTAGGTGTCATTTTACTTTAATCTTCTGATTTTGCAACTTAGTTTATGTTTGTCAATCTGGTTTTTTAACACTCCAGCATGTTCCCAGTCATTCCAAAGGGTATAGAAAAAATTTCAAAACACAATTGCTCTTAATTCATTGTAACTTAAAAATGTAAATTTCACACACACACACATAAATATTTATGTATATACATATATATATGCATACATGCATAAATTACATGTGTGAATCGGTAGAGTTATCTATATAATACTTTAATTTTGGACAGAAGGTATTAGAAAAGGAACATCACTCCAGAAGTGGTTCAGGTTCCTCTTTTATTTACTGCTTCAAACAAAAGCTTCCTTTTAAAAGAAGCTCTTTGATATGGCTATAAAAGGTATAACTTGAATGATGTGATGTTTAAAGCAAGGACAGGAAGATAGCTTTATATAGGATAGGGACAAGGGGGAATTCAGAATTGGTTGGTTTTTGGATGTTTCTATGTTCTGGTCTGAGGAAAATATGCAGTTTTACCTGTATTAAACCTAAATAGAATTAAACTTGAATCACTCCATTTGTAATGATTAGGGAAAAGAGAAGCTAAACATAAAAGAATAGGAAGGAAGAAGTGAGAAATTAAATGACATAAGGGAAGGAGGAAGAAATGAGGAGAAGGAGGAAAGAAGGAAGGAAGGAAGAATTTTTATGTGCTTACTTGTGTGCCAATTGTGATAATTACTATAGATAACAATAGAAAAGCTAAATAATCTCTTCTCTTAAGAAACACATAATTGAAGATTTCAGCTGAATTTGGATGCAAAGGACCTGTGATCTTAGGGTATAGTAACAAAACAAATGGGGATGACTCTGATTTTTTTTGTTATTTTTTAAAACTAAATTTTCATTGATATTTTCTGGGTTTTTTTAACAACACAATTTCAAAAGTATCTTTTCCTTACCCTCTGAGAGAGACACATCATATGACAAAGAAAATTTGTTCTAGAGAGAAAAAAAAACACAACTGAAAAAGTTTGGAAATATGTGATGTATAACACTTGTGGATTTCCCAGCTCCCTAAAGAGGAGGTAATGAGGCACAATGAAACTTCTATAGGCTAAAGATAGTATCTCCATGACATTGGGAAGAGAGAGGGAGATATTGGGCTTTAGAAATGTGTGTTTTGTTTTTGGGTCTACTGGTGCAGCTTCCCCACTGCTGCTAGTATGGAAGGTAAAGGAGAGTTACTTATTGAACTCAAGATCTATGAGAGGTGGTTCCTGCTTTTTTTCCCTTAACTTCTCTTGGATACTGAATATTCTTAGACTAAGGAAACAGTTAGAGTTTCTTTTCTGCTAGGTTGTTATTCTCTTTACCCAGAACAATATTTCTTTTTTTTTAATATCATTTCCACTGACAAGATGATAGCACCTTTTGATGCTAATAGAGTATTATCCAATTGGTAATTAGCCTTAAGTGTTTTCAGTGCATCAACTCAGAGTTTCAGCCCTTTACATCTCCTGCTTCCTTTTGTTTTAGAATACAGGTGGTCACGCCATCCCTGACTTCTTAGGAAATGATGTAAAAACACCAAAAAGGTGATGATCATCTCCCCCTCCCCCCCGACTTCTCAGCAAGGGAGATGAAAAGCACCAAAGGGAAGTGGGGATTGTTAGAGGTTTTCTGGGCTGAAGGATCTTTTTAGAAATAGGTATGCATCTTATGGAACAATCATATTCCATCATAATCCCATATCACAATTTATTCAACTTCATCCATCAGCATGGGAAGTATTATTACACAAGCACATAACAGTAACACACAGGCTATTAGTGATGACTTTTCCCACAGCCGGTACAGGCTCAATGTGGTATAACAAACATGAATTGTACATGCAAGTAGTGATATAACAAACAATATGAATCAACATGGTGTTGTAAAAGATTTCCAGAAGTCCTAGAAGGAGGGTGTGTGTAAAGGTCCTATTGTCTCTCAATTGTAATACTTCTCTGGGAGGAGGTTTCTTTTCTCTGTGAATCTTTTTCTTTGTCCTCTTCTTCCCTTCCAAAAGTATGGGATTGCTGGACTTGTGAATTCACAGGACGTCTTCTCCTTGACTCAATCCAGAACTGCTCCTCCAGGCTGCAGTCCCAACTCTGGCCCAGACTTGACTCTCTCCTTCCTCCATGGTGTCTTCTTTTATCCTCCCAAAGAATGGGCGTGTGAGAATGCAAGGGCTTGTGGGAAAATTACTTCTACCAATGAACTTGCTCCTTTTAAACATGCAAGCTCCTCCCCAGAAGTTCAAAGGGGTAAAACTCCCCTTAAAGGCTGGAACCAAAAGGTGTAGACTAGAGAATTGTTAAGTATCGACTTAGTACTTAGTAAGAACCTATCATCTCATTATCTCATTAGCACTTAGTAAGAACCTAACAGGTATGTAAACAACAATCACACATATACCTTCTTCAGAAGCCAGGAGATAGTCCAAAAGCAATCTATTGTCTATTGCTTCATGTGTCAGGGAATCCAATGATCCCTGGAAGTTTTTGAAGTCCTGCAACAGTCTTTTTATATGTCAAGGAATCCAATGATTCTTGCAGATTTCAAAGTCCTGCAATAGTCTTATCATTTCTCAGAACATCCAATGATTTCTGAGGGTTTTCAAGTCCTACAACAGTCTTATCATGTCTCAGAGAATCCAATGATTCCTGAGGGTTTTGATGATGAACATTTTTTTTATGTCTAATGAGTCAAACACCATAACTGTCAGGCTCTTTAAGTGGTGGACTCAATCAGCGATAGAACTACCCGATGTTTCTTGGGTCTTCTCCTTCGTTTCAAGGATCCGCTCCATCTCTCTCTGATGGACAAGGCTAATGCAGCTCATTGGCACCCATCTGATTCCTTCTCCATCTGTGGAAATACAAGCAAATCCTCTCCCCCAAGCAGTTAACCTATCTGTTACCTTCCATTCACCACTTTCTGGGTCTCTTCACATCACCTGACAATTATTTAAAGACAGTGGAGCTGCTTGCACTGGACACTGCCCTTCTGGTGTCCTTCAAAACCTGTCTGCCAGAACCAGTGCATCTTTGTCAAAAATCAAGAAGTTAATATTATAAAGGTCTAGATTTAGAAGTTCTCTAGGGTTACCTGTGGCATTCCATTTCTTGATAATTTGATATCTTGGTGATGCCTCTAGCTCTTTTCTATCATGTTTTCCAAGTAGACAAATAATTTTTAAATTACCTCTGCCAGGTATATTGTCTAGTTCAGTTATTTTCCAATTAGATATTTTTCCCCATTATTTTGGATCAGTTTTATTGTAACTTGATTTCTCAAAAAGCCTCAAAAAGCTTCCATTTACTCAATTCTAATTTTTGAGGAATTTTGAACTTTCTTTCCTTTTTTTGGCCAATTTTGCTTTTTTTTTTTTAAGGCATCCTTTTCCTCATTAACTTTTTGTATTTCCTTCTGCATTACTCTAATTTCTCTTAGCAAGTTTTTCTTCTATCTCTCTTACTTGATTTTCAAAATCCTTTTTGAGTTCTTCCATAACCTCAGATTAATCCTTTTTTTTAATGAAGGCTTTGTATGTATCATCTTCTAAGTGTGCATTTTTGTTTTTTGTCATCTTCTGAATGCATATTTATGTTATATAATTTTAGCTGAACCTTCACTAATTGATTCTCTGTCACTCACTTCAGTGATTCTTTAAAATTTCTCTTCTCCACTAAGAATTCCCCAAATAATGTCTCTCTCCACTCCTTTTGACTTTCATTCTTCTGAGCTGATTAGGATTATTCATTATGATCTTCCTCTTCATTCTATGGCTCTGCTTGTTTCATTTAGCATTAGTTCATGTAAAACTTTCCAGACCTTTCTAAAATCAACTTGTTCATTTTTTTTTGTAGAACAATAACATTCCATTGCTTTCACATACCATAACTTCTTCAGCCATTTCTCAATTGATTTTCCAATTCTTTTCCACCATAGAAAAGATGCTACAAGTATTTTTGTACATGTGGGTATGTTCCTTTCTTTTATGATTTCTTTGTAATACAGACCTAGTAATTTTTCCAGCACTTAAAAAAAATGGGAGTCCATATCTTAGAAACTGAAGTTTTGTGTTTATCAAATACAAAGCTCTTAGATAATTTATTTCTGTAGGGTTATATACTAAATCTGTTCCATTGATTAATCCTTCAATTTTTAAACCAATACTAAATTGTTTAGAGAATCACTACTTTATAGTAGACTTGAATTCTGGCATTACTCAGATCCTTTTTTTTCTCCCCCCTACACATCTTTTCTATTATATCCCTTGAGATTCTTTTGCTTATCTATAGCCATATTTTTTTAAATGGTCCAAACCACTAGTTAATAGAAATATGGATATTTAATTACTTCTGAAATTCTATTTCACTCACATCATCTTGACAAAGGTGACAAAAAACAAACAAACAAAAAAAAAACTTTGAATGTTGAAGATCCTATGGCATATTGATGAACATTTGATAGACTTGTGAATGGGCACAATTCAACCATGTTAGAAAACCATCTACAGTTATAATCCTGAACTTTAGTAAATAACGCATATCCCATTGCTAGGTATTTGTCCACACCAAATCAAAAGAATAGGAGAAGTTTCCTTATGGACAAAATTATTTAAACAGCTGTTTTATTGTAGAAAAAAGAAACCCAGAAACTAAAAGAGTGATGAATGGTAAACAAATTGTGGTATTTGAATGTGATAGAACTTTATTGACCCAGAAGAAATAAGGGAAATAGATTATTTCAGAAATATGGAAAGATTTTTATGAATAAAGACAGAGTTTAATAAACTGCATAAGAAAAACAATTTATACATAATATCAACATTAGAAAACAATTTCAAAGACTTTATAAATGATAAAGAAGTGAGCACATTATAATTTTTATTATTACAATATTAGAAGGATAACAAACTTTGAATACTTTATCAGTACAATGATTATCCATGATTTTAAAGAGAAATTTAGTATGTGTGTGTGTGTGTGTGTGTCGCTGGGTATGTGCACACACACACACAGAAACAAACACACACAAAATGAGGGAGTTAGTTTTTTTTTAATTTTCTTTTATTTTCTTTTTTTCTTCAATAGAAGGGACAGAAGATATATTTCTATTTATTAAAAACAAAACCAACAATAAATAAATAGGTGAGGGAGAAAAGGGTTGAGACTACCAGGATAGAATGTTGTTTGCACTGTGAAATGAGTTCTCTCTCTCTCTCTCCCTTCTCCCTTTTTCCTCCTCTTGCTCTTCCTCCTCTTCCTTTCCCTCCCTCTTCCTGTTTCCTCCCTCCCCTCTCTCTTCCCTCCTTACCCTCTTCCCTCCCTCCCTCCTTCCCTACCTCTCCTCTCTCTCTTGCTCTTTATCTCTCTGTCTCTGTGTCTCTTTCTCTATTTCTCTGTCTGTTTGTCTTGGTCTCTGTCTCTGTCTCTCTCTCTCTCTCCCTACCTCCTTCCCTTCCTCTCTCCCTCTCTCCCTCTTCCCCTCTTTCTCTCTCCCTCTAATATGCACACATACACATAAACTGTCTATACTTCCTACTTCCCCTTCCTCTCTTCTAATTCACTCCTAAATTCTTTTCAATTTTCCTTCTAACCTCATTGGTTAATTGAAAATGCTCTCTCCAAAATTACTGGTGATGTCCCACCTGACGAAGTCATACTTTTGCTTAATGGTACTTATCAACTTTTGGCTTTGTCTCACCCCACACATCTTAGCAGTAGCCAGATCTTGTTATTTTTCTGGCAGCTCTCTGTCTTCTGAGGCTCTCTCAATCTCTTGCCTAGATTATTACCAGCAGCCCTCTAATTGCTCTCCTGCCTCAATTATCTTCCCACTTCATAATCCTCTACAATGCTGTCAAAGACATTTCCCAAAAACACTGGTTATTAGACTTTCCAGTTCAACTAACAATTTTTAAACTTCAAATTGTTTCAAGGATTAAATAGAAACGTTTTGCTTTAGTTTTTTAAACTCTGTACAACCTGAGTCCAATCTGTTTTACTAATCACAGTGGACATTGCTTCCCTTGACACATTCTGCAATCCAGGAAAACTGACTTTGTCTCAATTCTTCACTCATAACTCTCATCTTTCATCTCTGCATTGGTACTGGCCATCTCTGATGCCTAGAATGCACTCCCTCCTTGTATCTATCTCAGAGAGCCATTTTTGCCTTTTGTTTATGATACTGCTCTCTTGCATGGAACCTTTCCTAATCTTTCCAACTTTCCTTCCTCCTGAATTACCTTCTGTTTAACTTTCTTGTATGAATACATTTATTCACAGAAACACCACCCAAACACTTATTTCCCCCTTAAAAGTAAAGTTAATGTGAATAAGAATTATTTCACTCTTGTACTTGTGCCTAGCCTAGTGTCTTGTCCATAAAAGTATTTATTGCTGAATCCCCAAAGGAAAGCCTATTAGGTAGAAATGAGAGATCAACAGGAGCAAATGCTGCAGAGAGGTGAATGAATCAAGATATCAGTCAACAAGGACATGTTAAGTGGTGATTATAAGTGCATAATATGTGATTGTTTTGTTTTTTATTCTTGTATTCCCAAGGTTAAGCCTAATGCTTGGACTAATACACCTGGCTTTATACACAAATCTTAGATTTATCTGTGCAGTGAAAGTAACTGAGCTTCTCCTTCTTGGTTCTCTCCTCAGTCTTATTACCTGGATCATCATCTACATCCCTTACTCCAAATATGCATGTGACAGTTCAAATGGAATGTGGCAACACTGCTGACATCATCACTCCAGTTATTTCACTGACGGAGTCAGAATCTAGGATAATATCTTAAAATCACATGAAGGGAGTCAGTCAGCTTTCCTCGGGTACTATTTTAGCAATTGAATTTTCCAAAATTGCTCTATGAAAATTCATACCTTGTAATTTAGTGTTATTAAAATCTAGCCTGCTAATAAATGAAAATGAACAATTATCAACACTTCACTGCTTCCAATATGATATGATTGAGAAAAGTATTAGCAAGAGTAAGACCTGGAGAGGTAAATTTATCTACACAAATTATGACCTTTATTACCTCTTAAAAGTTACAGTCTCATGCAAGTCAATTTAGGAATGTGTCAGTTTTCAAAATCAATATTTTAAATTCAATGTGGTCGAATGAATCTAAACAAAACCATAACCACACATGAGCTTAGTTTATACAACAATGTGCTCTTTCTAGGCCTGTTTAGACAAATAACAACCTTCAATTACTTCGAAGCATGCACATCCACACAAAATTTCCAATATTGTACGTGAGCTGATGTCCCCAATCTTTAGTAATTTCACTTTCCCTTAGGTATCAGGGTGCTAGAATAAAATACTACAGGCTTAGGAAAGAAAGACATGACTTCTCATTCTGGGCTTGTTTGATATTAGCTAATTTGCTTTATACTGAATATGTCATGAATCCAGTTAGCCTGGTTGTGCAACTTTCTCCATCCAAAACATGTCTACAGCACAATAGTAGGATAATCAAAGGCTGCTGTTGAGAATAACATAGGGCTGGATAGGTCATTAAGCTTTCTTAGTTTCCTCTTCCTCTTTCCAGAAAATGAGATTAGAGTAGATAATTTCTAGTATTTTAAGATTCTATACTTTTCCAAACCTTGAGATCATAGATTTAGAATTTAAAGGTACTATTATATCATCTCCTGCAGTAAGGTCACACTCAAATTTCAGCAGGGACCAATATAAAGACCTCTGTAGTCTCTATA
This sequence comes from Sminthopsis crassicaudata, assembly GCF_048593235.1. NCBI lineage: Eukaryota > Metazoa > Chordata > Mammalia > Dasyuromorphia > Dasyuridae > Sminthopsis > Sminthopsis crassicaudata. Next base: position 54,639,119 of record NC_133621.1, read on the forward strand.
TATAAAACTGCATACAACATATTATATATCAGCACATTGCAGGGTATTTTTGTTTATTTTGCTACATATCTCTCAATTACATTTTAGTCTGGTTTAGGCATTCTCAAGAGTGTCTGTGGGCCTTGTACTGATCTGGTATAACCCCCTCACTTTATATGGGGTGAAACAAGACCCCAAGAAATTGATTGACTTTTTCAGGGTCACACTGGTGAGAAAAGTGCACCTCTAGAATTTGAACTGAGATTCTGATTTTAGAAATGTAATGCTATTTCAATAGTACCATATAATTCTGAGCTCAAACCAAAGATTCAACTGTTTCCTATATAACTAGAATGCATATACTTTTCTCAAATTAGGCCCCTGCTAGTTTAGATGCAAAATTACACATTCCAGTTCATCAGTTAAATAAGCTTGACAGCCATAGTTTTTATAGGTTATTAAGCAAGGATCTAACACTTAGCTGCAGTCCACATTATACCAGAAAACAACCAGGAAGGCATAGTACAGTGACACGGGGGAACTTTGGACATATTTCAAATACAAGTGGTCCAGACTCCCACGGGCAAACCTTTTATGTTTTTAGTTGACTAGGAAGCTGAAAAACAGTCTGACATTACTAGGAAGCTACCAATTATGCCTAAAGTGCCTGTTGCCAGATACATCATGGAGACAGCTTCCTTGCTTTTTAGGGAATCAACTAGCTTAACCTACAGAAGGCCAGGGCAATCCTGGTAAATATTGATTCTATCACAGGTTGTGAAACTCAGCAGACAAACACATTCTCATGAAAAGTTTTTATTTTTTTTAAAGGCATATTATGATTCTTTATTTAGGACTACTATATAATATTCTTTAGGCTAATCACATTTTTCTTATAGGCCCTGGGGAATGATGATTTCACTTGTTAGTTTAACATATTACTATTTTTTCACAAGCCAAATGTAACATTTCATCATGGTAAAAGATTTTCCATCTAATCTAAATCTATCCTTTCCCCCAGTTGTCTGTGTAGGCAGTCTTCCAAAAAGAAAATCTCCCAGTTTTTATTTTTCTTAAAAAGTGAATCAGTGAAGCAAAAATTCTGCTAAAGCCACTTTTGTGTTTGAAAGAAGAGTAAGTCTGTCCCATAATCTTTATGCCAAGAAAGTATGGAGAGTCAAGACCAGTCTGGTACCAGTCTAGTCCTAGGGAATAATTGTAAATTCAAATTCTATAATTGTTTTCAACTAATTATTTTACTAAGGGTTTCACTATCCATTTCCTTCCTCACTTCCAATGTGGTATCCCAGTGGAGACTTAAGGGCTTTGTACTACAAAATTTTGCTTGTGCTTTTTCTTTCTTTATTCTTTAGAGCCCCATCAACATTCAAATATTTATTTATATTTATATCTACATATCTGTCCATATGAAAACAAAATCTCTATATGAAATATCAATATAACATATATAGACAAATAAATATATAGATAGAATCTGAATATGAGTGTCAATGGACTGACAACCAGGCAAATTGATGTGAGCTAATAGAAAAGTGATAGCTAATATTCATTTGTATCTTCATAATTAAAAATATTGTTTTAGCAAAGGGATAGCACTGGATCTTCATAAAATTTAATTTTCTTTTTTACTGTAAACTCAGTGGTCACGAACAATAAGAAACACCATAAACATCAAGAACAGGAAAGAATACTATTCAAGAGATTGCTGAAGTTTTAAAACATTCTGCTCTTTTAAAATACCCCCCCATATACACACAGAGAGAGCTCCTTTTTTTGTTCTTTCTTTTCCTCCTCTTCCTTTTATTCTTACCACAACATCCTCTTTTTCTTCTTTGTTCTCCTTCACCTTATCTTTCACTTCATTTGGAGCATTGACAAATGAATTACAGAAAGCAAAATGGATGCCATTTTTGAGATCTGATTGTAGATTTAAGGTCAGAGAAGAACTTATAAGTTATGCTTCCAAACTACTTTTATATATGAGCAAACTCAGGGCAAGAGAGGTCAAATGCCTTGCCTAAAATCATTAAGTAGTAAGTAGCAGAATCAGGAAGAAAACTAAGTCCTCTGATTCCAAATCTAAGGACCTTTCCCTTTTAATACTGTAATTCAATCATATTAAGATTGAAAATTTAATTTCTAAAATGTTCCTCATTTAAAAAAATATTTTATGAGGTATTTGGGATTTTGATTTACTCAAGGTGACACAGCTAGTAAATGTCAAATGTCTCAGAGCAGATTTGAACTCAGGTCCTCCTGACACCAGAGCCCGTGCTCTATCCACTGTGACACCTATCTGTCCTGACCTTCTTAAAAAATATTTAAGTAAACTGTAAGAATTTTAAACTAAAATAGAGAAATAGCAGTCTTGTGGGTGAAAAGGTAGACTTTCTTATTTCCTTTTTAAACTGGCATTGAAGCCCCCTTGAATATTTTATCTGCAGGTTCCATTTTTGTAAAGTGATGATGGTTTGAACTGTTTACTATATAAAGAGTAGATATTATGAGATTAATCAGTAACATTTTCTATGTTCACTTATTTTCTCTGAGAAAAAGTGTTATATTAATAGAAGACAATGTGTCAACCTACATCAGAAATTTGGAAACAAGTATGGAAAATAATGAAAATGCTAATTCTATAAGCAACAATAGTATCGTTTTTGTGTATGAATAATGAGATATTAAACTCTTGTAAAATCTGATATTTTTCACTTGATTGCTTTCTTTAAAATGAGGAAATCAGATGAAGGCAGACAGATGCTTTAATTTTCCATTCCTAATAATGACTTATTACAAAAGCTTTTTATTTCTTGGTTAGAAATTGCACTTTTTCTGACTTTGATAATATGTCAAATTAACTTGAATTTTATGGACCAAGTGTTTTATGACAGTTAAGTTTGAAGAGATGATATTTTGCATGAAGATCAGAAAGTTTGGCTTTGTGAAAAAACATCTTGAAATTATTCTAAAAAATAAAGATAATAGTGGCAACCATAAAAGTTAACTTTATTCTCATAACTCCAAAATGCCACAAACCATTTAAAATGATTCTTTGGATGTTAAACATGTAATGTTCCAAAGGAATAAATTAAAGATCCCTTAAGTCAATTATTTTGAGCCATTAACTTCTCTTACGTTTTCCCATGATTGTCAGTAGTTCCCTTTCTTGCCATAGTAAAGAGAAATGTCTATTATCACTTTGAGCCAATACACTAATGTTACTCTTGTACCTGCTGAGACTTATCTGAATTCTCCTTTTGTCAAAACAAAAGAAGGAAACAACAAACCCAGAATCTAGCACATTTAATTCATTTAATAATTGAATAATTACTGAGATCAAGAAGGCATCTAACCTTTTGAGCCTCAATTTCCTCACTTTTAAAACAAAGAGGTTAATCTACTTGATATCTAATTTCTGTGGTCATTTCAGTCCCATGAAGTAGACTTCTATTCTAAAATTATCAAAAAAATTTCATTGAAAAAAGATTTCATGTTTGATGGAGTGTTGATAAAATAACCTTTTATGTAGATTATTTTCAAGTAATCTGCACTCACATCTTCCTTTGTGTTTATTCTTTTCAGACAACACTTATTAAATAATCTTATTGAAAAAGTTAGGTGACACTATGGACAGAATATTGGTTGTGGACTTTAGGAAGTCCAGAATTCAGTTCTCTCCTTAGACACTTATTAATTATATGATCTTGGACTTCATATCTCTTTTCCTTACTTGCAAAAAAAAAAAAACAATAAGGAAATCGATCTCTGAGGTTTGTTGTGTGGGAATATAAAATAAAATAAGAGTAGAGGTTCTAATATGCAAGTTTGTAATCCAATTTGTTTTCACTGTGAATGTTTATTGGTTTTTTTTTTATTCATTTTTCCAAATTATCCCCTCCCTCCCTCCACTCCCTCCCCCTGATGGCAGATAATCCCATACATTTTACATGTGTTACAATATTACCTAGATACAACATATGTGTGTAAATACCATTTTCTTGTTGCACATTAATTATTAGCTTCCGAAGGTATAAGTAACCTGGGTAGATAGACAGTAGTGCTAACAATTTACATTCACTTCCCAGTGTTCCTTCTCTGGGTATGGTTATTTCTGTCCATCATTGATCAACTGGAAGTGAGTTGGATCTTCTTTATGTTGAAGATTTCCACTTCCATCAGAATACATCCTCATACAGTATTGTTGTTGAAGTGTACAGTGATCTTCTGGTTCTGCTCATTTCACTCAGCATCAGTTGATTTAAGTCTCTCCAAGCCTCTCTGTATTCCTCCTGCTGATCATTTCTTACAGAGCAATAATATTCCATAACCTTCATATGCCATAATTTACCCAACCATTGTCCAATTGATGGACATCCATTCAACTTCCAGTTTCTAGCTACAACAAAAAGAGCTGCCACAAACATTTTGGCACATACAGGTCCCTTTCCACTCTTTAGTATTTTTTTGGGATATAATCCCAATAACAGCAATGCTGGGTCAAAGGGTATGCACAGTTTGACAACTTTTTGGTCATAGTTCCAAATTGCTCTCCAGAATGGCTGGATTCTTTCACAACTCCACCAACAATGTATCAGTGTCCCGGTTTTCCCACATCCCCTCCAACGTGAATGTTTATTGTTAAAGAAATTATTTTCGTCTTAAACTTATTTCCTAGTATTTTTTCTGAATTAAAATTATGTATATTTTTCATTCACCTTATCTTCCCCTATCTGTTGTATAATTCCTCTCCTTCCTTCTCTTCTCTTTCTCCTTCTTCTTGCTCTTCCTCTCCCTCTGTCCTCTTCTCTCCCAATCTCATTATTTTTCTTTCTACCGATACCCTGTAAACTTGTATTAAGTGAATACTGAGTACCAGGCACAGTATAAGATGATGGATATAGAAAGTAAGAAACAAAACAGTTACAACTCTGAGATAACTTGCCTTCTATTTCTTGGTTATCTTCTTCTACTGGAGAGTTTGTATATTATCATGGCTTATAAATGCATTTTTTCCAATTACATGTAATTTTTTTAAATATTCATTTTAAAAACTGAATTCCAAATTTCCTCCCTTCCCTCCATCCTTGTTAAAAAGGCAAACTTGGGGAAGTTAGATGGCTTAGTGGTTAGAATACCAGTCCTGGAGTCAGGGGGACTTGAGAAGGCAAGTAATTTGATATAGGTTATACATATGCAGTCATACAAAACATATTTCCATATTGGTCACATTGTGAAAGAAAACACAGACATCTCCCTACCCAAGAAAAATAAAGTCAAGTATACTTTGGTTTTCATTCAGACTCTATCAAGTCTTTTTAAAATGGATTTTAATATTAATTTCAGAAATTATGATTAATAATGCAAGCATATTAAAAATATTGTACTGAGAGATGTTCGTTGTTTTTTTCAAAACAAGAGACTCAGATGAAACATTATAGAAGAAAAATTATATAACTTATTATTTTTTTCTCCAGATATACTTGTCCTGAGCACACATACTTTACAGCCTTCCTAATTTTTCCTTGCCATAGATTATGATTATTCTCTTGTGTCATATTTTTGTTATTATCATTTCTTTTAGTGGATAACTGCTCTAAAAGAAAATAATGTGTTGTGTTTCTCTTTTACAAATTTCTGAAATTTGAAATAATTGGAAACCTGTTTACTTCATCTCCTTGATATACAAGAGATTAGTACTAATATTATTCCACTAGTACTTGAAATACGAATATGTCAGTTGCAAGCACAAAATAGAACAAAGAATTTGATACATCTCTCTCTTAACACCAGAAAATATATGTTGAAAGTGAATTTGGGAGGCCAAATGATAATTGGGTTAAAGCTAGAATGTCATTCTGTTTGTGTAGAAAAGAAAAAAGTGTATGCACAAAATAAATTGTAAGACTCAAAGCAACCTTGTCTGTCCATTATTCTTTAGAGCTCACAGACGATTGTTCACAAAAATGACAAATTCCTGTTTTGTGAATGTATTGATGCCTAGGGGGTATAATGGAATGTCAGAGGAACCCATCTAGTAACCTTACTTTAAAAGTTGGGATATAAAAAACAAGAGAATTTTTGTATTGTTAAAACAGTGTTTTCATAATTATCAAATCACCTAGATTTGTTTGTTTGCTTCAAACTCAGGTTATAATCTCTGAAAATGCAGTGTTGATCCTTATTATGACTTTCTATTATCATTTTTAAGGCTTTAGTTGCTAGAATAGGTACATTTATTTCAAATAAAATGAAATGTTGAGATGCTATTTGCCACACAAATGGATCAAGGGAAACAATCATTTTACACTGAATAGATTGGTAAAAAACAAAAAAATATATTCAAAATAAAAAATAAAAATGTTTTTGAGTTTTGGTACCTTTTGCTTATCTGAAGAAGTATGTTTGGAGACAGATGAGGAAAAGTGAAAGAGGAAAGCAGCTGTTTCGGATGCAGTATTGTGCAATGGAACACTGATGGCTTTGCAATCAAGAACACACATCACTTGCTATCCGTGTGACATTAGGCAAGTAAACCCTAAAAGACACTTTCCTTGTTTAAACCTCAACTTTATTATAGGCTTTTCTCATTTTTTTTCAAGTTGAGGGAGAGTGAACCATGTTGCTTTGACAATCCCATCTAGTGCTAAAGCTGTCTTTTTATGAATTCTCTTTTTTTTCTCAGGGAAAAATGCACTGCTCAGGAAATCCTGTGTGCTAAAAAGTATTGCATCCTAAAGGGTAATCTATATGATTTTGTGGATGATTGTGCTGACAATTCAGATGAGAACCCTTTCCTTTGTGATAAATAATGCTCTCACTATTTAGCCAGTACCTTCTCTGTTTTCCTTCTACCTTTGAATAGCTAATACAAAAAAAATGTAAACAAGTATTTGAAGCAATCCAAACAAAATCAACCATTTAAATGCAAGATTATTTTTTCACCTCCATGCTTAATTCTAAATAATGATTCATTTTGAAAGTATTGATAGATTTTCTGTTATGAAATAAATAGGGAGGACAATTGAGAAAATCTTTGAAGACTAAGAATTGAATTATCAGTCTTTTCCATAGGGAAAAATATGAAAATCTATAAACAAGAACTCTACCAAAATTTTTATTATGCCTTCCTACTTGAAGTACTTTGAGGATTTTCCATCTTTAAATCATCTGATTAATGTTCAATTATTATAAAACAAAAATAGATTCTCTGAGAATTTCTAAAGTCTAGATTAGGGATTCTTTATCTTTGTATGAGTGTCATACATCACTTTGGCAGGCTGGTAAGTCTTGTAAACCTCTACTCCGAATAAGGAAGGATTCTTGCTTATATTCATTATAGAAATGATGCTACATTTCAGTTTTCAGGTAGTGAAAACAAAGATGCTTTCTCACTTCTATACCTATACACCCAGATTAAAAACCTCTGAGTTGCTACTTTGGTTGGTGAAGCATAAGTGAAATCTGAATCTAACTTTTGGTTTTTTTGTATAGTTCTAAATCTAAAAATTATTCTTCTATTTTTAAATGTAATAAATTTCTATTTACAAATATGGGCAGTTGATGGATTTGGTCCAGGTCCAATTCCTATTCTAGATAGAGGGGTCCTTTAAAATTATGCTATATCAAAAGTATAAAACTTCTTTGAAATATCAAATCATAACAAGGGGAAGTAGCCTTTTAAACATAGTATATATACTCTTTTCTGGCCAACCTGATAATTTTTTTATTTTTTTTATTTTTTAATTTCTAAATTTTATTTATAAATTTTTGACAGCATATATGCATAAGTAATTTTTTTATAACATTATCCCTTGTATTCATTTTTCCACATTATCTCCTCCTTCCCTCTACTCCCTCCCCTTGACAACCTGATAATTTATTCATTCAGCAAACAGTACCAGCTAATGTATCTAAACTGTCTCTAAGTATCAGCTGTATGTTGGGTACTATAACAGGACCTGGCAATACAAAGTCAAGAATAGAAATAATTCCTACCATTGGGAAATATTTTATTGGGAAAATGTTATATAGATGGAAAGCTACATACATAATATATAGTCCTGAACCTTTTAGCAGAAGTGAGAAGGCACAGAAATAGGGATGTTGTCAAGGTCAAGAAGAAAAACATTTAAAAATAAAGCATTTCAAATCTTACACTGATGGACATGGCTCAACAATGAGACAATTCATACTAGTGCCAATAGTCTTATGATGAAGAAAGATATCCCAGAGAGAGGACAGTGGGAACTGAATGTGGACCACAACATAATATTTTCACTCTTTGTGTTGTTGTTTGCTTGCTTTTTGTTTTCTTTCTCAGTTTTTCTTTCTTTTTTTTTTTTTTTGATCTGATTTTTCTTGTGCAGCATGATATTTGTAGAAATATGTATAAAGGAATTACACTTGTTAACATATTGAATCATTTGCTAACTTGGGGAGTGGTTGGGAGGAAGGTGGGGAAAATTTAGAACATAAGGTTTTGTAGGCGTAAATATCAAAAATTATCCTTGTTTATATATTTAAAATAAGAACCTAAAATTTAAAAATAATAAAAATCTTACAAAGAATCTGACATATGAATATATCAAGTGCATACATGAATCTTACGCATTGACTATTACCATCTCTTTGCTCCTAGCTATTCATCTGTGTAAAGCTCAATAGGAATAACTTGTGTAATTTGGTAGTCATAAAAAGTAAAGATAGAGCCCTTAACTCTTGGAATTGACTCTGAATCAGAAAAAAAATCATCAAATGTATAAGAATAGACCTTTTCTTTCAAGTGCTGGGAGATGATTGATGCACCTTCTAGCCTAGGCTCTGAAGGAAGTCAAAGAGGAAAGAATTCTGTTATTCCTAGGATAAATGTCATTGTTCTTAGAAGGGAGAAAAGCACTTTATATTCTCACAGAAAAGATAACTGTGTGATCTCTGTAATATACAGATAAGCAAGAGATTAAAATGCTTTGACTACTATCAAAGAGGGAAGCTAACTATTCAAGTATATTGCCTCATTTAGTAGAAATGCCATACCCTGTGAAGAACCTCAAAACTGAGAAATATACCAAGCCCAGGTGAGCAGCATCAGTCCAGCAGCAGAACTGTCTGTCCAGCTGAATTCTGATTCAGCATCTTCTCAAGAGTCAGTTCTTCCAAATCCATAGCCGAGTAGAAAGCTATTCATCTTTACACAGTACAGACCCCTGAATCATCATGAACAGATGCAAATGCACTCAAGGCTTCCAAAAATTTTCTTGTAGTGAGACTAGAAAGGAAATGCCTATGCCTGATGTAAGGACTTGTTTCCCAAAGGCCAGTCCATTCCTAATAGCATTCCATTGCTCAATCACGTATGACTGAAAATTGACCTTTCATAAGTTTTCTCATTACTTGAACCAGATGGGGAATATCTGCACATTCTCCAATAATAACTCTACCAACCTCTTCCCACCCCAACCCCCATAGGGCAGTCCAATCCACATGTATTAAACTTCAATTTTATATGAATATACATATATATGTGTATACACACATACATATAGACAATATTAATGCAAAGAAATTTCTGGAGGAAAATTCTGGGAAAGCAACTGGGGAACCCACATAAAAGAATTATCATTTGAGCTGAGTTTTACTTCAAATGGGTTGAGTGACTAATGGAGTACTTTCTAAGTAGACAGCCTCTGCTAATCCACATAAATGGGAGTTGGAATATTTTATATAGGAACTAGCTTGCAGGCCAGTTTGACTAAAGAGTAGGAAATGAATGTGAAATAGCCAGGAAAAAGTAGTCTGGGGGTCTATATAGTGAAGGGTTTTAAAGGTTGAGTAAAGTATTTTCATTCTAAAGGCAAGAAGGACTTAAAGGAACTTCTCGAGCAGGGGAGTGACATAGATGTGATCAATGAAATTCCATCACTACCCTATATTTCTGCAATTTTTATATGTATATTTGGGTATTATCTGGCTAGAAATATTAATTAAATCCTTTGAAAGTATGATCACTAAGAGAGAGTGTAGGGATAGAAAATATCATCCAGGAGAGATCATTAGAAGATACCCAGGATTAGGTTTTTGAACATATGTGATAATCCATTAAAAGAGATTAAGATGAGGTATAGGACCTATAGGAGTTCAACAAAAATAATGTAGGACTTTTGACAATTAAGGAAGGATAATATAATTCAGGAAGAAGAAATGAGCATGTCATAAGATCTGAATGGGACCTTTGAGGTTATCGAGCCAACTATGCCATTTTACACACAAGGATTGAAATCCAGAGAGTTGAAGCAAATTTTTCAGAGCCACACATGTAGAAAGTAGTGGAGAAAGAATTTCAGTTTCTGTCCTCTGACTCCAGTAATTCTCCTGAACCATGTTGTTGAGAGGTCAATAAGGACTGACCATATGAAAGGCTGTTGGTAACTATATTTATTGATCAAGAGGTCATTGGTCACCTCGGAGTTAGCAGTTCTGGTGGTGGAGTCAAAAACCAAAGAGGAGAAAAATAGAAGAAAATTCTATATGACTACATCTAAAATTCTGTCAGAAATGGAAAGACTAATGTTGGATAATTAATTTTTCTATAGTATTTATTAGAGTCAAAACAAGGTTCCTGCAGGCTAGGAATGTATTTGAAAGACACCAAGAAAGCAGATAATATATCAAAAGAAGGTGAAGATGGTAGAGAGAGGGCAGTGATAATAGAAAGGATAAATAGCTTTAGAACATGGAAGAGGATAGGGTTAAGACAACAAGTAGAAGGATAGGTTTAGTAGGGATAAGGAGTAAAGGAGAAGGGAGGGAGGATAAATGTCAAAGGGCTTAAAAGTATAAATTGGAGGAGAAGAGGTAGTGATGAATAGCTTGTGTTTGCTTATTAAAATAAGTCAAATTCCTTTGGTGAAAGGATTGCCAGAATGTATGCCATAGGATGCTTTAAGAAAGAAGGCTTAGAATAGCCTTTGTGGAGGAGTAAGATAGTCAATTATAGAAGGCCAAGAAGTTTACCTTATAGTAGGCAGGTCAACATTGAGATTGGCTAATATAAATCTTTAGGATCCTTTTAGAATGGCTTGCAATTTCTTCAGTACAGTTTTACAGCACATGGGAAAGAGAAGAGAAGGTTGAATGACAGAAATAACCCACCATTAGGTAGGTCAGTAACTTTTCCATTTCTCAGTTTCCTCATCTATAAAATAATGGGGTTGAACCAGATGACCTTTTCAGCTCTGAAATTCCTGCCCAATAGAATTGGTTTTTCATCTGTGCCTAACAAGCTTCCTCCCTCAAATCCCTTTAAACTTTATTTTTTTTCAGTCATTTTCTGCATCTTTAACTTGCCCACTTTTCTTTCTATGCTTTTTTTTCTTTTGATCTTCACAACAACTCTTTCTGGTAAGTAGGGCAGGTGCTATGCTTTTGATTTTTACTGGTAATTTCACTAAGGTTTCTTCCCCCACACCCAAAGATGTAACTTAAAGCAAGTATTTCAGTTTTTGAAGTTTAAATGCAGTCCCTGGACTTATGTTGTTGGAGCAGCTTGAGCTGAGGATCAAAAAGCTATCAAAAGTCTTTCCCCTCCCTCTGAAAAATTGACCAATTTTGAGGAACAGCAAAAGTGTTCTAGCTTACAAAGATAGACTCATGCCTGGAAAACAGGGAAAAATGCATTTCATCATTACATCTTACCCCTGGAAGTTCTTTTTGAATCAATACTAGAAGGGATGTAAGGCACACCACTCAGAGACCACAGCAAAGAAGAGATTCTGGCCCTTCAACTGACTAAAGTTCTTCTTTGGTTTAATGTACATGGGTGGCCCCTTGCATAATTAACATTGGGGTGAAAGAGCTGAATGAATTCCTGATGTGGTATAGGGAAAAGAAACAAAACTTTCAGCCCTTGAAAATCCCTAACACAATAAACTTTAGAATACATTTTAAGAGGGATTCACATGTTTGAATTAGGTTCTTATTTCAAAAATATTTATGATAATCAAAGATAGTGGATTTTGACTCAATATTGCTTATTTTCATTACATATTTTCTCCACTTGTTTTTGAGTATGTGTTACAATCTTTGTGTGGCTCATGGCCACCCGCTGAAATATGAATGTTGTTGTTATCCCATAATATGCTGCCTTTGGCAATGCTCTAAAATCTCAGGGGAACAGAAAAGAAGGAAAAGCAGTAACACTGAAATTGTATTCAGGTGTTTGGCTGAAGCTCAACTTATTGTTAGACCAAATGACAAACTCACTTTTAGTTAGAAAGCTAAATAAAAAAAGACAGTAGGATTGTAAAATCTCTGGCAGGTGATGAACAGGTAAAACACACAATCTGTTTCAAAACCAGAGAAGAATGGAAAATGTAGGATTCCTTTTTCTTCTAGAGTTGAGTTCAAGGAACTGTATTCATATCCTGACACTATTACTTTCTGACTATGAATATTTCAACAAGATATTTGTATCCCATTAATCTCAGTTCCTTCACTTGAAAATTAGAAACTTAGTTGGATTCCATAAACCCAATCATAAATCACTTGGGGGAGGAACTTCCTAGTTGATAAGGATAATTGGAAAAAAATCAACTAGAAAGTTTTCTGGCTTAAAAATTGTTTTAGATCAGGATCTTATACTAGCATCATATATCACAATTAATTCTATGCTGATCCTCTATTTAAACAGAAAGTCTCATAGTTCTTTTAAGAACAGGGGGAAAAGGGAATGAGGTATTTCTTACAACTATGTCTAGGAGAATTTTCAGCAACACAAAGGATAGAGATGATTACAAAAGATAAAATAGATTTTCAGCTATGTTTTTTTTTTTTTGATTTAAACAACATCAATGAAATGAGGAGAAGAAGGATCTTTGCATCAAACATCTCTGCTTTTCATCTAAGTCATATAGGGAATTAACACAACTAAGTCATTCCCACTGATATAAGTAGTCAATGTTTGTAAACAAGTTTCTCAGAGGGAGACTCTCATATCCATTAAAAGATTGCTCCAAATCACCAATAATAAGAGAAATGTAAATTTAAACAAATATGAGATTTTTCCTGTGATTTGGTCAAAGTATTCTGGAAACCAGTATGCAATTATAAGAAAAAAGTAACTGAAATATTCATAATACATGACACTGAGATTCCTATGCTAGGGATATACATACAAAAGTCCAAGGACAAACAGAAATATTTCATATACATATTGATTGTATTTACATTATTTCTCTCTCTCTCTCTCTCTTTCTATATCTCTCTCTCTTTATCTCTCTTTATCTCTCTCTCTCCCTCTCTCATTTCTTCTGGTAAAAGATAAATTTTTCAAGCTCAAAGATTACTTCATTTCTTTCTTGTACCCCTAGCAACTAGTATAGTTTCTGACATCAAGTAAGTAATAAATAAGTTCTTACATGGTTATTTGCTTGCATGCCAAAATATTCATAGCAGTCCTGTGAATATAGCAGTAAAGATCTAGAAGGAAATTGAAAATCGATTGAATAGAAGATAGATAAATAAATTTTGTTACCTGAAAATAATGAAATATTTCTTAGCTGTTAGAAACAATAGAAACATGGGACAATTTTCAGGCAAAATAGATGGATATATAAAAGAGTATATTTGGAAATGGATTTAATGTAAAAAAAAAACATTATTTCAGATAGATCTTCTCTCCAAATCCTTGGAAGTATAAAATTTGTGACTATTGTGACTGTGTACTATTATTGTAATTGTATGAGAAATGATCAGTTTTGTAGATTTAACTATGGAAAGGCCCTTGGAAAGCATTTTGTCCAATCCAATCCCTATTCTTTTTCTAACCAAGATACTTTGGCCTCAGAGTAGTTTAGTGTCCAAAATCACAGAGGTAAAAATAGTAAATGATTATGTTAACTTGAGTCCTCTAAAATCTTCCTAAAATGTTGGAAAGTTATGTTGGATATGGAGTCAAAGTCTAACATAACATATTATGGTAAAATTAACCTTTTTTCTAATCTTTTATGCCTTAAATACTTCCTGTGCAGTTAAAACATAAGGTCCTTGATGATAAAGACTATTCTAATTTTTGTCTTATATCCCTAGGATATAGCAGAGTGCATTGCAAAGAGTAAGTACTTAATATATAGTAACTAATCAAACTGAACAGTCAAAAACTTTTTCCTTAAAAAATTTAAACTGAGATACAAAAAGTCCAGTGAATAGCTTAAAAATTGCGCACTTGATCAATGGAAGAACTAAACAAGAAGTCAAACTTCCTGATGCTTAATGTTCTTTACTTGATCTCTATAATATCTAGACTTTCTTCAAAGAAGAAAAGCAATGAAAATAAATTTGAGAAGATAGGAAATTTAGACCTTTTATTTAAACATAAATTTGCCATAGATAAGCATTGTATTTTCCATCTGATTACTTACTGGCAAAGACTCAAGAGCATTGGAAGTCCATTTCCAACATTTCAGTGGTACATTTGTATTAGAGAAGCATTTGGAATTTTCAAATAGTTCAGTTCCCAGAGATTTATATGTCTGATATCAAGGACAAGACCACACTGTGGTAGAAATGTTGCAGGAACTGGTAATGTAAATCTAATCACAGGCTTACTTATCTCAATGATTGCCATTTTAACTAACATACCTCAAAGTTCTTTGGTTTAGACCCCTTGGTGCCATTTTTCTCAGTGGAAAATCCAAATTGTAGGAGAGTTTTTAACAAGTACCGTTCTCATATTTTAAAAACTAATTAATTTATTTTAAAACATATTGCTTTATGAATCATATTTGGAGAGAAAAATCAGAACAAAAATGAAAAAAAAAAACATGAGAAAGAAAAAACAGAAAAAAGTGAACATAATATCTGTTGATTTACATTCAATCTCCATAGTTCTTTTCTGGTTGTACATGGCATTTTTTTTGGGTCCAAGCTCTATTGAGATTGCTTTGGATCACTTAACTACTGAGAATAACCAAGTCTTTCTTAGTTGATCATTGCATATTCTTTTTTTTAATTAATTGAAGCTATTTATTTTATTTTTTATTTATATGCAAGTATAATTTTTTCAAACATTGACTCTTGAAAAACCTTGTGTTCCAATTATTTCTTTCTTTCCCTTACCCCTTTCCCTAGATAGCAAATAATCAAATATATGTTATACATGGAAAAATATATGTAAATAGAATATAAATATACATATTTGTACAATTATCTTGCTGCACAAGAAAAATCTGATCAAAAAGGAAGAACATGAGAAAGAAAATAAAATTTTAGCAAACAACAAAAGAAATGAAAATGCTATATTGTGATTAACACTCAGTTCCCACCTTCCTTTCTCTGGGGGTAGATGGATCTCATCATCACAAGATCATTGGTACTGGCCTGAATCATGTCACTGCTGAGAAGAGCCAGATCCATGTGCATACATCATCATATAATCTTGCTGTTGCTGTGTACCATGATCTCCTGGTTCTATTTATTTCACTTAACATCAGATCCTGTAAGTCTCTTCAGGCCTCTCTTAAATCATTCTGCTGATCATTTCTTATAGAACAATAATATTCCATAACATACATATGCCATAAATTATTCAGACATTCTACAACTGATGGGTATCCACTCAGTTTCTGATTTCTTGATATCACAAAAACGGCTGCCACATACATTTTTATACATGTGGATCCCTTTCCTGTAAAATCTTTCTGGGATATAAGCCCAGTAGAGACACTACTGGATTAAAGAGTATGCACAATTTGATGGCCCTCTATGCATAGTTCCAAATTGCTCTCCAGAATGGTTGGATCGCTTTACAATTCCACCAACAATGTATTAGTGTCCAAATTTTCCCACATCCCCTCCAACATTCATCATTATCTTTTCCTATTATCTCAGCCAATCTGAGAAGTGTATAGTGGTATCTCAGAGTTATCTTAATTTACATTTCTTTGATCAGGGGTAATTTAGAGCACTTTTCATATGACTAGAGGTGGTTTCAATTTCTTTATCTCAAAATTGTCCGTTCATAGCCTTTGAACATTTATCAGTTGGAGAATGGATTGAATACTTACGAACTTGAGACAGTTTTCTATAAATTTTAAAAATGAGTACTATAACAAATACTGGAATATAAAAATGTTTTCCTAATTTATTGCTTCCCTTCTAATTTTGTCTGCATTAGTTTTGTTTGTACAAAAAATTTTAACTTAATATAATCAAAATTATCTATTTTTGTTCAATAATGAGCTCTAGTTCTTCTTTGGTCACAAATCCCTGCCTTCTCCACAAATCTGAGAAGTAAACTAATTTATGTTCTAATTTGCTTATAATATCACTCCCAATGTCTAAATCATTAACCCATTTCAACCTTATGTTGGTATATGGTATTAGGTGAGGTTCAGTGACTAGTTTCCACCATACTACTTTTCTAATTTCCAGCAGTTGTTGTCAAATAGTAAGTTCTTACCCCAAAAATTAGGAGTTAGGATCTTTGGGTTTGTCAAACACTAGATTTCAATAGTCATTGACTATTTTGTCCTGTGAACCTAACCTATTCCACTCATCAACTAATCTATTTCTTAGCCAATACCAAGTGGTTTTAATGACTGCTACTTTATATTAGGTCTGGCAGAGAAAGACCATCTTCATTTGCATTTTTCATTAATTCCCTTGAAATTCTTTTTTTTTTTTTACTTAATAATTTTTTATTATATATATATATATATATTTTATAATATTATCTCTTGTATTCCTTTTTCCAAATTATCCCCCCCTCCCTCTATTCCCTCCCCCCGATGACAGGCAATCCCATACATTTTACATGTGTTACAATATAATCTAGATACAATACATGTGTGTGAATATCATTTTCTTGTTGCACAATAAACATTAGATTCCGAAGGTACATGCAACCTGGGCAGATAGATATTAGTGCTAACAATTTACATTCACTTCCCAGTGTTTCTTCTCTGGATGTAGCTACCTCTGTCCATCATTGATCAACTGGAAGTGAGTTGGTTTTTCTTTATGTTGAAGATTTCCACTTCCATCAGAATACATCCTCATACAGTATTGTTGTTGAAGTGTACAGTGATCTTCTGGTTCTGCTCATTTCACTCAGCATCAGTTGATTTAAGTCTCTCCAGGCCTCTCTGTATTCCTCCTGCTGGTCATTTCTTACAGAGCAATAATATTCCATAACCTTCATATACCATAATTTACCCAACCATTCTCCAACTGATGGACATCCATTCATCTTCCAGTTTCTAGCTACTACAAAAAGAGCTGCCACAAACATTTTGGCACATATATGTCTCTTTCCGCTCTTTAGTATTTCTTTGGGATATAAGCCCAGTAGTAGCGCTGCTGGGTCAAAGGGTATGCACAGTTTGATAACTTTTTGGGCATAATTCCAGATTGCTCTCCAGAATGGCTGGATTCTTTCGCAACTCCACCAGCAATATATTAGTGTCCCACTTTCCCCACATCCCCTCCAACATTCATCATTATTTGTTCCTGTCATCTTAGCCAATCTGACAGGTGTGTAGTGGTATCTCAGAGTTGTCTTAATTTGCATTTCTCTGATCAATAGTGATTTGGAACACTCTTTCATGTGAGTGGATATAGTTTCAATTTCTTCCTCTGAGAATTGTCTGTTCATATCCTTTGACCATTTATCAATTGGAGAATGGTTCGGTATCTTATAAATTAGGGTCAGTTCTCTATATATTTTGGAAATGAGACCTTTGTCAGAACCTTTACTTTTAAAAATATTTTCCCAATTTGTTACTTCCCTTCTAATCTTGTTTGCATTAGTATTGTTTATACAGAAACTTTTTAGTTTGATGTAATCAAAATCTTCTATTTTGTGATCAATAATGATCTCTAGTTCTCCTCTGGTCATAAATTCCTTCCTCCTCCACAAGTCTGAGAGGTAGATTATCCTCTGTTCCTCTAATCTATTTATTATCTCCCTCTTTATGCCTAAATCATGGACCCATTTTGATCTTATCTTGGTATATGGTGTTAAGTGTGGATCCACATCTAATTTCTGCCATACTAATTTCCAGTTTTCCCAACAGTTTTTTCCGAATAATGAATTTTTATCCCTAATGTTGGAATCTTTGGGTTTGTCAAAGATTAGATTGCTATAGATGTACCCTTTTTTGTCCTTTGTATCTAATCTGTTCCACTGATCTACCAGTCTATTTCTTAGCCAATACCAAATGGTTTTGGTGACTGCTGCTATATAATATAGCTTTAGATCAGGTACACTTAGACCACCTTCCTCTGAGTTTTTTTTCATTAGTTCCCTTGCAATTCTTGACCTTTTATTCTTCCATATGAATTTTGTTGTTATTTTTTCTAGGTCATTAAAATAGTTTCTTGGGAGTCTGATTGGTATAGCACTAAATAAATAGATTAGTTTGGGGAGTATTGTCATCTTTATTATATTCGCTCGGCCTATCCAAGAGCACTGAATGTCTTTCCAATTATTTAAATCTGATTTTATTTTTGTGGCAAGTGTTTTGTAATTTTTCTCATATAATTCCTGACTTTTCTTTGGTAGATGGATTCCCAAATATTTTATACTCTCAACATTTGTTTGGAATGGAATTTCTCTTTGTATCTCTTGCTGTTGCATTTTGTTAGTGATATATAAAAATGCCGAGGATTTATGTGGATTTATTTTGTATCCTGCCACTTTGCTGAAATTTTGAGTAGAGTATGCTAGCACCCAGCCATCTGTGCTGGCCTCTCTTCTTCCTCCCGTGGGGACTGACCTTTTCTGTTGAAACTCCAGATTCTCTTCAGCTGGTAAGTCGTGCTTCCAGTCCTTGTGGTATCTATCAGTCCTGGGCTTATTTTGAGGCTTAATTTATCTAATTGGTTGTGAGGGAGTGAGGACGTTCACAGAGTCGTGTGTTTCTTCTCCGCCATCTTGGCTGCGCCCGACTATCAATTCCCTTGAAATTCTTGATCTTTTTTTTTCTTTGAGATGAACTTTAATATTACTTTTTCTAGATCTGTAAAATAATTTCTTGGGAGTTTTATTGGTGTGGCACTAAATAAGTAGATTAAATTAAGTATATTGTCATTTTTATTATATTAACTCAGCCTACTCATGAGCACTTGATATTTTTCCAATTGATTAGATCTGACTTTATTTGTGTAGAAAGTGTTTTCTAGTTGTGTTTATATAGTTCCTGACTTTGCCTTGACAGAAAGACTTCCAAATATTTTATGTCATCATCAGTTATTTTAAATTGAATTTCTCTTTCTCTCTCTTGCTGTTGGATTTTGCTACTAATATATAAAAATACTGATGATTTATGTGGATTTATTTTATATCCTGCAATTTTGCTAAAGTTGTGAATTGTTTCTAGTAGTTTTTTAGTTGATTCTCTAGTATTCTCTAAGAATACCATTATATCATCTGCAAAGAGTGATAATTTGGCTTCCTCATTACCTACTCTAATTCCTTTAATTTCTTTTTCTTCTCTTATTGCCAATGCTACCATTTCTAATACAATATTGAATAGTAATGATGATAGTGCACAACCTTGTTTCACCCATTATCTTAATGGGAATGATTCTAGTTTTTCCTCAATATGTATGGTGCTTGCTGATGATTTTAGATAAATGC
Organism: Sminthopsis crassicaudata; assembly: GCF_048593235.1. NCBI lineage: Eukaryota > Metazoa > Chordata > Mammalia > Dasyuromorphia > Dasyuridae > Sminthopsis > Sminthopsis crassicaudata. The sequence continues at coordinate 54,658,752 of NC_133621.1, forward strand.
TACTCATCATTTTAAAGAAAAGTCCATTTATTCTTATCCTCTCTAGTGTCTTTATTAGGAATAGATGTTGGATTTTATTTTTCCACACAAATAAAGTCAGATCTAATCAATTGGAAAAATATCAAGTGCTCATGTGTAGGCTGAGTTAATATAATAAAAATGACAAGATACTTAAATTAATCTACTTATTTAATGCCACACCAATAAAACCCCCAAGAAATTATTTTACAGATCTAGAAAAAGTAATATTAAAGTTCATCTCAAAGACTTAATTTTTATGCTTTTTCTGCATCTATTGAGATGATCTTCTTTATCTCTTTTAATTGTATCTATTTTTGCTTTTGCTGGATCTGAGATCAGGATTGCTGCTCTTACTTTTATTTTCTTTAACTTAACCTGAAGCATAATAGATTCTGCGCCAATCTTTGTATTATTCTAAATGCATTACTCTTCTTTAAATCTGTTTCTTGCAAAATAAAATATAAGATTGTGGCTTTTAATCCAGTCTGCTATCTGCATTCATTTTATGGTGGGTTTCATCCCATTCATATACACAGTTAAAATGACTAATTCTATATTTCCTGCCATTTTATTATTTTTTCCCCTGAGGCTGGGGTTAAGGGACTTGCCCAAGGTTACACAGCTAGGAAGTATCAAGTGTCTGAGACCAGATTTGAACTTGGGTCCTCCTGAATTCAAAGCTGGTGCTCTATCCACTCCGCCAGCTAGCTGCCCCTATTTAACCCAAATTATGTTTTTCTCTTTCCTTTCCCCCTTTCCCTCCTTCCCAGTATTTTGCTTCTGATCACCATCTCCCTCAAACATGCCTCCCCTTTATAGTCCCCAACCCTTTCTTAATATCTTTCCCTTACTACTTCTGCTTTCCTTTCCATTAGCCTCCCCTTTTCCTTCTCCCTTTCCCCTACTACTTCCTTATAAGTTGAAACAAGTTTCTCTGTGAAACCAAATATGTCTGATATTCTCTCTTCTGATGCTAGGACATCAGGGTAGATTTCCTTGATGGTTTCCTGAAATATAATGTCTAGCCTCTCTTTTTCCATCATGGTTTTCAGGAAGTTCAATAATCCTTAAATTATCTCTTCTAGATCTAGTTTCTATGTCAGTTGTTTTTCCAATGAAATATTTTACATTTTCTTCTTTTTTTTTTTTCATTTTATTGGTCTTATTTGACTTATTCTTGATGTCCCATTGAGTCATTCTTTTCCATTTGTTCAGTTCTGATTTTTAGTTAATTATTTTCTTTAGTTATCTTTTTTTGTTTATCATGTCTGCTTTATTTTTTTTTAATTTTTAAATTATAGCTTTTTATCAACAGAACATATGCATGAGTAACTTTTACAACATTGTCCCTTGTACTCACTTCTATTTCAACTTTTCCCTTCCCTCCCTCCATTCCCTCCCCTAGGTGGCAGGCAGTCTTATATATGTTAAACATGTTAATTAATATCCTTGATACAACATAGGTGTGCAGATCCGTACAGTTCTCTTGTTGCACAAGAAAAATTGGATTCAGAAAATAAAAATAACCTGGGAAGAAAAACAAAAATGCAAGTAATTCACATTCATTTCCCACTGTTCCTTCTCTGGGTGTAGCTGATTCTGTTCATCATTATTCAATTGGAACTGAATTAGATCTTCTCTTTGTCAAAGATATCTACTTCCATCAGAGTATATACTCATACAGTATTGTTGTTGAAGTGTATAATGATCTCCTGGTTCTGCTCATTTCACTCAGCATCAGTTCATGTAAGTCTCTCCAGGCCTCTCTGTATTCATCCTGCTGGTCATTTCTTACAGAGCAATAATATTCCATAACATTCATATATCTCCAGTTACCTTTTTAAACTCTTTTTGTGTTTGTCCGATTTAATTTTTAAGTGAGTTGTTTTGTTCTATGGAATGTTTGTCCATTTCACATATTCCATTTGTGAAGGAGTCCTTTTTCCATTTTGTTAAATCTATTTTGTAAGGAGGATATGGCTTTTCCACTTCACTAAATTTCTTTTTGTAAGTAGTTTGCTTCAGATAATTTTTGTTTCCCTTTACAAAACCTCTTGCTACATTCTCATTTCCTTTCTCCATATTTCTTTTTAACTATCTTTTAAGATCCTTTTTGAATTATTCTTAGGGAACCTTATGAGATGGATACCAATTAATATCAACCTCTTCAGTTTCCTCTGGAGACAATCTGCTTTTAGTGTCCTCATGGTTTGATATCTCTATTTTTATTTCTCCATAAAAATTATGATCAGACTTCTTTTTGCTTTTTTGATCAATTTTTGAAAAAAAAAGGTTGAAGTCTGCTTTAGAGCAAAGGGGAGACTGTTCAAGCTTCCTCTACAATTGACAATGGCTGCACTGGATTGGAGCTGATTAATTTCTGGTTGCTGAGTTGGTATGGCCAGGTACCAGTATTCTGTGGTTTAGGGGCTCACTAATTGCCTTTTGTAGTTGTGTTAGATATCTTGCAGCTAATGTTCTGATCCACTGGCTTTCAACAATAATGGAGTAGCCAATACTGCTGTATGTTCTTTGCAGTAGAGCCCACACCTCCCTGGTCTTTGTACTGCCTCTGTTGTAGGCCTGCACTCAGCTGCCTTTGCCTAGCCTGTCTCCCTTCATGCCCGATTGAAACAGACATTTTCTGAAGATCTTCCAAATTATCTTCTGCTGGAAATGTTTTACACTCCAAGTATTTGTGGGTTCTCTTACTCCAAAATTAGTTCAAAGGCTGTTAATTTGAGGGATAAGGGGAGAGCTCAGCAAAAGACATGTCTCATCTCTGCCACCTTGGCTCCCACTCTGATCATCACATATTTTTGCTGTTATTGTGTACAATGTATTCCTGATTCTGTTTGTTTCACTCATCATCTGTTCCTATAAATATTTCCAGCTTTTCTTTTCTTTTCTTTTATTAAAGTTTTTTTAATTTTCAAAAAATATGCATGCATAAATTTTCAACATTAATCCTTGTGTTCTAAATTTCCCCCTCTTATTCCCACCTCCTCTTCTAGGCAGCAAATAATCCAATCTAAGTTAAACATGGTAAAATATATGTTAGGTCCAATATATGCATACATCTTTATATAATTACCTTTCTTCACAAAAAATGAAATCAAAAAGGAAAAAAATGAGAAAGAAAACAAAATGCAAGCAAAAAACAACAAAAGGAGTGAGAATGCGATGTGATCCACACTCAATTCCCATCTTCCTCTCCCTGGGTGTAGACGGCTTTCTTCATCACAAGGTCATTGGAATATATATATATATATATATATATATATATATATATAATCTTACTGTTGCTGTGTACCATGTTCTCCTGGTTCTGTGAATTTCACTTAGCATCAGTTCCTATAAGTCTCTACAGGTCTCTCTGAAATCATTCCACTGATTGTCTCTTACTTATAGAAAAAAAAATATATATGTATATATATATTTTACTTATATTATATTATATTACTTATAGAAAAAATATGTATATATATATATATATATATATATATATATATATATATATATATATATATATATATATATATATATACCTTAACTTATTCAACCATTCCCCAAATGATTGAAAACCATTCAGTTTCCAGTTTCTTGCCTCTACAAAAGGGCTGCCACAAACATTTTTGCACATGTGGATATCTTTCTCTTCTTTAATATAAGTCTAGTAGAAACAATGCTGGGTCAAATGCACAGTTTGATAACCTTTTCAGCAGTTTCTTATTGCTCTCCAGAATGACTGGATCCATTCACAGTTCCACCAACAATGTATTAGTGTCCCAGTTTTCTCACGTAACCCTCCAACATTCATTACTATCTTTTCCTGTCATCTTGGCCAGTCTGAGAGGAGTGTAGTAGTACCTCTGAGTTGTCTTAATTTGCATTTCTCTGATCAATGGTAACTTAGGGCACTTTTTCATATAACTTGAAATGGTTTCAATTTCTTCATCTGAAAATTGTCTATTCATATCCTTTGACCTTTGACCAAGTCAAATGACTTGAATTCTTATATATTTGAGTCAAGTCTATATATTTTAAAAATGATGCCTTTATCAGAATCCTTAAATGTAAAAATATTTCCCAATTTATTGCTTCCCTTCTAATCTTCTCTTCATTAATTTTGCTTGTACAATACTTTTTAATTTAATATAATTAAAATTATCTTTTTTTGTTTAATAATGATTTCTAGTTCTTTTTTGGACACAAATTAATTCCTTCCCCACAGATCTGAGAAATAAACTATATTTTTTTCTTCCAATTTTGTTATAATATCACTCTTTAGATCTAAATCATGGCCCCATTTTGACCTTATCTTAGTAAATGGTGCTAGGTATGAGTGAATGCCTAGTTTCTGCCATGTGAGTTTCAAATTTTTCCTGCAGTTTTTGTCAAATATTGAGTTTTATTGCAAAAGCTGAAGTTTTGAGATTTGTCAAACACTAGATTACTATAATCATTGACTTTTTTTGTCTTGTGAACCTAACCTATTCTATGATTGACTACTATATTTCCTAGCCATGAAATGGTTTGATAACCGTTGTTTGTAATATAGTTTTAGATATGGCACAACTAAACCATTTTTCTTTGCATTTTATTCACTAATTCCATTGTAATTCCTGAACTTTTGTACTTTCAGAAATTTTGCTATTATTTTTTTCTGGATTTGTAAAATGATTTCTTGTTAGTTTAATTCATATGGTACTAAATAAGTAGATTAATTTAGGTCATACCATCATTTTTATTATATTAACTCAACCTACCTATGAGCACTTGATATTTTCCAGTTGATTAGATCTGACTTTATTTGTGTGGAAATTGTTTATAATAATATTATTGTTAATGACTGATAATAATTATTGATAGTTTGTAATAGCACCATAGTATAGTTATTTGTTAACACTGGTGGATGTGAGTTCCCCATATCAGCAAAATCACAGGGTTTCTCTTCTTCTTACTCCTTCCAAATAACTTCAATAAAAAACAAAACAAAAATCTTTATTTAGATAATTCCTTTACCCTAAGCAAAAGGAAGGAAGAAATGTCCTCAATTCTCTTTTCATCTTCTCAAATTCTATTTTGTATAACCTTATCCACTCCCATAATTTCAAGAAACATTTCTATAGATGCTCCAAAGTCTCAATCTCTAAACTTTATCTTTCTTTTGAAGACAAGATCTACATGTTCAATTACCTATATAATATTTCAACTTTTCTATATCACAGGAACTTTCAAATCCACTATAATGAAAATTAAATTCATTATCGTAGCTCCAAATCCTCTTTTTGCTGATGTACTTTAAATAGATAAAAATCATTCTCTGAGTTAGTCAGATGTGATATTTAAGAGTAATTTTACATTTCTCAAAGTCCCTTATCTCTCATACTGTTAGTTTGAAAAGGCTTATACAATGTACTTTAAAAATATACATTTTTCTTAAGCTTTCCAGTCCTATTCATATCTCATTCAGATTATTATAATAGTGTCCAAATGAATCATAACTCCTCCCCATTCCAGGCTTTTTCCAATCCTTCTTAGGAATGCCCGAACCTTCCTGCTTTTCCTTTTATTTTGTCCTTTTCCATAAGCTCGTAGAGGAAAGAAATTATTATTCTTTCTTGTTTTTAGATAGCTAGATAAATGAAGCAATTAGTAAGTGCTTACTCTGTACTGTAACCCTAGTATCTTCTTGTGGTATAGTAAGCTTAATACATGCTTTATCATTCATTTACCAATCACAAGGCCATACAAATCAAATATTCTCTCTCTCTCTCTCTCTCTCTCTCTCTCTCTCTCTCTCTCTCTCTTTCTTTCTCTATCTGTCTGTCTGTCTCTCTATTTCTCTTTCTGTGTCTCTGTCTCTGGTCTCTCTCTTTCTCTCTGGCTCTCTCTTTCTCTCTCTTTCTCTCTCTTTCTCTCTCTCTCTCTCTCTTTCTCTCTCTCTCTCTCTCTCTCTCTCTCTCTCTCTTTCTCTCTCTCTCTCTCTCTCTCTCTCTCTCTCTCTTTCTCTCTCTCTCTCTCTCTCTACTCATGTATATTATTTGGGGACAGCTACATGGAGCAATGTTGATAGAGTGTCAGTCAGACCTGGAATCAGGAAGACTATTCCTGTGTCCACATGAACTAGAGAAGTAAATGGCGAACTAATACAGTATTTTGACCCCAAATGGAGTCACAGAGTAAAGTATAATTGAAAATTACTGAACATGAACACATTATTTACTAAGGGTCTGTTATTTTTATTAGCACACAAGTGACCACATGAAATAATAGAAGTAAGAAGATATTAGAGTTCAAATACAAGTATGATAATTAATATATGATCCTAGATAAATCATCGAACTATAAGAGTCTAAATTTTCTCATCTGTATAATAGATATTATAATATATGTATTCTCATACTTTACAAAGATTTTTATGTATAAAACACTTAAAAATTCTTAAAGCATTATAGAAATGTGAGCTGTTATTACCCACAATATAATCTAAGAAATAGGGCCTTACTCTTCCAAAGAAATGGGTCACCTTAAAAAGTACGTAGTGTTACCTCTCAGACCTGTGGAGGAGGAAGGAATTTATGACCAGAGGAGAACTAGAGATCATTATTGATCACAAAATAGAAGATTTTGATTACATCAAACTAAAAAGTTTCTGTACAAACAATACTAATGCAAACAAGATTAGAAGGGAAGTAACAAATTGGGAAAATATTTTTAAAAGTAAAGGTTCTGACAAAGGTCTCATTTCCTAAATATATAGAGAACTGACCCTAATTTATGGGAAACCAAACCATTCTCCAATTGATAAATGGTCAAGGGATATGAACAGACAATTCTCAGATGATGAAATTGAAACTATTTCCACTCATATGAAAGAGTGTTCCAAATCACTACTGTTCAGAGAAATGCAAATTAAGACAACTCTGAGATACCAGCACACACCTGTCAGATTGGCTAAGATGACAGGAACAAATAATGATGAATGTTGGAGGGGATGTGGGAAAACTGGGACACTGATACATTGTTGGTGGAGTTGTGAAAGAATCCAGCCATTCTGGAGAGCAATTTGGAACTATGCCCAAAAAGTTATCAAACTGTGCATACCCTTTGACCCAGCATTGCTGTTATTGGGATTATATCCCAAAGAAATACGAAAGAGGGGAAAGGGACCTGTATGTGCCAAAATGTTTGTGGCAGCTCTTTTTGTTGTAGCTAGAAATTGGAAGTTGAATGGATGTCCATCAATTGGAGAATGGTTGGGTAAATTATGGTATATGAAGGTTATGGAATATTATTGCTCTGTAAGAAATGACCAGCAGGAGGAATACAGAGAGGCTTGGAGAGACTCACATCAACTGATGCTGAGTGAAAAGAACAGAACCAGAAGATCGCTGTATACTTCAATGCTGTATGAAGATGTATTCTGATGGAAGTGGATATCTTCAACATAAAGAAGATCCAACTCACTTCCAGTTGATCAATGATGGACAGAAATAACTACACTCAGAGAAGGAACACTGGGAAGTGAATGTAAATTGTTAGCACTACTGTCTATCTACCCAGGTTACTTATACCTTTGGAAGCTAATACTTAATGTACAACAATAAAATGGTATTTACACACATATATTGTATCTAGGTTATATTGTAACACATGTAAAATGTATGGGATTACCTGTCATGGGGGGAGGGAATGGAGGGAGGGAGGGGATAATTTGGAAAAATGAATAAAAAAAATTAAAAAAAAAGTAGGTAGTGTTTTCTGTGATTTTATTGAATGGATTTGAATGACTTTTGTTTTACTTTGAAAGATTTAGTTATAAACTGGGTCAGGCATCTTAAATGTTAATAGGCCAGACTTCACTAGGAAGGATCAGCTGTTTTGAACCCCTGGGATTCATTATTTCAGACTGTAACAAAGTGATTGAAGCTCAAAAGCTTTTTTTTTTTTTTTTTTTTTTTTTTTTTTTTTTTTTAATTAGGTCTCCAAAATAATCAACAGTAGTCTCCTGTCCAGCTGAGTGAATTTGTTCTAGTTGTCTTCTATCGAGATTTTTAGAATATATATAGTTAGTCCTGTTCTGATAATGGAACACTGAAGGACATTATTCTTTCATGGAGTAATAGTGGTGTCAACCATTGCCCTACTTTACGAATGTTATTTATTTGAAAGGAAAAATACAGGCTAAAATAGAGAATGATCTATTGCTTGAGTAGCTTTTTTATTTAAATAAGAAAAATTGTTGAAAGGTAAAACACTATTTTTCTTTTCTTTCTTTTTTTTTCTTTTTTTTTTTTTTTGCTTTTGCTAAGGAAATTGAGGTTAAGTAGCTCACCCAGGGTCACACAGCTAGAAGTGTTAAGTATCTGAGGCTAGATTTGAACTCAAGTTCTCCTGACTTCAGGGCTGGTGTTAAAAAATGGATAAAAATCCACTGTACCAATTAGCTACCTCTGAAAAACACTATTTTTCAAAGAAATTAAGCACTGGGCATATACAAGGATGTAATGTTCTGTTGTCTCCAAAAACTACCGATTGCTCTCTGGGAGGAGATCTGCTGTCTCAACTCAATCTCTTGGCTGCCAACTCTGACCTAGAGTAGAGACTTCCCCCCCTTTCCTTCTCCATCTGAAGAAATACAAGCAAACCCTCTCCCCCAGGCAATTAACCTATCTGGTCCCTTCCATTCACCACTTTCTGGGTCTCTCCACATCACCTGGCGATTATCTAAGGACAGTGGAGCTGCTCGCACTGGACACTGCCCTTCTGGTGGGTTATAAAACCTGTCTGCCGTAGCCAGTGCATCTTTGTCAAAAATTAGAAAATTAATGGCATAGAAAACTAAAACTAGGGCTATCTGTGGTAGCTCCTCCCCAGAAGGGGGAGGTTCACAGGGGTAAAACTCCCCCCAGAGTCCCCAGAACTAGAGAATTGTTAAGTACCGACTTAGCACCTAATAAGAACCTAATATCTCATTATCTCATTAGCACTTAGTAAGAACCTAACATAAATCTTTTGGTTGTCTGTCTTTCATCCACCTGGTAGTAGATACCTTTTCAGGATTCACTTTTGCAGTGTCAACAGCAAAAGAGACAGCCAAGGGGTCACTGAATTCCTTATCCAAGCATTTGCAATTATGGGTGTGCCACAAGTAATAAAAACAGATAATGGACCTACATATAGTTCTAAACATTTTGAGCACTTCTGTGGGCAGTATAAGATTTTACACGCCACTGGAATACCTTTTAATCCACAAGGTCAAGCAATAGTAGAGAAGAAACAGAGTCATTAAAACACTCCTCCAAAAACAAAAGAAAGGGGGAGTCACAGGTAGCCCTAGAGAACTTCTAAATTTAGTTCTCCATACCATTAATTTTCTAATTTTTGACAAAGATGCACTGGCTCTGGCAGACAGGTTTTATAACCCACCAGAAGGATAGTGTCCAGTGAGAGCAGCAACACTGTCCTTAGATAATTGCCAGGTGATGTGGAGCGACCCAGAAAGTGGTGAATGGAAGGGGCCAGATAGGTTAACTGCCTGGGGGAGAGAGTTTGCTATTTATTCTCTGATTGAATTTCCTCTCCACCATTCCTGACTGAAAAATTGAAGACTTCTCATATGGGAGAACTCAATACTTTAATAAAAATTCTTTTATTCAACAATACTATATGATGATCAATTCTGATGGATGTGGCCATCTTCAACAATGAGATGAACCAAATCGGTTCCATTAGAGCAGTACTGAATTGAACCAGTTATGCCCAGTGAAAGAACTCTGGGAGATGACTATGAACCACTACATAGAATTCCCAATACCCCTATTTTTGTCCGCCTGCATTTTTGATTTCCTTCACAGGCTAATTTTACACTATTTCAAAATCCGATTCTTTTTGTACAGCAAAATAATTGTTTGGACATGTATACATATATTGTATTTAATTTATAATTTAACATATGTAACATGTATTGGTCAACCTGCCATCTGGGAGAGGTGGGGAAGGAGGGGAAACATCAGAACAAAAGGCTTGGCAATTGTCAGTGCTGTAAAATTACCCATGCATATATCTTGAAAATAAAAAGCTATAATAAAAGAAATAAAGAAAGAAAGAAAGTATTTAGTCAGAGACTGGATGAAAATTTAGGAGGATCGTATAAAACAAGATTCTTTTTGGGTATGCTTTAATCTCAATGGCCACTAAAGGCCCTTCTAATTCTCTAATTCTCCAATTCTTTGATTTAGCAAAGATCTAACACTTTGTTACTTTCAAGTCTAGAATGCTGTATGCTTCTTTTATTTCATAAATTGAAAATAAAATAAATCAACTTTAAAAGTAAAAAAAAAAAAAGAATTCTGTTATTGTCAAATAGCTTTAATTTTTGAGGATTTGTCTTTTTTTAAATAAAGTAAATTTCATTTCCCTGTAATTTTTGCCTATCAAATATTGGTAGACTGCTCATTATCTTGTTTGGTAGGCACAAGTATTAAATTTGGAATCAAAAGGACTGCATTTGAAATTTAATTCTATTTTATAACTATGTGTGCATCAATGGACAATTCATTTCACATAAGCCTCTATTTCTTTTAATGCGAAGTGAAGAGATTGGTCTATTATCAGTCTAAATCTATGATTCTAAGTGATTCTCCTCCTCTTTATTCCTCTAACTTTTTTTTTCCCTCAAGTCCAAATGCTGCTAGCATCCTTAGTTATGTGACATGATGGGATTTCTCATCCCTTACTATTCCAATTATTTTTTCTTCTCTCTCTCCCTCCCTCCATCTCTGTCTCTGTCTGTTTCTGTCCATCTATCTCTCTGCCTTTGTCTCTGTCTCTGATACACACAGCATTTGATTTGGAATGTCATCAGGATATTTTTTTTTCTTTTTTGCACTGAGGCTGTGATTCTACTGGAGAAGGAAAATCCCAGAGAGAAATTCCCTTCCCCAGGGTACCTTTTCTTTAATTGATATCCTTAGAGATTTGGGATTTCTGAGAGTGCTGAGTACTGAGAGATTCAGTTCCCTACTTGGAGGCAGACAGCCATGAACCCATATCTTCTTGACTCCAAAGATGTTTTTCTATTAATTTCACTAAACCAATTCTCTGATTTGTACTCTCTATACTTTCACAATTGAAAGCCATTACTGCAGCATCTTTTCCAGCTGCCATCTAGCTATGTTGATTAACATTGATCTAAAGCTAAGAAAAACTCCAGATCTTAAACCAACATCTATTAAACCAAGTGCTCTAATCTTTCATTCATATAATTTATTTGAAAAAAGTCCAAATGCCAGAGTTTGCATTTATCTTTTTTTTTTTTTTACATTTTTAAATTAATTTTATAATTATAACTTTTTTTTTTACAGTACATATTCATGGGCAATTATTTACAACATTATCCCTTGTACTCACTTCTGTTCCGAATTTTCCCCTCCTTCCCTCCACCCTCTCCCCTAGATGGCAGGCAGTCCCATATGTGTTAAATATGTTATAGTATATCCTATATACAATGTATGTGTGCGGAACTGAATTTCTTATTGCATTGGAAGAATTGGATTCAGAAGGTAAAAATAACCTGGGAAGAAAAAAATGCAAACAGTTTACATTCATTTTCCAGTGTTCCTTCTCTGGGTATAGCTGATTCTGTCTATCACTGATCAATTGGAACTGAATTATATCTTCTCTTTGTTGAAGATATCTACTTCCATCAGAATACATCCTCATACAGTATCATTGTTGAAGTGTATAGTGATCTCCTGGTTCTTCTCATTTCACTCATCAGTTCATGTCTCTCCAAGCCTCTCTGTATTCATCCTGGTGGTCATTTCTTACAGAGCAATAATATTCCATAGCATTCATATATCACAATTTACACAACCATTCTCCAATTGATGGGCATCCATTCATTTTCCAGTTTCTAGCCACTATGAAAAGGGCTGCCACAAACATTTTGGCACATACAGGTCCCTTTCCCTTCTTTAGTATTTCCTTGGGATATAAGCCCAGTAGTAGCACTGCTGGATCAAAGAGTATACACAGTTTGATAACATTTTGGGCATAATTCCAGATTGCTCTCCAGAATGGTTGGATTCTTTCACAACTCCACTAACAATGTATCAGTGTCCCAGTTTTCCCATAGCCCCCCCCCCCCCAACATTCATCATTATTTTTTCCTGTCATCTTATCCAATCTGACAGGTATGTGCTGGTATCTGAGTTGTCTTAATTTGTATTTTTCTGATCAATAATGATTTGGAACACAGAGTTTGCATTTATCACTGTGAATTTAGCTCCTTAGAATTTTTGTTTGTTTTATTTGGAAATTGTATTTGACTAGCCATTTTTCTATTTAGGTCTCGTAATGAAATTTAACTTGACAGGACCCACATATTTCATAATGTCGTTCATAAACTAGTGATCTCTGAAGATTAATTGGAAAGGAGTATTCCCTGCATCAAAAATTGGGGATTTTAACTTGAGGATAGAAAATTTTACTCTATTATTCTCTAATAATGCTTTTGGTCCTGTTTTTTTTTTTTTTTTTTTTTTTTTTTTTTTTTTTTTACATAGCCAAGGCAGATAAAATATGCTTTGCAGGAGGCTGTTTTTTTGTCTTGAAATTTTGGTCAATCAAAAATCACATCACAGCCTAGAACTTAATAGGTCTCTAAAACACATTGCTGATTTATTCCGCCAACAATTCTTCCATGTGTACATGAGAATAAAATGTTTCCATTCACCTTGTAATGCTGCCATTTCCACCCCCCTCTAAATTCAAGAATAGAAAAAAGAGAAGCTTAAAAATTAAAACTTTTAAAATATATTCAAAGCAAATAGAACTGGGCTCTACACTCTTTAGACCATGGGTAAGTACTTGTTAAGTGACTGATGGCTTTTCCTCTCAGTGATTCCTTTTTGTTCTCACTCCAAAGTTTGATTTTTAAGATTATGGCAAACATGATTCTGACATACTTCTGGATTCAAAGAAAGAGCCAGTAGCCTTGGCCTCCTGACTTATCAGATAAATTAGCTTCCTCAATGTTTTCTGGGCAAAAAGCTCTGGTTTCAACCAATTACTTTTATATCTCATTCTGTTGCTAGTAGGACCATCTTTACTACCCTCCATGCATAATTATATATAAACAGATCACATAATGACTTTGTTTAAAGTCAATGAATAAAGGAAGAAATGTGAATAGAAAAAGGGTATAATATAAAGTTGAAAATATGCTTGCCCCATTTTTCTGATAAATTTTTCTTTTGTTTCTCAAGTGTCTTGTAGAAGTGCCATACAAATGAGTATACAAAGTAGATGGTGGATATGGCAAACATTTGGAATAGATAAGACATTAGAATTAACGTATTTTAAAATGTATCAAATTTTCAGAATTGCAATTGCTTACTTTTCATAAACCAAGAAATCCTACATATGTATGTACATATATATGCATAGAGATGCATGTTTATATATAGATACATATGTTATTTCACATTTGCCTGATTAACAATCCAGAAGAAACAAGTCCATTTCCTTAAATCATTAAGTGAATGAAAAATGGCTGCACCTGTTTTAAAAGAATAGGGAATAAAAGTGACAGATATAGTCTTTTCCCTAATGAATATTGATGCAAAAGTTTAAATAAAATATTAGGAAAGAGATTATAGTATCTTATCAGCATGATAATACACCATGATCAAGTAAGAGTTATATCAGTAAGGCAGGACTGGTTTAATATTAAGAAAACTATTAGTATAATTGACTATATCCATAACCAAACTAATAGATATCATATAGATGCAAAAAAGTATTTGACAAAATCCAACACCTTTTCCTATTAAAAACACCAGAGAGCATAGTAATAAATGGAATTTTCCTTAAAATGATCAGTAGCATCTATTAAAAACCATCAGCAAGCATCATATGTATTGGGGATAAATTAGAAACATTCTCAATAAGATCAGGGGTGAAATGTGGTTGCCCATTATGACTATGACTATTCAATATTATATTAGAAATGTTAGCTTTAGCAATAAGAGAAGAAAAAATGAAAAGGATTTCAGTAGGTGATGAGGAAACCAATTATCACTCTTTGCAGATATGATAGTACATTTATACAATCCACAACTTTAGCAAAGTTTCAGGATATGAAATAACCCTACATAAATCATTAGCATTTGTACGTTATCTGAGATTGCTCTCTATTAATTTTTGACTGCTTTGAGAATAGTGCTGATGGGACGCTGTTAAATCAAAATAATTATTTTACTGAGACCTGGGTAGGAAGTCTGTTTAGGGGAGTCACTTTTCCCTGTCTTTATAAAATGTCAAAAGAGGCATACTTGAGTCTTGCCACTTGGCATGTGTTAGATATATTTAACTGTTATTTAACACATGACAGTGTTAGGTACTTGTATGTATCCTAGGAAGTTAATTCATGGGTAACATTTAAAAGTTCCAACCTTTTGAATAGATTGGTTATTTAACTGGTTGATAGAAAGAACAATATGCTCTCAGAATCTAACTTTCTGACTAGAGAAGAGAAATTTTAGGGCAATGCTTATTCAAGAGAGTCTACCATATGAGTTGTTTTGATATTTTCTACAGAATCATTCTTCTTCTCTACAATTTCAAGAATTTGGAAATTCATGGATTGAATCTTCTACAAAGGAGAAGATACATTAATGACATTTACTTTTGGGGAAAAAAAGATTTTTATCTATATTTTCCCTGTATAGCATATTACCTGGTCAGTAAAGTTACAGGTTTACTTAGAAGATTATTTTGATCAGTAATCCTCAAAGTATTTTTCCTTTTCAAGAAGCAAATCAGTTATAGCATGGTGGACTATTACGAAAGGAAGTCATTGGACTTATTGGCTATTATGAATTTTTTTGTGAGGGGGAAATATATTATAATGGATTCAATTTATATTTGTCTTATTATATACTGAACACTCTATAACTCCATTTGGGGAATATTAAAAATATATTAGAAGATTTTCTGAGTAACTCTAGGTGGACAAAATGGACTCTTTGAAGAAAAAAAATGACTTTTGAACTCAGCATATAGGAGTGACTCTAAAATTTTCAAGTGTCCCTCCCTTTTATATCCCTCCTTCTCTCTCTCTCTCTCTCTCTCTCTCTCTCTCTCTCTCTCTCTCTCTCTCTCTCTCTCTCTCTCTCTCTTTCTCTCTCTCTCTCTCTCTCTTTCTCTTTTTCTTTTCTTTTCTTTTCTTTTCTTTTCTTTTCTTTTCTTTTCTTTTCTTTTCTTTTCTTTTCTTTTCTTTTCTTTTCTTTTCTTTTCTTTTCTTTTCTGTTTCTGTCTCTTTCTCTTTCCCCCATCTCTTTCTCTGTGTCTCTCTTTTATTGTCTCACATACACCCATTCATACTTTCACATTAAGTAATCATATGTTTCCTAAGTAATGACAAAAGTTTAAATTTTCTTTGAATTTGGTTGAAGAGTTGGGATTATTCTATCTTTTAATCAGATTTATCTCCTATCCATTTGAAAGGTCTTCTAGGAGGAAAAAGATCTAGTCTTTCATTGTGATCTACAAAGGAATCTATTGCCACTGCAGTCTATTAGCAAAGGGAAAACAAGGTTTGAAACATAAGTGCAAAAATGAATTGGTATTCATAAGGAAATTAGCTAGCTTAATGGCTTGATGTGGGAAATAAGAAAGACTTTTTCTGCAAACAGTAGAAATTAAGGTTAAAATGAATATAAAATTAAAAAAATATTCTTTTCATAGCATAATATTTAACTTTCAAGTTTAGTGCCTTAAATGCTGTCAGATAGTTTTATCTCTACTTTGTACTGTCACAACAAGCTCCCTGTTGAGCTATGTGATTAGAATCATCTGTCTTTAAGACTGTACCTTCATATTACTAAGAAAGACACTAAAAACCTTTTTATATTTTTTTCATTTTTTGAACCAAGGAAGTTAGTTATGCTCATTTTTGGAGTTTTATATTCTAGCATAACACATGCTATGCCACGAGAGTAAGACTATATATATAAAAAAAAAAAGTTAAAGCATTTTCAATCTAGGTAAAATTTGTAATATTACAATTTTCACTTCTAAATGGAGTAGGAAATTACTATTTAGGTTATTCAGTTGGGAATTGCTATGGTAATTTCCCAGGATGCATTTCTCTAATCATATGAATGGTGCTTTAAAGAGCAGTTTGGATGTTGAAACAGTATATTGGGGTCTGGTCCTGTAAACTAGATTCTAACCCACACTCTGACAATAAGCACTTCTGATAGTAATCAATAAAGGGATATTACATATTTTAAATTTCCATGACTTCTTATATTTAGTGAAATAATAGTATTTTGGGAAATAGCTGAGTAATTACTCAGAGTATATGTAAGAAGAATGTCTATGCATAATGATTCATGTGCTTCAATTTATATTCTTTTGAAGCTATTTTGCATTTGTACAAAATTAACATATTTAATTTTTATTTTTCTGTTATAATAGTCAAAGGTGTAATAAGGATTGTAAAAGTGTAATTATGCATTTTCACTATTTATTTTTGTTGTATTCTAATGTCACCTTTTATTTTCATGTTATGAATTATGAACAATTACTAAATATAAAAAACATCAATTTATTCAATCATTTAGCAAATGATTAATGATACTTTTTCCTGTCATGTACGATGAACTGAGTCAGAGATAGTAATACATGTATTTAAATGATATTTTCCCATCCTCAACAAAGTATCCATTTCATACAGGGGAATAAAATAGGCAAATAATGTCAATCAAACAACCACATTCTAAATTAAGCATAATAGATACTCCCTTAATATAACTTATTCATATCATATTATTCTATATTACTCTTATTTCTGTTTCCAAAATACTTCATTCAGGCCCCACTCAATATGTTAAGGGAAGCTTTTCAGTCTTCCATTTATTTATTTGCTGAGGTAATTGGGATTAAGTGTAAAGTATCTGAGGTTAGATTTGAATTCAGGTCCTTCTGGCTTTAGGGCTGGTGCTCTATCCACTATACCAACTAGCTGCCCTCAGTTTCTTTTTTTTTTAATTAAAAACAAACAAACAAACATGGTTTCTTGTGATAGATTCATTGACATTTCAATTTTTTTTTAATCTTCTGTTGCTTATTCACTTCATACTCCCTACCAGGTATTAGTAGGTGCATTCCTTTATTTTCATAAAACTTTTATAATTTTTTTGCCTTTGGTTTATCCATTTTCTTTTGAGAATTTTGCTTTTAGGTTATGTTGGTAAATTTGTTTCTACTTTTGGAGATTATGTAAGACATCTGTGCTTTAAAAATGACCTCTATCTTGTCCCTATTATTTTCCTTTTTAATGAAAAATAAGTACTTCTAAGAAAGAGAAATATATACATGTCTTAAAGAAAATTGTAATAAAAATATGAAAGTGTAACAGACTTTCAAAAAATTTTGGCAGAACATATATTTGTAGAAATATAATTTAGTAATGATATGTATGTATACATATATGTGATATACACACACACATACACACACACATTATTCTTGAAATAGGGAAATTTCCTTCAGCAGTGATGCTCATAACTGTGGGGAAGATATTTAGCTTAGTCCAAAGAGAAAAGAAATAGTAATTTTCTATAGATGATGAGTTCTTTCATATGGCTTTTACATTTGGCTCAATACATTTTTTTAATTGCATTAGGTATTAGCTCTCTATCAATGATTCTAACTAAGATTCAGAAACATTAAAATAAATCAACCTATATTGGAATTTAAAATTCATGTGAAAAAATTTGATGGAAAGGCCAACGGTTAGTATTTTGAGACAGCTGAATGGATAGCCCCTAGCAGCTATCTATCAGCATTTATTTATAATATAGACACTGCATGTAGTCAATGAACTGGCCCCATAATTTAAAAGAATAAAAAAGAAGTGAGCTAGATTGTTTTTGGGACATTTTAGCAACATAAAACTTAACTTTAAAGCTATAACCCTCTGTTTTTATTTTTAATTATAGCTTTTTATTGACAGAACAAAATCATGGGTAATTTTTACACCATTGTTCCTTGCACTCACTTCTGTTACAACTTTTCCCATCCCTCCCTTCACACCCTCCCCTAGATGGCAGGTAGTCATATACATGTTAAAGTATTTCCTAGATACAATATATGTGTGCAGATCCATACAGTTCTCTTGTTGCACAAGAAAAATTGGATTCAGAAGGTAAAATTAACAGTTTACACTCATTTTCCAGTGTTCCTTTTCTGGATGTAGCTGATTCTGTCCATCATTGATCAATTGGAATTGGATTAGCTCTTCTCTATGTTGAAGATATCCACTTCCATCAGCATACATCCTCGTACAGTATCATTGTTGAAGTGTATAATGATCTTCTGGTTCTGCTCGTTTCACTTAGCATCAGTTGATTTAAGTCTCTCCAAGCCTCTCTGTATTTCTCCTGTTGGTCATTTCTTACAGAACAATAATATTCCATAACATTCATATACCATAATTTACCCAACCATTCTCCAATTGATGGACATCCATTTATTTTCCAGTTTCTAGCCACTATGAAAAGGGCTGCCACAAACATTTTGGCACATACAGGTCCCTTTCCCTTCTTTAGTATTTCCTTGGGATATAAGCCCAGTAGTAGCACTGCTGGATCAAAGAGTATACACAGTTTGATAACATTTTGGGCATAATTCCAGATTGCTCTCCAGAATGGTTGGATTCTTTCACAACTCCACTAACAATGTATCAGTGTCCCAGTTTTCCCATAGCCCCCCCCCCCCCAACATTCATCATTACTTTTTCCTGTCATCTTATCCAATCTGACAGGTGTGTGTGTGCTGGTATCTGAGTTGTCTTAATTTGCATTTCTCTGATCAATAATGATTTGGAACACTTTCATATGAGTGGAAATAGTTTCAATTTCATCATCTGAAAATTGTTCATATCCTTTGACCATTTATCAATTGGAGAATGGCTTGATTTCTTATAAATTAAAGTCAATTCTCTGTATATTTTGGAGATGAGGCCTTTATCAGAACCTTTAATGTTTTCCCAATTTGTTACTTCCCTTCTAATCTTGTTTGCATTAATTTTGTTTGTGCAGAAACTTTTTAATTTGATTTTAATTTGATGTAATCAAAATTTTCTATTTTGTGATCAATAATGGTCTCTAGTTCTTCCTTGGACACAAACTCCTTCCTCTTCCACAAGTCTGAGAGGTAAACCATCCCATGTTCCTCCAATTTATTTATGATTTCATTCTTTATGCCTAAATCTTGGACCCATTTTGAGCTAATCTTAGTATGTGGTGTTAAATGTGGGTCCATGCCTAGTTTCTGCCATACTAATTTCCAGTTTTCCCAGCAGTTTTTGTCAAATAATGAATTCTTATCCCAAAATTTGGGATCTTTGGGTTTGTCAAACACTAGATTGCTATTTTTATTCACTATATTGCCCTGTGAACCTAACCTATGCCACTGATCAACGAGTCTATTTCTTAGCCAATACCAAATGGTTTTGGTGACTGTTGCTTTATAATACAGTTCTAGATCAGGTACAGCTAGACCACCTTCACTTAATTTTTTTTTTTCATTACTTCCCTTGAAATTCTCGACTTTTTGTTGTTCCATATGAATTCTGTTGTTATTTTTTCTAGGTTATTAAAATAGTTTCTTGGAAGTCTGATTGGTATAGCACTAAATAAGTACATTAGTTTAGGGAGTATTGTCATCTTAATTATATTCGCTCGGCCTATCCAAGAGCACTGAATGTCTTTCCAATTATTTAAATCTGACTTTATTTTTGTGGCAATTGTTTTGTAATTTTGCTCATATAATTCCTGACTCTCCTTTGGTAGATATATTACCAAATATTTTATACAATCGACCATTATTTTGAATGGAATTTCTCTTTGTATCTCTTTCTGTTGGATTGTGTTGGTAACATATAAAAATGCTGAGGATTTATGTATATTTATTTTGTATCCTGTGACTTTGCTAAAATTCTGAATTATTTCTAATAGCTTTTTAGCAGAGTCTTTGGGGTTCTCTAAGTATACCATTATGTCATCTGCAAAAAGTGATAATTTGATTTCCTCATTTCATACTCTAATTCCTTGAATCTCTTTCTCAGCTCTTATTGCCGAGGCTAGAGTTTTTAGTACTATATTGAATAGTAATGGTGATAGTGGGCAACCTTGTTTCACTCCTGATCTTACAGGGAAAGGTTCTAGTTTATCGCCATTACATATGATATTTACTGAAGGTTTTAAATATATGCTCCTTTATTATTTTAAGGAATAGTCCATTTATTCCTATACTCTCAAGTGTTTTTAGTAGGAATGGATGTTGGATTTTATCAAATGCTTTTTCTGCATCTATTGAGATGATCATATGGTTTTTATTAATTTGATTATTAATATGGTCAATTATACTAATAGTTTTCCTAATATTAAACCAGCCCTGCATTCCTGGTATAAATCCCACTTGGTCATTGTGTATTATCCTGGGCATGATTTTCTGAAGTCTATTTGCTAATATCTTATTTAAGATTTTAGCATCAATATTCATTAAGGAAATTGGTCTATAGTTTTCTTTCTCAGTTTTTAATCTACCTGGTTTAGGTATCAGTACCATGTCTGTGTCATAGAAGGAATTTGGTAGGACTCCTTCAATCCTTATTTTTTCCAATAGTTTACATAGCATTGGAGTTAGTTGTTCTTTCAATGTTTGGTAGAATTCCCATGTAAATCCATCTGGTCCTGGGGACTTTTTTCTTAGGAAGTTGGTTAATAGCTTGTTCTATTTCTTTTTCTGATATGGAACTATTTAGACTACTTACTTCTTCCTCTATTAATCTGGGCAAGTTATATTTTTGAATGAATTCTTCCATTTCATTTAAGTTTTCGAATTTATTGGCATAAAGTTGAGTAAAGTAGCTCCTAACTATTGTTCTAATTTCCTCTTCATTAGTGGTGAGTTCACCCTTTTCATTTTCAAGACTAACAATTTGCTTTTTCTCTTTCCTTTTTTTAAATCAGGTTTACTAAGGGTTTGTCTATTTTGTTGTTTTTTTCATAGCTTAGTTTTATTAATTAATTCAATAGTTTTTTTTTTTACTTTCGATTTTATTAATCTCACCTTTTATTTTTTGAATTTCAAGTTTTGTGTTTGTCTGGGGGTTTTTAATTTGTTCCTTTTCTAGCAATTTTAGTCGTAAGCCCAATTTGTTGGCCCTCTATTTCTCTATTTTATGCAAGTAGAACAAAAGAGATATAAAACTTCCCCTTATTACTGCTTTGGCTGTATCCCACACATTTTGGTATGATGTCTCATTATTGTCATTTTCGTGGGTGAAGTTATTAATTATGTCTATGATTTGCTGTTTCACGCAATCATTCTTTAGTATAAGATTATTTAGTTTCCAATTATTTTTTGGTCTATTTTCCCCTGGCTTTTTATTAAATGTAATTTTGATTGCATTGTGGGCTGAAAAGGATGCATTTACTATTTCTGCCTTACTTCATTTGATTTTGAGGTTTTTATGCCCTAGTATATGATCAACTTTTGTATAGGTTCCATGAACTGCTGAGAAGAAAGTATACTCCTTTTTGTCTCCATTTAGCTTTCGCCAAAGATCTATCATATCAAACTTTTCTAGTATTCTATTTACCTCTTTGACTTCTTTCTTATTTATTTTGTGGTTTGATTTATCTAATTCTGAGAGTGCAAGGTTGAGATCTCCCACTATTATAGTTTTGCTATCTATTTCTTCTTGCAGCTTTCTTAATTTCTCTTTTAAGAATTTAGATGCTGCACCACTTGGTGCATATATGTTTAATATTGATACTGCTTCATTATTGATGCTACCTTTTAGCAGGATATAATGCCCTTCCTTATCTCTTTTAATTAGATCAATTTTTGTTTTTGCTTGATCTGAGATGAGGATGGCTACTCCTGCTTTTTTGGTTTTGCCTGAAGCATAATAGATTCTGCTCCACCCTTTTACTTTTAGTTTGAATGTCTCACCCTGTTTCAGGTGTGTTTCCTGTAAACAACATATAGCAGGATTCTGACTTTTAATCCAGTCTGCTAATTGCTTCCTCTTTATGAGGCAGTTTGCCCCATTCACATTTATGTTTAGAAGGACTAATTTTATATTGCTTGCCATCCTATTAACCCTTGCTTATGCTTTTCCCCTTTCCTTCCCTCTTCCCCCCCCTACCCAGTATTAAACTTGTGAACATCTCTTGCTTTTCACAGCCCTCCCTTTTTAGGATCCCTCCCCCACCTTAAAGTTCCTCCCCTTATTTTACCCCTTTTCCTTGAAATTTCTGTATTTCCTTCCCCTTAGCTTAGTCCTTCCCTTTCACTTTTCAATGAAGTGGAAGAAGTTTCACCATAAATCGAATATGCTTATTGACACACACTATGTTCATCTCCCTCCTGTCTTTCTCTCAAATATAATAGGTTACCTTTGCCTCTTCATGAGATGTAGTACCACCACTTTACACTTTTTTATGATATAATTTCCTTTCCACCTCTAGTTTCTAAGACAAATTGTACATATGTTCTTTACATAATTTTTTGACAGAAGTATAGTTCTCAAGATTTCTTTTTACCTTTTTAGAAATCTCTTGAGTTCTGTATTTGAAGATCAAAACTTTTATGTAGGTCTGGTTTTTTCATCAAGAATAGATGGAATTCATTTATTTCGTTAAATGTCCATCTTCTTCCCTGGAAAACGATGCTCATTCTTGCTGGGTAAGTTATTCTTGGCTGCATACCAAGTTCCTTAGCCTTTTGGAATATCATATTCCAGGCCCTTCGTTCTTTTAATGTAGACGCTGCTAGATCCTGGGTTATCCTTATTGTGGCTCCTCCATATCTGAATTGATTATTTCTAGCAGCTTCCATTATTTTTTCCTTTGTCTGATGGTTCTTGAACTTGGCCACTATATTTCTTGGCGTTTTGATTTTAGGGTCCCTTTCAGTAGGTGATCGATGAATTTTTTCATTGTCTATTTTACCCTCTGTTTCCAGAACGTCTGGGCAGTTCTCTTTGATAATTTCCTCAAAAATAGTGTCCAAGCTCTTTTTTTCCCTCACATTTTTCAGGGAGTCCGATTATTCTCAAATTGTCTCTCCTGGATCTGTTTTCCAGGTCTGTTGTCTTTCTAATAAGGTATTTGACATCCTTTTCAATTGTTTCATTTCTCTTGTTTTGCTTGACTACCTCTTGGTTTCTCCTTGAGTCATTCATTTCTACTTGTTGGAGTCTAATTTTCAATGATGTATGTTCTTCACTCACTTTTTAAATATCTTTTTGTAATTGTCCAATTGTGTTTTTATCTTCTATGGAGTTTTTTTTTCCATTTTATCCATTTTATTTTTTAGAGAGCTGATTTCTTTATCCAGCTCACTAATCCTGTTTTCCTTGGAGTTGTTTGCCTTTTCTAATTCACTGATTTTATTTCTCAATGATTTGTTTTCTTTATCCACTCTGTCTTTAAATGCGTGGAATGACTTCTTCAGGCTCTCTTGCCAAGCTTCCCTTTCTTTTCCCATTTCTCTTCTAGCTCTCTTGTGAGAGCCTTTTTGATATCTTCTATGAGATTCTTTTGTATAGAGGAGCAGATCATATCCCCCTTAGGGGATTCCTCTGGGGACAGTCTGTTTTTCGTCTCAGTATTTGAAATCTGCTCTCTCTCCACACAGAAGCTATCAATGGTTAGAGCCCTTTTGAATTTTTTGTTCATTTTGTCAAGAGCGGAATGGAAGCAAACAAACTGACAAGAGAAACAATTGGTCTGTTTTGTGTGGCATGGAGCTGGATGGTGTTAATGGGCTTCCTCCACAGACTGGGGGTAGGGCAGTAGAGAGCCACTACAGAACATCCGTGGCTGCACTGAGTCTGCGCTCTGAGGCTCTGAGGCTCTGAGAATGTGCTGAGTCATTCCAGGTGGAGGTTGGGGGTAGCCAGGTTCTGAGAGATGCTGGCTTTCCGGGGTTTTAATCCTCACCTCCAGTGTTTACACCCCCTCTGCTGCTCCTGCCTTGCTGCCAAGACAGAGTATACACACTGGAGTAAAAGCCTTTTTCCCAGAAATGGCAGAGATTGTACCCCTCCCCCTCAGGTCTGAGCTGTGTGAGCTGTCTGTCTTGCTCTGGCTGCCTGCCCTCAGTCTGCGCCCAGTCTGATTGACCCTCCCCCAAGCAAACACAGACCTTCTCTGGTGAATTTCAAGAATGTCTTCTCTTGTTGATTATTTGTGGGTTTCTTTTCTGGTCAAGCATTAACTCAGAGGCTTGTTATGAAGTAAGTTCTGAGAGTAAATGTGGAGCTCAAGCAGCTGTCTGCCTCCACACTGCCATCTTGGCCGGAAGTCTATAACCCTCTGTTTTAACAGCAACATTTCACTTGCATAATTATTAATGTGAGAACTTCACAGTCTCCAAATAATCAAAATTATGGGTGAGCCAAAGATCAGTGGAGAAATCTGTGATAGCTGAAGGATGTGCATAAAAGATATCTGGGGGGAGGGGGGTTGATGGCAAAGGGAATAGGTGAATTCATATAGTGAAAGGGAGAGCTAATAGATGGAAAACTGGAGTAATATAAATACCCAAATAGTGTTTTCATTTTATGTTTATATTGTAATAACTTTTGTTTGTTAATATTTGTAAAATTAGTTATTTGAATTCATTTTAAAATATTGCAGTATGCTACATGCTGATACACATAAAAAGGATTTATATATATAAGAAAATGTAACAGCCCATCCAAGTGATATGAGCATATGGGCCATTTCCCATATTCAAAACTATTATTGTATTGGGTAATATCTCTTCATCGGACATAGATAGCTTTTAGCTTTATTTACTTTTTTTTTCATGGCAATTGATTTAATTTCATGAAACCTCCTTAGAAAAGGGTAATAGTGTCAGTATTTTTTCTTGTTGTAGTTCTTTCCTTTTCTTTTCCTCTTTTTTCCATTTTTAGGTGTCAGTAACCTTTTTGAATGGACAAAGTTGGATCTGTTGTAATTATATATAATGCCTTTAACCTTTCTTCTAATTTAATTTTAATGTTTATGTCATTTTCCAAACTGATTTCACAAATAGGTCTTGGTTAGAAAGATATTAAAATTTGTAAATATTTACATATAGTAGCTAAATCATAGCATTTTCACATATAAAAGCTACACATTTGGTATGTATATATTAACGGTCTTGAAAATGTATTTTTGATGTCAACTTTGTAAGGATAATGAATTTGGATCTGTACATGTCTCCACCAAAAATCCTAATTATTTTACAGTTTTTCTTTAATAAAAAGTTATAGTTAAAAACCTTCAGTCTCTAATATATAAAGATTATTCCTTTTTTGAATTATTAACTTTAATTCAAGCTCTTTTCCTTGTTTTGTTTTGTTTTTTCTTACTTTTACATGCAATTTTTGTTTGGATACATACCATCCATTGGACTTTCATTTTGAATTTGATTTTTGTTTTTGGGAGCATGATCACAATGATGAGTTGGACCGGAATCTAAAAGCTGGCATTAATTACCCCAATTACAGGCATTGAGACAGTTTATGATCATACATTTCAAAATCCAGATGGTCATTACATCTTTGTAAGGTGTTTTTTTTTCCTCATAGCCAATTAGAGAAGTCCACAATCTAGCCCAATGATAAGAAGGGGAAAAACTGCAAGGTATAGAAATGGAAAGAAAACTTAGTGGAAATTTGCTTACAAATACAGTCAATTTTGGCAAATTGAATAAAGGTATAGGCTGGATTGTATTCACCTTGGAACATTATTGAGTAAAATATGGTGAGAGTAGAAGAAAAAGGGGTACAGGATGGAAGATCTTTCCTATAGTTAAAAGATGTGTGGGAGATACAAACTAAATATAATATTCCTCTCTTAGACAAAATGTATACTTTTGCAAAAATAAATGACATTGGGAAATAGTAATTAATTAGTAAAATCTGTAATGAGATCAGAATAGGGCTGGACTAATGAAAAATAACTTTATGGAGGAGGAGAGATTTGTTGTTTCATTAGAGCTAGAAGGAGCCCTAGAGATGATTGAGAGTTTTGAATTGTACTCTGAAAAATGGAGAGGATTTAACTAGTTACAGGAATATAGAAAGTAAGGAAACAATTTCTGGAGATTGGAGAAATAGCATAAAGACTAGTAGCAAAAATAAACATGAAATGTTTGTGGAGCAAGTGAGGACGTTAACCTTGCTAGAATAGACATTACATTGAAGTAAAGAAGGATGGAGAATAGGGCTGTTTAGGGAGTTTGAGTCCAGATTACAGAGTTTCTTAAAAGCTAGGTTGAAAAGTGTCAACAAGCGTTGCTAAAATTATTTCTAACAATATTTATCTTTTTTCTTTTTTAGCAAATCCATCATACTGATCATGATTTAAATTTTATAAATTTTAACAAATGCAATGGAGCTATTTTATAACTAAGGGTTATACTTCTTGGTTATTATTTTAAACAACAGATTTCACTGTAGAGTTTTTATGATCAATTGAAGATGCCCAAATCTGATCTCCATCTGGATTACTTTCAAATAAAAAAGCTGTAAAAGGTTTTTATGTGTATAGTTTGAACAAATGTCTATATCAACATATTTACTAAGCGCACTAATAATGTTTACTTTGTCACTTGCTATTTTTTCTAAAGATGAAATGCAGAAAAGGAAAAATTCATGACTAATTGAATATTTGATTGAATCCTGGTTGACAATCATGTTTGACAACCAAAGATGAATATGTCAAATCAAAGTGCTTTTTTCCCCCAGTTTTAGATGTTGTGAACAACTTATTTTAGTAAAGATGTTTAAGATCCAGACTCATTATAAAGTATTTCACCCACTCACCTCAGAGAGCCCTAGAATTTCCCAGGCATTTTACAGTAATTAGTACTACTTTTGATATAGCATACTACTAAAAGATTAATAGCCTAGCTCTGAAGTGAAAATGGTGATGATCACTATACTAAAACCCAGATGTTTGGCTTATGATTTTCAAATTGTCAAGATATTGATAATAGAAAGAAGACTTTAGTGTGTCTGAATACCTTGTTTTGCCATATGAAAATGCAACAAAGAGCTGTTAAATCAATGACTCATACATTTAAAAATATCATTCAAAAATTTATGGTATATATTGTTTCTATTGATTGATATGATAAATGATATGATATATTCATACCTTTCTCTCCCTCTTCCCTCTCCTTTCTCTATCATATCTATTTATATTTCTGTTATCTATATCATATCTTCCCCTCTCTTTTTCAATCTATATGTCATTTAGAATTATCTAAATAATTTCCATGTCTGTAACTTACAAATGTTTATACACACAATTCAAATATGCATGTATATGTATATATTTATATGTGTATATACATACTCAGAATATGCTTTGTTACTTTTCTTGCCTGTTTCAAAAGCCAAAAAACAATAAAACTTCATATATAATTCTTACATTGTGGAAGAAATGAAGGTGGAAAATTTATTTTTTCTTAAGAGAGGCCAAGTACTATGGAATATTTTCTGGCAAATAGAAGACTGACTTTGGAGTTAGGAAGAGCTGATTTCATGTCCTACCTCTGATATATGCTATCTATATAACCCAGAGCAAATCACTTAATCTCTTATTGCTTCAGGCAACTCTCTTAAGACTATAAATTCAGAGCTACTGCCAATACTCATTGCATAAGTTTTTTCATTCAAAATTAGTTTGGTACAGTAAAGGGTATTTTCTGAAATGCCAGAAAACCAAGAATATATGCACATATACAATACATATATATATATATATATATATATATATATATATATATATATATACATGACAGGATTTACATAAAACACATAAAACATACATACATACAGGAATTCAAATCCACTCAACAAACATTAGGCATGTAATATGTATTAGGCACAATCATATACTCTGGGGAGATAAAGACAAAATTACAGTCTCTGCCTTCAGTGATCTTACATTCTACTAAAGCAATATGAGATGTAAGCAATATGAATATATTGTATAGAAGGGATGAAGGGAGGGAAAGAGGGACAAAGGGAAGGGAGAGAGGTGTGTATGCATATGTGGAATATCAATATCTATATATTTATACATCTCTATAGATAAGTGTGTATATGTATACAAGTACATACAACACATATGTGTGAAATATATATTTGTAGTATAAAGACTCCAATACCGAAATACTAAACTAAATAATTTCAGTCCAGTGAGAATACTAACAACTGTGGGATAGAGATGGCAAGTGAAGTTGAGAAGGGGATATATTCCTCACATTAGGTACCGCTTGTAATAAAGTACACAGATATGAGGCAAACTCATAAAAGGAAAATGATTGCGAAGTCAGTTAGACTTAAAAGGAAATATGTGAAGAGAATATTTAATATGAAATTTTGAAAGAATCAGACTGGAAAAGATAGTCAATGGTAGTTAAGGATTTTTATAATAAAATGAGATTCAGAGATTGCCAAAATTAAGAAAAGGGATAATTCAATGGGTAAAAATGTTGGCAAAGTTGGTATTCATTTAATTTTATCATCTCATTTTGATACTTAACAGAAGCTAGACTTTTTGGCTACCATACAAGAGGCTTTTCTTATTAATGAAAATATGTTTAGCAACTTTTAGGAATTTGGCAGATATTTTTGGGACCAAATTTTACATATTTATATAATTCAATAAAGTTTCAGTATTCTGAGCAATATAGATTTAATAATAAATATCTTTGCAAAAGTCACACAGCTGGAAATGGAAAAGTAAGGTTAGTGTAATCATTGATAACATGAGGATAGGATCTAATTCTTTTAGAGTAGAGTTTTCAAAGACTTCTTCTGATTGATTACTTTTTAGAAGAAATTAGTCTCATCATTATTACTTCAAGAGCAAAGAATCTTCCATCCCTGCTGTCTGATATTTAACATATTTAGTCATTTAAATTCTATTTGATCTGGAAATTATCTTCGTATAATGAAAAGAGTAGCAAACTTTCAAACTGGAGAAATTTAGAAACAAATCCTGTCTCTAACATTTACTTGCTGTATGCTCTGGACAAGTCACTTAACCTTTCTGATACTGAATTTTCTCAATTAGGATGATAATACCTAGGTCATAGACTTATTGAGATGAGTATAAGATTGTGAATTTTTATTATATTATTCTATTTCTCTTCTCTTTTTCTCCCTCCCTCCTTCCCTCTCCTCTTTCTCTTATTTTCCTTTCCTTTTCCCTTTCTATAGTATCTATAGATACTATCTATAGATAGTATCTATGAGATAGTATAGATAGAATCTATAGATAGTATAGATACTATAGTATCAATAGTGAGGCGTATGGGGGTTTTTCGATTATAGAAGAGGCTCTTCTAGAAGGGTCTAGGGCACCGCCAAGTCGTTGAGTTTTAATCAGTGGCTTGTCGTTCTCTGGCGAGTAATTTTGTTACTTAATTACCTCGGTTTTTCGGCTAAGCATAGTGGAGTCTCTAATCCCAGTTTGTACCTTAGCTTTAATGTCTTCAGCAGGGGGTAAAGTCACATTAGTTGTGTATTTTAATATCAACTAGGGCATATTACAGCAAGTTGAATTTTAACCTGCTATAGTATTATAATTTATAAGAATTGTCTAGGAATTTCAAAGTTTAAATAAATGTTATTCTTTTTATCTTCCTGAAATATTCAATACTTTAAAAAGTCACTAAAGAATTGAAATTATTTGTTCAATGAATACCAGGTAAAACAATCTAATTTGTTAGAAAAGACATTAACAGAATCATAAAATAGACAAATTTCTAATTTGGTAACAATTAAAATGTTATTATTTTCAAAGATTTGTTTAAATTATTTTTAGTTCAATAACTCTACCTTTCTTCAGCTGAGTAGAACTTTTCCCTCTTTTTTATTCCCAGAACCATAGTCCCCACTGTTATAAGCATCTGTGTGAGAATAATAAAGCATGCCTGGAAGAAATGTAGAAAAATTAATGATGAATAGCTCATTGTATGAATATTTATGATAGGTATTGAATACAGAGGAGTAAGTGAAAGGTCAATGCTGGTAATGATTGGTTCTTTCATGTATAAAATATGTTTATCAGGTAAGCAGAGTTATCTGCCAATTCCAAAGAAAAACACCTTTTATACTTGGCCTTATGAAATACCCTAAAGCAGCATTTTTACATAGTTTAAACTAAGTCATCTTGAAATTTCTACTGAACATAACAACTCCTTAGAGGAAGTAAATTTTGCAGCATATTTTTTTTTTTTTATGTGCTGATGTTATCCTGGTGATTAGCTTACATGGCCCTCAGCAGGAATGTTCCCATTATGTAGAGAAGGAAATATGAAATATTATCAATGGAAGGTAATTTTATTTTTGCATGTGGGTGTGATGAAATGGTACAAGAGAATGGAAAAGTGGATAATGACACACCAATCATAAGCCTAATGTCTAAGTTGACTACCAAAATCAGAATTTTTTTTTCACATTGTACCATTTATATATTCAAAGGCAAAACAATTACAAATTCTCATCACAAACATGCTCTATAGTAGATTTTTGTACAGGATTGATTAGATATTATAATCACAACAGTTTTCCACATTTCATCCTCATGTTACCAAAATAGTGTTTCTCTCTCCATTAAGTAGATGATCAATTCCAAAACAGTTCATTGTGAACACAATCTAATGCATATGTTGTTTTTCTCCTGTTTTAGTTGTGTCTAACTATTCATGACCACATTTGGGATCTTCTTTACAAGAAGCTCTTCTGTCAACTATTCCCATCTTTTGTCATTTTTTTTCATATTCTTGTCTTTGATGTTAGAAGCTCAGATTATTTTGATTTGCCTTTCCATGGTTAGTAGGTATTTGAAGTATTTTTTTTACATGTTTGTTAAAAGTGTTTTGTTCTTATTTTGAGAAATGTTTGTCTTTATCTTTTGGCCAGTCGTCTTTGGGGGAAATATTTCATATATATATTTGACATTTTTGCACTCAAAATAATGCATTACCATTAACAAAACAATTAAATTAATTAATATATAAATCTATATCTTATACATGCTTCTGGAGAAAGAGGTGTAGAGAAAGGGAGAAACAGTAAGAGAGCAAGAGGAGAGAGAAATTTGTAAATTATTTAAAGGGCTCAGATATCAAGTTTTTATTCAACAAAATTGGGTTAATTTTTCTCTGAATTCATCATATTCATCAATTCCTATAATGTATTAATATCCAATTGTGCCCACTTTTCTTCTAATTCTCTGTTGTTATTGTTGGGTTTTGCTGCCTATCTAGCATTGTAGTTAGAGCCGCTTCTAATAAGTTCCCAAGAGAATAAATTGTGAAAATTTCACTGTGAATATTCATACTTCAGAAACAGGAAGTCACTATAAACTGTCATCCAGAACCAGTTCAGAAAATGGGAAATAGGATTATCTTTCACCTTAGGGAGGGCTTTGCCATTTTGGCCTTAGGCTGCTAAGAATCCATGTGTATTGCTTGACTACTTATATATCTTGAATTTAATTGGAGTCACTAAATTTATTCCTTTCAGGAAGAAGGATTACTGGGATTTATAACTTGACCCTAATGTATGTCTTCTAGACTCTCATAACTGCCATTTGATTTATTAATATAATCTATAGGACCTGAGATATAACCCTAATTGATTGTTGTCTTTAAGGCTTGAAGATGACTAAAACAACATCACTATGCTGGGGTCATGGTACAGTATGTCTGACTGGCTGACCAAAAATACAGGAGCTTGGAAGGCACTACTACAGACTGGGAACAAATAGTCCATTTGAAATCTATATTGGAGTGGAAGTGTCTTTAAAATTTGTGAATCTTACTTTTTTTTGGAGCTACTGCAAGTCTGCTTTGCTCATATAATATAGTATCTTTTTTGAAGAAAAGATATATTGCTGGGCAGTACAGTATCAGTGTATCCCATGTCTCCAAAGTTCTTCAGAGAGACCTTAAGAGCATACCTATATTACTTCTGATTCCATGTGAGTTCTTGCCTTGTGTGTGTTCTCCAAGAAATAGTGTTTAGGCAAAAGTATGTTTGATATTTGAACATGGGACCAGTCTATCAGAGTTGTTTCTCATTCAACTCGGGAAACGACTTCAATGTCTAATATGTTATCTTGCTAGATTATCTTCAGAATCTTGCTAAGGCAATTCAAATGGAAACAATTCAGTTTTCCATCATGGCACTAGTATACCATCCAGGTTTCATAAACATACAACAATGAGGTTAGCACAAAGGGTCTGTAGATATGTTCACTTTGGTAATTAGCCTAATACCTCTTCTCTCCCACATTTTACTTTGGAAACTCTTTTTTTTTTTTTTTTTTTTTTTTTAATTTTTTTTTTATTATATATATATATATATATTTTATAATATTATCCCTTGTATTCATTTTTCCAAATTACCCCCCCTCCCTTATTCCCTCCCCCCGACGACAGGCAATACCATACATTTTACATGTGTTACAATATAGTCTAAGTACAATACATGTGTGTGAATATCATTTTCTTGTTGCACAATAAACATTAGAATCCGAAGGTACATGCAACCTGGGCAGACAGATATTAGTGCTAACAATTTACATTCCCC
The DNA here is from genome assembly GCF_048593235.1 of Sminthopsis crassicaudata. NCBI lineage: Eukaryota > Metazoa > Chordata > Mammalia > Dasyuromorphia > Dasyuridae > Sminthopsis > Sminthopsis crassicaudata. Next base: position 54,691,480 of record NC_133621.1, read on the forward strand.
TCCCAGTGTTTCTTCTCTGGGTGTATCTACCTCTGTCCATCATTGATCAACTGGAAGTGAGTTGGATCTTCTTTATGTTGAAGATTTCCACTTCCATCAGAATACATCCTCATACAGTATTATTGTTGAAGTGTACAGTGATCTTCTGGTTCTGCTCATTTCACTCAGCATCAGTTGATTTAAGTCTCTCCAACCCTCTCTGTATTCCTCCTGCTGGTCATTTCTTACTGAGCAATAATATTCCATAACTTTCATATACCACAATTTACCCAACCATTCTCCAACTGATGGACATCCATTCATCTTCCAGTTTCTAGCTACAACAAAAAGAGCTGCCACAAACATTTTGGCACATATATGTCTCTTTCCACTCTTTAGTATTTCTTTGGGATATAATCCCAGTAGTAGCGCTGCTGGGTCAAAGGGTATGCACAGTTTGATAACTTTTTGGGCATAATTCCAGATTGCTCTCCAGAATGGCTGGATTCTTTCACAACTCCACCAGCAATGTATTAGTGTCCCAATTTCCCCACATCCCCTCCAACATTTGTCATTATTTGTTCCTGTCATCTTAGCCAATCTGACAGGTGTGTAGTGGTATCTCAGAGTGGTCTTAATTTGCATTTCTCTGATCAATAGTGATTTGGAACACTCTTTCATGTGAGTGGATATAGTTTCAATTTCTTCCTCTGAGAATTGTCTGTTCATATCCTTTGACCATTTATCAATTGGAGAATGGTTTGGTTTCTTATAAATTATGGTCAGTTCTCTATATATTTTGGAAATGAGACCTTTGTCAGAACCTTTGTTTTTAAAAATATTTTCCCAATTTGTTACTTCCCTTCTAATCTTGTTTGCATTAGTATTATTTGTACAGAAACTTTTTAGTTTGATGTAATCAAAATCTTCTATTTTGTGATCAATAATGATCTCTAGTTCTCCTCTGGTCATAAATTCCTTCCTCCTCCACAAGTCTGAGAGGTAGATTATCCTCTGTTCCTCTAATCTATTTATTATCTCCCTCTTTATGCCTAAATCATGGACCCATTTTGATCTTATCTTGGTATATGGTGTTAAGTGTGGATCCATATCTAATTTCTGCCATACTAATTTCCAGTTTTCCCAACAGTTTTTTCCGAATAATGAATTTTTATCCCTAATGTTGGAATCTTTGGGTTTGTCAAAGATTAGATTGCTATAGATGTACCCTTTTTTGTCCTTTGTATCTAATCTGTTCCACTGATCTACCGGTCTATTTCTTAGCCAATACCAAATGGTTTTGGTGACTGCTGCTATATAATATAGCTTTAGATCAGGTACACTTAGACCACCTTCCTCTGAGTTTTTTTTCATTAGTTCCCTTGCAATTCTTGACCTTTTATTCTTCCATATGAATTTTGTTGTTATTTTTTCTAGGTCATTAAAATAGTTTCTTGGGAGTCTGATTGGTATAGCACTAAATAAATAGATTAGTTTGGGGAGTATTGTCATCTTTATTATATTCGCTCGGCCTATCCAAGAGCACTGAATGTCTTTCCAATTATTTAAATCTGATTTTATTTTTGTGGCAAGTGTTTTGTAATTTTTCTCATATAATTCCTGACTTTTCTTTGGTAGATGGATTCCCAAATATTTTATACTCTCAACATTTGTTTGGAATGGAATTTCTCTTTGTATCTCTTGCTGTTGCATTTTGTTAGTGATATATAAAAATGCCGAGGATTTATGTGGATTTATTTTGTATCCTGCCACTTTGCTGAAATTTTGAATTATTTCTAGTAGCTTTTTAGCAGAGTCTTTGGGGTTCTCTAAGTATACCATCATGTCATCTGCAAAAAGTGATAGTTTAATTTCCTCATTTCCTACTCTAATTCCTTGAATCTCTTTCTCGGCTCTTATTGCCGAGGCTAGCGTTTCTAGTACTATATTGAATAGTAATGGTGATAGTGGGCAACCTTGTTTCACTCCTGATCTTACTGGGAAAGGTTGCAGTTTATTTCTATTGCATATTATGCTTACTGACGGTCTTAAATATATACTCCTGATTATTCTAAGGAATAATCCATTTATTCCTATACTCTCAAGAGTTTTTAGTAGGAATGGATGTTGGATTTTGTCAAATGCTTTTTCTGCATCTATTGAGATGATCATATGGTTCTTATTAATTTGATTATTAATATGGTCAATTATATTAATAGTTTTCCTAATATTAAACCAGCCCTGCATTCCTGGAATAAATCCTACTTGATCATAGTGTATTATCTTGGAGATGATTTTCTGAAGTCTTTTTGCTAATATCTTATTTAAGATTTTAGCATCAATATTCATTAAGGAGATTGGTCTATAATTTTCTTTCTCAGTTTTCGATCTACCAGGTTTAGGTATCAGTACCATGTCTGTGTCATAAAAGGAATTTGGTAGGACTCCTTCATCCCCTATTTTTTCAAATAATTTATATAACATTGGGGCTAATTGTTCTTTAAATGTTTGGTAGAATTCACATGTGAATCCATCTGGCCCTGGGGATTTTTTCCTGGGGAGTTGATTAATAGCTTGTTCTATTTCTTTTTCTGAAATGGGACTATTTAAGCAATTTATCTCCTCCTCTGTTAATCTAGGGAGCCTATATTTTTGGAGGAAGTCATCCATTTCACTTAAGTTATCAAATTTATTGGCATAAAGTTGGGCAAAGTAACTCCTTATTATTTCTCTAATTTCCTCTTCATTGGTGGAAAGATCCCCCTTTTCATTTGTAAGACTATCAATTTGATTTTCCTCTTTCTTTTTTTTGATCAAATTTACCAAAGGTTTATCTATTTTATTGGCTTTTTCATAAAACCAACTCTTGGTTTTATTTATTAATTCAATAGTTTTTTTTACTTTCAATTTTATTGATTTCTCCTTTTAATTTTTGTATTTCGAGTTTAATTTTTGGTTGGGGGTTTATAATTTGGTCTTTTTCTAGCCTTTTAAGTTGTAAGCCCAATTCGTTAATCTTCTCTTTCTCAATTTTCTTCAAATAAGCCTCTAAAGATATAAAATTTCCCCTTATTACCGCTTTAGCTGCATCCCAAAGATTTTGATATGATGTCTCATCATTATCATTATCTTGGGTGAAATTGTTAATTGTTTCTATAATTTGCTCTTTCACCCAGTCATTCTTTAAGATGAGATTATTCAGTTTCCAATTACTTTTTGGTCTATTTACCCCTAACTTTTTACTGAATGTAGCTTTTATTGCATTGTGATCTGAGAAGAAGGCATTTATTATTTCTGCCTTCCTACATTTAATTTTGAGATCTTTATGTCCTAGTATATGGTCAATTTTTGTATAGGATCCATGAACTGCTGAGAAGAAAGTATATTCCTTCCTATTGCCATTCAGTTTTCTCCAAAGGTCTATCATACCTAGTTTTTCTAATGTTCTATTTACTTTTTTAATTTCTTTCTTGTTTGTTTTGTGGTTTGATTTGTCTAAATCTGAGAGTGCAAGGTTGAGATCTCCCACTATTATAGTTTTACTGTCTATTTCTTCTTGCAGTTCTCTTAACTTTTCCTTTAGAAAGTTAGATGCTATACCACTTGGTGCATATATGTTTAGTATTGATATGGCTTCATTATTTATGCTACCTTTCAGCAGGATATAGTTTCCTTCCTTATCTTTTTTAACGAGATCTACTTCTGCTTTTGCTTGATCTGAGATAAGGATAGCTACCCCTGCTTTTTTGGCTTTACCTGAAGCATAATAGGCTCTGTTCCAACCTTTTACCTTTACTCTGTATGTATCTCCCTGCTTTAAGTGTGTTTCCTGTAGGCAACATATTGTAGGGTTCTGCTTTTTGATCCAATCTACTATCCGTCTCCGTTTGATGGGATCGTTCATCCCATTTACATTTACAGTTAAAATTACTAATTCTGTATTTCCTGCCATCGTATTATCCCCAGATTATGCTTTTTTCCCTTAACCCCCCTGATCCCCCTCCCCGATATTTAATTTACAGACCCCCCTTGTGACGCGCAACCCTCCGTCTTTTTTTTTTATTTTTTTATTTTTTTTAGGATCCCTCCCCCCTCCCTCCAAGTCCCTTCACTTATTCCCCTTTTCCTTTTCCCTTTTCCTCTCCCCCCTTTTAATGAGGTGAGAGAAAATTCTCTGAAAAACAAATATGTTAATTATTTACTCTTTGAGCCTCTTCTGATGAGAGTAAGATTCACACAATGATTCTCCCCCTCACTAAATTCCCTCAGATATGGTGTATTTTCTATGTCTCTTCCTGGGATGTAGTTTCCCTCTTTTTATCACTCCTTCCCCTTTTTCTGAACTGACCTCCTTCCCTTTACTACACCCCCCTTTTTTTCTTTTATATCAGTAAAATCAAATTATCCTTGAGTATTTTTTATATACCCACAACAGAGTTACAGTTCTCAAGGGTTCTGTGTACCTTTTTCTGTTTCTCTTCAATCTTGTGGATGTAGATCAAATTTTTTGTTTAAGTCTGGTTTTTTTCTTAGAAACATATAGAATTCCTCTGTTTCATTGAATGACCATCTTCTTCCGTGGAAAAAGATGCTAAACTTAGCTGGGTAGTTCATTCTTGGTTGCAGTCCTTGATCTTTTGCCTTAGGGAATATCAGGTTCCAGGCCCTTCTATCTTTTAATGTGGAGGCAGCCAGATCTTGGGTGACCCTTATTGTGGCACCTTGGTATTTAAATTGTTTTTTTCTAGCTGCTTGCAGGATTTTCTCCTTTGTGTGGTAATTCTGCAGCTTAGCCACAATATTCCGTGGTGTTCTTTTTTTAGGGTCTATTTCAGAAGGAGTTCGATGAATTCTTTCCACATCTACTTTCCCTTCTGTTTCTATTATCTCTGGACAGTTCTCTTTGATAATTTCCTGTAAAATAGAATCTAGGCTCTTTTTTTGGTCATAGTTTTCTGGAAGTCCAATAATCCGCAGATTATCTCTCCTAGATCTATTTTCCAGGTCTATAGATTTTCCCAGTAAGTATTTGACGTTGTTCTCCAGCTTCTCATTTTTTTTATTTTGTTTGACTGATTCTTGGGTTCTCTGTGAATCATTCATTTCTATTTGTTCCATCCTGACTTTTAAGGAGTTATTTTCTTCTTTCACAGTTTTTAGTTCTTTTTGTAAATGCCCAATTTCGTTTTTAAATGAATTATTTTGCTCTATTGAGTTTTTTTCCATTTCCCTAATTTTTTTTTTTTGAGAATTATTTTCTTTTTCCAATTCAGAAATTCTATTTTCTTGAGACTTTTTTATCTTTTCCAATTCAGAAATCCTACTTTCCTGTGTTTTTTTAACCTTTTCTAATTCACTAATTTTGTTTCCCTGCATCTCCTGTGAATTCTTTATTTTTTCCAACTCCAATTTCAGGACGTTGTTATTCTCTATCATAACTTCCCTTTCCTTGCCCCATTTTTCTTCGATCTCCCTCAATTTCTTAAGAGCTTCTTCTAGGAGAGAGTTATGTGATGGGGGGCAGGAATCGTTCCCCTTTAGGTTGTTATCTTCTGAATCTTTGCTGTTAACTTCCTCGGGGTTGGGTACCCGCTCTTTCTCTGTATAGAAGGAATCTATAGTTTTTCTAGCTTTTTTGCTCATACTTAAAAAATGTTTTGGGGTCTGTCCCTGGGGTAGGAAATTATTTACTTCTTTACCAGCTTCCTCCCAGACCGGATGGATGCAGCGGCCCCTGCGCCGCGCTAAGAGAGAGCTCTGGGAGAGAGTTCCCCATCCCCTCCCTGGAAGTGCCTCAGAGGTGATTAGCACTGCTGTGCTTTGAGGGCATAGAATAGTGAAGACAGCAAGAAGCTCAGCCTATGTGTCCGGGTGGGGAGTGGATGTCTGCAGCAGGTGACGTGAGAAGCCCCTGTGCTCAAACTGGAAGTGTCTGCCAGAAACCGTGGTCCCTAGTTCAAAGGTTCCGCTTCTCTGGGACTTCCTGGAGCTGAGTTCCACTCCCTCCAGCTAAGCTAGGCAGTGTGTGTTGCCTTGGGCCGTATCCACCCACTTGTCAGTCTCTTAACTATTCTCAGGAGGTAGCTGAGGCCACACCCCCTGGTGCCGAGTCTGCCGAGTCACCCCCAGGGTGGGGGGGGGGAAATCTAATCTGAGTTTTAAAATATTTTGGCTTTCTCTTCTGAGCTGCTAAATAATTAGCAGAGAAGAGCTAACAGCCTGTGCCAGATTCCTTTACCTCAGTGGCTTCTCTGATCCCAGAGCCCCTCCCAGCGCAATGGGCGCAGTGTGCCCCTACCCCACCGTCTGTGCTGGTCTTTCTTATTCCTCCCCTGAGAACTGACCTTTCCTGTTGAAACTCCAGATTCTCTTCAGCTGGTAAGTCGTGCTTCCAGTCCTTGTGGTATCTATCAGTCCTGAGCTAATTTTGAGACTTAATTTATCTAATTGGTTGTGAGGGAGTGAGGACGTTCACTGAGTCGTGTGTTTCTTCTCCGCCATCTTGGCTCCGCCCCCCTCACTTTGGAAACTCTTAAATACTAAGCTAGGTCTGGCAACATGTGCATTATTCTCATATTCATATGACATGTTCACTTATGTCCATAGCACTAAAAATTTATCCATTTATTATAACTAATATTTCCATATATGGATGGTACCATTCTAGCTGGCCATTTTATCTGGTAGAGAACTTTGAGGGTTTTTTTTGTTTTTTTTTTTTTTTTTTACTGTTAATTGTTAGGCCAAAATTAGCAGAAGTGGCAGACAATTAATTCATACTTTATTGCATCTCAGCCTTAGAGACTATATTGAGTACATAGTCATCTGCAAATAAAAAGTCATGTTCCAATTCTGGCTTTACTTTATTCTTGTTTTTAGCCTTTTCAAGTTAAATATGTTACCATAAAATATTGTAGCTGATCTTTATGCCATTTTCATCCTAGTGGAAAGTGTCTGGCCACATCACTGAAAACATCATGATAAAAAGCATGGGAGTAAGCACATAACCCTGTTTCACCTCACTGATGAATGGGAAAATGTAAGATCATTGTCCATCATCCAAAAATCATACAAACAGGCTATCATGAAACTGATGTACAATATTAATGAACTTCTCCAGACAGCCAAATCTTGCCATCATCTTCCACAAGCCCTCATGATTGACAGTATCAAAGGCATTCCTCAGGTTATATACATCCTGGAATTTCTCTTGGATTTGTTGGGCAACAAACACTATATCAATCAATTCTTGGTCCTTTCTAAAGCCACACTGACTCTCAGATAGATGACTATCTTCAAGATGAAGAATAAGCTTATTAAGGACTCTCACAAGAATCTACCAGCAAAAATTCAGAGGGAGATTCTCCTGTGTTTGTCACAGAATGACCTATTTCCTCTTCCTTTATAGATATGGATAATGGAGGCATCCTTGAACTCCCAAGTGATAACTTCCTCCTGCCATACAACCAGGAAAAAAATCAATCAATTTTTGGATAAGCAGTGGACTCCCTGCTGTGTAAATTTCAGGTGGAATAGCACTAGTACCAGGATCTTAACTACATGAGAGGAGCCTAATAGCATTTAATAATCTCATCTTTAGTTGAAACTTTAGGTAAGAAAATAATTAACTTCAACTTGTATATAGTCAAAGTTTTCACTAATTGATGGTGGTCTGTTGAGAATGTTGTGGGAATGTTCTTCAAATCTCTACAGGATCACTTATTACTAATTGCTGTGGTTCTATGAGCACTGAATAGCTGAGATACACCATAGTCCTATAGCCTATAAATAGTTGTCAGGGAATCATAAAAGTCCTTTGAATTGTTACTATCTATGTAAAACTGAATTTTATCTGTCTTCTTACTGAACCCAGAATCTTCAATCTTTCTAAGCTTCATTTGCACTTTATTCTTTTTTTCCCCCCCTGAGGCTGGGGTTAAGTGACTTTCCCAGGGTCACACAGTTAGGAATGCACTTTATTCTTAATGGAATTAAATACTAGCTTCTAAAAGAAGGATGGCTTATACTGCTGGTAAATCCCATGGAATTTTCCTTTTAATTTATTAACATCTGAAGTTTCCCATTATTTTTGTCAAAAATGCCCCTATCATTTAGTGTTTGATGTTTGAAAATGTTTTGTCTCAGATAGGTAAAAGCAATGTTATATACCAGATCACTGAAAGATGCCCATTTTTTTTTCAGCTCTATTGTTGCCAACTATGTATTGGTTTGGCTTTCTCTCCAAGTTAGTGACATACTTTTAAAATTATTTTAATCTGTTGACATTGTCTTCTGGTAGTCATCTTGCTTTGAGACTGCCATTTTTGTTGAATGAGTCTATCTTGGAAAGGATAAGTCTATGATCAGTCCAGCACTCTGTGCCACACATCTCTTTTATCACTCTCACATCCTGAGATACTCTATTAATGATATATTCTATTAAATGTTTTTTTTTCCCCCCTGAGGCTGGGGTTAAGTGACTTGCCTAGGGTCACACAGCTAGGAAGTATTAAGTGTCTGAGATCATATTTGAACTCGTGTCCTCCTGAATTCAAGGGTGATGCTTTATCCACTGGGACACCTAGCTGCCCCTCTATTAAAAGTTAATATTTGCTGTTAGGGTGCAACCATGAAGTTATATTGTATTAGCTAAATGGAAAACAGTGTTGATGGAGAGATGGTTATGAGACACACACTTTGATGGTAAGTAGGCTACGTAGTGAACCATTAGGACTTTTAGAACTTTCCTATAACTAGAAGATAATTTTTTTTTATGTGAAGTGTTTCCAATATAGGATCCTTGAGATCCTTGAGAACAGGGGCTATGTTACCTTTTCTATTCTACTTAGCACAGTGCTTGGCACATAATAAGTCCTTTCTTCCCTCCCTCTCTTTCTTTCTCTTTTTTTCTTTTTTTCTCTCTTCATTCCATCCATTTATTAATTCATACATTCATCACTGTAGAAGCAAAAAAAAACCCTCAGTTAACAGAGGGACAGGTTATTTTTCTCCTTTCATTTCAAAATGTTTGTTTAAATTATGTCACAGGAAGATTCCTAGAGAATATTTTCTCATTTGATAGTCAATGAGCTTGCCTTAATTTTGGCAACTCCTACTTCTCTACTTTGAATGAATATTACAAGGGATGTTACACTTCAAAATATATCAGAGGATACGTAAATTCCCAGCTCAAAAAATCCCCCAAAAAACCCTGAAATCTGATCACAATTTTCTACACCAGAAAGTCCTCTGCCACAGTTCCTTAGAACTCAGTTCTTTTCATAATCCCTAAGTATTATAATAAGGGCTATTTCGGTGATAGCTATACTGTGTCTTTCTCAATATCAATTTATGTATAAAAAACATCCTTATATTCACTAAGATTTGTTTCTTTCTTAATAGAGGCAGCAAGAAGAAAGAATCTTGTCTCAGTTCTGTAGGCAATAGGAAGCTGAGTTCAAATTTTGCCTATATATTCTCTCAGTTGCATGTCCATGGACAAGTAATATAAACTGAAAGAATATCACTTTTTTCATTAGTCAAATAAAGGATCATAATTATAACCAAACTTACTAATTCATAGGGTTATTATAAGATTCAAATGAGATAATGCATAATTTTTGCAAATGATAAAGTGTTCGTAAAAATCAATTTCTTATAATGAAATGGGATTTTATGTAAAATGAACTAATTACATTAAAAATGGAGCAAGGATAATTTGGAAGCTGTAAACAAATGAACAAAAAATAATTTCTAAACTCCAATATCCAGAGAACTTTGTATGTATCTGTAGAGGATAGTAAGACTGAAACTTTGTCTTTATCCTCAGAGAGCTAACCATCTGAAAAAAAAAAATTATAATTGGAGAGACACAGTGACATAGTGCATAGTTAGGAAATGGGAGTAGGTATGGGAGTTAGGGAGACCTGGGTTAAGTTCTGTCTAATCAGAGTTATTCTTATGACTAGCATAGTGAATGACATGGAGATGTTTAACAAATTCTTGTTTGATTTTGTAACTATTCAGATGTCACTTCAATCTTGTCCAGATATATCTTTTAAGGATAACTTATGAAGGAATTTGCTTTACTGGCAAAATATATATCCAAAATATAGATAATTATAGCAATCAAATGATAATCAATAAGCCTTATATGTATTTTTATATGGTAGAAACTATGAAACAATCCCTACTCAAGAAGCTTGTAGTTTAATGTGGGAAAGAAATATGTATAAAAGTATTTACAGAAGAAACATAAACATAATAAATTTAAATAAATGCAAAGTAGTCCAATGCATAGTATTTGGGAAATAATGACTGTACTAGCAGCTGAGAGGATCAGGAAAAGATTCATATAAGAAATTGGTATGAGTTGCACCTTGAAGAAAGAGCAATTTTAAGAAAAAAAAAAAAAGATGAGGTTAGCACATTAACAGTAAGGGCGGGGCAGTCAGTTCAATGCAAAAATATTTATATGAGAGATTAGTAGAGATCCAGATGATGAAAACTACAATAGTGAAATTAATAAGTGTATGATAAAAATAATAGCTACAAGGACTTAGTGAGTTATTTAGACAAGGGAGAGATCACTTTATGCTAGGATATACAAAAAAGTATTATGGAAGGAATAGAATTTAACTAGGTCATACAGGATTGACAGGATTTGGATAAGCAGAGAAGAGCAAGAAAGGGCAAGGCAGGTGGGGTGAAAAACAATAGTTAAAATACAGAAATAGAATACAGAAAAAAATACAGAAAGCTGTATGAGGATGAAATATGTGCAGAGGACATATATAATTCTAGGGATCTTGAATGTCAGATTAAGAAATTTGGATTATATAATGTAATTTGAAAAACCAACAACAACATATTTGCAGGGAATAAGTGGAAAACATATGACATAGTTTCAGCTTAATAAATAAATGATAAAGAATTATCCAAAGAAGGGTTAGAAAAGATCTTATTTCATATTGAGTAATGGTTAAAGATATGAATGATGATAAAAATAGTAAATGAATGTCTATGTTGACAGGAGTGATTCTGAAAACTGAAATGACAAGTGAATTTGATCAGAGATATACTATAAATTGAAATAATTATAGAAATATATGCTTTTAACGTCAGTAAATACATATATAATTAAATTGATGTTAATTTATGCAAAATGTTTTTTCAGAATCTAATAACAGCAGATACTTGTGCAGCACCCTAGTGATCACATAATGATTTACACATTTCCCCATTTGATCCTTTAGATCTTATGAGACTTTCCATAATTTAATCCTTAAAATGGCAAATTATTTTTTTTATTAATTTTATAATTATAACTTTTTTTGACAGTACATATGCATAGGTATTTTTTTTTACAACATTATCCCTTGTACTCCCTTCTGTTCCGAATTTTTCCCCTCCTTCCCTCCACCACCTCCCCTAGATGGCAGGCATTCCCATACATATTAAATATGCTATAGTATATCCTAGGTACAATATATATGTGCAGAACCGAATTTTGTTGTTGTTGTTGTTGCAAAGGAAGAATTGGATTAGGAAGGTAAAAATAATCTGGGGAGAAACGCAACAAATGCTAACAGTTTACACTCATTTCCCAGTGTACCTTTTCTGGGTGTAGTTGATTCTGTCCATCAATGATCAATTGGAATTGGATTAGATCTTCTCTATGTTGAAGATATCCACTTCCATCAGAATACATCCTCATACAGTATCATTGTTGAAGTGTATAATGATCTCCTAGTTCTGCTCGTTTCACTCAGCATCAGTTGATGTAAGTCTTTCCAAGCCTCTCTGTATTCATCCTGTTGGTCATTTCTTACAGAACAATAATATTCCATAACATTCATATATCATAATTTACCCAACCATTCTCCAATTGATGGACATCCGTTCATTTTCCAATTTCTAGCCACTACAAAAATGGCTGCCACAAACATTTTGGCACATACAGGTCCCTTTCCCTTCTTTAGTATTTCCTTGGGATATAAGCCCAGTAGTAGTACGGCTGGATCAAAGAGTATGCACATTTTGATAACTTTTTGGGCATAATTCCAGATTGCTCTCCAGAATGGCTGGATTCTTTCACAACTCCACCAACAATGAATCAGTGTCCCAGTTTTCCCACAGCCCCTCCAACATTCATCATTATCTTTTCCTGTCATCTTAGCCAATCTGACAGGTGTGTAGTGGTATCTCAGAGTTGTCTTAATTCGCATTTCTCTGATCAATAGTTATTTGGAACATTTTCATATGAGTGGAAATAGTTTCAATTTCATCATCTGAAAATTGTCTGTTCATATCCTTTGACCATTTATCAATTTCTATTACATATTATGTTTATTGACGGTCTTAAATATATGCTCCTGACTATTCTAAGGAATGGTCCATTTATTCCTATACTCTCAAGTGTTTTTAGTAGGAATGGATGTTGGATTTTATCAAATGCTTTTTCTGCATCTATTGAGATGATCATCTGGTTTTTGTTAATTTGGTTATTTATATAGTCGATTATGCTAATAGTTTTCCTAATATTGAACCAGCCTTGCATTCCTGGTATAAATCCCACTTGGTCATAGTGTATTATCCTGGGGATGATTTTCTGTAGTCTTTTTGCTAATATCTTATTTAAGATTTTAGCATAAATATTCATTAGGGAGATTGGTATATAATTTTCTTTCTCAGTTTTCAATCTACCTGGTTTAGGTATCAGTACCATGTCTGTGACATAAAATAATTTGGTAGGACTCCTTCAATCCCTATTTTTTCAAATAGTTTATATGGCATTGGAGTTAGTTGTTCTTTAAATATTTGGTAGAATTCCCATGTAAATCCATCTGGTCCTGGGGATTTTTTCTTAGGGAGTTGGTTAATAGCTTGTTCTATTTCTTTTTTATGAAATGGGACTATTTAAACTATTTACTTCTTCCTCTGTTAATCTGAGCAAGCTATATTTTTGAAGGTAGTTTTCCATTTCATTTAAGTTATCAAATTTATTGGCATAAAGTTGGAGAAAGTAGCTCCTAACTATTGTTCTAATTTCATCTTCGTAAGTGGTGTGTTCTCCCTTTTCATTTTTAAGACTATCAATTTGCTTTTCCTCTTTCCTTTTTTAAATCAGATTTACTAAGGATTTGTCTATTTTGTTGGTTTTTTCATAGAACCAACTCTTAGTTTTATTAATTAATTCAATAATTTTTTTTATTTTCAATTTTATTAATCTCACTTTTTTTTTTTTTTTTTTTTTTTTTTTAGAATTTCAAGTTTCGTGTTTGTCTGGGGGGGGGGGGTTTAAGTTGTTCCTTTTCTAGCATTTTTAGTTGTAAGCCCAATTCGTTGAACTTCTCTTTCTCTATTTTATTCAAGAAGACCTCTAGAGATATAAAACTTCCCCTTATTACTGCTTTGGCTGTATCCCACATATTTTGGTATGATGTCTCATTATTGTCATTTTCTTGGGTGAAGTTATTAATTATGTCTATGATTTGCTGTTTGACTTAATCATTATTTAGTATAAGATTATTAAGTTTCCAGTTATTTTTTGGTCTATTTTTCCCTGATTTTTTTATTTTTTAAATGTAATTTTCATTGCATTGTGGTCTGAAAAGAATGCATTTACTATTTCTGCCTTACTTCATTTGATTTTGAGGTCTTTATGTCCTAGTATATGATCAATTTTTGAATATCTTCCATGAATTGCTGAGAAGAAAGTGTACTCCTTTCTATCTCCATTTAGCTTTCACCAAAGATCTATCGTATCAAACTTTTCTAGTATTCTATTTACCTCTTTGACTTCTTTCTTATTTATTTTGTGGTTTGATTTATCTAATTCTGAGAGTGCAAGGTTGAGATCTCCCACTATTATAGTTTTGCTGTCTTTCTTCTTGCAGCTCTCTTAATTTCTCTCTTAAAAATTTAGATGCTGAACCACTTGGTGCATATATGTTTAATATTGATACTGCTTCATTATTGATGCTGCACTTTAGCAGGATATAATGCCCTTCCTTATCTCTTTTAATTAGATCAATTTTTGTTTTTGCTTGATCTGAGATGAGGATGGCTACTCCTGCTTTTTTGGTTTTGCCTGAAGCATAATAGATTCTGCTCCACCCTTTTACTTTTATTTTGAATGTATCAACCTGTTTCAGGTGTGTTCCCTTTAAACAACATATAGTAGGATTCTGGCTTTTAATCCAGTCTGCTAACTGCTTCCTCTTTATGAGGGAGTTTACCTCATTCCCATTTATGGTTAGAATGACTAATTCTATATTGCTTGCCATCCTGTTACCCCCTGCTTATGCTTTTCTCCTTTCCTTCCCTCTTACCCGCCTACCCAGTATTAAACTTGTGAGCACCACTTGCTTTTCACAGCTCTCCCTTTTTAGTATCCCTCCCCCACCTTAAAGTTACTCTTCCTATTTTACCCCTTTTCCTACCAATTTCTGTATTCCCTTCCCCTTAGCTTACTCCTTCCTACCCACTTTTCAATGAAGTGGAAGAAATTTCACCATAAATCCAATATGCTTATTGACACACACTATGTTCATCCCTCTCCTTTCTTTCTCTCAGATATAATAGGTTACCTTTGCCTCTTCATGAGATGTAGTACCACTACTTTACCCTTTTTTATGATATAATTTCCTTTCCTCCTCTGGTTTCCAGGACAAATTATACATGTGTTCTTTACATATTTTTTTTGGCAGAAGTATAGTTCTCAAGATTTCTTTTTACTTTTTTAGAAATCTCTTGAGTTCTGTATTTGAAGATCAAACATTTTTTGTAGATCTGTTTTTTTTTTAAAAAGAATATATGGAATTCATCTATTTCATTAAATATCCATCTTCTTCCCTGAAAAATGATGCTCATTTTGCAGGGTAAGTTATTCTTGGCTGCATACCAAGTTCCTTAGCCTTTCAGAATATCATATTTCAAGCCCTTTGTTCTTTTAATGTGGACGCTGCTAGATCCTGGGTTATCCTTATTGTGGCTCCTCCATATCTGAATTGCTTTTTTCTAGCAGCTTCCAATATCTTTTCCTCTGTCTGATGGTTCTTGAACTTGGCCACTATATTTCTCAGTTTTGATTTTAGGGTCCCTTTCAGTAGGTGATTGATGAATTTTTTTCAGTGTCTATTTTACCCTCTGTTTCCAAAACATCTAGGCAGTTCTCTTTGATAATTTCCTGGAAAATAGTGTCCAAGCTCTTTTTTTCCTCACATTTTTCACGGAATTCTATTATTCTCAAATTGTCTCTCCTGGATCTATTTTCTAGGTCTGTTGTCTTTCCAATAAGGTACTTTATATTGTTTTCAATTGTTTCATTTTTCTGGTTTTGCTTGACTACTTCCTATTTTCTCCTTGAGTCATTCATTTATACTTGTTCCATTCTAATTTTCAATGATGTATTTTCTTCACTCACTTTTTTAATATCTTTTTGTAATTGTCCAATTGAGTTTTTATCTTCTATGGAATTTTTTTCCATTTCATCAATTTTACATTTTAGAGAGCTGTTTTCTTTTTCCAGCTCACTAATCCTGTTTTCCTTGCAGTTGTTTACCTTTTCTAATTCACTAATTTTTTTTCAATGATTTGATTTCTTTGTCCTCTTTATCTTTTAATGCATGGAATGACTTCTCCAGACTCTGTTGCCAAGCTTCCCTTTCCTTTTCCCATTTCTCTTCTAGGCCTCTTGTGAGAGCCTTTTTGATTTCCTCTGAGAGTCTTATGTATTGAGGAGCAGATCATACCCCCCTTAGGGAATTCCTCTGGAGACAATTTGCTTTTAGTGTCCTCAATGTTTGAAGTCTGCTCTCTCTCCATAGAGAGAGAGAAGCTGTCGATGGTTAGAGTCCTTTTAAATTTTTTGTTCATTTTGTCAGTGGGAATTTGTAAAAGGCTAGAAATGAGCAAATATATTTGGATAATGGAGCACGTGAGACTAATTGCCAATTGGAAGGTTCCCTATTAACTTGTTTGAAGGTTGACCCTCCCCAGCTCTTCTGTGCTGACTTGATTGGTGGGACAAAGAGGGGGAAGTGATGTGTGTGGGAGGAGATGCTTAGTCATTCTCTTGTGGCATTTGAGGGAGGAAGGTGTGTGTGTGTGAGATTGCTAGACCTAACCCCCTGACCTTGACCATAAAAGATCAAGAATAAAGGCGTTTAGTGATCCTGACTCTGGCTGATTTCTGGGAAGACAGAGTTCCAGCATTTTGGCATCCAAACGTGGGGCCGGCACCCTGCTTCCACAGAAGTTCTCTGGTGACCAGGAGATTAGGTGAATATTCTAATAGAAATAAGGAACTTACTTTGTTAAGGACTAAACCAGCAATCTCTAATAGCTGAGTTTGGGCAGGTGTTAGGTACAGACATTCCCTCAGCTGACCCTGCTCCAACCGCAGCCCCTGCTTCAGCCTCATCTAGAAATGCTATGGAGGATATAATTAAGATAATTTACAAGAAGAGTTTACTTGTAACCAGCCCACAAGTGGATAATCTCTTAGACTCATTGAATCTCATGTCCCTTTGGTTCTTAAAGGAAGAAAAACTAAGTGTAGATAACTGGAAGCTAGTGGTACTTGAAATGAAAGAATTTTACACAAAAAATGGGCCTTGTTCAATTTCTGCAGAGGTATTTTATATATACAATGTGATTCAACTAGACTTAAGCTATGGAGCAAGTTACAGGAGAAGGAAAAGTTCTAAAAATGAACAGAGGAGGAAGTGTGAAGAACAAAAGATAGAAGATAAGCAAACTCAACACCTTGCCAGAGGGCAAGGGGATTTGAATGAGGAATTAGGGTGTGTTGGCTCTTATTATCCTGAAGAAATTTCAACCCCTCCCACAGAGCAGATTATTGATCAGTCCACATCAACTCCACCTTCAGGGACAGAGGGAGGAAGAGTAGTGGAAGGGGCAGTGACATCATTATTACCTCTCCCCCAGCAATCACCAACCACCATAACTAGATTACAGAAAGGGCTTATTGAAGAGATTGAAAATGGAAAAGAAATAGATAATGATTTCAAACTTCAAATTTTTCCCGTTATTCAACAGCATAATTCTGTAGGCCAAGAAAGTAGAAGATATGCTCCTTTTAATATGGATGACCTTAAAGACCTGAAAAAAGCTTTCACTCTCTTTGGGGCTACATCAAATTATGTTAAGATGTTAATACACAATTTGGCTTTATGAAGCCTTAACTCCTAGTGACTGGAAAATCATTGCAAAGGTGTGCTTAGAATCTGGACAAAACTTGTTGTGGTTTTCTGAATATAGTGAGCTCTGTAGGATTCAAGCCCAACAAAATTGTCAAAGTGGAGTTAATACTTCAATCACCTGTGACCTACTAACATATGTAGATTCTTATGCTGATGCTTCATTACAGATTAATTATTCCATAACAGCATTTGAGCAAATTGCTGCTGCTGCTATCAAAGCATGGGCTTCTCTCCCCAGTAAAAACTACAAGGGTGAGACCTACACAAAAATTGTACAGGGACCAAATGAACCCTTTGCTGATTTTGTGGCACATTTGCAGACAGCTGTCATACAGACTAATGGTGAAAATGAAGTAACAGACACTTTGGTGAGGCAACTTGCTAGAGAAAATGCCAATGAGGTTTGTAGAAGGATTATACTAGGACTGCATAGGGATGCTCCTTTAGAGGAGATCATAAGACGCTGTGCCACAGTGGGCACAAATACCTTTTATAGCCAGGCTATGGTGCAGACTTCCTAAGATCCCAACATAGGAAGACAGGGTCCCTTTTGGCAAGGGATTTCCAGAGAGACTCATCAATGCTTTCAATGTGGTAAACTAGGCCATCTGAAAGCTCAATGTTGGCATAGAGACAGAGTGAGAAAACAGGCTGGGAGAACAAGACCCAAAACCCCATGTCCAAAATGCAACAGAGGACTCCATTGGGCATCAAAGTGTAGACTGATTCAGGGAAACAGGATGAGGGGCCCAGCTCCAGGGCCCCAGGCAAAAAACACTTGGGACATGATGGAAGCCAATGCCACACCCAGAGAGTGCCTCCAAGTGCAATACCCAGACATGCCCAATCAGCCAGGAAGCCATCTGAGGGGAAAAAGGGATTACACAATCAGTCAGCCAGGAAGCAACATGATTGGAGAAAGGGACTACAATTAGGGAGGATAGAGTTGTATGCAGCTGGGACAACTGAGATATCCCCTGGAGAGGTGAAATCTGTTCCTCTCCACCCTATGGATCCCTTGCCTCCAGGGACAGTAGGCTTAACCATTTCATCTCCTGAGAGTACTTACAAAACAGTGTTCATTCATACATTGATGTGGGAAACTGGGGAATATGTAGATAATATCCCAGTCACCAACACAGGTAGACAATGTGTGACTTATCAACCAGGGGAAGTAGTAGCATCAGGCTTATTGATACAGACCCCTAATAAGCAATCTGGTGACAGTCACCCACATTCTGACTCCAAGCAGAAAAACCCAGAAATATACTGGACAGCAGCTGTGACAGCTGACCAATCTATGCTCACCATCTATATAAATGTCATACCATTAGAAGGACTGGTGGACATAGGTGCAGATCCCACAGTCATTAAAGGTGCCAACTGGCCCAGTCACTGGCCAAAGACTAAGACACATGTCTGGGAAAGGAGGATTAATAGGAGCTGAAGTTAGTGCTACCCCTTTAAGATGGATATTTGAAGGTGAAACAGGAGTTTTTATTCCTTTTATAGTTGAAAAAATCCCCATCAATCTGTAGGAAGAGACATTTTACAACAATTAGGGTTAAAAATGAGTACTTCAGTTTTTTAGGCAGGGCTGCTGTTGAAGGCCTGCCAACACTTTCACCAGTTCCTATTCAGTGGAAAACTGATACACCAGTGTGGATAGAACAGTGGCCCTTAGGTAGCGATAAAATTCAGGCCTTACTAGACATAGTATAGGAGCAACTTGGTCAAGGACACATACAGCCTTCTCTAAGTCCTTGGAATTCCCCAGTATTTGTTGTAAAAAAGAAATCTGGAAAATGTAAGATGTTGACTGATTTAAGAAAGGTAAATGAACAGATGGAAACTGTGGGAATTCTTCAACCTAGACTTCTATCTCCTACTCAATTGCCTAGAGAATGGCCTCTGTGGGTTATAGACATTAAGGATTGTTTCTATTCTGTCCCTCTAGATAAGGAGGGAAGAGATTTGCCTTTTCAGTGCCCAGTGTTAATTAGCTGAGCCTTATAAAAGATATGAATGGACAGTTTTGCCACAGGGAATGAAAAACAGCCCTACTATGTGTCAAATGTATGTTGCTGCTGCTCTTAGTCCAGTAAGAAAAGCATTTCCAAAAGTAATGTCATTACATTACATGGATGATATATTGGGATATGCACCTGAGGAACAAATGTTAGAAGCATGTCTACAAAAAAAAACATAGAAACACTAAGGAATTATAAACTGCACATAGCTTCAGAAAAGATTCAAAGACATGCTCCTTTTCAATATTTAGGATATGAAGTATATCCTAAGGTGCTTACAGTACAAAAACTCTCCTTAAGAACAGAGAAGCTAAACACCTTAAATGACTTCCAGAAATTGATAGGAGATATCCAATGAAAGTGTCCCATTCTAGGCTTGACTACGTGTCAATTGCAACCATTATATGACATTTTAAGGGGAGACAGTGCTTTAAATTCACCACGCAGGCTTACAAAAGAAGCTCAAGAGGCTTTGAGACAAGTTAAATTGGCTTTATCCAATGTGGTTGAAAGATTCACTCAAAAACCCTTAGGAGATATCAGTTTTTGCTACACAAGACGCACCCATAGCAGTCCTTCATCAAGGAGACAGTGTGATAGAGTAGGTGAACCTCCCAGCACAACCAGAACAAAGCCTTATTCCTTACCCAGTGCTTGTGGCTAGAATTTTATTAAAGGCCATTAAACGAGCAGTACAATTATCTGGGATAATACCTAACAAGATATACACCTTTTATTCTAATGCACAAGTTAATGTGTGCTGTGAAACCATCCCAGAAAGGCAAATTTTATTAGCCATGGCTCCAAATTTTACACATGGATCTCCATTAAAGATAACCAGACTGTTACATAATTGATGATGGATTCTTGAAGAAAAGGTTTCTAAAGTTCCTCTTAAAGGACCAACTATCTTTACAGATACATCCAAACATAATATTTGCACTGTATACTCTCATGACTTAACTATAAAGAGAGTTTTCAGTCCTTTTCAGTCCATTCAGCAGAATGAATTGTATGCAATCATTCTAGCTCTTGCTTATTATCTGGGAGACATAAATATAATATCTGATTCGGCCTATTCAGTAGGTGTGGTACAAAGAATTGCCACAGCTCAAATAAAATTTGTAGCCTCCAATATATATCAGCTCTTTAAGGAACTTCAAGAGTGAGTGAGAAAGCATCCAGGTAAGATTTATATTTTTCATGTCCACTCCCATAGTGGACTTCCAGGTCCTATTTTTGATGGTAATTCAAAGGCAGATAGCCTTCTAACCATGTTGGCCAATACTTTTTTATTTCAAGAAACACAAGAATATCATTCTAAATATCATCAGGCTGCCCAAGCTTTACATTTACAATTTGGAATAACAAGAGAAGAAGCTAGGAGCATAATAAAAGCCTGTACAGCTTGCCTTCCTTTCCATGCTCCTTCCCTCCAGGGAAGAACCCTCATGGTTTAAGACCTAATGAAATTTGGCAAATGGATGTGACCCATTATAAATCTTTTGGTCATCTATCTTTTATCCATGTTGTGGTAGACACCTTTTCAGGATTCACTTTTGCAATGCCAGCAGCAAAAGAGACAGCGTGAGTGGTCACTGTGAATTCCTTATACAAGCATTTGCAATTATGGTGTGCCACAAGCAATAAAAACAGACAATGGACCTGTATATATGTCTAAACAGTTTGCACTTTTGTGCACAGTATAAGATTTTATATACCACAGGCATACCCTTTAATCCTTAAGGGCAGGCAATAGTAGAGAGAAGAAACAGAGATATTAAGACACTCCTCCAAAAACAAAAGAAAGGGGGAGCCACGGGTAACTCTAGAGAACTTCTAAATTTAGTTCTATATACCATTAATTTTTAAATTTTTGACAAAGATGCACTGGCTCCGGGAGACAGGTTTTCTAACCCACCTGAAGGACAGTGTCCATGTGAGCAGCTTCACTGTCTTTAGATAATCACCAGGTGATGTGGAGAGACCCAGAAAGTGGTGAATGAAAGGGACAAGACAGGTTAACTGCTTGTGGGAGAGGGTTTGCTTGTATCTCCACAGATGGAGAAGGAATCAGATGGGTGCCAAGGAGCCATATTTGCCTTGTCCATAGGAGAGAGACAGAGTAGACCCTTGAAATGAAGGAGAAGACCCAAGAAACATCTGGTGCTGACTATGCCCACCACTGAAGAATCTGGCAGTTATGGCATTTGACTCATGGACATCAAAAATTGTTGGACTTGAAAATCCTCAGAAATCACTGGATTCTCTGAGATGTGATAAAACCATTATAGGACTTGAAAACCCTCAGGAATCATTGGATTCTCTGAGACATGATAAGACTATTGTAGGACTTGAAAGCCCTCAGGAATCATTGGATTCTCTGAGGCATCATAAGACTGTTGTGGGACTTCAAAACCTGTAGGGATCATTGGATTCCCTAACATATAAAAAGACTGATGTGGGACTTCAAAAACTTGTGGGGATCATTGGATTCCCTAACACGTGAAGCAATGGACAATAGATTGGTTTTGGACTATCTCTTGGTTGCTGAAGAAGGCATATGTGTGACTGATGTTTGCATACCCTCCTTCTCTAGGACTTCTGGAAATCTTTTACAAAACCGTGTTGATTTATATTGTTTGTTATATCACTACTTGCATGTACAATTCCTGTTTGTTACACCACATCGAGTCTGACTGTGGGGAGAGTCATCACTAATAGCCTCTGCGTTATTGCTATGTGCTTGTGTAATAACTCCCATGCTGATGGATTTGTGCATACTTGTCTCTAATAAGGCCCTTCAACCCAGAAACCTGCTAGCAATCCCCAATTCTCTTTGGTGCTTTTCATCTCCCTTCATGAGATGTCGGGGAGGGCATGGTTATCTCCTTTTTAGTGCTTTCATCTCCCCTCCTGAGAAGTGTGGGGGAGTGATCACCTCCTTTTTGGGGTTCTCATCTCCCTGAAAAGTTGGGGATGGCATGACCACCTGTGGTCTAAAACAAAATAAAGCAGGAGATGTAAAGGGCTAGAAATGAGCAAATGTATTTGGATAATGAAGCATGTGAGACTAATTGCCAATTGGAAGGTTCCCTATTAACTTGTTTGAAGGTTGATCCTCCCCAGCTGTTCTGTGCTGACTTGATTGGTGGGACAAAGAGAGGGAAGTGACATGTGTGGGAGGAGATGCTTAGTCAGTCTCTCATGGCATTTGAGGGAGGAAGATATGTGTGAGATTGCTAGACCTAACCCCCTGACCTTTACCATAAAAGATCAAGAAGAAAGACGTTTAGTGATCCTGACTACTGGGTCTGGAGAGATACTAGCTTTCCGGGGGTTTTATTTTTCACCTCTGGTGTTTACACCCTTTCTGCTGCTCCTGGCTTGCTGCCAAGACAGAACATCCACACTGGGGTAAAAGTCTTTTCCAAGAAATGGAAGAGATGGCACTCCTCCTTCCTCTGGTCTGAGCTGTGTGAGCTTCCTGCCTCACTCTTAATTGCCCGCCCTCAGTCTGCACCCAGTCTGTTCGTCCCCTCGCCTGAACAAACACAGACTTTCTCTGGCGAATTTCAAGGATGTCTTCTGTTGGTGATTATTTGTGGGTTTCTTTCCAAGGCTTGTCATGAAGTAAGTCCTGAGAGAAAATGCAGAGCTCAAGCAGCTGTCTGCCTCCGTGCCGCCATCTTGGCTAGAAGTCAAAATTGCAAATTTTTGATTATGTTGCTGTTGGTGAACTTCTCAGTCTCTGGAATTATTGCATCCTGAAAGGAAAAAAAATGGCCCTAACTTTTTCCAAAACTTATTTATCAATTTAATTTTATTATCTGAATATTTATGACTTCCCAGCCCATGATTGTGGCTCCTGCTGCAACAGAAACAATTTGGGAAGACGATGGAAACATGTTTGGGGAACAAAATGATAGATTTTTAATTTTTGTAATTGTATCTTTTTTAATCAGCATGAATATACTCTGATACTCAATGATGCATCCTTGATATTTATAGTTTTATTCAAATCATCATCACTATTAAAAATACAAATATAATCATTACCACTTTGGTTGCTTATAATAAAAGTTACATCAACATATATTCTGATCCAAAAACCCTTTCTGGATAAAAGACAAAGTGATCATTTTTAACTAATTTAATTTAACTAATAGGTAATGTGCTGAAAGTCATCTTAGGCAATAGAGAAAATCATAATTTGGATGGTTGAATATTATTTAAAAAAACAGAAAACATGTTTCACAAAATCAGGGTATCAAGGAAAAGGGGAAGATCATTAGTGACAAGGTATAATTCATGTTCCAATGGACTGAAAAGATGTAGCAGTTATAGCTCATCTCAAAATTGTATTTATGTATGTATGTAATTGTGGTGAGATGCTAAGTTACAAATGTATTTTTGAACTTTTGAACTTAAAATATTGTTATAGAAATATACCTTCTATAATTGGGGATTATTTCAATATATACTAGGTCTTTCATTCTGTGGGGGAAAATGCTTAGAATCAGTATATCCAAGTCCTGATATTTTGTTTTTGCATTTTTGTGAGTTTATTTATTTTTAATACACATTGCTTTATGAATCATGTTGGGAGAGAAAAATCAGTATAAAAGAGAAAAATCATAGAAGAGAAAAAAAAACAGAAAAAAAGAAGTGAACACAGAATTTATCGATTTACATTCAATCTTCTTATGTCTTTTTCTGGATGCAGATGGCATTTTTCTGTCCAAAGTCTTTTTGGATTGCTTTGGATCACTAAACTGCTGAGAAAAAGCAAGACTTTCATAATTGATCATCACATATTCCTGCTGTTAATATGCACAATGTATTTCAGGTTCTGCTTGTTTTGTTCAACACAAGTTCATGTAAATCTTTCCAAGCCTTTGTAATCTTTCATTACCTTCATGCACCACAACTTCTTCAGCTATTCCCCAGGTGATGGGAATCTACTAATTTTCCAATTCTTTGTTACCACAAAAAGATGTTACAAACTTTATATATATATATATATATATATATATATATATATATATATATATATATATATATATATATATATATATAAGCTCTTTCCTCTCTTTTTTATTTATTTCTTTGGGATATAGACCCAGTAATGGCACTGCTAGGTCAAAGAGTAAGCACAATTTTTATGCTCCTTTGTGCATAGTTCCAGATTGCTCCCCAGAATGATTGGATCATTTCAAAACTCAACCAATATTGCATTAGTGCCCCAATTTCTCCATATCCACTCCAACATTCATCACTACCTATTCCTGTCATCTTAGATTAGCTGAGAGGTGTGAGGTAGCACCTCAGGCTTGTTTTAATTTTCATTTCTATAATCAAAAGTTATTTGGGGCTTTAATTTTGTCATCTGAAAATTTCTGTTTATATCCTTAGACCATTTATGAATTAGGTAATCAGTTGTATTCTTACACATTTGACAATGTTCTTTATATATTTTATTTTTATTTTTATTAAACCTTTTTATTTGTAAATCATATGCATGGGCAATTTTTCCAACATTGAACCTTGCATGAGGTTCCAAATTTTTCCTTCCTTCCTCCAACCCTCTCTCTTATCTGGCAGATAGTCCAATACATGTTAAATATATTGAATACATGTTTGACCCATTATATTTTTACATATTTATATATTTATCTTGTTGTACAAAAAATAGATCAAGAAAGAAGAAAAAGAAAAACAGAAAGAAAACAAAATGCAAGGAAATAATGAGAGAGAGAGAGAGAGAGAGAGAGAGAGGGAGAGAGAGAGAGAGAGAGAGAGAGAGAGAGAGAGAGAGAGAGAGAGAGAGAGAGAGAGAATATACTGTGTTGTGTTCAACACTCTGTTCCCATAGTCCTCTTTCTGTGGGTGTAGATGGCTTTCTTCATCACTGCATAAATGGAACTTATTTGAATCATTTCAATGTTGAAGAGAGCCACGTCCATCAGCATTGATCATCATATAGTGTTTTGTTGCCATGTACAATTATCTCCTGGTTCTGTTCATTTAGCATCAATTCGTGTAGGTCTCTCCAAGCCTCTCTGAAATCATCCTGCTGATCGTTTCTTACAGAACAATAGTATTCCATTGCATTCATATACCATAATTTATTATTGTGGATTCTGCCAATCTGGAGCTAATTCAGAGCCTGGATTTCATAAGTAGTATGAGGGATGTAGAGAAGGTCAGAAAGAAATGTGTGTTGTCTCCACCATTGTAAAGGGCTTAAACTCTTGAGTCAATGCATTGAGGTCAGACAATCAAGCACTAAAGGCTAATTACTGATTGGACAATACTCTATAAGAATATGCTTGGAAAATGGCCCTTCTCACTATCCTGTGCTGGCCCAATTGTTTGGTGTATACAGAGAATTGTAGGAGGGACTAGGAGGTAGAGTAAGACTAGCCAGAGTCTCTTCTAGGTAAGAGGTGAAGTCAAAGAGATCCTACATGTCTATTCCCTTCACTTCTACTGCTAAAGACCAAGAATAAAGAGTACGGACTTTTGTTTATCCTGACTGGCCGATTCTAAGGTATCCAGGGTACTAATGTGCTCATAACACACTACCTTGGCTCTTCCCCCCATATATTTTAGAAATGAGATCTTTATAAAAAATACTGGATGTAAAGATTTTTTCTCAGCTTTGTACTTCTCTTTTAATGTTGTCTCAATTGGTTTTGTTTGTGCAAAAACTTTTTTCATTTAATGTAATCAAAGTTGTCCATTTTGCTTTTTATAATGTTCCCTAGTTCTTCTTTGGTCATAAATTCCTCCCTTCTCCAAAGATATGATAGGCAAATTATTCCTTGTTCTCCTAAAATTTTTATGGTATTATCCTTTATATGCAAATTATGTTTTCTTTTTTGACCTTACTTTGGTATGTGGTGTGATTAAAAAAAAAAAAAAAAAGTCTGTGTTGAGTTTCTGACATATTATTTTTCAACTTTCACAGCAATTTTTGTCAAATTGTAAGTTCTTATTCCAGAAGGTGGAGTTTGGGGATTTATCAAATATTAGATTGCTATAGGCATTAAATTTTGTGTTTTGCACATCTAATCTATTCTACTTATCTCTGTTTCTTAACCAGTAACAAATGCTTTTGATTATTGGCATTTTACCATATAGTTTCAGGTTTGGTACTGCTAAGCCACCAACTTTTGTATTTCTTTTTCATTAATTCCCTTATATTCCCTTTGTCCTTCCAGATGACTTTTGTTATTTTTTCCTAGTTCTATGAAATTATGTTTTGAAAGTTTGATATGACACTCATCAAGTAGACTAATTTAAGCAGAATTGTCATTTTTATTACATTAGCTCAGCTTAGCCATGAATGGTTGATATTTTTTCATTTTTTCCTCAAGTATTTTATTTTATCTACAGCAAAAAAAATGAATTAATAATTAAAACTAAGTGTTGGTCTTATAAAAAAAACAACAAAAATAGAAAAACCTTTAGTTAATTTGATTAGAAAAAGGAAAGAGGAAAATCAAATTGTTAGTCTCAAAATGAAAAGGGAGAACTTTCCAGCAATGAAGAGGAAACTAGAACAATTATCAGGAGATAACCTAAGTGAAATGGAGAAATATCTACAAAAATATAGATCGCCCATATTAACAAAATAGGAAAAAATACTTAAATAGTCACATTTTAGAAAAAGAAATAGAACATGCTATTAATCAACTCTCTAAGAAAAAATCCCCAGGACCAGATGGATTTATATGTGGATTCTAACAAACATTTAAAGAACAATTGACTCCAATATTATATAAACTAGTTGAAAAAATAAGGAATGAAGGACTCCTACCAATTCCTTTATTACACAGACTTCTTACTGATACCTAAACAATGTAGGATGAAAACAGAGAAAAACAATCTTAAATAAGACATTAGTAAAGAGATTACAGAAAATCACCCCCAGGATAATACAGTACAACCAAGCAGGATTTATATTAGGAATGCAGGGCTGGTTCAATATTAGGAAAACTATTGGCATAATTGACTGTATCAATAACCAGATTAACACAAGTCATATGATTATCTCAATAGATGCAGAAAAAGCATTTGACAAAATGCAACAGTCATTCCTATTAAAACACTAGAAAGTATAATAGAAAGAAATAAATGGAGTTTTTCTTAAAATGATAAGTAGCATCTATTAAAAGACATCAGCAAGCATCAAGTGTAATGGGGATAAACTAGAACCATTCCCATAAGATCAGGGGTGAACTAAGATTGCCCAGTATTACTATTACTATTCAATTTTGTATTAGAAATGTTAGCTTTGACAATAAGAGAAAAAAAGAGAGATTAAAGGAATTAGAGTAGGTTATGAGGAAACCAAAATATGACTCTGCAGATGATATGATTGTATACTTAGGGAATCCTAGAAAATTAACTAAAAACTACTAGAAACAATTCACAACTTTAACAAAATTGAATGATACAAAATAAATCCATATAAATCATCAGAATTTCTCCATATTACCAATAAAGTCCAGCAGCAAGAGATACAAATAAAAATTTCATTTAAAATAACTTTGGATAATATAAAATATTCGGGAGTCTGCCTGCTAAGGAAAAGTCAAGAACTCTATGAACACAATTACAAAGCATTTTCCACACAAATAAAATGAGATCTAATCTCTAGGAAAATATCATGGGTTGCCTCAGCTAATATCTTAAAAAAATAACAATACTACCAAAATTAATCTAGTTACTTGGTTCCATAACAATCATACTCCCAAGAAATTACTTCACAGAGCTAGAAAAAATAACACCAAAATTTTTTTGGAAGAACAAGAGGTCAAGAATTCAAGGACATTAATGAAAAAAATACAAATGAAGGTGGCCTAGCTGTAGCAGACCTAAAACTATATTATAAAGTAGAAGTCATCAAAACCATTTGATACTGGATAAGCATAGTTGATCAGTGGAATAGGTTAGGTTCAGAGGACCAAATTGTCAATGACTATAGTAATTTAGTATTTGACAAACCCAAAGATCCTAGTTTTTGAGATAAGAACTCATTTGACAAAAATTGCTGGGAAAAAAGAAAACAGAAATTAGGCATTGACCCATACCTAACCCCATATGTCAAGATTAGATTCAAATGGGCTCATGATTTAGACATAAAGAATGATATTATAAGAAAATTAGGAGAACAAAGAATAGTTTACCTCTCACATCTGTGGAGAAGGAAGGATTTGTTGCCAAAGAAGAACTTGAGCACATTATTAAATGCAAAATAGATTATTTTGATTATATTGCATTGAAAAGTTTTTGTACAACCAAAAACAATGAAGACAAAATTAGAAGGAAAGCAATAAATTGGGAAACTTTTTTTTTCTTTTTTTTTTACATTCAAGCATTCGGATAAAGGCCTCATTCCTAAAATATATAGAGAACTAATTCAAACTTACAAGAATTCAAGCCATTCTCCAATTGATAAATGGTTAAAGGATATGAACAGGTAATTTTTAAGATGAAAAAATTAAAGCCATTTATAGTCAAATGAAAAGATGTTCTAAATTATTATATTGATCAGAGAAATAAAGATTAAGATAATTCTGTGATATAACTACACACCTTCCAGATTGACTGAAATGACAGGAAAATATATTGATGAATGTTGGAGGGGATGTGGGAAAACTGGGAATACAATGTTGGTGGAA
Organism: Sminthopsis crassicaudata; assembly: GCF_048593235.1. Taxonomy (NCBI): domain Eukaryota; kingdom Metazoa; phylum Chordata; class Mammalia; order Dasyuromorphia; family Dasyuridae; genus Sminthopsis; species Sminthopsis crassicaudata. The sequence continues at coordinate 54,720,409 of NC_133621.1, forward strand.
TTGTGAACTTATTCATTCATTCTGGAGAGCAATTTGAAACTCTGCCCAAAGGGCTATCAAACTATGAATAATATTTAATCCAGCTGTGTTTCTACTAGGCTTGTATCCTAAAGAGATCATAAAGAAGGGAAAGGGATCCACATGTGCAAAAATGTTTGTGGCAGCCCTTTTTGTAGTAACAAGAAACTGGTAACAGTGGATGTCCGGTAATTGGAGAATGGCTGAACAAATTATGATGTATGAATGTTATAGAATATTATAATTGTAAAACAAATGATTAGCAGGATGATATCAGAGAGGCCTGGAGAGACTTACATTTCAATAATAAGTGGAATGCACAGAACCAGAAAATCAATATATACAACAACAGTAAGATTATATGATGATCAATTCTGATGGAAATGGCTATATCAACGATGCTGTGATTCAGACCAGTTCCAATGGTCTTGTGATGAAGAAAGCCTTCTACATCCAATGAGAGGATAGTGGGAACTGAATGTGGACCACAACATAGTACTTTCACTTTTTTTTTTGTTGTTTGCTTTCATTTTATTTTCTTTATCATTTTTTTTCCTTTTGGATCTGATTTTTCTTGTACAGCATGATATTTGTGGAAGTATGTAAAGAGGAATTACACATATTTAATATATAGTGTATCATTTGCTGACTGGGAGAGGCAAAATGAAGGGAAAAATTAGAACACAGGGCTTTTTAGGGGCAAATATGAAAAAATTATCCGTGTGTATATTTTAAAAATAAAAAGCTGTAGTTTAAAAGAAGAAGGCTATTGCAATACAACTAGTGAGGTGGTGAAAACAATAATGGCTATATGAATAGAAATAAAGCAAAGTATAGGAAAGCTATTGTAATAATAGAAGATTTGCTGATACACAAATAGGACAAAGACTTAGAAGATAGCTATAACTATTCAAGGAGGTGAAAGTGGATAGAATCATATAAGGGCTTAGTTAGGAATACCTGTCTTCAAATCTGCTTCAGATTTAGACTAATTGTGGCATCCCAAGCAGATCACTTAACCTCTGTCTGTCTCAATTTCCTTATTTACAAAATGCTAATAATAATAGCACTTATCCTCCCAAAGACTGTTGTCAAGATAAGATGAGATAATTTTTGTATAATACTTTGGCTTTTGTAATTTGATGATGTGATAATGATCTCATCAAGATCACTAAAATTCCAAAAGCCAAGATTAGGCTGCTGAATTGAATATAATCTACTATATCTATAACAGTACTATTTACAATAGACCTAGAAATGTAAGTTAGACACTTATAATTACAATTATCCAACATGTATTTGCAATTACTACCTTTGTGTATACATATACAAGTTTTGGCCCAATTCTTTTTATCCCTGTCTTTGAAAATGGTCTGGGACAGAGGGTCAATGGGAATTCAAAAAATGAATAGACAATCAGGATATAATTAGAATTGCTTGACTGTACAAATCCCACAGAAAATGGGTTGACAATGTTGTTAGTTGCACTCTAATATCACAAAACTCATAACAATTGATTTGCATGCTCGCATGGTAATGAGAAGCAAATATCTATGTAAGTGACAATACCCTAGTCATATGTATATACATAATTAAGTCTTTAGAGACTAGATGTGCATAGAGTACATTGATTTTTCTACTTTAGAAAAAATGCATTCATTGCCCAAACTTATACTTTTGTGTTCACATTTGAATCATAAGCAATAATAAACAAAGAAAATAAGATAAGATTTGATTCTCCCATTTATGCAGAGATTGAATAAAAAATAAAGAAAGAATTATGGAGTAAAACACAAGAAATAGGAATACTGAAACTGAACATTTATAGTTTTTAATTGATGAGCCTTTGAAGCAATGAAAACTTCTCAGATCTTTAGAATTTTAGAAGAGAAAGCTACTTTCAAAGTAAGTAAGGATCCTCCTACTACTTTTATAAGAGATTTTGTCTTACTTGGCCCATGACTCTTATCTCTTTTCATCTTCATTCCTAAACGTTGGCCTAAAGAACTTGAAAATAACTTTGAAATGTCCACCCCATCAAGAGATTCTAAGAGTTTTCCATCTGTCCTTGCCTATGAACCAAATATCATGGGATTTGGATGTAGTTCCTGTTGCTTCAAATGCATTATTCTAATTCCAGCAGTTTTCTGAGAGTTGTTTTGAGTCCTATCACCTCAATATATTTATCAACAAATGTTATTTGCAATGAAAGGACTAGGTATGTGGCTTTTGATTTCATTGATGAGAGAAGGAAGGAAACAAACATTTATTAGGCACCTACTCAAAGTCAGACACTGTGCTAAGAACATTTGTGAATATCATCTTATTGAATCCTTACTGCACCATAATAAAAAAGGTTTAGCCTCATTTTACTGTTGAGGAAACTGAAACAGAAGTTTAATTATCTATCCAAGATCAAACAGCTAGTATCTAAGGCAGTATTTGAACCTGATCTTTCTGACTCCATGAGCAAAATGTCATAGCAGATAAAGACTCATTATTCTAAGTTCAAATCTTTCCTTAAATACTTCCTAACTGTGTCATCTTGGAGAAATCACTTAAGACTGCTTTAGTTTATTAATTTATAAATTGAACTACTCATATCTTTGGCAAGAAAATAACAAGAAGAGTCATGAAGAGTTAAATGTGATTGAAAAAGAATTGAATAAGAACAATTTCCTTACTTCTGACTTAGTATTATATTGACTGCCTTTGTGGAACTCCTGCATGAATAAACTCTCTCTACAAATGCATGTTGGGAATTTTAATGTCAGAGTTCTTTACTTGGAATGGAAGCTCAGGTAATTTCTTTAAATGACAAGTAGGTCAGTGTTAGTGCAGATGCAGCATTTAGATTTAGAAATATAATATATAATGCCCCTGACTGGTCCTTTCACAAGAATTACTAATTCTAATAAAATACTCTTCATCCTAAATGATCACATTAAGTCACTCAAGATTTATGCAATGGTGATTAGCATTCCTGAAGCTGACAGCTTTTTGCAAATAATAATAAGGTACGATACTGCAAAAGCACATGTCCAGAAGATATAGAGTACTAGATTTCAAACTAGAAGTTACTTCAGAGGTTTACATAAAAACTCTTCATTTTCCAACTGAAGTAGTATAATCCAGAGAATTTTGGTGACTTTCTCAAGATATCAATCAACCATCAAATACTTATTAAGCACTTACTACATGCTTTATATTAGGTATTGGAGATACAAATAAAACAGTTCCTACTTGACAATGCTAATTTGGAGAAAGACAATCATTTATATAAGCTTATCCAAAATGCATATGAAAAGAATAAATCTGTAGCAATCAAATGCAAGGTTTGAAAGGGAATGTAGTAGCATTTGAGGAGACCAGACTCCAAGTAAAAGATGGTACTTGGGCTACATTTTGAGGTAAGAGGAGAAGCAGTTTTAGAGTTAAGAATAAAATTCAGGTGCCTCACCCCAAAATCTAATACATTCTATTGACTCCCCAAGCCAGGATCTAATCAAAATAGTCAAAAAAGTTAGCCACAATTTGTTTATGGCAGTTCATTTTTTTTCCTTATCAGTATCCATCTTTCTTGAAGAAAATCAGCATCCTTAAGGCTTTGTTACCTGATAATGATAATCACTCTCTGATTGAGGAAGAAATGTGTTCCTATTTAGGAGATACAGGTTACTATTGTCCATTGAAAATTGGAATCACTGAAGCTCTTTTTGTTTTATTTGTTTTAATTTTCAGTTATCAAGAGTTTTTGTTCCCCTCTCATGTCTCCCTATAAAAAATGAAAAAAAAATCTTTTTAGAAAATAAGCAGCATCAGATAAAACAGATTCCCTCAGAAAGTCCTAAAATTCACTTCTAGTTCTGCATATTAGGTCACAATCTCTCAGTTAGAAGGCAGGTACCGTTATTTATCATTGGTCCTCTGAAATCATTGTAGGTCTTTGCAATGACTAAAATTTTTAATTCTTTCAAAACTTTTTCTTTCTTTTAGTATTAATGTTATAAGAACAGTTCTTATATTTATGGTCTCTTACTCTTCAAAGATACCAATAAAGAGGACTTTCCCCTCCCTCTACCATCAAAATGTACCTGCTAATCCCCTTTTATTTCTCGTTTACACTTGCTAATCTGTTCAATTCAATGAATATTTATTAAATACATATTTATATTAAATATCTGATATCTAGGTAGCATAACAGATAGAGTGCCAGGCTGGTGACAAGAAGGCTTATCTTTTTGAGTTCAATTCTGGCTTTAGATACTTACCAATTGGGTGACCCTGAGAAAGCCACTTAACCCCATTTGCCTTGGCTTCCTCATCTATAAAATGAACTAGGGAAGAAATAGCAAACCAATTCAGTATCTTTGCCAATAAAGTCCAAGTGGGGTTACAAAGAAGTACATATGACTGAAACAAGTGAACAAACAACAACAAAATACCTACAATATACATTGCTCTATTCTAGGCTGTATGGATACAAAACCCAGTCCCAGTCTTAATATATATATATATATATATATATATATATATATATATATATATATATATATATATATATATATATATATATATATATATATGAATTCTACTTGGATGATAAAATAAGTACACAAATAAATATAAAGTAGATACAAAGCAAGACAGAATAATTTTAAGAGGGATGGAGGGCTAGTATCTGGATCAAGAAAGTGTGAATAAGTAGGTATAATAATAGGAATAATAGCTGAAGAGTAATCTTTATCAGGCAACTAATACATTTGTATTTTATTAACTTGTTAAAACAATGACAAAAGGGATATTAATATTTGCAGTTTAATAAGAGGGAAATATTTCAGGGTTGCATAGGAGTCTTCTGAAAGTGTACAACATTATAATTTATTTCTTAACAGGGAAAGTTATACATTTTCCTTTAGGGGTATGATAATTATTAAAGTCACATCTATTTTGATTCAAAAAGAAAAGATTGTCTGATAAAGCTCATAGTTCATTCATTGTAGTTCATTCCTATATTGATTTTCCAAGTTTTGGAATGAAAGTTACGAATAAGAAGCTGAGAAGTGAAGGATTATTATCTCTTCCAAATAATCACAATTAAAAAAAAAAATTGGTGACTGTTTGGCTTCTCTTGATTCTTGTAGATCCATGAGTACAGGACTTATATATATAAATACCTTGAACTTGGAGATAGAATGAAGTGATTTTAGGAAAAACTTAATAATGACAAACAAAACACTTCAGGATTGAAGTTGAACTTTTCTATATAAGTTCAAATAGATACCTTTCAGAAAGCTTATAAAGAGAGGGGTCAGATAAAACAAGAAAAGCCATGCAAAAGTTTTAAGTTTTATGATCACAATATCACATTGAAACTAAATGAATGATTATTTTGTTAATATTATTTTCCCCCAAATTCATTTGATCTTTGATTGCTATGCAATCAAAGCTGTGTTTTGTTAAAAGATCTGGCAAGAAGTTATCAGTATGTTGGGTGGAACTTTTGTGATAAGCTTGTCAGAAGACATTGACAAGACTAGTATAGTCTGAGAAGGCATGGCTGAGTTTCAATCAGCATTTTAGAGGAAGTCCCCACATTGCCACATTGGAGAATTGCAGTATACAGGATAACATTGCCAAACACAATGGTTTATTGCACGTCTCCCATCTCTTCCCACCTTCAAGATGTGATACTCTCATATCTTAATATTTTGAAAGTATATTAGTTTTCAAGTGTTAGAAAAGCAAAACAAAATATGGTTACCATAAATCTATTGGTGTGATGTGTTCATTTAAATTAAATGTGTGAAAAAATATTTTATTACTGAGATATTTTAAAGCACATTACTTATTAACTTATTTTTACCAGTACTATAGGATTTTATTTTATAGTATTATTTTTTTAATCACACATATTTTCAACAGTGTAAAGAATTCCTTCCTGATAAGTAATTCCAAACTTCCCCTACCAATGTAGAGAAGCATTTTCTCTGCAATTAGAATATTACAGAGTTTTCTACAGACCCATGCAGGGTCATATATGTCAGAGGTGCAAGTTGTATCTGGGTCTTGCTGAATCTGAAGCAAATTATTTCTTTTGCACCATGCTGGATCATATGATTTATAGGTGTAAAATATTTTATCCCTTTCACTCTTTTCAAATATTTTATATCTCCAATTCATATCCTGTCATCTTAAATAAAACATAACACACTACATCTTCCTATTTTATTTAGTTTCCCATACATTATTCTTTATTTTGCTTACCCCAAGCTATAGCTATGAACCTTGATGGATGACTACCATCTCTTATACTTTTTTGTATCACTAACAGAATATAAGAAAATTTGAGATATGTTGAGTAGGCACTCAGTAAATAGTTGATGAATAAAGGAAAAGAAAAACTAATTTATTTCTAATGATTCCCAAATTATGAACTTAATCATGTATTTTCAGAGTAGAAGCACATTATATCCTAGATTAATTTCATTCTATAATAGATGCCAATGGAAAAAACAGAATCTCTCTTAGAAGAACTCTTTTAATGCTTTCTCTTTATTCAAAGGAGGTAATCAGTGTGGTCAGATAATAGACATTTGTCGTAAAAAAGATTCTCCCCCAAACCACAATAATATAAATGCACAACAGTGGTATGCTTTATCCCAAAACTTACATTAAGATCTATGCAGTCAATTGTCTTCTATTCAGATCACTTTCTGCAGCTTGGCAGGGAAATTGGTTATTCTGAACATTCTCATATATATTCTGAAGCTCTTGAGGATCAATTTCAGTTAATGCTGAATGGTATAATTTCTTACTACCTCTTGGGCTCTACTCTAGGCTAGGGTATTATATTGTGTCATAGGGGAGAAAAAGAGAAGATATTTTGAAAGAAAGAATATGCTTAACTTTTCCTAAAGACCAATTTCATTATGAGAAATTTAGGCCTTTTTTAAATTATATATATATATATATATATATATATATATATATATATATATATATATATATATATATATTTATAATATTATCCCTTGTATTCATTTTTCCAAATTATCCCCCCCTCCCTTTATTCCCTCCCCCCGATGACAGGCAATCCCATACATTTTACATGTGTTACAATATAGTCTAGGTACAATACATGTGTGTGAATATCATTTTCTTGTTGCACAATAAACATTAGAGTCTGAAGGTACATGCAACCTGGGCAGACAGATATTAGTGCTAACAATTTACATTCACTTCCCAGTGTTTCTTCTCTGGGTGTAGCTACCTCTGTCCATCATTGATCAACTGGAAGTGAGTTGGATCTTCTTTATGTTGAAGATTTCCACTTCCATCAGAATACATCCTCATACAGTATTGTTGTTGAAGTATACAGTGATCTTCTGGTTCTGCTCATTTCACTCAGCATCAGTTGATTTAAGTCTCTCCAGGCCTCTCTGTATTCCTCCTGCTGGTCATTTCTTACAGAGCAATAATATTCCATAACTTTCATATACCACAATTTACCCAACCATTCTCCAACTGATGGACATCCATTCATCTTCCAGTTTCTAGCTACTACAAAAAGAGCTGCCACAAACATTTTGGCACATATATGTCTCTTTCCGCTCTTTAGTATTTCTTTGGGATATAAGCCCAGTAGTAGCGCTGCTGGGTCAAAGGGTATGCACAGTTTGATAACTTTTTGAGCATAATTCCACATTGCTCTCCAGAATGTCTGGATTCTTTCGCAACTCCACCAGCAATGTATTAGTGTCCCAGTTTCCCCACATCCCCTCCAACATTCATCATTATTTGTTCCTGTCATCTTAGCTAATCTGACAGGTGTGTAGTGGTATCTCAGAGTGGTCTTAATTTGCATTTCTCTGATCAGTAGTGATTTGGAACACTCTTTCATGTGAGTGGATATAGTTTCAATTTCTTCCTCTGAGAATTGTCTGTTCATATCCTTTGACCATTTATCAATTGGAGAATGGTTCGGTTTCTTATAAATTAGGGTCAGTTCTCTATATATTTTGGAAATGAGACCTTTGTCAGAACCTTTGTTTTTAAAAATATTTTCCCAATTTGTTACTTCCCTTCTAATCTTGTTTGCATTAGTATTATTTGTACAGAAACTTTTTAGTTTGATGTAATCAAAATCTTCTATTTTGTGATCAATAATGATCTCTAGTTCTCCTCTGGTCATAAATTCCTTCCTCCTCCACAGGTCTGAGAGGTAGATTATCCTCTGTTCCTCTAATCTATTTATTATCTCCCTCTTTATGCCTAAATCATGGATCCATTTTGATCTTATCTTGGTATATGGTGTTAAGTGTGGATCCATATCTAATTTCTGCCATACTAATTTCCAGTTTTCCCAATGGTTTTTTCCGAATAATGAATTTTTATCCCTAATGTTGGTATCTTTGGGTTTGTCAAAGATTAGGTTGCTATAGTTGTACCCTTTTTTGTCCTTTGTATCTAATCTGTTCCACTGATCTACTGGTCTATTTCTTAGCCAATACCAAATGGTTTTGGTGACTGCTGCTATATAATATAGCTTTAGATCAGGTACACTTAGACCACCTTCCTCTGACTTTTTTTTTTCATTAGTTCCCTTGCAATTCTCGACCTTTTATTCTTCCATATGAATTTTGTTGTTATTTTTTCTAGGTCATTGAAATAGTTTCTTGGGAGTCTGATTGGTATAGCACTAAATAAATAGATTAGTTTGGGGAGTATTGTCATCTTTATTATATTCGCTCGGCCTATCCAAGAGCACTGAATGTCTTTCCAATTATTTAAATCTGACTTTATTTTTGTGGCAATTGTTTTGTAATTTTTCTCATATAATTCCTGACTTTTCTTTGGTAGATATATTACCAAATATTTTATACAATCGACCATTATTTTGAATGGAATTTCTCTTTGTATCTCTTGCTGTTGCATTTTGTTAGTGATATATAAAAATGCCGAGGATTTATGTGGATTTATTTTGTATCCTGCCACTTTGCTGAAATTTTGAATTATTTCTAGTAGCTTTTTAGCAGAGTCTTTGGGGTTCTCTAAGTATACCATCATGTCATCTGCAAAAAGTGATAGTTTAATTTCCTCATTTCCTACTCTAATTCCTTGAATCTCTTTCTCAGCTCTTATTGCCGAGGCTAGTGTTTCTAGTACTATATTGAATAGTAATGGTGATAGTGGGCAACCTTGTTTCACTCCTGATCTTACTGGGAAAGGTTGCAGTTTATTTCTATTGCATATTATGCTTACTAAAGGTCTTAAATATATGCTCCTGATTATTCTAAGGAATAGTCCATTTATTCCTATACTCTCAAGAGTTTTTAGTAGGAATGGATGTTGAATTTTGTCAAATGCTTTTTCTGCATCTATTGAGATGATCATATGGTTCTTATTAATTTGATTATTAATATGGTCAATTATATTAATAGTTTTCCTAATATTAAACCAGCCCTGCATTCCTGGAATAAATCCTACTTGATCATAGTGTATTATCCTGGAGATGATTTTCTGAAGTCTTTTTGCTAATATCTTATTTAAGATTTTAGCATCAATATTCATTAAGGAGATTGGTCTATAATTTTCTTTCTCAGTTTTCGATCGACCTGGTTTAGGTATCAGTACCATGTCTGTGTCATAAAAGGAGTTTGGTAGGACTCCTTCATCCCCTATTTTTTCAAATAATTTATATAACATTGGAGCTAATTGTTCTTTAAATGTTTGGTAGAATTCACATGTGAATCCATCTGGCCCTGGGGATTTTTTCCTGGGGAGTTGATTAATAGCTTGTTCTATTTCTTTTTCTGAAATGGGACTATTTAAGCAATTTATCTCCTCCTCTGTTAATCTAGGGAGAATTTAGGCCTTTTCTGCAGTCATACTCTGGAATTACTGGAAAGAACAGAGAAAAGTGCTATGTAAACATGAGCCATTATTAATAACTCAAATGGAGAGCAGAGAGAATGACATTTAAAATATTTTTTACAGGTGGAATGATGTATTGTAAAAAGGTCCGAATCCATAGTCTCTTTGTACCTGGGCTCTGCCACCCAGTAGCTATAGGATAAGCAATACTGGACATAAAACTCTTTTGGCCTTTAGGGGTGTGAGATTGAATATTCTGTTAAGTAGACCAGTGTATGTATGGATGTATGTGCACGTGCACGTGAAGGTGTATGTGTGAATTTTTCTTTGGGCTATTGTACCTTTTATTTTTGTGTCTTTTTTTTTCATCTCTTTGAGATGAAACAGCATGGAATAATGGATAAATGGCCTGAGTGAAAGCCAAGAAGATCTAGCTTTAAATCTTTATTCAACCACATAGAAATTGTGTCTTCATAGGTGATTTACTTAAACTTCCTGAGCATCAGCTTCCTGATCTATAAAATGGTACATTTTGTAATTACCTCACAAACTTACTATGAGGTTATGTAAAGTGCTTTGCAATACTTAAAATGTTATAAAATTTCACTTATTGTTATTATTTCAGTATCCACCATGTACCAGAAGTACAAAGTAAGAGGCCAAACTATTAATAACACTTTGATGTCCTTTGCCCAGTATTTGTCCCCTTAACTATGTGACTATTCTTATTACTGTGAATAACAATCCTCTATTTTTCAGATTTAGTTTACTTGATCTTCTAACAATACACACAGAGTTCATTTTTATTATGTACAAGAAGTCTTGCCAATGTGATAAGGCCTGAGAGAACTTGGACCCTTTTGGCATAGCCTTACTAGATTCTGAGTCATTTCTATATAATGATGAAGCAATAGAGAAGAAATATATTGGAGAAAATGCCAAAGATTAAAACTTGGCTTTTCCCAAAAATCTTGAAACTTAGAAATCTCTATGGAATATTATTATTGCCTAGTTGTAAAAATATAATTGGGAAACTATGCATGTGTATATATATGCACAAACACATATATACACATGTATATAAATATAATTGCATATCCATACACAGTCATGCACATGCAAATGCATACATGTCCATATGCATATGTACACACATGTACATGTATATAGAACTATATGTATATGCAGATAGGTATGTATATGTGTGCATATATATATATGCATATATATATTTATAATATTAAATAGTATATTGATATGCTTTTAAAGTAGAGCAATATAGACTATTTTTCTGAATATGTTTGCCATAGCTGTCATAGATATTTGTAGAAAAGTCAAATGAAATCTAAATTTTACTTCTAATATACCCCATAACTATTTTTCTTCAAAAAGTAAAATTATTATAATAATATTTGCATTATCTTCCTCACATAATCATGAGGAAAGAACTTTGCAAATCTTAAACTACAATTTAAAACATTAGTGTATCCATTTTGCAGATAAAAACAGAGATATAGGAAAATTAAGGGACTTGCTTATGGTAATCCAATTGGTAAGTGTTACCACCAAATTCAGAACTCAGGTTTTCTGATGTTAAGATCATTATTCTTCTTCCTATAACATTCTGTTATCAACAAAAGAGACGTTTTATAGAGTGTATAGATTGCTTGGTTTTGAAGTAATGAAAATATTAGTTTCTAATCCTACCTAAGATAGCTTTTCTTTGCATGATCTTGGGGGGAATTACTTTAATAATTTCTTTCTTGGTTTCCTCATCTATAAATTTAGGGTGATGGACTAGATGGATAGCCTCTAAGATGTTTCATATCTCTCAATCTCTGTTCTCATGAACATTTTCTCAAAAGAATCATAGTACTAGATTCAGAAAATAATCTCAGTTTGTGGAGTTACTGTAAGGTGGTGATCTCTTTCTCTGTCTCTGTCTCTATCTGTCTCTTTTTTTCTCTCTAAGTTAGGGTCTGAATAATGGGCATTACAAATTAATTTATTCATGTCTTTAGTTGATTTTCCAACAAAATAAAGGAATACATGTATTTAATAAACATTTCTGGAAAAAAATCAAATATACTTGCTCATGTGTTTATGAAAACTTTTACATATGAAAATATGGTGAATATTCCACTATAGTCTTGTAATATTCCAAATTATTTGACTACCCCATCCAAAATGATAGATTACAATCCATCTATGCCTGCTCAATCTGTATGATTTTTCTTGACTTTCTATAAGCTAACAACGGAATTCTGCTTTTTGAGGTTGGAGTTTTGTTTTTGATTTTGTTTTTTAGATATCCACATTACAAGGATCTCAGTGGAAGATGTAGATTGTTCATAGATTATTCCCATCATCTATGTGATTATTCTATCATCTTTATGGATCATGAATAAATTTGTGCTGCATTTCAGTCTCTGTCTGACTACCATATATTTTTCTTTTGGAGGCACTCATTTTCAATTTTTTTGAAAGTTGTTTGAGAACTTATCTTTATACAGTGTCACTGAAAGAATTATGGTTTTAAAAATACAAACCTTTTGCTCTAAGTCACTATTGATCAGAAAAAGCCAATTAAGACAACTCTGAGATACCATTATATATCTCTCAGATTGCTTAAGATGACAGGAAAAGAAAATGACAAATGTTTGAGGGGATGAGGGAAAACTGTGACACTAATACATTGTTGATGCAGTTATGAACTGATGCAACCATTCTGGAGAGGAATTTGGAACTATTTCCAAAAAGCTGCGAAATGTGCACATTTCAAAATGTGCATAGCCTTTGATCCAGCAGTGTCTCTACTGGATCTGTATCCTAAAGAGATCTTAAAAGAGGGAAAGGGACCCACATGTGCACAAATGTTTGTGGCAGCCCTCTTTGTAGTGGCAAAGAACTTGAAACTGAATGGATGCCCATCAGTTAGAGAGTGGCTGAATAAGTTATGGTATAGGAATGTTATAGAATATTATTGTTCTAAAAGAAACACTCAGCAGGATGATTTCAGAAAGGCCTGGAGGGAATTACATGAACTGAAATTAAGTGAAGTGAATAGAACCAGGAGATAATTGTACACAGCAACAGCAATGATGGACTCTTTTCAACAATGAGGTGATTCAGACCAGTTCCATTGATCTTGTGATGAAAAGAGACATTTGCACTCAGAGAGAGGATTATGGAACTGAGTGTAGATCACAGCAAAGTATTTTCCATCTTTTTGTTTTTTATTTACCTGCATTGTGTTTTCTTTCTCATTTTTTTCTTTTTTTTTTGATCTGATTTTTCTTATGCAGCATAAATTTGAAAATATGTATAGAAAAATTGTACAAAGTTAACATATATTGGGTTACTTGCTGTCTAGGGGGGAGTAGAGGAAAGAGAGGGGAAAATTTGGAACACAAAGTTTTACAAGGATGAATGTTGAAAATTATCTCTGCATATGTTTGAAAATAATAATAATAATAAAATACGAATCTTTGTTTAAGGAGAAAACATGGGATTATTTAAATAATTTTGAAATTTCCTACAGTCAATACAGTCCATTCTCCTCCTATTATTAATCCATTAATATTAATCCTCAATTATTAATCCATGTCATTGTTCATTTGCAATGTCTTTCCAAGTTTTTTATTAATATCTACATACATTTGTAAATAGATACAGGGAAGAATATGTTCTTTAGGTCAGAAATCTGAGGCACTTTTGCTAATTTTTTTTCTGCATGGCTCCTTAATCCAAACTCTGTGAATGGCTATTAATATCATTTTGGAGGTACTGTAATGTTCTGGAACTTAAGGAATAATCTCAATATCTAAAGTTTATAATAGTATCTGATGGAGTTTACTGTTCATCAGAAATTCAACTTGCATTCTGCATGGGATATTTTTCATGACAGCAATGCATAGTTTTAGAAATAATGACTCATTTTATTTTTTACCTTTCTTTATATTACTAAGAAAACATTGTTAAATGGTAATGTCTCTGGTATATTTTAAAGAATATTATAAAATTTTGTATAGTTCATGAAACAGATCCTGTGAGAGCTTGAATTTTAAGGTAGGAATCTGCCAAATAATGCCACTAGAATTATGATATCTCTCTATCTTTTATTCATTTGTATAAAGGAGAATGTGTGGTACAATATGGGATGTCTCTTGTAACATTTTTATAGTTTTTCTAAAATATATTTTTTGTTGTTTAGTCATTTTCATCAGTTTGTCTTTTTGTGATGTCATTTAGAGTTTGCTTGGCAAACATTCTGGAGTTGTTTGCCATTTCCTTCTCCAGCTCCTTTCATAGATAAAGAAACTAAGGCAAATGGGGTTTAGTGACTTGCTTAGGGTTCTGTAACTAATACATTTCAGAGACCAGAGTTAAACTAAACTCTTCCTGACTCCAGACCTGGCATTCTATCTGTTCATATCTAGCTAATTCCTCCCTCTGAATGATCTTATCAATGATGACATCCATAATGTATAGATTATTGCTATGAAAATTTGTAGAAATAACAAGAAACTTGTGATTTCATTGGAATTTAGAACTCTCTGTAGTGCGGAAATTCCCTGTGCTGGTAGAAGTTGACACCTCTCTCTAATCAGTTTCAGAAAGTTGTGTGAGCACTGAGTGGTAGTGGGACTTTCTTTGATCCAATAGTATGTATGCCTCACAGGTGAGACATGGAATCATTCCTTCCTGACTCAAAAGCCACTCTTCTATCCTTTATGCCCAAGTCTCTCCTATAGTTAGAAAAGCACACAAATAGATTACTAATTATTTATGTTTACTTTTTTTCTATTTTCTATTTAGATCCAAGTTTATTTCATGCTTTGATTTTACTTATAGATATTTAAACACCTAGTCCCTTCAAAATTGCATCATTTATAATAAATGCCAGTAATTGCTTTATCTGGCTACTTTTCTTATGTTTATTTTCATTTGAGTCATTTCTTTATCTCATAATCATATCTGTTAGTGTCCAGATATACTGGCTTCACTGTTCGTGATGGTGAAAATTTATTTCAATGATTTTGCAGATCTTTTCTATCATGCATCTTCTTTTTAATTTTAATCTGAAAAATCAAGGTGATGACTTTGCCTCTTCATAGTGGGGTGTTTTCTTCAAACTTTTAAAATGTATAATTTACTTTTACCTTTTTCTGCAATTTGAGAGATACTAATGCTCATAATTTTCCATATCCACCTTATTAAAAATGTACAAATTTATAATCTAAACTAGTTAAACCCTTGGAATATGTATTTTTCCACTTGGCAAATAAGTTGTGATGCCAAAGGCGGTTTTTAGGTTCTTTTGGTAATATCCATGTTATGGTAATTGATTTATATTGGTTAGCCTTCTATTGGGTTTGACTAGGATTTCCTCAATTTAGTTCTTAATTTTTACATCCACAAATATTTTAAGTAAGTCAGATTTAAATTGTTTTGATATTATATATGGGATGCAAAATATATTTTGGAGGGGGTAAGTGGAAAGAATATAAAAAAGATGTAATTTATAAATTTTTTTCATTTCCTTTTTTTATTAGGTGGGATTATGAGATTGAATTTGCTTCATGATAAGTTCTTTACCAAATAATTTTGAAAATAAGAATTAGAATCTCCCAGAAAATAAGAATCCTTCAAAATTTTACTTGCTAGTTATCTTTGTTTTAAGCAATTGCTTTAGATCCTCATCCCCACTCCTCCCCTCCAGACCTCCAAGGATGAATGCACATGAAATTGATAGTAATGAAAAAAGTGAAGTTACAGCATGCAAGTAAACCATTCCAGCTGTTTTTATCACAGCTGTACCTGCAGCAATGCAGCTTTTCTCATCTTAATGAAGATATTCATGAAATGCCAAGAGAGAAAGTGACATGACATTATTGCTTTCATGGTATTACATTAAGCTTGAAGGCATGGAAAATACCATTTATATCCTTTTTCAAAGAACAGAATGAACCTAGAATGACAGAGAGAATGCTGAGCAAATGTTTGTAATCAATTTTATTCCATAAGAGTGAATTAAAGTACTAGGGCTGTTGCAGACACATTAACCAAATGTCTTACTTTTAATAGCTATCCTTACAGATATGTTGAATATTTCATTCTCTAGCATTTTCTTTATTACTTCTTTTTGAAGGAGTTATTGTTAATGTTTTGGAACAGAAAACAATATGAGAATGTAGAGGGGAGATGTTTTCCAATTGGATGAGCTGTTAGCTGAGTTTTCTACTATGTGTTAAAAACAATAGTTTGTTTGAAATACCAGAAATGTTTTTCATCTTGTCCAAGTAGGGATTTGTGTGTCTGTATGTGTGTGTGCACATGTCCCTTGAAATGCCTTAACCTCGAAAATTCCATTTCTTAGCCAAAACTTTGGATTTCAAAATACTATCAGTTCTTTTAAATGTTAGCAGGATTTAAAAACAGAGGAAGGGAAAGTGATATTTATGTCCAATGTCTTGAGCTTGCTAAAAAAAGCAAATTTCATCCAACCTTTTCAGATCATCAATAAACTCACAATGTGGCTGTGTGAACCCTCGCTAGTTACCTATGATGACAAAGAGATAGAGAAAAGAGTCAGCAATATACTTTCTCAATCAGAATGATGTGCACTTGGGAAGGTGGGACGGAAGAAGGAAGGAATGAAGAAAGAAAGGGAAGGAAGAGAGAGAAAGAAGAGGAAGGGAGATTATAAGAACTCAGAATGTAAAAGAAAGCATAAAGTACTTCCTAGAAGCAGACAGGGAGCCCAATAAGTGATTTCATTTATCTTACCCCATTTTCATTTCCTCTTGTGGGATGAGAGGATGTATTCTTAACTCAGCAAATTCAATATTTATTCTGTCTCTTTAAAATATGTTTGTTAAATAAAGATACATATAAACAGATATAGAAAATAATCACTGCCTTCCGTGGAATATAGATGGTTCACATTCCCTTCCTTGACTAAACCACAAAAATATAAAGCTGTAAGGACTCATTTTAAAAGACAATATATGCCCAACTAATGGGAAATGGCTAAGTGATTAATGCTGTATAAATATAATGTTATATTGTACTTGCAAGAATGAAGAATAAGGGGAATTTAGACAGATATAGGAAGTCTCATAAAACCAAAGTGAAATTTAACCTGTGTAAATTTATTAAGTGCTTCTTCAATAGTCTCCTTGTCAACTAAGAAACTATTTTCTTTCACCCCTAAATTCTAGATTCTAACAAGAAACTATGTTCAAATCAGTATTGCATTACTTTCTGTATTGAGAAGGTCATTTTTTTTTTCTCCTAAAGAACCACTTATATGCCCCTCTCTAGCTATCACTTATGTTTGTTGTTTTCTAGCTAAATTGTAAATTATTTGTGGGAAAAACCTGTCTTTGCTTTTATACTGGTATATCCAAGAATTTTTACACAATGATTGGTGCCTAGCAATCACTTCATTTCATAGAGAAGGTTTTTAAAAGTACTTTAAGAATGATAAAGTTTTTCATGTCACCTCATTTGATCCTCACAAAAACTTAGGAGTTAGATACTATTATCATGACCATTAGACAGATGACACAGCCTAAACAATCAGGAATTAAGTGATTTGTCCAGGATTAAAAGTATCTGAGGTTGAATTTGAACTCAGATCTTCTGGACTCCAGGTACAGTACTATATCCACCAAGATGCCTGTTTATATGAATCAATTAAAAAAAATTGTATCAAGTACTATATCATGGGTAAGGGACAAATAAACCAAATCTTTAGTGGCAACAACACTGTAAATAAAGGTGACAAAAGTTGGATGAAGTGAAGGATGTCAATTTTCAAATAACAAAGCAAATATTCACATGCACCTCTGATTTGAGAATTGTTGTTCCACAAAATTGGAAAGTTCCATATCATTGATTATAATCAAACAAAAAAGAAATGTTTATTTACTCTTTTCAGAAAATATATTTTGTATGAGAATTTTTTCCTTTGGAAGTGTAGGAAGATTGTGCTGTGTCAAAAGAAAATATACAAATAATATGATAAAAAGATAAATGACATGACAATGTGATTTCTATGAAACCTGGAGCCTAATACAATTGTGCTGAATTGCAGGATTCTTCAGGGCAAGGTTTTATCTCATTTATTCTTTGTACCGCTAGTGACCAGCACAGTGTAGATCTAAACAAATGAAAAAGGAGCTACAAAAGCTCACTGAAGAAAATAGTCCCTTAAAAGTTAAAATTGAGCAAATGGGAGCTAATAGCTTTATGAAAAATCAGGAAACAATAAAAACCAAAAGGATGAACAAATAGATATTAAATATTTCATTAGAAAAACAACTGCCCTGGACAATAGATCTAGGAGAGGTACTTTTAAAATTGTTAGACTATCTGAAAGCCATGATAAAAAAAAAATCTAGATATCATCTTTCAAAAAATTATCAAGGTAAATTTCCCTTTTATTCTACAACTAGAAGGTAAAATAAAAATTTAAATAATACACAGACCACCTTCAATAAGAAATCTAAAATGAAAACTCTCAGAAATATTATAGACAAATTCCAGAACTCCCAGGTCAAGAAGAAAATATTGCAAATAGCCAGAAATAAACAATTCAAGTATCTTGGAATCACAGTAAGTATAACACAAAATTTAGCAGCTTCTATGTTAAAATATTGAAGAACATGAGATATGATATTCCTGAGGGCAAAAAAAAATTAGGATTATAACCAAGAATCACCTACCCAGCAAAACTGAGTATAATTCTTTAGGGCAAAATGAATATTCTATGAAATAAAGAACTTTTAAGGATTCTTGATGAAAAGACCAGATTTGAATGGAAAATTTGACTTTCAAATACAAGACTAGAGAAGCATAAAAAGGCAAATAAGAAAGGGAAATAAGAGACTTAATAAAGATAAAATATTCATATTCTTACATGGGAGATGATATTTGTAACTCCTAAGAACTTTCTCATTATTAGAGCAGTTAGAAGGAGTCTATATAGATAAAGTAAATAGTTATTAGTTGACTATGAAGGGATGATATCTAAAAAAAAATAAAATCAAAGGGTAAGAGAGGAATATACTAGAAGAATGAGAAAGGGAGAGGTAAAATGAGCTTAATTATCATACATAAAAGAGTCAAGTAAAAGCTTTTACATTGGAGGGAGAGGGGGGAAATGAGGCATAGTGAATCTTACTATCATCAAAATTGACTAACAATCATCGATTAGGAATAGAAATTTTTTTTAGATCATCCTCTCATAGTCAATCTATGACATCTATGTCCTCTGTCTATACATAGTCCTTTTAAGTACTCTAATAATTATAAAATTCTTAGAATTTATAGTTGTCATCTTGGCACATAAAAATACAAACAGTTTAACCCTTATGATTCCTTTTTTGAGTCCTTATGATTCCTTTTTCATATTTACCTTTTTGTGCTTTTCTTGAGTCTTCTGTTTAAATGTCAGATTTTTCTATTCAGCTCTGGTCTTTTCATCAGCAACAAACATATTTGTACAGTTATCTTGTTGCACAAGAAAAATTAGGTCAAAAAGAAAAAAAATGAAAAAGAAAATTAAAGCAAATCAAAACAAAAAGAGTGAAAATGCTATGTTGTGGTCCACACTTAGTTCCCACAGTCCTCTATCTAGGTCTAAATGGCTCTCTTTATCACAAGAACATTGAAACCAGCCTGAATTATCTCATTGTTGCAAAAGCAATGTCTATCAAAATTGATCATTATATAATCTTGTTGTTGCCATATACAATGATCTCCTGGTTCTGTGCATTTCACTTCAAATCAGTTTCTGTAAGTCTCTCCAGGCCTCTCTGAAATCATCCTGCTGATTATTTCTTATAAAACAACAATATTCCATGGCATTCATATACCATAACTTATACAGCCATTCTTGAACTGATGGGCATCCACTCAAAAAGGACTGCCACAAACATTTTTGCACATGTGGGTCCCTTTCCTTCATTTAAAATCCCTTTGGAATGCAAGAGAAGTGTACATTTCTATTATAATATAGAATATTAATGGTGATAGTAGTTGAACCTTGTTTCACCCCTGATCTTATTGGGAATGGTTTTAGTTTGTCCCCATTATATATGATGCTTGCTGATGGTTTTAAATAAGTGCTATTGATCATTTTAAGGAAAACTCCATTTATTGCTATACTCTCTAGTGTCTTTAATAGGAAAAGATGTTGAATTTTATCAAATGGTTTTGATAAAACCTATTGAGATAATCTATTGAGATAATCATATGATTTTTGTTAGTTTGGTTAGTGATGTAGTCAATTATTCTAATGGTTTTCCTAATATTGAACCATCCCTGCATTCCTGGTACAAATCTTACTTGGTCATGGCTCATTATCCTGGGGATGACTTTCTGTAATCTTTTTTGCTAATATTCTATTTATGATTTTTCCATCAATATTCATTAGGGAGATTGGTCCATATTTTTCTTTCTCTGTTTTCATCCTATATGGTTTAGGTATCAGCACCATATCAGTGTCATAAAAGGAATTTGGCAGGAGTCCTTTCCCTGTTTCTTCAAATAGTTTGCATATTACAGGAATTAATTGTTCTTTTAAATGTTTGGTAGAATTCACAATGTAAATCCATCTGGCACTGGAGATTTTTTTTTCTTAGGGAGTAATTTCTTTTTCTAAAATGGGACTATTTAAGTAATTTATTTCCTCTTCTGCTAATCTAGGAAATCTATATTTTTGTAGGTATTCCTCCATTTCACTTATCAAAGTTGGGCAAAATAACCCCTAATTATTGCTATAATGTCCTCTTCCTTGGTGGAAAGTTCCTTCTTTTCATTTTTGAGACTAACAACTTGATTTTCTCCTTTAATTTTTAAAAATCAAATTAACTGAAGGTTTATCTATTTTGTTGTTTTCTTCATAAAACCAAATCTAAATTTTATTTATTAATTCAATAATTTTTTTTGCTTTCAATATTATTAATCTTCCCTTTTATTTTCAGAATTTCAAATTTGGTATTTAATTGGGGATTTTTAATTTGTTCCTTTTCTAGCTTTTTTTAGTTGCAAGCCCAATTACCTGAATTTCTCTTTTTCTGTTTTAATCAAGTAAGTATCTAGTGATATAAAATTTCCCCAAATAACTTCTTTGCCTGCATCCCACAAATTTGGTAAGTTGTTTCATTATCATTCTCTTAGATTAAATTATTGATTCTGTATATAATTTGTTGTTTCACCCATCCATTTTTAAGATGAGATTATTTAGTTTCCAATTAATTTTTGGTCTATTTTCCTTGGCTTTTTATTGCATGTAATTTTTATTGCATCATGATCTGAAAAAAATGCATTTTTCTGCCTTTCTGTGTTTGATTGTGAAGTTTTTAATGCCCTAATACATGGTCAACTTTTGTAAAGTTTCCACGAACTGCCAAGAAAATAATATCTTCCTTTATGTCTCCTTTCAATTTTCTCCAAAGATCTATCATACCTAACTTTTCTACAATTCTATAGACCTCCTTCACTTTTTTATTGTTTATTTCATAGTTCAATTTATCTAGTTCTTTTTTATTGCTAAGGCAATTAGAGTTAAGTGACTTGCCCAGTGTCACACAGCTAGGAAGTGTTAAGTATCTGAGGCCAGATTTGAACTTAGGTCCTCTTCACTTCAGGGTTGATGCTCTGTCCATGCACAACCTAGATGCCCTAATTTATCTAGTTCTGGGATAGTAAGTTTGAGATCCCCACTAATATAGTTTTGCTATTTATTTCTTCTTGCAGCCCTCTTAACTTCTCTAGGAACTATTATGCTATACTACTTGAAGCATTTATATTTAGTATTGATATTATTTCATTATCTATGGTACATTTAAGTAGGATATAGTTTCCTGATGTTAGGATTCTTACAAGGTATTTATGCACTAAGTTCACACCTTTAAAAGAGTTCAAACCTTTAAAGGAGTTTGCTCATTGGTTCACACATTAAACTTCACACCTTTAAGAGAGCATAATTTTAAGCCCATTATCTGGGAGGATATAAAAGCCCACTCTTTGGGAGTCAGGAGGGAGTCAAGGGGAGAACTTCAGGGAAGCTAAAGGAGATTCAGAGCCAGGATTCAGTGGATTCATAAGTCTAGGAGATTCACAACTCTAAAGGAAAAGCCTGCTCATGGATTTCTGGGAGATTCACAACTAGGATGACTTCTGGAAAACCCACAATCCCATATTCTTAGAGGCAGAGTCTGATTCCCACACTCTAGGAGATTCTGAGTCGAGCCATTCACAATTCTACCATGGGGCTGTCTGGAGATACTAGGACAAGAGCTCTCAGGAATCAACAAGAAAGGAAGGCCTCAACAAAAAGCTAGTTGAGCCCCAAATGAAAGAGACAGATTGAAGGAGAAAATAAAGGATCTGGAGATAAGTTTTGGAAAGACACAGTAAAGGACTTTAACTCCTGGCTGCATTTTGTGAATATTGAACAGAACTAAAAGGAAGGCTGCCTCCAGAAGCTCACCAAGAAACCT
This sequence comes from Sminthopsis crassicaudata, assembly GCF_048593235.1. Lineage (NCBI taxonomy): Eukaryota > Metazoa > Chordata > Mammalia > Dasyuromorphia > Dasyuridae > Sminthopsis > Sminthopsis crassicaudata. Next base: position 54,742,818 of record NC_133621.1, read on the forward strand.
CCTCCCAGAGAACGCTCATAGAGAATAGAGAAACAGAACATTACATCCTTCCTTATCTCTTTTAGTTAGATGTATTTTTTTTTTTTTGGCTTAATCTGAGATCAGGATTGCTACCCCTGATTTGTTTGTTTGTTTGTTTGTTTGTTTAAATCTCAGATGAAGCATAATAGATTCTACTCCAGCCTTTAACCTTTACTCTGTATGTATCAATCTGATTTAAATGAGTTTCTTGTAAACAATTTATTGTAGGATTATGGCTTTTAATCCAGTCTGCTATCTGCTTCCATTTTATGAGAGAGTTCACACCATTCACATTCTCAGTTAAAATGACAAATTCTATATTTCCCACCATTTTATTTACCCCAAGTTATGCTTTTTTCTTTCTTTTCCCTCTTTCCTTTCTCCCCAGTATTCTGCTTCTGATCACCATGTCCCTCAAATAGCCCTTTCAATTTCTTATACTTTTCCTCCACTACTTCTGTTTTCCCTTCTACTAGCCTTTCTCCTTTCCCCTCCCACTTCACTATAAGGTGAAAGAAGTTTTTTCTGTGAAACCAAATATATCTGATATTCTCTCTTTAAGCCAACTCTGATGAGAGTAAAATTCACAGTATTCATTCCCTTACTTTCTTTCCCTCACTTATAATAGGCTGTCTTTGCCTCTTCATGAGATATAATTGCCCTCATTTTTATCTTTATTTTCCTCTTTTTTGTAAGGAGTTTTCTTCAGAATATTCCTGTGTTTCCTTTCCCAAACCTTCTTGCAAACTTCTCATTTCCTTTCCTCATTTTTCTTCTAATCCTCTTTTAAGGTCCTTTTTGAATTCTTCCAATACAGCCTGGTGAGACAGGAGCCAACCCTTTGGAGCTTCATCAGGAGACAATATGCTTTTAGTGTCCTCTGGGTTTGAAATGTGTTCTTCTCTTTCTCCATAAAACTATCTTTTTTTCTGCTTTTTTTGCTCATGTTTTTAAAAATTTGAGGTCTGCTTTTAGGGAAAAGGGGAGGTTCAAGCTTCTTCTACATCCAACAGTAGCTGAGCTGTGTCAGTGTTGACTAACTTCTGGTGCTGGATGGGCATGGCCAGGTTTCATGATATTCTGTGCTTTAGGGACTCACTATTTGCCATTTGTATTTGTGCCATATGCTGTTATACGTTATTTATTTATTTTAGTATATATATATATTTTTTTTAATTAAAGCTTTTTACATATAAAACATACACATGTGTAATTTTTCAACATTGACCCTTGCAAAACCTTTTGTTGCAAATTTTCCACTCCTACCTCTCACCTTCTTCCCTAAATGGCAGGTAATTCAATACATATTCAATATGTTAAAATAGATGTTAAATCCAATATACATATTTATATAGTTATCTTGTTGCACAAGAAAACCCATATCAAGAAGGAAAATATATTAGAAGGAAAACAAAATGTAAGCAAATAACAATAAAAAAGTGAAAATGCTACGTTGTGGTCCACACTTAGTTTCCACAGTCCTCTCTCTGGGTGTAGATGGCTTTCTTCATTACAAGACCATTGGAACTCATCTGAAACATCTCCTTGTTGGACAGAGCCACATCCATCAAAAATGACCATTGTATAATCTTGTTGTTGCTGTTTACAATGATCTGGTTCTGCTCATTTCAATTAGTATCAGTTCATGTAAGTCTGTCCAGGACTTTCTAAAATCATTCTGCTGATCATTTCTTATAGAACAATAATATTCCATAACATTCATATATTATAACTTATTCAGCCATTCTCCAACTAATGGGCATTCACTTGGTTTCCAGTTTCTTGCCACTACAAAAATGACTGCCACAACCATTTTTGCACATGTGGTCCCTTTCTGTGCTGAATGTCTTATAGCTAATCTGCTTATCTACTGGCTTGCAACCAGGCAGAGTAGCTAACACTGCTGTAGATTCATCTTGATAGATTCTTTGGCTGCATTTATCCCACACTACCCTGGGTCTCTGTGCTGCTTGAATTCAGGTGCCTAGGCATGGCCTGCTACCCTTCATGCCTATTTGAAACAAACCTTTTCTGAAGTTCTTCCAAATTTTCTTCTGGTAGAAATGTTACACTCCAAATATTTATGGGTTCTGTCACTCCAAAACCAATTCAGAGGCTTAATTTGCTATTAATATGAGGGACATGGGGAGAGCTCAGAAAAAAGATATGTCTCTTCTCCAACATCATCTCAGTATATTCTTTCAATTTCTATTTTACCCTCTTCTTCTAGGATATCTGAACAGTTTTTCTTGATAATTTCTTGAAAGATGATGCTAAAGTTGTTTTTTATTTGATCATAGCTTTCCGGTAGTTTAGTAATTCTTATATTATCTCTTTTTGATCTATTTTCCAGGTCACTTGTTTTTCTGATGAGATAGTTCACATTTTCTTTATTCCCTACATGTACCTCTCTTTCCATTTAGTCAATTTGCTTTTTTTTTTTTTTTTGTGCTGAGGTAATTAGGATTAAGTGACCAGGGTCACTCATCTAGGAAGTGTTAAGTGTCTGAGGCCAGATTTGAACTCAGGTCCTCCTGACTTCAGGACTGGTGCTCTAGTCACTGTGCCACCTAGCTACCCTCAATTCTGCTTTTTACAGAGTTTCTTTCTGTAATAAAATTTCCCATGTTTTTCAACTTGGCCAATATTTTTTGAGGAAGATCTTCTCTTTAGTGTATATTTTTGTGCCCCTTTTTATCATTTGCTTAATTCTGTCTTTTAAGTGATATTTTTTCCTCAGTATTTTTATGCCTCTTTCTACTTCATAATTTTTTTTTTGCATCACTCTCATTTCTTTTCCCATTTTTCCTGTACTGCTTTTATATGATGTTTAAATCCATCTTAAGATTTTCTGGGAAATTTTGTAGGATTTGTATCCAGTTAACTCCCCCCACTTTTGAGACATTGCTTGTAGTTATTTTGATAGCATTTTCTTCTTCTCAATTAATGTTTTAATTTAGTCTCTCATCTTTGTAGCTTTTTTGTTCACATTTTCCTCCTTCATTGGTTCATTTTACCGAATTTTTATACTTTTAATTTTTGAAAAATGTGGGTGCTCTAATTTGGAATTATGGCCAAAGGGCTATCAAACTATGCATACCCTTTGATCCAGCACTGTTTCTACTGGACTTATATCCCAAAGAGATCATAAAGGAGATAAAGGGTCCCACATGTGCAAAAGTGTTTATGAAAGTCCTTTTGTAATGGCAAGAAACTGGAAACTGAGTGGATGCCCATTGAAGAATGGCTGAATAAATTATGGTATATAAATGTTATGGAATATTATTGTTCTATTAGAAATAATTGGCAGGATTATTTCAGAGAGGCCTGGAGAGACTTACATGAACTGATGCTAAGTTAAATGAGCATAACAAAGAAATCAATATGCATGGCAACAAAATTACATGAGGATCAATTCTGATAGACATGGCTCTTTTCAAATATGAGATGATTCAGACCAGTTCCAATGATCTTGTAATGAAGAGAACCATTTATACCCAGAGAGAGGACTGTAACAACTGAGTATGGATCCCAACATAGTATTCTCACTTATTGTTTTCTAGCATTTTGTTTTCTTTGTTATTTTCCCCTTTTTTATCTGATTTTTCTTGTGCAGCAAGATAAGTGTATAAATATGTATATATATATTGTATTTAATTGTATTTTCCTAACATGTTTAACATATTGGATTATTTCCCATCTGGGGGATGTGGAAGAAAGGGATGGAAAAATTTGGAGCACAAGGTTTTGAAAGGATAAAAGTTGAAAATTTGCCCATGCCTTTGTTTTGAAAATAAAAAGCTGAAATAAATAAGTAATAAGAAAAATAAATCTATATTATTAAAAAAAAGTTGACCTCTCCTCCTCTGCTGGCAGTGGGAGAGTACTATCTTATTTTCAGAACTAGTTCTGATCTGTAAATTTTCAGTGTTCCAAGGTGATATGATCCAAGTAGTTATGTCACTAGTTTCGTAGACTATGCTCTATTTTATACCCAGGAAAGGCTTTTGCTTGCCTACAATTATAAGGCCTCTCAATTTGGTAATTAACCAGTTTCCTTGCTTTCCTGCAGCTACAAATGCTAGTGCTCTTTTCTGCCTTGGAACTGGTACCAGGGGTCCTGCTACTGCATTAGTGACCACAAGCATGCTTCTTGGCCATAGAACTTGGCAAAGTCCTGTGCTCTACTTTAGCAATAGGTGCTAGTGCTTTTTTGCTATTCAAAATAATATTTGGTTAATGTTTAAATTACAAAGAAGCTAACCTTTCATGTCTACAAGATAAAAGTAATTGTTAGTAAAAGAAACCAATTGCTATTGAGGAAATAAACTTGTTTTGAACTGGATTTTGCATTTCCTTTCTGATGTTAAAACCATGAACATGTCAATTATCTCCACTATGCATTTTTCTCAATGTAAAATGAGAATGTTGAGTTAAGCAACTGCCTGCATAAGCTACTATGGCACTATACTACTATAGTGTAATATTCTGCTTTCATAATAGATCTCTTGCCCACATATCTTATTACAAGAATATTTTGAGTATATCATTCCCTTACTAAACATTTTTAATAAATTTCCATTACCTATAAAATGCAGCCCAGCTTTTCAATCCTAACTTTTTATGGATTCAGCCCAAATGTTCCAAGTGTTTCTTCTTCTCTAACTTTCTTATACAAACTATTTACTCCTTACAAAGTAGTCCAGTTGAATATAGCATACATTTTTTATAACCTAGGGTATTACACAAACTTCTGTTCTTACTGTTATTGTATTGAATTATTTATTACAACTTGTTCTAGGGTTCTCAAAGAAGGGTCCCCAAGATGATATACAACTGATTTTCTTAGAGTCCAAGAACTAACTTTATTGCATGCTAGTAAGTGAATGCATGTGTGTGTGTGTGTGTGTGTGTGTGTGTGTGTGTGTGTGTTGGTATGTGCATGGTACATACACTCTTCCTCTTCCTAACTACTATAGTGCCTATTTCCCCATTAGTTTGTTTTTCCCCATTTATCCAAAGTCAGTCTCTAATATATCATTTACTAGCAAGAGCAATTACATCAAACAAATTCAAAATTAATCAAAACAACACAATGTGTCAATAAACCTCAGATACAATTTCTCTCTCATATTTGCAGGTGTTCTTATTCTTATTCTCTAAAAAAAAATTGGTAACATTTCTTTGCTAACTCCATTCTTTCTGGCATTTACCTTGCTGGGCAAATCCTTTCTTTTCTTCTCTCAAGCTGATAAAGTAGCACACGTTTTTTTGTTTTGTTTTGTTTTTTTTTTTAATTGACCTTTAAACATTAAAAATATTGTGCTTTCAATGACAAAGAGTTCCTTTAACCAGCAAATTGCAAAGCTTCTTAGTTTGACTCACTGGGAAAATTAAACAAGTTTAGTAAACACTTTACTCAATAAGAACCTGCTTTGTACAATCAGCTCTTGGATAGTAAAACTGTCTTTTGTAGCAAAATTAACTTCATAGAAATACATTCATAAATCCAGTCTTTCCCACTCTGTTTCTATTCTTCAAAGCAGAAAGAAGATGAATTAGGTAATCCCAAAAGATTTCCCTTCTCTCAAACTAGAGATGTCATAGGAGGACAGTAAGCTTAAACAAGAAGAATGGACCTCTTTTTCCCCCCAACTTATAATTAGTCAATAAAGTCTCTTTTCCCTTCAGCTGGTTCCAAAAAAGACAAAAAAATCAAAAAACAATACTTTTTTTGTCAGCTTACTTCCTTTAATTTAATTTAATTTTTTGTTTAAAGCTGTTTATTTTCAAAATAGATGTATAGATAATTTTCAATATTCACTTTGGCAAAACCTGGTGTTCCAAATTTTTCCCTCCTTTCTCACACCCTCCCACAGAAGACAAGTAATCCAATATATGAACATGTGTCATTTTTCTGTACATATTTCCACATTTATCATGGTACACAAGAAAATCAGATGAAAAAAGAATAACTTAGGCATAAAGAATGAGATAATAAATAGATTAGAGGAACAGAGAATAGTCTACCTCTCAGACCTGTGGAGGATGAAGGAATTTATGACCAGAGGAGAACTAGAGATCATTATTGATCACAAAATACAAGATTTTGATTACATCAAACTAAAAAGTTTCTGTATAAACAATACTAATGCAAACAAGATTAGAAGGGAAGTAACAAATTGGGAAAATATTTTTAAAGTTAAAGGTTCTGACAAAGGTCTCATTTCCAAAATATATAGAGAACTGACCCTAATTTATAAGAAATCAAACCATTCTCCAATTGATAAATGGTCAAAGGATATGAACAGACAATTCTCAGATGATGAAATTGAAACTATATCCACCCATATGAGAGAGTGTTCCAAATCACTACTGATCAGAGAAATGCAAATTAAGACAACTCTGAGATACCACTACACACATGTCAGATTGGCTAAAATGACAGGAACAAATAATGATGAATGTTGGAGGGGATGTGGGAAAACTGGGACACTAATACATTGTTGGTGGAGTTGTAAAGAATCCAGCCATTATGGAGAGCAATTTGGAACTATGCCCAAAAAGTTATCAAACTGTGCATACCCTTTGACCCAGCATTGCTGTTATTGGGCTTATATCCCAAAGAAATACTAAAGAGTGGAAAGGGACCTGTATGTGCCAAAATGTCTGTGGCAGCTCTTTTTGTAGTAGCCAGAAACTGGAAGATGAATGGATGTCCATCAATTGGAGAATGGTTGGGTAAATTATGGTATATGAAGGTTATGGAATATTATTGCTCTGTAAGAAATGAGCAGCAGGAGGAATACAGAGAGGCTTGGAGAGACTTACATCAACTGATGCTGAGTGAAATGAATAGAACCAGAAGATCTCTGTACACTTCAATGTTATATGAAGATGTATTCTCATGGAAGTGGATATCTTCAACATAAAGAAGATCCAACTCACTTCCAGCTGATCAATGATGGACAGAGGTAGCTACACCCAGAGAAGAAACACTGGGAGGGGAATGTAAATTGTTAGCACTACTGTCTATCTACCCAGGTTACTTATACCTTCAGAAGCTAATACTTAATGTGCAACAAGAAAATGGTATTTACACACATATATTGTATCTATGTTATATTGTAACATATGTAAAATGTATGGGATTGCTTGTCATCAAGGGGAGGGAGCAGAGGGAGGGGGGATAATTTGGAAAAATGAATACAAGGGATAATATTATAAAAAATTACTCATGCATATATACTGTGGAAAAAACTTCTAAATAAAATTTAAAAAAAGATATCATTGGGAAATTGGGAGTAGTTTTGGTGGAATGATATCATAAATTAGGTAGTACAAGTTTACTTATAGAGTGTGAGGACTTATATAAAGTAGAAGCACTTATTGTAGACAGTTTTTTTTCAAGGAGCATATCCACCAAAGACAGTTGAGATATCGGACAATAAAATCAATGATTTTTTTTTTTTTTTGAAGATAGGGAAGATGAGCTTTTTGGTAAAAAGCCAGTAAACAGGGAGAAATTCAAGATAAGTGATTGAGTGAGAGTGATAGAAAGGGCAATTTGTTGGAGAAAACCAATCAAATGTAATCACTTCTGTTGGTGGAGGTTTGGGCTATAATAAGGAGTGTGGTCACTCCTTTATGTGAGATAGGGATGAAGGAAGAGACAGTAGAAGATGGTATCGTAATCATATGTGTTGAGGAAGAGGGGGAAAGGGAGTTCATGACAAATAGCTTTATTTTCTTTTTTATTAAATATGAGGCAAAGTTTTCTTACAATCTGGCAGTGAGATCTATCTACAGTAAGTGTGAAAAAATGCAAGGGTTTGGAAGAGCACAAAAAGTCAAAAAATTCATGTTTGCTGATTTATTGATTTTATAAAGGATATGATTGCCTAATTTCACTTATAAACTACTATCATTTGCACATTTGATTCACTTTAAAAATTATCCATTTACTTCTGTAAAAAAGCCTGTATATTAGGTAAATGGCAATAACCTTGTTTTTATAAGGAAATAGTAGCAGCATAGATCAGTAGTTTTGGAAAGCACACTAGAAATAATCTAGTCTATTCCTTTGCTTGTATAGGTTAAACATAGACCTAGAAAGAAGGTAAAAACTTGAACAAGGTCAAAAAATGGTCATTGGCAAAGCTGGAATGAGAAACTCAATTTCTTGACTCATGTTTCAGTGCTTATTTTTACTTGACATAATATATATTCCATCTATCTAAATATGCCTGTCTTTGTTTATACATCTATCTATCTTTCTATCTAACCCTCCATTTTTCCTTCCTTCTATCTATTCATGAATCTATCTCAGTTCTTGTAGTTGTATGTACTTTTGGTACAAGAACAAGATCAGAACAAGATAGAATTAGAAAAAAAGTATATTATCTTTGTACACACACACACACACACACACACACACATATATATATATATATATCATATATATATCTATTTGAAATCTTCTGTCTGCCTACTCTATGGTTATTACCATTTTAAAGGCATCAGTTTTATATTTTACAATTTAAAAATTCTCTAGATGTTCATTATACAAATGTTACTTACCGCACAGGCCATCAATAAAACATTTGAATCTTTAATTGTGACTAAATAGGGAGTTTATTTTGGAAGAAGTTACTGGAGGAATGAGGGAACATAGAGAGTAGTTAAATGGTTTGAAAAATAAAAGGGAATTTTAAAAATATATCAGGGATGTGAGAAAAAATATTAATCAAAAAGATCGGAAATGAAGAAAAACTAAAGAAAATGAAAAAGGAAGACTTAAGTTGAGTATTAGGTAAGGAGAGATATCTTTGTGTAATTTGGCCCTAGGTACTAAAGAGTTAATCAGTAAATGATGTAGATAAAGGCCAAGTTCTTCATGTTGAGGGAAGAAATAAATATTCTCAAAATAGGATGTTCTAGAATTTGATAAATTCATGTCATTAAATGACTGGGCCTTGTTTTAATTTCTTTGACCTGTATTTTCAAAAAATCTTTCTTTTCCTTAATTGGACATATCCTTCTAAAATATTATGCTGGGTATAAAATCTACCTGGGGACTTTTATAAATGTATTCCAAATATTTGCCTTTTTAATTGAATTCCTTCAAAATCAACTTTTTAAAATGACAAGATATTTCCTAATATTGGTTTTCAGTCTGTATATTATAAATAAAATTATCTTCCATTCTATCTAAAAAAAAAATGAAAGACGGTTTCAATTCTCATTTCTACTTTTCATCATCTTAAGTACTTTGATTGACTTTTTAAATCTCCATTTTATTCTATTATCCAAGATTTCCCCTTCCTTTTCCCCTTCTTTATAAATCCTGCCATACTTCTATATATCTGGACTACTTATTTTGAATTCATAAATTTTCAGCATTATCTTTCTTATGGTAAAACAAGTGAAAATCTGAAACTAAGCTCAGCCATGGAAATGGAAGTATAAAATTGTTTGATAGAATGGCATTATTGCAACTCTCAGCTGGAAGTCCTTTTTTCATACCTAAAATGTAGAAACACATTCTCTTTCCCTGTTTCATACTTTTTAGATCACCTGGGAATAATACCTTCTTTGGGACTCAATACCCTCATCACTTTACCTTGTCTATGTAAGAAAAACCAGTGTCCTTTTGTGGCAGAGCAAACAGTAACTTTTGAAATCATTCACTTCATTTCAAACACTTGAAATTTTAGAATCCTTTAAGTTATTGCAATTTTTAAGCAATGCTTCCAAAATGAGATACATTATTCATATTCTTCTGCTTGACATGTCATTACCTTTCCACATTATAAATGATGAGGAGAAGCCTTTACTTGGGAAGCTGTGTCCTTGGATAATATCGGTGAGGGGATTTGAAAACAGCATTTTCTGATGAATGGCATAAAGGAAAAAAAAACTCAACAACATATACGTAATCATCTGATAAAAAAAAATTAGTGATATCAGGATTGAGCAAAAATGATGTGATATAGTAAAGATAAAACAGCATATGGGAAAAGTTGATACATTTCCTGAGCCATGATCATTAATGATGAGAGAGAGAGAGAGAAAGAGAGAGAGGGAGAGAGAGAGGGGAGGGGAGGAGAGAGATGGAGAAAAGGAGGGAACAAGGGAGGGAGAGGGAAGGAGGGAGGAAGGGAAAGAGAGGGGGGAGAAGGGGAAGAAAGAAGGGAATTGGAAAGAGTAAGGGAGGAAGGGAAGGAAGGAGGGAGGAAAGAAAAAAGGAGGGAGGGAAATAGGAAGAGAGGAAGGGAGGATGGGAGGGAGGGAAGGAGACAGAGAGAGAGAGAGAAAAAACAGAGAAACACAGACACAGAGAGAATAGACCATTTCCTAAGAACATAGAGAGTAAGCTTTTAGGATTAGTTCTCAAAGAACCTCCTAGGTGAGTTAAAGTTTATACTTGGTGCAGTAAAAGATGAACTTGTTTCACTGACGTTAGAATCAGTGGCTCTCTTCTCTGTCTCATAACCATTATATTCACTTCTAGCTGCGCTATTATAATTGTGTTTATTTACAAGTGACTACTTTTCTTTTCAGTCCAGTGTCCATCTTTTCTTACATGAAAAGAATGTATTTCAACCAAGAGAAATATAAACAAATGATATAACACTTGGGCTTCACTCTAAATTCAGGAGGGCAGCCAGAAAAAAAAAAAAAAAAAATATATATATATATATATATATATATATATATATATATATATATATATATATATATTTATTTATTTATATATTTAGTGATTTAAGCCACAGTCAACACTTGAGCCTAACAATTCTGAAAGATAAATAATTCAGCTTTGAACATAAGTAAAATAGATGACCACCTGTTCCATTTTCTTTGAAGAGCTACCTACTAGCTTATCTTCTTATGTGCTTGGCATTCCAATCATTACAGAGACAGCTATTTCTGGATTATACAGCACAGAAAAGGGAACTTCTCTTCCAGTTAATATTATATGTCTAGGAGCCAATGAGGAAAAATACATAATACAAATCTTATTAAAGTATAAGAGTGATAGGTTCTGATGAATGGCATAAAGGAAAAAAAAACTCAACAACATATACGTAATCATCTGATAAAAAAAAAAAATTAGTGACATCAGGAATTGAGCAAAAATGATGTGATATAGTGAAGATAAAACAGCATATGGGAAAAGTTGATACATTTCCTGAGCCATGATCATTAATGATGAGAGAGAGAGAGAGAAAGAGAGAGGCAGCATCAGATCAGTCAAGCCAGAGAGGAAGGTCAGTGAACGTTTAGAATGAATGCCAGGCTAGTGAAGTAAAGGTAACTGTTTTAATGTTTTAATAATGGCAACTTGTTGCCAAATAGGAAGTGGGGGGGGTTAAAGCAGACAAAATTACATGGTAGTATGTTGTTTTCAAATAAACCCTTTAAGTCACAGAAGATACCATTAATCCTTTTGTCTGCTTTTAAGGGGAAAGTAAAATAATAATGACTAGAATTTAAAAGTATTTTAATGTTTTATAAAGTACTTTATATATGCTAACTGATAGTGCTAGTTCATCCTTTATCTGTAGAGCATGAAAAGTTATCCTTCATTAGTCCTGAAAGCTGAGAAAATTTTTCATATGGGAGAGGAAACAAAAGTGGTAACAGAAGGCTTTCCCTTTCTCAATAAATTCTGAAACTAGTACTCATTAAGACCTACTCTGTGTTAATCACTTTTTAGATAAGGGATATACAGAAACAAAAAAGCAAATTTTTCCTGTCCTTAAGGAGTCTACATTCTATGAGGGGATATACATGTAAGTATGTAAATATATGGGATGTTCAGGAGGACTAGCAGCTTTGTTGAGGGCTTGTTGAGCCTTTTAAGAGCTGCTTATCTACCTTCCTTCAGTGTTCACCTTCGCTCAACTTCCATTTATACCTCCAAGAAACTTCAGCATAGACAGCAGCCACAGTCTGTAAATCATCTCAGCTGATGGGGCTAAACCAAGTTTAGGGTAACCAACTGGCTTTAACTTCAACAATGACGGAGGGGAATATTTTTTCCCTACTATGTGAAGACTTCTGGCTGAATGGATAGATAAGAACACTTTTTTTTTTTAATTTCCCCAATGGCCATGAAGGTGACTGAAGCAAGTACTCGATCAGATATCAGAGATTCAAAGGTCATCCACTAAAACATCTTGATGTTTTTCCTACTGCAGAACCTTGATGAATCAGGAAGAAAGAATGGAAAGGAGAAATTTGTGTAACCCTGCCTCCAAGTCTAAAATCACCCATTACATGATGATGTAATTAGTCCTCTTTGAAAACAAAAGATTACCAACACCAACAACAATAACAACATGTCAATATAAATTTGTCCAAACCTGGAGCAAATCTCATCATCTTACTTCTGTGAGTTAGCTTGTCCCTAAGAATTTCTCAAAATTGTTCATCTGTGACCAAGACAGTTAAAGAATTAAGGCCATGGTGGATGATTTTTCCAAAGAATTTCAGGACCTGAAACGAAGTTTCTAAGTCGTCATTGGTTTGTATATGATTTAAATTACCACTTTTTAACCTCAAACAGTGCTGTTTAATTTTCTAGTTCTCCTTTTGATCAAATTTGCATACATATAACACATATTTGTAAATTATTTAATATAAAGATGTGCCCAATTTTCCTTTAAAAGGAAATCACATCTTCTAAATAATTCATTATGCCTTCAGATATTTTTGAACATGTGGAGAACACAGCAATGAATTTGTTCACAAACTTAAATAAGAACTCAAAGAAATATTTTTAAAAGCATTGTAACACATTGGCTATATTATTTCTTTGAAAAACATTTATTCTTTTTTAAATGATCAGAAGTATATTGACATCCTCTTTGGATGATTTTATTTTCACTAATGCCCATAATTAAAAAAAAACATTAATGTATTTTTAAACATCATTTGTTTTACTTTCATCTATTTACAGAAGAAGAAAGTTAATTTTAGAGAGGTAAACTAACTTGCCCAAGGTTATAGGGCATAGAAATGTCAAAGTCAGGAAGAAAATTCAGAATTTTTTGACTTTCAGACAACACATCTCTTTTAACTGATATGTGGATTATTTCAATTAATACTTTGTTTTCTCTGCTCAGAAGTTCTGGGTAGTTTTTTTTTTTTTTTCTTCCATCTTGATGCATTTTGATGTTCTTTTGGGAGATCTATAATAAATAATTTGTATCTAAATATTTTCCCTAAAAGATGAATATATTTTGCCATAACAACATTTTTTTCTTTTAACATTATCATTTTTTTGCTCTCTTCTTCCGGATTTTCCTTTACTTCTGTGTATTTGAATTACAAATCATTTATCTATTTGGTAAGTTTCTATACCCCATGGATTCAAATAATTTTGATTTTACCAATACTTTGTGTTTCATTGGCTACAAATTATTCTTTATATCTTTTTTCCAGAGTGATCCCATGGTCTTTTAGGAATGTAAAGGTCCTTTACTAATCATGGATTCATTTTCCTTTGTCTTGTGATATTTACTCATATATATTTGGATTCATCATTTAGAGGTAATAACCCCTTCTATTGTCAATTTCTTCCCTATTCACTTGTTTGTACTAAAGGTTTTTATGGAGTTTTTTTTTTTCCTTCCTGAGATCTGCGGCAATTTCAGTTTCATATTACCCATTAGTTCACTTTCTCACTCCTCCTTTAATGGAGAATCTCACAATACTACAATTCAAAGTTGTTTCAATATCCTCCTACACTAGGCCATTATTATCACTGTTTTAGTTTCTTCTCAGGAATTTTTGATGAATAGGAACCCACTGAATGACATATCCCCTGTTTTCAGACCCAATGGACCTCCAAGCAAAGCTAGAATACTACTCCAGTTCCCCTTGTTCAGTAGCTCTCTCTTTGGGTACTACTGAAGCACAAAATATTTATAAGCTGTTTTCCTAGCCACAAAAATCTTCTGGCTTTTGACTTTACATAGAAGGAGAAGGAAAGAGAGGCAGTTACGTTCTATAGCAATTTGGTTTGCAAGAATCAATTTATGCATTTCTGCGCAAAGGTTAGGGTTTGTATGTGTGGATGTATTGAGTGATTAGGTTTGACTTTAGAGATTAGCCTTCTATAATATTTATTACTTTATCAGTTTTTTTTCTCCTTCATGCTCTATATATTTTAAACCATAGAGATACTTGAAATTGTTTTATTTCATACCATAACTCTGATTCTGAAAAAAAAATTGAGAAACATTGTGGTTTGGGGAAAGTATATAGTTCTTTACCTTGGTGGTCATGTATTCTGCATTCTCTTCCATTATCATGCAATGACTGGCAGGAATTGAGCCTACCTCTCCAGTCTTATTTAGTATTCCCAATATTCACCCACTTTCACTAAGATGAATCACCTTACTCAGATTTTCCTTAAAATTATACTAAAACAAGATTTGTTCATAATAGTTCACATAGTTAATAAATACATACAAACATACACACACATATAGATAGATAGATAGATATAGATATAGATATAGATGTAGATATAGATATATTATACTCAAAGACTCAAAAGTCATCAGAAGTACTCTTTCATAATCTGAGAAAAGTACTGCCAATAGGTACATTTTCCCTAAACCTTACTTATAGTTCTGTTAGCACTTATAGTGAAGAAAAATCCTTATTAATTAGCACACAACCTTAAAATAGGCTTCTCCCAGTTATGTACAAAGACACCCTTAGTCCAATACCTTCAGATTCACATGTCTTGCTGGTCAGTTTATTATTTTTTTTCAGTTTGATGGCAATAGCATGTTTCTCCTTCAGATTATTCATTTTCATGTACCATTCACTCATTAAATGTTCTCATCTTTCAAGTGACAAAAACAGATTATATGACCATTTCCAATAATGGATTGAAACAGATTCACCCCTGGTTTTTATTCCCCAAGATTTGCTGTTGTTAAATTGTTAGGTTTTTTTCCCTTTTTATGTGGCATTCTGTGTCCCAAATCCCTGTTCTCTGTCAAGATGGACAGATATTCCCATTACTCTCAATGTATGTTTCTTGAAAAAAGATTAGCAATGTGTTTTTGGGGGGGTTTGTTTTTCTATAGAAAAATGGTTTGTTGTCATTGCTCAAGTTCTAAGCCAAAACCAATCCTTCCTGAAAATTCTTACATAGTGCTTTAGGGAGAAAACATGCAGCAGCTCATATTTGGGAAATTCACAGTTCCAATGCTCTGCAATACTTTGTCACACAGATTCATGAGTCTAGAGGTGAATAAGAGTTCAGAAACCAATTAGTCTAATCATCTTTTTGTAAATAATATTTATTTTTTCAATTACATGAATAGATATTTTTCAACATTGATTTTTATAAGATTTTGACTTCCAAATTGTTCCCCTCTCCAAGAAAACAATCTGTTATAGGCTACTCATGTGCATTCATGTAAAAATATTTCCACATTAGTTTTATTATAAAAGAAGAAACAGAATAGAAGGGAAAAGGCTCCCCAAACAAAAATGAAAATAGCCAAATAAATAAAATGTCAAAATAGTATGTTTCAACAGCATTTAAAGTCCATAATTATTTTTCTGGATGTGCATAACATTTTCTATCATGAGTCTTTTGGAATTGTCTTGCATCATTGCTTTGCCAAAAAGAACTAAGTCAATCATATTGATTTTTGTATAAGGTTGCTGTTACTATGTACAATGTTTTCCTAGTTCTGCATACTTCACATAAAATTAGTTTGTGTAAGACTTTCCAGTTTTTATGAAATACAATTGCTCATCATTTCTTATACCACATTGTATTCCATAACATTCATATACTACAACTTGTTTAGCCATTCTCTGATTTATGAACATCCCTTCAGTGTCCAATTCTTTGCCACAAAAAGCTGCTATAAATAGTTTTATACATGTAGGATATTTTAATGATATCTTCAGGCTACAGACCTAATAGCAGTATTGTTAGATCAAAGGGTTTGCAAAGTTTGGTCATTCCAAATTGTTTTCCACAATAATTGGATCAGGACACAACTTCACCAACAATGCAGTAGTGACACAATTTTTGTGTCACTCCAACATTTATCACTTTCCTTTACTATCATATTAACCAATCTGATATGTGTGAAGTGGTATCTCAGAGTTATTTTAATTTGCATTTCTCTAATCAATAGTGATTTGGAGCATTTTATATGATTATAGATAGCATTTATTTATTCATCTGAAAACTGTCTGTTAAAATCCTTTTATCATTTATCAATTTATATTGCTCATATTAACAGAAAAAGAAATAAAATTCTTAAATAAACCCATTTTATAGAAAGAAATTGAAGAAGTCATCAATGAACTCCATAAGAAAAAAAGCTCCAGGGCCAGATGAATTACAAGTGAATTCCAATAACATAAAAAGTATTTGAAACAATACCAAATTCCATTTATGACACAAATATGGTGCTGATACATAAATCAACAAGAGCCAAAACAAAGAAAATTACAGATCAATTTGGTTAATGAATGCTGATGTAAAAATTTAATAAAATAGTAGCAAAGAAATTACTGCAATTTATCATGAAGGTATCACTTGTACATATATCAAAAAGATATATCTAGGTGAGTTTTATAGTAGGAAGCTAGGACAGGTTCAATAGTAGGAAAGCTATCACTATAATTGACAATAAGAAAACCTAAGACCAACCATATAATTATCTCAATAGATGCCGAAAAAAACTTTTGACAAAATGCAGCACCCATTCTTATTAAAACACTAGTGAATATAAGACTACATAGAATTTTCTTAAAAGGATGAATAGTATCTATATAAAACTATAAGCAAACATTGTTTATAGTGGGAAGAAGCTAAAAGCCTTCCCAGTACAATCCGTGGTGAAACAAGAATGCTCATTATTACCGCTATTATCCAATATTATACTAGAAATGTTACTAAAATAATAAAAGAAGAAAAATCAATTAAAGGAATTAGAATAGGAAACGAGGAAATAAAACTAACATTCTTTACAGATGATAACATGGTATGCATAGAGAGTGCTAGAGACTCAACTAAAAATTTACTTGAAATAATTAACAACTTCCGCAAAGTTGCAGGATATAAAAATTTCACATAAATTATTACCATTTCTGTATATTACCAAGAAAGCCCATAAGCAAGAGATAGAAAGAGAAATAAAATACTTTGGAATCTCCTTGACAAAACAACCTCAGGAAATATATAAACAATTACAAAAAGTTTTCACTTAAATAAAGTCAGATATAACTGGAAAAATATCAATTGCTTATGTACAGGTTAAGCTAATATAAATAAAATGACAATAAGAAAGACTTGGACCTAAGAAGGATGATGTTATACATCTTCAGGGAAATAGAGGACAAGCAATCTTACATAGATTTTTTTGAATATATATGTATATATGTGTGTAAACATGTATGTACCTATGCATGGACATATGTATACACATAAATATATTCAGGCTTAACTGTTGTCTGCTTGAAGAAGGTAAGGAAAAGGAAATTGGCAAAAAACAAAGTAATAAGTGAATAGCAGACAACAAAAGAATACCTATAAGGAAGCAAAAGAAGTGGAGGGTCTGAATACAATGTGCTTTATTATTATGAAGGCTTTCTTGAAATGGAAATCTATTGTTACATATTGAAAATCCTCTCATGTTCTAATATGCACATGATAATATTTTCCCCCTATTTTATATTTATTTTAAACAAATAAATACATTAAAAAAGAATGAAAAGATAAAGCAATACTTGAGTTTGATATTAAAAGATGGGTGGAAATAAATTAGGTGAAGAAAGAGCATTCTAGATCGAGAACTGGTTAAACAAAAGGAAGGATACAGTACACAGTGGGATCTGGGGGCTATCTTGTTTGGGAAAGCATGGACTGACTGTTCCATGTACTGTTCCAGTACTACACTGCAAAGTAACAAGATATTGTTGGAAAGATATGGTAGCTTAAGGTTATGAAAGATCTTGTGGGTCAAAAAAATCAATGATCACATAAATTTTAATAATTCCTCTGGGCTGCAAATTGTATTGGGGGACAAAAGTATGTCAATTTTGTGTTAGAAAACTACTTGAAACTGTAAAAAAGATACACTCATCTGTAATAAAGATGGTTATTTTAGTAATATGGATAAATGCATTTTTAGAGAAGATAAGAAGTTAGAGAATTGAAGGAAGAAGATCTGTGTAGTAAATATTGTAATGCTCATGCTGAGTATTAATGAAAAACACCTTCAGGCTAGAGGCAGTAGAAAAAAATGCAGAAGATATAACAAAGAGGGAATTGACAAAATTTAGTGAATCATTTGATTTGATAAACAATGGAGAGGAAAGAATCCTAAGTTATTCTAAAGTTATGTCTATGACAAACTGGGTAACAGAGTGAATTTAAAACAAGGAACGGATTCAGGGGAGTACTATTTTTTAAGACTTTGGAATTTGTAGTGCTGCCTATGCAGGGAGTCAGAGATACAGATTTATAATTCCAAAGAGGATACCTGGGAATCAGGAACCATAGCAATGATATACATATTCAATATTTATCACCTGTATATTGAAAATTCTTCAATGCTTCTATATTCTCTTGGATGTTGATCCTTCTTCCAGTGACACATACTCCAGTCCCTCATTTCCTTATCCTAATCTTTCCATTGATTTTCCATATAGGATTAATTCAACATGATTTAGGTCTTCTGTTTCTTTTGCTATCTCACGGCACTATTTTAACACAGGATTTTTGCATATTGTGTATTTGAATAGTTCCCCTTCTTTTCTAGCAATATATGTTAGGATATCATTTTTAACCATCCCTCTCCCACAAATCATTACTGTTCTTATGGTGCTTAATCCCTGACACATAATTCCTTTGCCTTCCATTACATCTGCAATTATAATTTAATACTAATCATGCTGTCCCAGTGATTCATAGTCATGTATGAAAAATGTTTGTGTTAATTTGTGTAATAAACTGATATTTGGGGGTGGAGTCTGAAAATCATCTTTTAAAAAACCTCTTAAAATAACATTTCAAATAAAAACCTAAAAGGCCAGCTAACAAAATTACAAAATGGTACATTCTTCCAGCTCAAGACAATTTAGGAGATCAAAAAGAGAAATCTATGGCATGAAGATAGAGAGTGCATGAAATAGAAATAGTGGAACTAGGTGGTAATGACAGAAGTAATAACAGCTTTGGTACCTCTCAAATCTCAGGTGATATGGGAATCTGGTAACAAGTCAGAAAAAGATTAAAAGAGAAGGGCAGCTAGGTATTGCAGTGGATAGAAAACCAGCCCTGAAGTCAGGAGGATCTGACTTCAAATTTGACTCAGACAAGTAACACTTCCTAGCTGAATGAGTCCCTGGGCAAGTAACTTAACCCCAATTGCCTCAAGAAAAAAAAAGGTTCAAAAAGGCCCTCCCCCAATGCTGGCAGTAGATGTAAAATCAGATGCTATTTAGGAATTCCATTGCCTCTACCTACTTCAGGTTCATAATTTAAAAGCAGAAAGGAGCACTCTCAAACAGGTGCAAGAAATGTTGAGTGGCAGTATCATTTTTAATTATGATCCTGTGGAGCAGTATTACTGCTAATGATGAACCCTTCCTAGGTAAGCCTCAGAATGTAGCAGGGAGAGTAGCTATAAAAACTTTTGATACTGTACCACCTTGGAGGTACAAAAACCTTCTAAACATCTAAAACTAACTCTTAAAATGTGAATGTTAAAAAAGCTTGAAGACTGAAACAATGCTGTTCCCTACCCACACTGGGAAGAAAACTCAACTTTAGCATTAAGTTAAAAATCAAGAAATAGGATGAAGAAAAGAAAAGAAAAGAAAAAAAAAACACTTGAACAAAGACTTGTCACAGGTAACAGGGAAGATCAAGACACAAATTGAGAAGATGAAAATGAAATCAAAACAGCTACAAGCAAAGCATCACAGGAAAAAAGATGAAATCAAATGCAAACCGTATAAGAATTTCTAGAAGAGCTAAAATAATTTTCAAAATCAAATAGCAATTGTAGAGTAACAATTGGATAAAGTAATGAAAGCAAAGGAAGAAAATTAGGGAAAGACAATAAGCTTGATAACTAAAAGAGACAAAAATATTGAAGCTAAAACCAGAATTGTCATAAATTCTCTAATTAAAATAATTGGACAAAATTAGAATTGGACAAGAAGAAGCTAATGACTGCTTGAGACATTATGAAATAATCAAAAAAGTCAAAAGAATATAAAAATAGAAGAAAATGTGAAATATATCTTTGACAAAACAAGCGATTCAGAAAATAGAACAAGGAAAGACAACTTAAGAATTACTTGACTAGAAATGAGCAGGACCAGGAGGTCATTATATACTTAAACAACAATACTGTATGATAATCAATTCTGATGGACGAGGCCCTCTCCAACAACGAGATGAACCAAATCAGTTCCAAGAGAGCAGTAATGAACTGAATCAGTTACAGCCAACAAAAAGACTCTGGGAGTTGACTATGAACTACTACATAGAATTCCCAATCCCTATATTTTTGTCTGCCTACATTTTTTATTTCCTTCACAGGCTAATTGTACACTGTTTCAAAGTCCAATTCTTTTTTTTTTTACAGCAAAATAACTGTTTGGACATGTATACATATATTGTATTTAGCTTATACTTTAACATATTTAACATGTATTGGTCAACCTGCCATCTGGGGGAAGGCGTGGTGGGAAAGAGGGGGAAAGTTGAAACAAAAGGTTTTGCAGTTGTCAATGCTGGAAAATTACCTATACAAACATTTTTGTAAAAATTAATTAATTAATTAATTAATTAAAAATAATTATTTGACTACCTAAAATCTATAATTTAAGAAAGAGCCTATGCATTGAATTTGAAAAAATTCTCAGTGGAAATTTACTTGATATTCTAGAAATTTAAAAGATCCACTAATCCTGAAAGAGATCCTCAAAATCAAAGATCCCTAGGATATTATATCAAATTTCAGAGTTTCCAGATCAATTAAAAAAAAAATTTAAAGTAAAGGAAAACAAACCATCAAAACATAATAGAATCACAGTCCTAATCATTAAACAAAGATTTAGCAGTTATCACATTTCAAGGAGTGGAAAGTTTAGAATACATTTCATAAGGAAAAGAGCTGGCACAAGGAACACTTAATCAGTGAAACCAAATATAATTTTTTTCAAGGGAAAAGAGATATTTCAGGAAATAGAGGACTTTATCATTTTTCTCTTTTTAAAAATGTTTATTGTTTTAATGTACATTCATTTTTAAATACACATTTTTTAATGAATAACTTTGGGAGAGAAAAATCAGAAAAAAGGGAAAGACCATGAGAGAAAAAAAATAATAGAAGAAAAAAAGTGAACATAGCATGTGTTGATTAATATTCAGTCTCCATAATTTTCTGTCTGGCTGCATAGGAACATCTTTTCACCAAAAGCAGTAGTAGGATTTGGCAGCCCCCTCCCTGGGTGTCTGAGTAGGCTTTCAAGAATTTCATTGCCCTGAAAATTGTTTGCTTACCCAGCCTGGTCTGATTACCATGGCAGATAAGCATACCACTCTGATGTCAAGAAATTTAAAAAGGCACAAAAACTTATGAAACATCGATTGTGTTCACCGTTGGTATATGGAATGTGTCCACAGTTATAGACAATACAAAAATCCCATAGACTTGAAAAAAAAGTGTTGTTGCAAGAAACCTCAACAGGTATCATATCCAAATAGCAGTCCTGAGTGAAACAAGGCTGGCAAATGAAGACCAGCTTACTCTAGTAGGAGCTGGATATACGTTTTTCTGGAGTGGCTGTAGTGAAAGGGAGAAACATGAAGCTGGTGTAGGTTTTGCAATCAAAACTAATCTAGTAATCAAGCTTGCTTGACTTCTGAAAGGAGTGAATGACAGTGCTCATGACTATGCAATTGCCTCAGTCAGGAAAATACCATCATCAGTACCTGTGTTCCTGCCATGACAAACCCTCATGAGATAAAAAAAAACAAAACAAAACAAAACAAAAACAAAAAAAAAAAACAACTTTATGAAGACTTAGAGACCCTTATCATCAATATTCCAAAAGAGAACAAGCTTATAATTTTGGGTAACTTTGATGCTAGAGTAGGCTCGGATTACCAAAGAGGGCAAGGAGTCCTTGAGAGAAATGGAATTGGAAACAGCATCAGCAATGATCATTTACTAATGAAGACATGCATCATATCATCACCAACACTGTATACCATTTACCTAAAGGCAGCAAAACTTCTTGGATGCATCCTCCCAGCAAACATTGCTATTTGATTGCCTATGTGACTATAAGGAGAAGAGACAGACAGGATCAAGAGTGACCAAAGCAATATGTGTGCAGAGCACTAGATTGATAGAAGACATCCTTTCTAAACCTAATGTTTGCATTCAACAAAAGTGGTTGCCCCAAGGCAAAAAGACTACCAGAAGAATTAATGTAAGCAGATTAGAGTGCTTCTCTTAGAGGGAACAGTTTGTTGTCAACATGGAGCTTAAGCTAAGCCAACACACAGTTGGCAATAATGGAGCAGAAGAAGAATGAGCAGTTTTCAGAGATTTGGTGTATAACATTGTATTTTCTCATCTTGATCAGAACTGTTGCAAACATCAAGACTTGTTTGGTGAAAATGGACAAATCCAGTAGTTGCTAAATGAAAAATGACAACTCTACAGGGTGTATCTCTAAGAAGGTAGCATTCAATCCATCAAAAGTAATGTACAATCAAAATTTACGAGATGCAGAATTCTTGGCTCAGTAAAAAGGCAGATAAAATTCAGTTGAATGTTGATAGTAACAATCCAAAGCATGTTTTCATGATGCACTGAAGGCTGTTTATGAGCCAAAACCTATGGTGCACATGATCATAAAGAGATGTGTTGAACAGACCATTATCAGTGCTGAAGCTATCAACCATTACCTCAGGTTGAAATCAGACATTCCCTAGCTAAAGTTCTAACTGAAGAAGAGACTTTGAAAACTATAGTCTACCTTAGTGTGGTACTAGATGATGATTTTATTGCAGCTAAATTTACAAAGTGGTAAGTATCCATTTCTCATATAAAAACTCACTAAAATTTTCCAGATTATAGGACAAAAGGAGATTACTCCCATGGAGCCCAAGGATACCTCCATTGTCCATCTTCACAAAGATAAAAGAAATAGATTGTTCAGTGACAGGTATGTGGATGTCTCTCTCCTAGGTTTTGTTGGCAAGATGCTTGCCAAAGTCTCCCTTAAATGGCTGACTCCACAAGTGGAAAAAGATCATTTACCTGAGAGTCAGTGTGGCTTCAGAAAGGGCCAAGGACCAGTTGACATAGTTTTTATTGCCAAACAACTCCAGGAAAAATTCCAGGAGCAGAACAGAAGTCTGTGTAAAACATTTGTAGATCTGACTAAGGCCTTTGATACTGTCAGTCATGAGGGCTTATGGAAAATTATGTCAAAATTTGGCTGTCCAGAAAAACGTATTAGCATAGTACAGCACTTTCATGATGAATCTTCGCCTGGATTCTGGACAATGTACAATACTCTCCAGCTTTTTCAGTTATCAGTGGAATGAAACAAGGCTGTGTACTTTCTACCATACTTTTTTACCATAATGTTTTCAGTCATGTTTCAAATAGTTTCAATGAAAACAAACATGGACTCAAAGTCAGCCACCGCACTGAAGGTAAATTCATCAACTTGAAAAGGCTACAAGCCAAAACTAAAGTGGAGGGAGTGCTGGTGCATGCTTTTTTTGTTTTCAGATAACTGTACACTCAATGAAGCCTTTGAAGATGATATGCAAAAAGCACAAATCAATTCTCTGCTGCCTGTGCTAATTTTGGCCTATTAACGCCCAAAAAATACAGGTCCTCCATCAACCAGTACTGTCATTCATATGTGGAACCATCAGTTACAGCGAATGGTGAAGTTTTGGATGCTGTGGATAAGTTCTCTTACCTTGGCAGTATATTTTCTAGGGATGTCCACATTGATAATGAGGTTGACACACATTGCCAGAGCTAGCTCAGTGTTTGGGAGGCTCTGAAGGAAAGTATGGGAGAAGAGAGGTATTAGACAACTACCAGACTGAAGATCTACAGAGCCATTGTAATGATTGCCTGTGAATCTTGGAGAGTATACCAGTGCTGTGTCAGGAAATTGAATCACTTCCATTTAAATTATCTTAGGAATATATTGAAGATCACCGGGCAGCATAAAATAGCAGACACTGAGGTCCTTTTTTTAAACTAAACTGTAAAACATTCCAACTCTCCTGCAGAGAGCACAACTCCATTGGACTGGCCACATTGGCTGAATGCCAAATGTAGTCTTGCCAAAAAGGTTTTTTTTTGGAAAAACTACCACATGGCAAGTGTTCACAAGATGGTTAGAAAAAGTGATATAAGGAAATTCTTAAGATAATTCTTAAGAACTTTAGCATTGATTGTATGACATGGAAGATGCTGATACAGGACCATGCAGCTTGGTGCTCATCAGAGAAGGTGCTATGTTCTATATGCAACATAAAATTGAATTATCTCAGAAGAAATGATGGATGTACATAGAGAAGCCACTGCAAATTTTGGGGGGACTGATTGTATACAACCTCTGGCAGACCTGTATCCAAGGTTATAATGGTCTGATAGTCATAGTCAGACCACTGTAAATTGATTAGCATAGTGATGTCATTTTGGTCCTCTGCGAGAATGAAAGACAATAATCAATTAACTGAGATATAAAGACCACAAATTCCTCAGATATTTTCCAAGAATATTTTCTGATTACAAAAGATAACCACCTGGAGGAAAGAATATCTGGAATAGGATTCATAAACTGGGAGAAGCAAACTGGTCAGATGACCTGCCTTGTCTATTTGATTTATGTTCAAAACAAGTTTCTATCATTTTTCTAGTTCTTATTTTTTTTCAGTAACAATATCTCTAAATCACTCCTTGTCTCTGACCTCTGAGGAGTTAACCTGGTTTAAAATCTAAATGCTAGCTTCACAAAATAGATCGCAGAGGGCCAGTAACTTTGTCCTCAGTTTCCTTTTTATTTCAGATAATCAATTTTAACAATCCTTCCCATAGGGATACAATTAAGCCTTACTCATATATGCTTAATCAATATTAGTTCAGTGAATGAATGAACTAACTATACTTTTTAAAATGTCCATCTAAAGAAATAGTATAAAACTTATTGACATTTTGATATTCTAATTGCCTCTTTAGGTTTTTGAAATGCTCTGTAAAAGTTCTCCTATTGATGTAGAGCCAAGACGGTGGTGAAAAGGCAGCAACTCATCTAAGCTCTCTCCCAACCTTCTCTGAACAACTTAGAAGAATGTCATAAAACAATTCCTGGAGCAACAGGACAGGGGGAAATCATTTTCTTGTCAAAGATAGCTTAGAAGGTTGACAAGAAATCTCTGTTGCTCCAGGGTGAAAGAAGAATATTTTATAGCAGAGATCATGCCAGCAGAGAAAAGGTCCTAGCAAATGCCAGAAACAGTTCTTAGGAATCACTAAGTCAGCAGTATCAACATCTGCTTTCATAGCTCTCAGCCTACAAACTGTTGATCAGAAGGATATAACAGGAATCTCTTTGCTGCAATGAGAGCAAGTATCTATTGCTTTAGTCAAGAATATTATAGCCCAAACCAGAGTTCTCAGGTTAAGGAGAAAATATTACAAGAATACATAAAGAAACAATTCAAGTATAGTGAAGCCACAGTCAAGATAACAAAAGAGTTAGAGGCTTCCTTATTAAAGGATTGGAGGCCTTAGATTATGATGTTCCAGAAGGCAAAGGGACTAGGAATTCAACCAAGAATAATTTACCTAGAAAAACTGAATGTAATCCTACAGGGGAAAAATGGATATTCAATAAAATAAAAGACTTTTGAGCATTCTTGATGAAAAGTTCAGATCTCAATAGCAAATCAGACTTAAGAAAAACACAAAAAAGGTAAATAGGAAAGGGAAGTCATAATGATTAAATTGTTTATATTAATACCTGGGAAGATAATACTTATAATTCAAAAACTTTCCCATTATTAGAACACTTAGGATTCTGTGTGTGTGTGTGTACACACACACACACACATATATATATATATATATATTTTCAATTCATGGATATATATATATAGATATATATATATATCTATATATATATATCTATATATATATATCCATGAATTGAAAATGAGGGGGTGGATATCTAAAAAAAAACTTAAATGTTAAAAAAGGAATGCATTGGGAGAAAGGGAAAGAGAAGGTTACAATGAAGTAAATGATTTCACATGAGAGGTGAGAAAAGTTTTTACATAGGAGGGAAAAGTGTGGGAGATATGACAAGTAGTGAGTGAACCCTATACTCATCAGAATTGGTTCAAAGAGGGAGTAACATCTATACTCAGTTGGATAGTAAATCTATCTTATTATCCAAGAAAATAGGAGACAAAGGGGATAAGAAAATGGGAGGGGGATGATAGAAGGGAGAACAGTTTAGGGGAGTTTTTATTCAGAAGCAGAATCCTTTTAAATAGACATAGGGTAAAAGAGATAATAGAATAAATGGACAAGAAGGGATAAGATGGAGGAAAATACATTTAACAATTATAATTGTGAAAAAATTGAAGCAAATTTATATAGAGCACCAAGTCAAATCTATAAAAATAGGACCTGTTCCCCAACTAATGAATAATCAAGATATATGAACAGCTTTTAGATGAAGTAATCAAGCTATCTATAGCCACATGAGAACATGCTCTAAATCATTCTTGATTGGAGGAATGTTAATATAAACAATTTTGAGGGGATAACTTCATACCTATTAGATTGGCTAATATCACAGAAAAGGAAAAATGAAAATATTGGAGGGGAGATATAGGACAAAGAAGATATTAATAAATTATCATTGTGAACTGATTCAACTATTTAGTATAATTTAGAGTAATGCCCAAAGGACTATAGAACCAATCCTGCCCTTTGACCTAGCAGTGCCACTACTAGGTCTGTATCTGAAAAGATATAAAGCAAAGGAGAAAAAAAAAAAATATATATATATATATATATATATATGTAAAGAAAAACTCTTTTTCTGGTGCAAAAGATTTAGAAATTGGAGGGATACCCATGAATTGGAGAATGTCTGAACAAATTATACAATGTAATTGTGATGGGATATTGTTGTATATTAAGAGAGAATGAGCAGGATGCTCTCAGAAAAAAAACAAAACAAAAAAAAAACTTAGATTAGATGATACAAAGTGAAATCTACTGTTTATAAACTAAAAGCAAGATTGTAAAATGATCAGTTGTTAATGATAACTATTGTAGCAATATAATGATTCAAGATTTTACACTGAAGGGTTTAAATTGAAAAATGCTATCCATACCCATAGAAAGAACTGATGGTGTCTGAATACAGATTGAGATTTACATTTTTTTTTCTTTCTTCATTTTTATTAAGTTTTTTCAGTGTTTTCTTTTACAATATGTCTAATATGAAAATGTTTTACATGACTATACATGAATAAGCTATATCAAATTGCTGGCCTTCACAATGAGGAGTGTGGATGGAGAAGAGAAATAATTTGAAATTCATACTTTTTAAAAAATGAACATTAAAATTATTTTTACATTTAATTGGGGAAAATCAAAGTACCAAGAATCAAAAAATAAACTCTCCTTTTCAACAAGTTTCCCTCAAATGTTAAGTAGATGTTCTTCAGTTAGTCTTAATATTTATTGTTGTTTAGTTACTGCAGTCATGTCTGACTCTTCATGACCTCATTTATTGTTGTTTTGGCTAAGATACCAGAGCACTTGCCATTTCCTTCTCCAGCTCAACTGATTAAGGAGGAACATGAGGCAAAGAAAGTTGAGCCATCTGCCTATGATCACACAATTAATAATGTCTGAATCCTGATTAGAATTTAGAAAGAAGAGTCTTTTTGGCTCCAGGACAGACTCTTTATGCACTGCACCACCTAGTTGTTCCAATTAAAATTTATTAACCATACAATTGTGCTAGGAGTGGAGTAAGTGCTAAAACTGGGAATAGAAAGTCAGTAAGAATCGGCAATCATAATATGTGTCTCTCTGTGTTCATGTGTAGCTCACCTTTTTGTGGCTGAAGAAACTGAGGCAAAGAGGGGCATAAGTGGTTTGACTAGCATTACTTCATCAATAAGTGTCTGAGTTCACATTTGAATTCAGATCCTCCTGACTTGAGACCCAGTGTGTTTTATCCACTTAAGGGTCCCTGAGGGCAAAGTTTAATCAAGTCTGGGCCAGAATATGCTTCCTGTCTTTTTGTTCTCATTCTCATAACACATAATGATAAAAACACTTGTAATTGGCACTTATTTTAGTGTGGTTTACAAAAGATTCAAGCCATAAATCATTTTCCATCAACACCATTGCAGATTTCTGCTAACATTTATACTCTATCAATAAAAATATCCTCGGAATAGAGCTATCTAGAGTCAAATAGTCCTTTATTACTGTTCTCCCTGAGTTTATGTAATGGCTTTGCTCAACTAGAACCATAGTTCATGGCTTGACCTGAAGTCACTAGCTATTATGGCTTTTCTTTTTCTATTTCTGTTTTAGTGTGCTGATAGCTATTAGGGAGATTATTTAGCAAGATTGCTTAATAGAATTGCCACATTTTCCTGTACTAATCACTAATCAAAAACATGTAAGTATCCATTTTTTAAAGAATGTGCTCAGAGGCCATTATCATTTAACAATTCATAAATGGCTGACTTCCTTGGCTCAGTGTCTACTTTTTTCAAAATATTGTTCTTATGTCCAGGGACAAGGGAACCTTTTCAGAAACTCTTGATATCCACTTCTCAGTGTACAGAATTACTTTCTTGTTCTTTTCCTGAATGTCCAGTACCCTCTATAAGAGTGCCCCTGAATCTTTACCCTTCTTGTATATTGGATTTTTTTTTTCCCTACTGCCTCAGCTGGTGCTCACATTGGAAACCAGGAAAGTATTACTGACATATTTTTGCCTTCTTTAGAATTCTGTGGCTTTTAACTGAAGAAGTATAAAGAGATAAAGCCTCCCAATTTCAGTGCTAACGTTTTTTCTTAGAAGCAAAACCTCTCTCCCTTGAACTATCCCAGCTTCTAATTTGATTCTTAGAATAACCCTGTAAGATATGTCCTGGGTTTTTAAAATTTAATCCTTATTTTGTGGTTGAGGAAACTGAGGCAAAAAGGAGCTTGCTCAGGGTCCCCTAGCCAATAAGTGGTTCTACTTTTGTACATCTATGTTCTATTTTCTGTTGGATTTATTTATTTGATGTCATCCTTATCCATCCCTGCCCCTTATTAAGTTGTAAACTTTTTGTCTCTATCTCTAAATTTGTGATATTCAAACAAAGAAATCATCTCTGAAAACAACATTCATAAGGAATGAAAGAATGAAAAGGGGACAATCTTTTCAGTCATTGTTCACATTAAACCGCTTCGGCAGCATCTGAGTCTATCTGCATATAAGACTGACCCTGTTTCAGAAGTTCCAGGAATAGTTTACTAATAAATGAAATTTCAATGTATATGTTCTTTCCTCATATAGTATAAACTCTTTGAAGGATGTTATGTTTCATTCCTGCCTTTGTGTCCCTAGTGTTTAAAAAGGAAAATAATAATTGATACTTATTTGTTGATTGATTGTTTGACTTTAATACAACTTAACAAATATTAAGTGTTTACTATTTGCCAGCTATGGTGTTGGATGTTTAGGGATATAGAGATGGAAATGAAACAGACTTTTTCCTGAAGGATCTTTCATTCAGTTTGGAGGGAAATAGAATAATATATAGATAGAAGTTAAATGCAAAATAACTTTCTTTTACAAGAAGACATGGGTCTAATATTAAGGGAAGTTTGATAATATTACAATGGAAATTCCAGAGGTCATATTGGAAAGAAATAGAGTCATATGGGAATGGGATTGTCAATAAAGGTTTGTGAAAGTGTGAAGTATGGCTTGGAAAATGAGTTTTAACCAGGAAGATTACTACTCAGAAATACAGAAATGTGATACAATCTTTGAAAAACAGATTGCCATGATTTGTGATGTGATTGTCAATCTTTGAAAAAGGGGTGTTGCCAAGTTTATGATCCTGCCTCATGGTAGAAATGGGAGTTGATGAAGTCTTTTGAGTCTGTCTGGTTTTTAGAGATGTGAGACTCAGTTCAAGGTATTCATCCCTAATCTTAGTCAGGCTGTCCTTGCCACAGGGAAATTCATATATTGAATAGATTGTATCTGTTGAGTGAGTTGAGATAAGATAGTGTAAGAGTTTCAGTAAGATCTTTGGTACTGAACTGGCATTTTGAGTGAAAAAGGTTGGGCATCAAAACAAATTGCAAGTCACCTACATTTGTCAAAGGGGTTGTCAGTTTTTTTTTTTTTGTTTGTTTGTTTGTTTGTTTGTTTTTGGGAGGGGAGGGAGGGGAGGCAGAAGGCTGAGATTAATTCACATGTTTCTTTGAGGCTTTAGATGTAGCTTTTTTGACTTTGCTGTCTTTTGGATTTGTGTTTTGATCTTTCTTTTAACCATAGTAACTTGTCATTTGTCAGGGGAAGACAAGATAATAAGGTAATAAGAATAGCCAACATTTATATAGTTTCTTAAGATTAGTGATGTGTTGGTAGATTTTAGCTTATTGCAACTCCCATAACTGCCATGAAAGGAAGATGCTGCTATTATTTTCATGTTTATAAAATAGAAAAAATATTCTGGTTAACTATTTAGTGAGTGTTGGAAGCAGGGTTTCATCTCAGATCTCTCTGACTCCAAATCCAAAGTCTATCAACTATGCCAAGCAGCTGCTCCCAAGAACTTTTTTGGTATTACTCCACTGCTTTGTTGAAGTATAAATAGGAACTCAAGTTAGGAGAATACAGTATAAATAAAAGGTATGGGATTGAGCAGATGCTCCAGTGTGACTAACATTGTGGTAATAAAATAGCAACTATTATTAATGAGTAGTTTCTGGGGGGCTGATGTTTGAGTGGGATTGCTGTGATTACTATTGGGAGAAAATAATTACCTTTTTTTGAGAACAGCCCTTTACTTTCCTTTTATTCATTGACTGAAGTAATTAAACTAGAAATATATTTTTGTGGGAAAGGGAAGTTTAAGCATAGAAAAGTACAATAATTGCTTATTTAAATCTACAGAGAACCTCTATTTCTTCCTTTCCTTCTGATTCAGGGATTATTGAATGTAGTCACATATGATTAAAATGTTTAGATTCAGAATAAACCTATTGAATAACTTCTGTCCACTAAATAAGGGCCTATAGTTTAAGGACTAGATAAAGGTAGAGGGTCTTATCATTCAATTCTTGTTCATATTCTGCCTTAATTTTTTTAGCTTTCTCTGGGTTTATATTGTTTGCTTCTTGCCTTCCCAGCTTGACCATTATGTACTCTTTCTTATACTCTTGAAATGTCCAAGTCCTGTATAAGGAATAAATATTCAGTAAGAAATTGGCATACAAAATATTTTTAGGCAGCTCTTAAAATTTCCAATTATCAATCCAGATCTACTTGGAAATTTTTGTTGGTAAGAAAATAATTTTTTCTTAGTTTAGTGTATTATTTTGTTATGCCACAGTTCTCTTTTATTGTCCTAACTCATGTTCCCTTATTGTTTTATCTCAGTTTATAATTGTTCTGCTCAATTATGCAAAATCACCCTACCTCTTAATCAGAATATTTGATAAAGATAAAAGATCTTATATTTTAGAACATCAGAATGCTTCTCCCCATCCCAAGCTATTAGAATATCATATATCGTCTTATTAAGATACCTCTCCCCATCTCTGGTGTGCCTCCCCCCATTATGTCATCCCCCTCTCCTGTGGCTCGCCCCACCATGTCAAAGTCCTGTCCCTGATCTCAGCACCCAGACTCTGCCCCTGCCTCAGTCTACCCCCTGAGTCTCAGCCACATAATATATATATATATATATATATATATATATATATATATATATATATATGTATATATATGTAAAATATATATGCCATTGAGAACTCACATTGTTTGCTGGATTCTTGGAGAAAATAGTCTCATTCAGCCCTGGGACCAAGTTCATTTGGTTCCAGTAAATATCTCCCTTTTTAAATAAATTATTAATTACTCTCTAATTTCCATCTTGCCTCAGTTTCTCCAGCATTACAATTTCACCTAAATGGATTTGATATTTCTAGTTAAATGGAGTTTAGAACAGTTGTTATCCTTTTAGATAATTCTTTATTTTGCATATTGTCAATATGAAAGCCACTTTTAATTCCTTTGCTTTCATTATAAGGCATAAGATCAGTACCCAAGACAAATAGCAAATACTGAATAAAGGTAATATGCGACATAATGGCTGATAGCTGCCTACAGTATTTTGCCTGCTGATAACTAATTAACTATATTTATATGCTACTAGCATTCATGAAGCCACGGAAACCACAAGAAACTACTAAAGCTATAATTTTTTTTTAAAGCTAAATGTACTCACTGGAATTCATTATATAACATATATAGCTAGATTTTTATCTCTGAAAGTTAAGCTATACAATGAAAATGCTGTATTTCATCTTGAAAAACACATAAATACAATTAGCTTCAACAATTCTTTTCAAATAAGAACCATTAAAAAACTATTTTCTTTTGCAAAAACCTGGACTTCCACACTTGATTTCCCTTATTCATAGGGTTTTTCAGTACAGAATTGAAATTAGGGTTAGATTAGGAAAAAAAAAAAGAATTTCTGAAATCTCAACTATTATAACTTTGCTACTCTAGAAATGTGAAGTGAGCATGTTTTGGCATTTAAATATTCTTTAAGCTTGAGACAATGAAAAAGGGAAGAGTTTATCTTGGAGTCTAATCTTGCCTCTGATATATAACCATTTGTTTGACTACACAGATATTATTTAAACTCTATATAGAACTCTATATAGAAAATATATTTAAACTGTAAGGGTGCCATGAAATTCTCTATAAGTTACCCCTCACCCTCATCCCCCAAAATAGTTTTGTTACAATCTATATTAAAGAAGAGTTTTCTTACCCTAAGAATAGCTCACCCAGATGAAAACAAAACAAAAACCAGAACCTTCACATATTTATTTCCACCTTGACCTAATACACTCTCTCTCTTTGTCTCTCTCTGTCTCTCTGTCTCTGTCTCTGCCTCTATCTCTCTATCTCTGTCTTTGTCTCTCTGTCTCTGTCTCTGCCTCTCTCTATATATATCTCTGTCTTTGTCTCTCTGTCTCTGTCTCTGTCTCTCTCCTTCCCTCTTTCTCTTCCTCCCTTTCCCTCCTTCCCCCCCTGCCTTTCCCTCCCTTTCCCCCTTCTTTCCTCCTCTTTCTCTCCCCCTCCCTTCCCTTTAAGAACTATGCACCAGGCACAGAGCCAATCTCAGCAATGATTATGTAAACTTTGACCTGGTCAATTTCTAAACTGGGCCATTTTGCTCCTTCTTAAGAAACCTTGTGGCACCGTGTTCTTAAGTATTCTCCATACTGATGATAATGCAGTACTTAATGTGGACACCAGATTAGCAATAGCCTTCCTGCATCTCAAAACTCCTGAGCTCAACCAATCCTCAATCTCAGACTCCCCCCATAGCAAGAACCAGAAGGATATGACTCTAGATCAGGCAAGATAATTCATTTGAATGTTATCACTCTGATTAAGAACAGGAAAATAGGTGGCTCAGTGGATAGAGCACCAGCCCTGAAGTCAGCAGGACCTGAGTTCAAATTCGACCTCAGACACTTAACACTTCCTAGTTGTGTGACCCTGGGTAAGTCACTTAACCCCAATTGCCTCAGGGGGAAAAAGAGAGGAAAATATTCAATTAATACTTAGTTAACACTCTATTATAAAGAAGTTGAGTACTCAAGATTAGGTATTTTAAATCTTTTATGATGAGTCATGGAGCCCTTTGGAAATCTGATGAATCTAAAGGCCCTCTTAAATGCACAAAATAAAATGAAAAAAATTACAAAGATAATCAATTATGTTGAGTTATAGGTATCAAAAACTATTTTAGAACATAAGTTAACCAATACCCAATAAGTACTCCACAGAGATTCTGTTTGGCAGATAGCTAGCTTTGGAACCAAGAAGCCTCAGTTTAGTTTCTACATCGGACACACATTGACTGTGTCTTCTAATCTCTTAGGGACCTGGCAGCTTTCTAAGAACATGTTGTAGAGAAGGTGCCCCATTGCTTTGATAGAGGACATTTCATCACCTGGAAATTTCCTAAGCCAATAATATATTCGTAGACATCATTTTTAATTTTCAAGACTTCCAGCATGGAAAAAAATTCTTATCCAGAGATTATGGCTATAAGAATTGTATCACAATAGGTTTTTTCCCAATATGTCCAACATACTAACTACTAACTAACATGCCATACTAACTAAGACAAGATCAGGATCCACCCTTCCCTATTCTTTTTTCTCCCTTCCTTTTTCCTTCCTTTCCCTTTCCCCCAAAATATTAATTGATAAATCTATACCTCCTAGGAGAAGTCTATACTATTAGTCTACAAGTCTTTCTAGCTAATCAAGTTCAGTATACTCTTACATCCTCCACCCCCATCAGCAATGACTTGATAAAGAAATAAAGCCATATACCTATCCCTACCCTCAAACATATGAGTGAAATGAATCTTATGGGAAAATATTGGATTGCAGAATTATTATTTTTTTAAATTACCAAAAATGGAACCATTGGGTTGATATGTTTGATGAAGGTAAGTTGGATTATTGTTTATTGTCAGTAACAACAGTAAAATTAGTTGAGAGAA
Source organism: Sminthopsis crassicaudata (assembly GCF_048593235.1). NCBI lineage: Eukaryota > Metazoa > Chordata > Mammalia > Dasyuromorphia > Dasyuridae > Sminthopsis > Sminthopsis crassicaudata. The sequence goes on from NC_133621.1 coordinate 54,777,763, forward strand.
ATTTGATTCATTGTTTTTTCACATGTGAGAGTCCTAAGGGTACTGATTATCAATTCCATCTGAATCAACAGTTTATCTATCAGTACCATTGGAGGGAATTCTTCCATCAAATGCTTACAAATAAACTCACATTCTAAACTAATATTAGCTTTGGCTATCATGTTTTTCTTATGTATCATAATGATCAAATATCATGTCAGTTATGTTATTTCTTAAGCATCTTCACTGTGGAGACTGTAAATATTATTATTATTGTAGAGATTTCGTGGTGAGAGAGCCATTGTCTTAATTTTTCACCATTTCCCATTTTTCAGTGTTAAGAGCTTATTCCAGCAGGTCTGTTAAGAACTATAACAATAATTAATATGTTCTCACTTTTGCCTTTTTAAATTTGCTATTGCCTTTGGCATTTGTTTCTACTTGCTGATGGCACTTGCTGATGGATGAAGTGACATAGGTGTAAGAAATTGTTTGCTGTTTATGTTTAGAATAACTTCCCTTCCCTTAAGGAATTGTTTAGCATCCACCATATCTAATGTCTTCTGACTGTTCTTGAAAATATTATGCAGGTTATGTAGAGTTGAGTCTTCTGAACAATTATTTATAGTAAAGAAAACACAATTTAAGCCTTATCTTAACTCTATTTAAATGATGAGATGAAACCTGACCTGCACATCTTCCTCTACATTACCTCTAGAAGGGTAGCAATAAGGGCATAAATTACTGTTACTGTAGTGAGAACAGAAAAGAGGAAATAGAAGCAAAATGTATTACTAAAATATAATAGACTTTGCAATTAATATATTCCAGACACTGAAATTAATATATTTTAGATGCAGAGGGTTGAGAATAGTCAAAGATTGCAGTAAGGTTCTGAACTATTCTTGGAACAATGGTATTGCTATTTAAAATAAATAAGGAATTCAGAAGGAGAAGCAGGTTTTTGGGGAAAGATAATAACTGTCTGGCATATTAAGTCTGGGATGTTGGTAAGTTGTTCAGACAGACATTCAGTGGATAAATAAGTAAAATGCACATTTGTATTTCACAGAGATTTTGGATGGCACATAAAGATTTGGGGAAGTCAGTTGTAGGGATGTTAGTTGAAGAATTACTAATGGACAAAACTAGGCAGAAGCTATAGGGAGGAAGACTGCAAGACTTGTAGACAGTAGAAGTATTTAAGTAGAAGCTAGATGATCCAATATATACAATGGTATAGATTAATAAAAGGGATAAAGGTTTGTCAGAATCCTCTAAGCACATTTCCATCTCTAAGATTTTATAAAAATCTTCTAGGATATTATTTTCTATTTAAAAAAAACACAGAACACAACTAAATCCCCACCATGTGCAAATACCTTTTGTTATATTTAAAATCTACATTTGAATCTATATGTTATTGGAAAGAGGCGGCTTGGTGATACAGTTTATTAGAGTTCTGGAATTGCAATTAGGAAGACTCATTTTCCTGAGTTCATATCTTATAATATTCTTCTCTAAAATATAATCTTCTTTGGTAGCAGGTTTCCTAGAGGTCTCTGAAGGCAGTCTTAGTTTCAGTTTCTTAATCACCCCAAATGCAGCCAGGTATTAAAAGTCCAAATCTTTTATTGCCTCTTTCCAAGTCTTGTCTACTTTCCTGCGGGCCGGTTAGCTTTCTTAGAGGTCTTCTGTAGTCTTGGTTCTGAGAGCTTGAGCTCTGGCTTCTGAATCTCCCCAACCTTCCAAGGGTTTGTGCTTCTGCCTCCAGCCACACCAAATGAATGAATATGTCTTAGCCTCCGAGAGCTTCTAGTGCTCTTGTCCTTTCTGGCCCTGAGAGCTCCTCCTTATATGTTTCACACTGAGTACACACCAATAATTATGTCACTAGAAAACCATTATTTGTTGTAGGATTAAATCAATGTTAAACTAGATTTAACCATTGTCTCCTCAATTCCACTCAGTACCTTGTTTCAAGTTCTGGCCCATAACATCTCCTTGTGGGATTAAATCAATCATACTGAACCATGCTAAATTAGATAACTATTGTCTCTATCAATTCCACTGACTTAGTACTTTGTAAGAATCCTTTGTTTTAAGTTCAGAATTCTGGACCATAACAATATGTGGGCACTGACATTTTTTTTATTAAAACTTTTTTATTTTTAACATATGCATGGATAATTTTTCAACATTAACCCTTGCAAAACCTTGTGTTCCAATTTATTTCCATTTCCCCAACCTCCCCTAGATGTCAAGCAATCCAATATATGTTTAACATAGTAATATATATATATATATGTTAAATCCAATATATGCATACATATTTATAAAATTATCTTGCTGCACAAGAAAAATCAAATAAAAAAGGAAAAAATGAAAAAGAAAATAAAATGCAAGCAAAAAATGACAAAAGAGATTGAAAATACTAGCTGTGGTCCACAGTCAATCCCCACCATCCTCTCTCTAGGTGTAGATGGCTCTCTCCATCACTAGATCATTGGAAATGATATGAATCATTTCATTGTTGAGAAGAGCTATGTCCATTAACATTGATGATCATATAATCTTCTTGTTGCCGTATACAATGATCTCCTTTCTGGTTCTGTTCATTTCACTTAGCATCAGTTCCTGTAAGTCTCATTTCTTTCTTTCTTTCTTCCCCCCTCCCTCCTTTCTTCTCTCCCTCCTCCAACTTCCTTCCTTCCTTTCTTTCTTCCTTCCTTCCTTTCTTCCTTCCTTCCTTCCTTCCTTCCTTCCTTCCTTCCTTCCTTCCTTCCTTCCTTCCTTCCTTCCTTCCTTCCTTCCTTCCTTCCTTCCTTCCTTCCTTCCTTTCTTTCTTTCTTTCTTTCTTTCTTTCTTTCTTTCTTTCTTTCTTTCTTTCTTTCTTTCTTTCTTTCTTTCTTTCTTTCTTTCTTTCTTTCTTTCTTTCTTTCTTTCTTTCTTTCTTTCTTTCTCTCTTTTTCTTTCTTTCTTTCTCTCTTTTTCTTTCTTTCTTTCTTTCTTTCTTTCTTTCTTTCTTTCTTTCTTTCTTTCTTTCTTTCTTTCTTTCTTTCTTTCTTTCTTTCTTTCTTTCTCTCTCTCTCTCTCTCTCTCTCTCTCTCTCTCTCTCTCTCTCACTCTCTCTCTTTTTCTTTCTTTCTTTCTTCTAATTGGGATTAAGTGACTTTTCCAGGATCACTAGGCCATGTTAAGTATCTGAGGCCACATTTGAACTCAGTTCCTCCTGATTTCAAGTCTGGTGCTCTATTCACTTCGTCATCTAGCTGCCCCTGATCATTTCTTATAGAACAAAAATATTTCATAAGATCACTTATTCAGCTAATACCCAACTGATGGACATTCACTCAGTTTCCAGTTTTTTTGCCACTATGAAAAGGGCTGCCACAATCATTTTTTCACATGTGGGTCCCTTTCCCTCCTTTAAGATCTCTTTGGCGATATAAGCCCAGTAGAAACATTGCTATGTCAAAGAGTATGCTTTGAGCTCTGACAGTTAATAGCTATGTGACCCTGATCAAGTCATATAATTCTTTTAGCCTCAGTGTTCTGATATATAAAATGATCTGGAAAGAAATGGCAAGCTATTCCAGTATCTTTGCCAAGAAAGCCCCTAATAGAGTCATAAAGAATGAGGCATGACTGAAAAATGCTCAAATAACAATAGTGATTGGGAAAGAGCCAGGTGACATGATGGATAAAGGGTCAGACTCAGACTCAAAAAGTTACAGTTTCAAATGCAAACTCTTACATTTAATTCATCTTCATGTGGAGACACTATCCTAGGGTGTTTGGGTCTGTATGTGCCAGACGCCCATTAAAAATTTGTGTGTGTGTGTGTGTGTGTGTGTGTGTGTGTGTGTGTGTGTGTGTGTCTTCCTGTATATGTGCATGTTCTTGGAGTATGGAGAGAAAGTAATGAAAAGAAAACGGAGCATATGTTATCCTGCATATCTTTATTCTGCTCATTCTTAGGAAGTATCTGCAAGATAGAAGATATAACCACATATAAAGGAAATAAGGTCTTTCTTTTAAAATTATTAGTTTCTCACATATATAATGTTCCATAGGTTTGGCTCATTTGACATTTCAGTGTTTATCTATTCAAGTTTAAAGATATTTTTTCAATATAAAAATTGCCTTGAATTTTGATCTTGGTGAACTCCACAAGGAAGATGGGGAGTGCTACAAATGTGGCTGCATTATCTGTGATGCAAGCATTTTTTTTTGCCCTGATCTTATTTAGGGATGATATAAAGATACACCTTTTTGTTAAATCAAAGCAAAGCTTTATTAAAACAACTAAATCTTGTACCATTGAAAATTTTGTATTTAAGACACAGCAGTCAAATCCATGATTTCCATATAGCTCTTCACCAGAACTGTAGCTAGATCTAGGCTTCTTTCTTTTTTCTTTTTTACAGTTACTTTCTTTTTTTTTTTCTTTTCTTTCTTGTTCATTGTATGTTCTTGTATTGACATGAAAATTCTCCCTAAACTGATAAATACTTCTACAGTTTTAGCTCCAGGATATTTTTTTTGCATCAAAAGCTTCAACAACTTCTAAAAATTGCTAGCAGATTTTATGGGGCCATACCCACAAGTGATTTATTAATTTTATACTATTTGAATTATTAAGCTAAAGAAAAGTTGTAGTTTGCCCTTCTATACCCTCTACCATTTTAAATCCTCTGCATGTTTTTCACATAGTTAAGGCAGAGATGTTTTGTTGTATTTTGTTTTGTTTTCTGCACAGAGCTGCAGTTTCACTGATATAGGAAAGTTTCTGTTGAAGACACATATTATAAATAGGCAATTTCTCTCAAGTTTATGATTGAACTTTTAAGTGACTTACCCAGGATCCCACAGGCAAAATGTGTCTAAAACAGGATTTGAATAAAGCTCTTTCTGACCTTGAGGCAAACTCTTTATCTACCCTGCCATACTACTTCTCAGAAAAATTATAGACATATAAAATCACCAAACACCAGTATGATGACATGAAACCTGACTATACTGTTTTTCCTTTAATCATATAGAAGTATTTTCCCATTCTTCCTTGAAGGAGAATGTTTCTCCTTCCCAAAACCTACCCTGTCAAATTTTATTTGAAACATTCAATAGAATCATAAACTTAGAGTTTAAAGAGACTTTTAGGTCTCATCTAATTCAGCAACTCACATGCTGGTCAGACATTCTTTTTAGAATGTTTCTTATAGAAGATGATCCATTTTAACAAATATAGTGTCCTCCTCTTCCTATCAGATATTGCCCCTACCAATCTACAGCTTTTATAACTTCCCTCTTACAAAGGTCCTCAGAAAATGCTCTTCTAAATGGGAAAGAAACAACACCTCTTTTGTAATAAAATTATTTAAGCAAAATTTAGAAATGACAGCCCTAAGGTTCTCAAGTAGTAAATTAAAATTATTCTTTTAAGCTCCCTATATAAACAAAAGGTATTGATATCATCTTTGACAGGAAGCCTTTTCCAATTCCTCTTAATTCTGCTGCTTTTTTTCCTATTAATTGTTTGTATATATTTGTTTGTATTGTCACTAACATCAGATTATGAGGTCCTTAAAAACTGTCTTTTGTTTTCAGCTATTTAAGTTCACATGTCATATTATGTTATCACTTAGTGTAGGGAAGGTGTTGTAATTTGATTTATTCTATTCACTTCTACCTTTATGTCACTATTAAGGGGGTATCAATTATCTCTCAGGTGATCTATTCTACTCTGGCATGTAGCTGATTGTTAGCAACTATTTCTTTTCCCTTTATTCAATTGTCTCTTTGCAGTAACCAGCTCTTAGACTTAGTTCTTCCTTCTCCACAAAGTAGAAGAATTAGGAATTGATGGAATCAATTTAAAACTCAAAAGTGTATAAAACACAATAATCCACATATTTTCTTGGTTTCCAACAGCTATACCCGAAGTAATTCACAAAGAAGGCAGTAATATTACTTTGGCTAATTTTTTGTTCAATGTCTCTTTGAGAAAGCCAAGTCCTATAACTAAAACTTTAAAAATATTCTTGTGCTGAGAATGCTACAACTAATTTTAATGCTATAGGTAAATTGAAATGTTTGAATTCTATAGTGCACAAAAGGAAAATGCCACTAAATAAGTCAGATCAAAAAGCATTATTATGATGGATAGAATGCAAAGCTGGAATTTTTTCTTAAATGGTTTGTAAGGGAAAAATAAAGTTTATAATGTAAAACTAAGTTTATATTTTGTATAAAATTAATAAAATGATAATATGATGATAGCATTTACTTAAAATACTTTGGGCTTCCCATTTTTATAAAGATTATATTAGCTCTAACTTTGTAAAACCTTGTTGAGTTTAGGAATATGAATCATCATATTCCTATGACTCCCTCATTCTTTTCCTTTCAGATTCCTGCCCATATGGCTTTAGAAGTCTTTTAGAATGACAAGTATTTTCAACCAGAACAGAACTGCAATTCTGTAATTGACTGTGGATATAATACTGCTTAGAATAAATGTGGAACCTCCTGCACCTTTGAAAATGGCAACTGTGGTTGGCAAAATTCCCTGGCTGACAATTGTGACTTGGTTCTGAGAGTTGGCTTGCCATTGCTTCTAAGCCCTCCCGGAGACCATACACTTAGAGATGGAACCGGTAAGTTATTAGCTTATTATTGGGGACCTAATCACATTCACCATGCTCATAACATTGCCTTTCCTGAGAGGGAGCTGGAGAGGTCTAGAGAAGTAATTATAGTGCTGTTGCACATAAAGGCAATATTTAGCAAGTAATCAGAATCTAATATTAATTACAACTTCTATAATGTCTTTAGATGAGAGAAATAGAAGGTTCCACAAATTGACTTTATTTTAGGTGTGAATTAGACAATTTTTATTTGGAAATACTAGAGATGAGCACTGTGGAATGAAAAGAAGTATTAAGAGAAGCAATGTATTCAAGTTTTAACAGAGAGATTGATAGAAATATAGATTTAGAGCTCAGAATGAATGTTGAGCTTATCTAGTACAAACTCCCATATGAGGAAACTGAGACTCACAGAAGTTGTTAAGTGCTTGAGGTGATATAGGTTGTGAGAAACAGTGGCAAGGGGTGATTCTGCCACTCATAATAATATAATATAAAAACACATTAATTTCTCTCATCTAACTTTGTCTCTCCATCCAAAAGCCAGATTTACTGACCCCATGGTGAGGATCAAATGAGATTTATATGTGAATATGTGTTGGAAACTTAGAAATGCTGAATAGAGACATTCTATGCTTGTCCAGGGTATGAGGTAGAACTGAAGTGCAGGGAGATCCCTTTGTTACACTTGTGGAAGATCATTTCTTACTGAATCAAGCCAGGGGGAGAGAATGCTGACTTTAGAATCAGGATGTGAATTTCAATCCCAGCTTTCTCACTTACTACCTGTGTGACTCTGGGAAGATCCCTTAACTAATGGCTCTCAGTGTCCTTTTCTGTCTAATGAAGGAGTTAGACTAAATGGCTTCTGTTTATTACTGTCTGATCCTGTGATGCTCATACAAATGGGTTCAAGAGGGAAGTTTCAGTCAAAAAGAAAGCAGGGAATTGACCTTTAAGTAAATCGAGCATCCATATGCCAGAAGTCCTGATGCCTATATTAAAATTAGAATTGAAACTCCTTCAGACTAAGAACTTCATTTCACTTCTCTCTATCTATTAATCATCTCAAATATACAATAGGCAATTAATACATTCATTGAATTGGAATATGAAGGGAGCCTAACAGGCTAATCCTTTCTGGTAAATTCAGATTCAACCCTGAGCTTGAGCCAGAGGACTATTTAAAGAGTCTATTACAAAGAGCTACACTGCTCCAGATTCAGATCTTGGATGGAAATACAAAGCCAATTGCATTTTGGGTGACCATGTGTTACTTATGTTGCAATTATGGATATGAGAATGCCAAATCTCTTATTTGCAGAGTCAACATATGATGAAATGTGAAAGCTGGCTCTGTTCCATTGTTTATATCTCACATAGTGATTTGATTGCATTTAATCATGGTGAAGAAGTATACCACATCTGTTTCACAAAGGCTGTCCATTCTCTTTCATGAACTTGGAGCATCTACTGAGCAGCCATGCATTGCAATGGGATAATTTTACAAATAGCCATGTATTGCAATGGGATAATTTTACAATTAGGGCAGAGTTGGCTTGAACTACATTCCTATTCAGGTCCTCTCTGGATTGGAGGAGACTCATAGAGAAGTTCTGAGTTGATTAAATTGTCTGATAGTTGCCTGGCTGAATTAGTGGCATAAATTTCCCCCTCAGATCAATGTATGCTCCTAGTAAGTACAGCAAAGTACATTTCTAAAGCATAGCCTGTTGGAAATTATTGAGTAAATGTGCTGGAGGCTCTGCTGTTAGGCTTCCTTTCTGTTTTAAATGGAAATGCCTTTGGCAGTTCAGAATATATGAAATTTAAATAAAAGTACTAACAAAAAACTGGAAGCCCTAAATATTTGTCTCACTATCATTTCAACTGATTGTTCCTGGTTCTGTCAGAGTAATTCTTAGAACTGGAGGCCACTTCAGTAGGTTCTAGAGATAAGAAAGCCCATTTGAACAGCTCTCAGTGGCAAGAATCCAGTACATCCTATACCATGATTTTCTGCTAGTACATATCCACAAAAGCAAAAGGATCCATTCAGAATCTCATTAAGATATGGCTCAAACCTTTTAGTATTGTAAGGTGTCTCCTGAACCATCTTAAAGACAACACCATCCAAAGAGATTTAAACCAAAACTGGGGAAAATGTTTTCTTTAGAAAGTTCTCTACTAGAATTGCTGCTTGCTGTCAGTGTAAGATGGAGATGAAACTGCTAGAGGAAAGCAGAGAAGGGAGTGAATTCTACCTCTTTGAATTCAATGACCCACAGTAGGCACCTAGAACCTTATCATGTATACATGCATACAGAGCCTTGTTTCTTGACAGCCAGGTTGTTCCTTTTAAATGTCCACAACTTTCTATACCTATGCAACAGACAGCTAAGGAGTATCTTGCACAGAATGACAAACTTGGTAATCAGGTAGCTTTGAAAAAGATTCCTATCACAGATATTTATTAATGTGCTTATAGACACATCATTTATTCTCTCTCAGACATTTGTATGAATGCCTGAAAGATAATTCATACATTAAGCACATAGTATGAGCAAAATCTTGGGGATACAAGGAGAAAAGTTAGGCAAATCCTGCTATCAGAGAGCCTTCATCCTAGGAGACAACACATAAAAAGAGGTGTCAGCTGCAAGCCAGATGAGAAGGCTCTATGGTCTCTAGAGTTCAGGAGTGAAGCCAATGGTAATGCATCTTGTTTTATATTATTTCAACTGATAAAACTATGCCTTGCTAATATTAAACCATACAACAGTGCCTAGATGGCAAGACTTGATTCACTCAATATTCAGTAGCTATAGGCTGCTATTCATATGGCTCTAGTGTTTAGGGGCCAGGAGTATGCCTACAGGATGAGCAATGAGAAAGTAGCTAAGTTGGTAGCTCAATTTGCTAAGTACTTGTTGCCTCCTGTCTTTCATTCTGAGAGTCTTGCTGTTTACCTACGTTAAGTTGTTTTTACTGAAGATGGGGGCTGGGCTGGATGCAGGGTCAGAAGAACCCTGCTATTATGAGATCTTTGCCTTCATGTTCATAGGTGACAATGGATCAATAACTGGTGTTGTGTGTGTGTGTATAAAAGTTACTTTGAAATGTTAAAGTGTTATTTTAATGTTAGCTAATTCATCATCACCATTGTTGTAATCAAAATCATTTGTTTGTTTTACTTTTCCAGTATTTGCTTTGTCTCCCAAAGAATAAGTATATACATGTGATTTCTCTTTGGGTTATTTATTTTTTTTTTTTTTTTTTTTTTTTTTTTTTTTTTTTTTTTTTTTTGCAATGAAAGATAACTTTTTATTTTTTTTTTTTTTTTCCAGAATATTGATTTATTTCACCAGCATTACATATTTATTACAAGAAAGGGCTTGTATTCAAAAAGCCAGAGATTAGGATAACATAGAAATAAACATTCAAAAAAGTCATCAATGAAAAAAATTCAATGCACTGCTGAAAATAAACAAGAGTAGAGGGAGCATAAATAGAATAGTTTTGTTACTTTGTTAACTATATATTATAAATGTTATTAAAAACAAACTATTTAACAGTTGTTTCCAACACAATCCTCTTCATTTTTTTTTTTTTTTTTTTTTTTATTTGCCTTTACAGGATTTGCTTTCTTTTTTTTTTTTTTTTTTTTTTTTTTTTTTTTTTTTTTTTTTTTTTTTAAATTTTTTTTTATTATATATATATATATATATATATATATTTTATAATATTATCCCTTGTATTCATTTTTCCAAATTACCCCCCCTCCCTTATTCCCTCCCCCCGACGACAGGCAATACCATACATTTTACATGTGTTACAATATAGTCTAAGTAAAATACATGTGTGTGAATATCATTTTCTTGTTGCACAATAAACATTAGAATCCGAAGGTATATGCAACCTGGGCAGACAGATATTAGTGCTAACAATTTACATTCCCCTCTCTTTGGGTTATTTATAAAGGGAACTAATAATAGGCATTAAAAATGTAAGCATTCATAGTAGAAAGGCATTTGGAAAACTAGCAAAGAATTATTTCCTTATTCCAATATTTAGGAAAATACTATATATGAACATATTTTTATTGAGGACTTATTGTTTCTTGAATCTAATTCAGTCTTAGCAACAATTCTTCTGAGAAAAATAACAAAGGGAAAGCACAATACTAATGCCTCCAGCTTCATATTTCTTTATTTTTAGAAGGGTAAAATGGAATTAACTAAGAGAGCTGTGTTTAACAAAACCATAAGGTGAATGTGTGTGTGGGGGGGTGTATGTGTGTGTGCATGCACACATGCTCATGAGCATATGTGTGTGTCCCAGATTTTTAATTGAAATTCCAGGAATATATTTTTTAAAGATGCTTTATAGGCTACTATTGCTATATTATTCAGGAACACTGGTGGGCAGTAAGTGCTATAACTTTTTCAAGATGTCTGATCTCAATAACAAACACTTTAACAATTATGAAGAGCTAATGCTGATCAAATCTTTATTTTAGCTAAACCATCAGAGACTCACTTGAGTATCTTTTCCATAACTATGTATAATGTCATACAGTAAGACCGAGTGATGCAATCATAAATGTAACTAACTTTACCACAAGGATATAATGTGTGGTGAAAGATTTAAGACAGTATCAATGTAAAGATAAATTATCATGGAAATTTTTTGGATTACTTCTTTATATGCGTCCAAGTACCATCTGAAATTTCATCACTATAAGGGAAGTCTTGACATGGAAAATTCCTCCACAAAGTTCTTACCATCACATTTTAATGGGGAAGACCCAATGTAGAAAAATAGGCACATTAAAGATACATATAGAATATATAGTATAGGTAGAAATAATGTATAAAGTAAATTTGAGTAAATGACAAAAAAGTAAGTGATGAGAAAGAGGTGTACAATAGATGCAGAAGAAAGAAATTGTAGAATGGGATACATTTTTTTCATATAAAGAGTTGTGGAGAACTTACTACAATGGAGAAAAGACGGGAGGGTGGATGAAATAGAAATCTGTTTCATTTAACAGAGAAGTAGAAGGGCAGAAGATGTAACAAAGGGGAGGGAAACAAACAGAGGAGAGGGAACACTAGGGGAAATAAGAGACAGAAACAAAACTCTATCAAAGAAGGAAAGAAGAGTAAAGGGACAGAAAAGATAATCAAGAGTTAAAAATAGCATAGTGGGAAATAGTGCAGTTAGTAGACACAGTAACTGTGAACGTGAAGATGACCTCTCCCATAAAATGAAAGCAGCTAGCAGAGTGGATCAAAAACCAAAATCCAACAAATATCATGTTTACAAGAAACACACTTGAAAGAGAGAAGCACATGGAATAAAGATAAGTGATCAGAGCAGAATCTATTATGTTTTATCTGAGGTTAAAAAAGCACAGGTATAACACTCCTTATCTTGAGAAAACAATAAGAAAAAATAGATCTAATTAAAAAGATAGGTAAAGACACTACATCTTGCTAAAAGCTATCATAGAGAATGAAGTTACATATACATACACATATGCCAAGTGGTATAGCATCCAAACTAGTTATAGGTTTAAGGTTTATGACTAAACAAGAGTTAGTAATCATTATGAAATGTAAAATAGATAATTTTTTTATTATATAAAATTTAAAAATTTATGCTAACAAAGACAATGCAATCCAGTTTAGAAAGAAAACAGCAATCTGGGAAAGAATCTTTCCAGCAAGTATTTCTTATAAAGGCCTCATTTCTCAAATATATGGAAAGGGTGGAACCATAATGGCAGAGGGAAGCCTGGATTTTGAGGTCTTCCCAGCTTCCCTCAGAATCAACACTAGATCAAGCCTCTGAATGGATTTTGGAGTGACAGAACCCACAAACATTTGAAGGGTAATAATTTTCCAGCTTGAGATATCTTGGAAGGACTTCAGGAATAGTCTATCTGATTTGGTCAGGGAAGAACATGACTCAGAACAGGTGTGGTGCAGGGAATCTGGTGGGAGGCTCTCACCCAAAGTACAGCAACATTGGTTATTCTGTTCTGGTTCAGATGGCCAATGACTCAGCAGCCAGTTGTGAGATCTTTAATGCAATCACAAAAAGCGAACTGTGAGCCCCCAAGCCCTGGAATAACAGGTGTGACTAGACCAGGGATCAACTAAGAACAGTGGGAAATCATGCAGCTCAGCTGGCCTCAACACAGGAGAAAGCCAGTGAGAGGTTGTTGTCCTCCTTAAAAAATAAAGCTTGGAACAAACATCCTGTTACCCAGGAGCAGAGCTCAACTTCTAAAAAAAAACAGAAAGAAAGCTATTATGTGACAGGGAAGATCAGAGCACAAATCCAGAAGGGTATGGCAAGTGAAATCTTAAAATGACATATGAATTGATGGAAAAACTTAAAAAGGATCTTAAAAAAGAAAGATGGAAGAAAAATGGGGAAAAGTAATGAGAACTATGCCTGTGAATTATGAAAGTGTTGTTGGAAAAAAAAGGCCAACAGCTTGTAAAAGGAAGCACAGAAATTTTATTAAAAAAAACAAACTCCTTAAAAATAAAATTAGTTAAATGGGGAGAAATCCACTGAACAAAGAAACTTTAAAACTACAATGACCAAATGCAAAAGGAAGTTAAAAAGCCAGCTGAAGAAAATATTTCACTAAAAACTATATAAATGGCAGTGGATGACTCAATAAGACTTCAAAAATCAGTCAAATAAATTAAATATATGGAGAACTCAATTCATTGGACTAGATACTTACTCAAGTTCCCTTCAAATCCATAATTTCATTTGAAATTACCTTAATAGTTTTGTGTGGATGATTCATCTGGATTTATTGGCATCAATACAGTGTTGGAACAGAGATAAACTGCTGCTCCAGAGATTGAAGCCATGTGAGAGAAATTAATTATGCCCCAAAAGTATGTTGAGGGAAATATTTGCATGTTTGTTCTTGCTATAACTTCAAAATAAATATCCATTTATGAAAATCAAAAAAAATACACCAAGAATGTTATCTCCAGGATAACATTCTTGGACAAGATGAAGAGAAGAAAAGGCACGTTGTGTATTCTTTGGCATGAAACATGAGATTTGCTTATACAATAGGCACTACAGGAAGGGGGTAGCCAGAAGAATCCCATAGAAATTAAGAATTGTCAGAGTATTGATCAACATAGTTATAGAATGAAGTGGGACTAGAATTCAAAAACTAAATATATGGAGACTCAAATTTATAAGACTACAAGCCATTCTCTGATTGCTAAATGGTCAAAGGATATGGGCAGTTTTTAGATGAAGAACTCAAAACTATCTATTGGCATATTAAGAAGTACTCTAAGTCACTTTTGATAGAGAAATACAAATTAAAACAATCCTAAGATAACACCCTGCAACTATCTAATTGGATAATATGAAAAAAGTAAAATGATAAATGTTAGAGAAATTGGGATTCTAATGCATTGTTGCTAAAGTTATTCTACAAAACAGTTTGGTACTATACCCAAATAGCAACCAAATGTTGCATAACCTTTGATCTAGCAATACTATTATGTCTGAATCCCAAAGATAAAAAACAGGGGAAGGGACCTACATGCACACAATTATTTATGGCAGTCTTTTTCATGGTCACAAAATATTGCAAATTGCAGGGATACCTATCAAATGGGGAATGGTTGAACAATTTGTGGTACATGAAGGTAGAAGAATACTATTGTGCAATAAGAAATGATGAACAGCAGATTTCAAAAAAATCTGGAAAGACTGATGCAAAATTAAATGAGCAGGACAAGAAAAACTTTGAAGAAACTTGTAAAAGATGTTATCAGATATATAGGATAAAATAATAAAGATAGGGTGATCACGTAGCTAGATTAGGGGTTACTAGTGGAGACTAATATGTTCTTGAAATAAAAATAAATCAAAAGCTTCATTGCACATGTGGTTGCCTCCAAATTGTGAATGTATCTATAAAAAAAAAAAACAACAAAAAAACAGAAAAATATTGAATAGTATGGCTAGGCTTAGATGGACTGTGATTATATTATTTCAATTAACATTCACATTATAAGCTCTTTCATTTGTTTGAATATTGGAGTATAAATTGCCTAGGAATTTGTTTCAATAATGGATTTAGGAAAAAGCATTTAAGTTAAATAATCTAAAGCTAAGTAGGTCTGTTGAATGTGTATGGAGGTGGTGTTTTGATTTTGCATATTGAATAATTTTTGTTCCCTAACACTTGGATTTCTATTAATCATAAAACAGGTGGTTCTGAAAAGAGACAGTTGGAACAAATATAATTGCTACTTTTTAGATAAATGCAATTGCTGAGACAGTTGAATGCTTAAAAATAATTGAAAATTTGAATAACCATCACTTTACTTTGGAATTTATTTAGTTACAAATAATAGAAATAGCAAAATTGCAGTTAATATCAATTTAAAATGTATAAAATGTATAGATGAAATTTTGACATATAGAATGTTTATTCTGGACAATTCTATTCATATCAAATAGAAGAAACAATGTAATAGAATTATGAGTTTTATAAGTATTTCATAATCTACACAAGTCCTGCTAATATTTAGCAACTTACATCTTCCTCCCAAGATTTATTCTAGGATAGTTGTATCATTGACAATCTACAAGTTTCACTGATCAAGTTTAGGTCTGTGACATATCATCATCATTGTCGTCGTTGTCGTCATTGTCATCATCATCATCATCATCATATTTCCTTGAAGTACTTGGTTGAAACTCCATTTGGAGTGGGAACTGAGTTAGAGGGTAAAGTGTTTTCCAGTTCCCTTACAAGAATTATTCTGTTGTGTCTATCAGTGTCCCATTTCATTCTCAAGCTATCTTGATCAATACTCTGACAATTCTTCATTTCTATGTGATTCTTCTGGCTACCCCCTTCCTGTGATGCCTATTATATAAGCAAATCTCATGTTTCATGCCAAAGAATAAACAACATGCCTTTCCTTCCCTCCATTTTGTCCACCTTTATATCCTGGAGATAGCATTTTTGCAGAGGTATATTTTATATTTTGAGTTTCACAAACAGATGTTTATTTTGAAATTATAACAACATGCAAATACTTCCCTGTACATACATTCGGGACATAATCTCCTCCACATGGCTTCAGTCTCTAGGAGAGTAGTTTATCTCAGTTATAACACAGTGCATTGATGCCAACAAGTTCAGATGAATCCTCCAAACAAAACTATTAAGGTAATTGCAAATGAAATTATGGATTTGAAGGGAATTTATGAGTGAGTAATCTAATCCAACTTGAATTTGAAAAAAATCCCATCTACACCATATTGGCAAAATCTTTAATTATATGAACAAATGGTATTTGGGGGATGAACCATAATCCTTTCATTGTACTGGATAAATTGTTTTTTAAATAAGATATTTTCCCAGTATCATCTTGAAACAAAAGATTTTTGTATCTTTTAAGACAAATTTTTGAATGAGTGACAAGCACTAACATCTGCTACCTGAAGAATTTTATGCTATTTCAGAAACACTTCCCTCTAAAATCAACTCTAATTAATTTTAAATAGTCAGTCTGACTTTATGCTTTTGGATCACGGAAAAAATTCAAACCAATCTATTTTTCAGTTCTGATAAAAAGTCCATGTGTTATAGACCAAAATGGACAGGAAGTCTAAGTATTTTTGGAGAAATAGTACTCATTTAAAAATACTTGTTCTGCTGAAACACAATAGTCTCATTTTGTCTTATATAGCTCTTGGAATTTTGGAAATTAGCTAGGATCTGAAAAGTGGTCTAGATCAAAGATTTCATGATCCATGTGAGGAAATTGAGTTCCAAAGAGGTTAAGTGATTAAGCCACAATTTGTTAGTGGTAGCTTTAGGCAGTTTTTCTCCCACTATCCCATCCTCATTTATATAGATGTCTACTTTTGTCATTGAATTATGAGGCTCATTTCTCCTCTTTCTTTGGAATTTTCATTTCTTGAAGCTTCTTTCAAGATGTGGCCACTAGATTATTTTTTCCTATTTAAGTCAGTAAACATTTGTTAAGTGTCTATTTGCTGCACACTGTCCTGGACAATGAGGATCTAAAGATAGACACAAAACAATCCCTGCCAACAAGAAGTTACTTATCTAATGGAAAGGAGGAGACATTAAAAAAAAAAAAAACTAAAAAGTGGCATAGGGATTTTATTTATGCTTTGATGATCTTTAAAAAAAAAAGGGAAATGGAGAAGGGAAAGGGTACAATAAGGAAAGAAAGAGAAGGAATGAGCCTCATAATTCAATGACAAAAGTAGACATCTATACAAATGAGGATGGGATAGTGGGAGAACTATGTAAAACTACCACTAACAAGCTGTGGATTAATCCTCCTTGGACCTTAATTTCCTCATATGGATCATTAAGTCATTGATCTAGAGCACCTTTCAGAGCCTGGAAGGATCTAGCCACTATCTACTCTACTCTTTCCATTTAGAGGGAGAGAGAAGCCCCAGGGGCAATGAGCATTGAGGCAGCATGAGTTTTCAAGATCAATTCAATTTTTCAAGATAATGAGATTCCAGTAAGTTTAAAAAGATAGCCATGAAGTAGAGGAGGGAAACCAGTTGGGAAGCACCCTCTAATTCTAAAAGATCTGAATAATTCATCTTCATAATTTCTTGAAATATGATATCTAGTCTTGTTTTGTGGTAAAAGATTTCAGATAGTCTGACGATTCTTAAATTAACCCTATTTTATCTATTGTAGGTCAGAGTGTCATTTTTTAATTTTGATAATAGCTTTTTATTTTCAAAATACATGTAAAATAGTTTTCAACATTCATCCTTGCAAAATCTTGTGTTTCAAATTTTTCTCCTTCCCTTATCTCCACCCCTCCCCTAGTTAGCATGTGATTCAAGATAGATTAAGCATGTGCAATTCTTCTAAATGTATACATTCATTAAGCTGCATGCTGCACATGAAAAAAACAAAGCAAGCTAACAGCAACAAAAAAGTGAAAATATTATATTGTGATCCACATTAAGTTCCCATAAGTCCTCTTTCTGGATACAAAGGGCTTTCTCCATCACAAGTATATTTAAGTTTGTTTGGATCATCTCATTGTTGAAAAGAGCCATGTCCATCACAGTTGATCACCATATAATCTTCTTGTTGCTGTGTATAATGATCTCTTGGTTCTGCTCACTTCACTTAGCATCAGTTCCTGTAAGTCTCTCCATGCCTTTCTGAAATCATCTTGTTGATCATTTATTATAGAAAAATAATATTTCATAACATTCACATACCATAATTTATTCAGTTATTTCCCAACTGATGGACATCCACTCAGTTTCCAGTTCATGGCCACTACAAGCATTTATGCACATATGCAATTTTCCCCTTTTTATGTTCTCTTTGCGATACAGACCCAATAGAGATATTGCTGGATCAATGGGTACGCACAATTTGATAACCCTTTGGAAATAGTTGCTCTTCAGAAAGGCTGGATTAGTTCACAACTCTACCAACAATGTTTGTGTCCCAGTTTTCCCACAAATAATACTCCAATATTTATAATCTTTTCCTGTCATCTTAGCCAATCTGAGAGGTGTGAGGTAGTACCTCAGAGTTGTCTTAATTTGCATTTCTCTAATCAACATGATTTAGAGCATTTTTTTTTTTTTCATATAACTAGAAATGGCTTGAATTACTTTGAAAATTGTCTGTTCATATCCTAGGGCTTCTTCTATGTTATTACTAGATCTTTTCAATGACTCCTAAGCGTGATAATGTGGGTATCAAAATAATGGCTTCATCAGATAAGCTCTTAAAACTGGTTCTAAACTAGGTAGTCTGAGAGATTGACTTCTGATGTTTGGGTGGACAGCCAACATAACCTGGACGACTAGGGTCAGGATGTAGACAAGATCATCTATTTCCCCTATTTGTTCTTGTTCAAAAATTTTTGATCTCAAAAGCTTATCTGGTTCAATTTTTATCTTTTCTAGAAAGATGGTTCTGTCTAAGATAACATAGTTTTGTAGCCAGTTTTATAATCCATGAGAAAAGGCAATGCCATTCTTTCAAATATGCTTCCAGTTAAAAACTATCTCTTTACTCAGTGGAAAAACAGCACCTTTTGTCAAATTGTGTTGCTTCTACTTGCTTCCCATAGCTTCCATTTGGGTTCACTGATGGAGCAGAGCTCATACTGCTTGGCTTTCCATATTATACTATATATTTATTTGTAGGATCATAATTTTTGGCAATGCACTTAGTCAATTTTGTATACAAAGAAACTGAAGACTGAAAAGGTTAAATAATATATACAGCATCTCACTTGTATTATGGTGCACATATGGAATTTTAATCCAGGTTTTCTGGCTGGACAAATCTTACATCTACAATTTCATTGCATTTTTCTGGACTAGATTATAAATACCCATGGCACAGAGATAATATTTATTTAATAAACTTTACACTGCTAAAGACAAACTCTTTTCTCAATATATTGTGAGTGATTTTGAATGCTCATGGGGAAGGGTTCCCTGGAACAAATAAATATTTTTGTTTATAAAATTATTAATGTTAAATTTAATATAATAATTAACTAGATAAAATGATCATTTAAAAAGGAAAACTGATCCTGCATTGGAAAAATATAGTCTAATATAATATTTTTTGGCCTGTGTGTTTCCAAGAGGCCTACATTTTTACAAGTACACTTTTGCTGAGATCATTAATACCAAGACCTTATAGATAACAGACTGGATTTCCTTTGTTCCCAAGTGTTTTGGGAGAAAGCTATTATTTTTAATTGTATAGACTATCAGGTCATCAGTTTCATAAGAGCACATGACATGTGTATTATTTTTTCCAGATAGTAAGAGAAATCAAGAATTGTGAATATCTCTATAGGAATTTCAGGTCTGAAGTGAACCACATTGAATGAATTCCTCTAGGCACTAATGATTGGAAACATAATGCTATTGCAGATCAGAGCCAAGTTCAGAGCAGCCTAAGCAGAAGCAGTCTTGGATACTGCCAAAGTACTGAGCTCTCCCAGACAGACTCAGCTGTAGGCCCACAGCCATCTGGAACTGTAAATTGCCAAACTGGCTGTTAGTAGATTAATGTATTTGGAGGATTTGTCACCTAGATTTAGGGAGATTTTTTGCAAATGTCATGTGTGGGCATATGTATTGACATCTAGACGAGTATGGGACAAAGACAAAGAGGAACAATATGTTAAACTGTGATTTACCTGTCTATAGATTTCAATCAATATATTTAAATGGGCTTTTAATTATATAGGAAATTTTTACACAATATTGTTGTGTAAAAGTCCATCGGTTTACTAAGTGCTAGTTAATTTGTTAACTACTTATTTCCCTTCAAAAATATCATTTTTTCTAATTAAAACACCATTCTTATTAGAAACATATCTCCCCTTCAGTCTTTACATTTTTTTTAAATGAAATTTATCTGAAAGTTTGTAAAGTTATAAAACCAGTTTTTGTTATTTTGGTGGGTAATATTCCTTATAAAGATATGATCTTCATCATTCCATATATCTTGCTAATAGTGATGATGGTATCTGTACCATTAAACATTTAGAAGTAGGAGAGTTTTCCAGGTGGACTTGCCTTTAACTCACATTCTTTTTTTAAGAAGATTGACTCAAAGGCACTTAGCTGAGAATAATTACAAGACTGGCACTATTGTATAAGAATATTGTTTTGAAATAAAGGTCAGAAAAATATACAAGCACTCAGCAGTTAAGTATATTTTAATATAGTTGTTAAGTATATTATACATATATTAAGTATATTATTTGGATCTTTTGCCAAACTGGCAACAGGGCGAAAAAAAGATCCTTTCCTTAAGAGCACTGCTTATAGTAGAAATATTGATGTTAAAAAATGGAGAGATGGTAATAATTTGTCATATATTGATTCAATAAGCATTTATTTAGTGCCTACTATGTGCTAAGTAGGGTATAAGACAGAGGATTTAAAGGGGGAGATGTTTATTATTATTATTTTTTTTTCCATCAAGGAGCTTTTATTTTACTGAGAAGAAACCATGGGAATCATTAAATACTCCAAAAGACTATAGGGATCTGTAATCTCATTGGCTTCTCAGAAGCTGATCACAATATATTCATGGCTAACCACCCTCTGTGATTTTTATTTGTATCTCCTCCCCGATACATGAGAGGCAGCATGCCATAGTGGATAATAGTAAAAATTACAGAAAAAAAAAAAAAAACTTGGGTTCATATTCTTCTGGTATTTATTTATTGCAAATCATGGACAAATCATTTACTTTTTAAGTTTTTTTCTCAGCTTATAAAATAAGGAAAGCAAAATTAAATGACATTTGGGCTCTCTTCCATCTGAAAAACCTGTGAATATGTGGTCCTTCAAAATCCCTACTACTTCAAGATCTAGTTCAATAAATATGACAAAATCTATGAAAATGAAGTGTTTCAAATAGTCATTCAATAAAAATAATAAAATAAATATCACAAGGATATATATGAATAGTGTTAGTAATAAATGTTATCATCCAAATAATTGCATAATCAGAGGATTGGGAAAGCTTTATAAGAGAACAGCTACTTGACTTTTTTTTTTTTTTTTTAACAAAGATAGTATGGGATATGGATAGAAGAAGAGAAATAGGAAAGGACATTTTCAATGAGAAGAATATAAGTCCAAGTCAAGAGAAAACACATTGTTTACCTTCATGCCTTTGTACAAGTATTCTTTTCATCTCAGTCTCATAGAATTCTGAGCTTACTTCAAAGCACTATTCTGCCACATTAAATATCACATTTTTTCTTATTCCTCTCCATTGTCCTGTTATTAATTTTCTTTTCTTGAAATAATTTTTATTCCTTTGTCTTTATTAATTCATGTACATTCTCCATCTCTTTATTAAACTATAAATTCTCTCAGGGTAAGGACAGCTTTGTTTTTATCTTTGTATTCCCAGACCCTAACACAGTGTTTGCACATAATAGATCCTTTATATATATATATATATATATATATATATATATATATATATGTGTGTGTGTGTGTGTGTGTGTGTGTGTGTGTATATGTATATGTGTATATATATATATATATATATATATATATTTATTGAATTGAACTGAACATACATTTAGGGATCACTGATTGTGCACATAACTTTAGCAATTAAACATGTACTTTATTGCATTATATCAATTTATTTTCTGTTATTTAGATTATTCTAATTTATAATTAATTTTGATGCATTTTTTTCTAAGGCACACACCAATTATTCTAGAAAGGGGCCATCTTTTCTTGTATTTGTCACAGTTCCTGGGAAAAAGCAGTTTACATAGTAGGTGCTTAATACATATTTGTTTATTTGATTTAAATAAATAACCCTAAGGAATTTGGAATTAATTTATTTGGGATATTTGAATGCATTTCCTTTACATTAGGCTGGTAGTTAAGGGCAGGAAAGAGAGTGTATTTGAAGTCTTCATGTCAAAGCTGAGAAAAAAAAAAAGCCTGAATGAAGATAAGGGTATCAACACATATTTATATCTTTTGTGCTGTCTTACTTCGAAATTAGAGAATACTTTTGTTTTTCAGCTGTTCAATTGCATCTGACTCTGTGGCCCCATATAATATAGAATTCCAGGGTCTTCTGTCCTCCACTATCTCCTTTAGACTATCCAAGCTCATGTTCATTGCTTTCATGCAATATCTTATTCTCCACTTATTCTCATTACCTTTTACTTTCAATCTCACCCAATGTCACAGTCTTGTGCAGTAAGTCCTATCTTACAAAAGTCTTTATGATTAGAGCAAATAAATGATATTGATATTGTCATGGAATTATGTATGGAATTAAGAGCTCTCTTCTGTCCAATAATGATAAGTAAATATATGAAGAAAATATGTTATTCTCCAGCTTTGATGACAGAAGGATGCATTACCAACTGCAACCAATTCAGAATTCTTAGAAATAGCAGTGTCCTTAATGGATTATTGGGGGAATTGTGAAAGGATCCAATCATTTTGGAAAGCAATCTTGGAGAGCAATTTGGAACTATGCCCAAAGGGCTATAAATATATATATATATATGTATCTCCTTTCACCTAGCACCATCTCTACTGGGTTTGTATCCCAAGGAAATCATGAAAGAAGGAAAGGAAACCACAAGTGTAAAATGTTTGTGGAATTCTTTCTATGGTAAACAAAAATTTTGGAAATTGAGTAAGATGTCCATCAATTGGAGAAGAGCTGAATAAGCTGTGATATATAAAAGTAATGTAATATGTATAAAAATGATAAATAAGCTGATTTTAGAAAGGCATGGAAAGATTTATATGAACTGATGCTGAGTGAAACAAGCAGAACAACAAATACATTTTACACAATAATAGCAAGAATGTGTGATGATCAACTATGAAAACCTTGGTTCTTCTCAGTGATTCAGTGATCCAAATTAACCCCAATAGACTTCAGACAATAAATGCCATCTGCATACAGAAAAAAAGGATGATGGAAACTGAATATAAATCAACACATGCTATGTTCACTTTTATTTTCTGTTTTTTGTTCCTCTCCCACAGTTTTTCCCTTTTGCTTTGATTATTCTCTCTCACCATGATTCACAAAGCAATGTGAATTAAAAATAAAGTTTTAAAAAGATGTCACTCAGATCACTGACCCCACTTTAAATTCAGTCCCCACTGAGATCATCACAAAGGGAGACGCTCTTATGGAAATGCAATATAGCTTCTGCAGGTGTTGTGCCCCTCACCTCAGCAGTCAGAAGACCCAGAGAAAAGTAAGTTTTTGCTCCAATGCCCTTCATACTGTCAAATGTTTCAGCATCAGAAATGGATGTATTCTTGGAAATGCTTGTAAGGAACATATATTCCCATATGTTTGCCATTGAACTCTTTAATTTTTTCCTTTTTAAAAAATTTATTTTATTTGAAAAAATAGTAAGAAAAGACAAATATAAAACAAAATAAAGCAAAACAAAAGAGAACATTGTTATGTGCCCACCAGAACATCAGTTAGGATTCAAAATATATTACAACAAATTACCAGATCAAAAAAGAAACCATATATATATATATATATATATATATATATATATGTATATATATATATATTATTGGAAGAAATTATATTCATTGATATCCATTTTCCTTACTTGTTAATTGTTCTTTGATTCTCTGCTGTGAATTTGATTTATTTTATTCTTTTTCCTCCTTTCATTCCTCCACTATCCCCAAGTAAGCTATAGTTAAAAGATATATTTATGTATACATATGTAGATGTTTACATACATACATATACTCACACCTACATGCACTGCACTCCACCTACAAACAAGTTTTCCCTATCCCTGCTGCTTTAATTAAATTATGCTCCATAATTTGCCTTGCTATTTACTTAACCTTCCCCAACCCAAGGATTCCTCCCTTGTCTTCTTCATTCACCTACTGCTTCTCCACCCGCCCATCCCCCCTTATTTCTTTACAGATTTTGGAAGGTGCTATATCCTTAATAGTATATATGTAGTGTTGCTTATTGAACCCATCCCCCAAATGAGAAGGTTTTCAGAACCATGAACCCTCCTCCCCTCTCTAATGCTTTGGTATGTTCTTCCTCTGTACCTCATTTATATAATATGGATATTACTATTTTTACCTTGACTCTGTCAATCTTTCTTTTGAGCTACTCTATTTTTGAAGTAAATATTAAGCTTCTCCCATTTAAAAAAAAATAAAACATCATTTTTTTTCTTTTTTTTTTTCTGAGGCAATTGGGGTTAATCTCTTTCTGGTCACAGCTTTCTGGCAGTCCAATTATTCTGTTATTTTCTCTTTTTGATTTGTTTTCCAGATCTATTATTTTTCTTATGTTTCATATTTTGTTCTATTTTCTCATTCTTTACAATCTGTTTTGTTGTTTATTGGTCTCTCATAGCTTCATTGGCTTCCCTTTACCCAATTCTAATTTTCAAAGAATTATTTACATCATTGAGACTCTGTACCTCCTTTACTAATTTGCTAACTTTTTTTCATACGCTTTTTGTTTTTCTTGAATTTTTTTTAGCTTTTTCTCAATATTTCTCATTTGATTTTTAAATTCTTTTTTTTTTTTTTTTTTTTTTTTTTTTTGTTCTTCCTGAAATTCTCTCTGGGCAGGGAGCCATTTCACTCTTTGGGGTAGAAGTTTTGTTGTTGTTGTTGTTGTTGTTGTTGTTGTTGTTTTACTAAGATGTCCTTCTCTGAAGATGAATCCTGATCTTCCCCATTCCCATAATTTGTTTCAATGGTAGAATTCTTTGCTGATTCACTTTTTTTAAATAAGAGGAATTAGTGTAAGAACCTTTAATTATAGGGGCAGGGAGATGGAAACTCAAGCTTTCTTTCAGCTCCTATGACCAGAAATGCCAAATCAAGAGCTTCCCCCTCCTGTAAGTGCCCACAACCAACAGCACCTCTGCCCAACTGCCTCTGCACTTACCAGGTGCTAGTTCTTTCTTGCCCAGGGATACCTCTCAGTAGCACTGCTGAGCCTGACATTCCCCAATCAGTTGAGGTTCAATCAGGTCTCTTGGACTCAGATCCTAGTTCACCTAGGTCCGGAAGTGAAATTCTCTGCTATTACTGCTGAGGCTCCAGCCACAACTAGCTAACCAGAGAGGTCTCTATATAATGTTTCTGTAGAGCTTGTCTGCAGGTATTTGCACTTCAGACTAATTAATCCCCAGCCTGTTGTCTTTCATCAGATATTTTCAGGTTGTATCAGGATTACCCCTGTTCTACCCCAAATCTTCTTGATTTTTCACCAGTCTGTTTGCCTTGAGACACAAATTTGTTCTGTTTGTGGGAGAAATCAGGAGAACACGAAATATACGAATCCACTATCTTGCCAGAATCCTCCCTACCATTGGACTATTTAAAAGATTGTTAGCTACTTGAGAACAGGGATTATCTTTCTTTTCTACTTGTATTTTTAATATTTAGCATAGCACATGCCAATTACTTATTAAATAATTTTTCATTCATTCATTTATGAGCTCTGAAAAAGCTGAAGAATGTTGGCTATTGCATTTTTAGTGGATTGACCTGTTAATAGCCATAGTCCAATTCACTAAAGGATCTTTAATCTTAGAAGTCTGGTAGCTCACAACACATTCTAGGCAATCATGGAGTTCATGTCCTGCCAAAATTTTGCCACATGTGTCAGGGGTGAGAGTGGGAGGTTGGAGAATCCTTTGAAATCTTTCCCCACTGGCAAAGGGATAAAGCCAGAATCTGTGAATTATTTAGTTTCTTGAATTCCAAGGTGGAGAAACTCACTCTACTAATGCAGGTTGACACCTCAACAACAGTCTTAGAAAGTTGGCTAAGAGCATTAAGAACGTAAGCAATATGCCCATGAAACATCGCATGTATGAGACTTGAATGCAAGTTATTCTGGCTTTATTGCCAAGTCTGCAGCCACTATTTCATTATATTTCTCTTTAGATAAAGCAAATAAATCCTAATAAAATGAACAACAAAGATGATGCATAAAATATAGAATCTGACAGCAGTTTTATAAGTCCTCACTGTCTCAGTCTCAAGTCATGTAATATTTCCTTGTCAGTCAGTCAAGCATTTATTTAACTCCTATTATATAATAAGCAATTTGCTAAACTTTAGGGATATAAATGTGGAAGACAGTTCCTGCTTTCAAAAAGCTCATATTCTAGTAACTATCTTGTATTGAATCAGGATATGAACAAAAGTCTTTAAATCCCAGAAGTCTAAGCAGATCCAGGTCCTCTTTATCCCCTCTAATTGTGGGAAAACCACTTCAGAAACTTGTTTGAAACATTTATTTTTCATAATTCAATTTTAATATTTTTCCTTTGGCTCATTTAAAAATTTTTGATATGGTAATCCAATGTGCGTGAGTGCATGCACACACACACACACACACACACACACACACAAGTTGGATTTAATTTTCGTTTATCATCAGGGGGATATTTGGCTGAATGAAAAAAAAAAACTATCATCAAACTGACAAGGAAAAAACAAATCTCCAGTTGACCCCAAATTAGCTTAGTTTTTATAGAATCATTTTGTTTCTTAAAATGAATTTGTTTATAACATATACTTTAAGCAGGAAACAAATAAGAGGAAAAGAATTATGACAATCAAAGGGCTTGTTCTCTATTTGAAATGGTTTTCAAATTTGAGTTGCTAAAATATAAAGGCATGAATAAAACGGGTTTAACATTACATTAACTAAGACAAGTAAGTTGGGAAATTGTCAAATCCTTTGTTTTCCTAGAAATGGTTGCTATCAGGGTTGTGAATTTTTTTTAGCATTTATGTTATTTAAATTACATCTAGTTTAATTGCTCAATATAAAATATAATTTGGATGAATTGAAAGAATAATTGCAAACAGATCTTTCAGTGCTTAGGAAAAACATTCATCCATACTTTGCAAAATAACTGGAAGTATAGTGCTGTATGGGAGCTCCAGGCAATTTATCTTAGGTTAATTTGTATAAAGTGCTTGTATCTTACCATAGAATTTTCTTACTTTTTAAAATTCTTCGAGACTTTTTTTGCCAAGTTCTTGAGAGACATGAAAGTAAGTGATCTTTTGGGGGATAATAAAGGCAGTCAGATTATTAGGGGAATTTCAGTTCTTTGAGTGCATATATTACTGCAAAAATTAATATGGAACCAAGTCAGTACTTAATCACTGTATTTAATTTCCCTTCCCTTCCCTGATACTTACTACTTATGTGACCCTGTGCAACTCACTTCCTCTCCTTAAGTCCCAGTTTCCTCATCCGTAAAAGGAGGGTATTGGGCCATATGGCCTTTAAGAACCTTTCCAACTATCAGCATTTATATAACTACATATTGCCAGTATCCTCTAAGTCTTTGAGCATATCTACTCCTTCTGTATTTCATTTCTGGTCAGTAAATCATTTAAGTATTTATTAAGGACTTAATATGTCCCAAGTTCTGGTTTAGGCACTCATGTCTGAAAATTTACTTTTTTATAACTATAGAATTCTTTGGTGAACAAAGAAATAGTCTTGGAATCACACCATATGCAAATATATTTAAATATATGGGAATGTTTAACCTAGAAAAGAGAATAAATACTGAAATGGGTAAAACACCATTTGGTATTTTCTTAGCAAAGATGCTGGAAAGCATTGTTATTTCCTGCTCCTGATCATTTTATAGAAGAGGAACTGAGATGAATAGGGTTAAGTGACTTGCTCACTCAACTAGTAGGAATCTGAGGTTAGATTTGAACTCAGGAAGATGCCTTCCTGACTTTAGTCTAGTACTCTATCCACTGTGCCATCAAGCTCTTAGGTCTACAAATCCAACTCTAGTATCTCTCCTGAGCAGAAGCTACATCCTATCAATTACATTTTCAATATTTCAAATTGCCTGTCCTCTAGATATTTCAAACTCTATTGCTTTCCCTTCTACCAAACAAGAAAACAAACAAAAGGTTCTCTCCTCCCAACTTTCCTATTACTGTTACAGCCATAATCTCCCAAACCTATTATTTTTATCTCAATATCTATCCACAAATGCTCATTCACATTTATCTCTTATGCCCTATATGTTGCAGACCTTGGAGTTTCTATCTATTTTCAGTCTCTATGACATTACCAACTACAGAGGTTTTTCATCACTCCTTAAAAACAAAATTTTGACTATTGAAAAATTTTTCTATTTCATTTTTGTCTCAAATTTCTCCCTAATTCATCCCTCACTTAGCTAGCAATATAATTTCCCTAAAGCATGTTAGACAATGACACTCTGCCCCAGCTCCTAATCCAGGAACTTTCTAAAGCCTCAAGGAACAAAAAAAATGCTTTGTTACTGAAAGCTCTTTTCTCCTTTCTCAAATGTCATGTCTTTTCACTTGCTGAAATGCTTTCTGCCCCATCCCTCACCCTTAGCTTATAGTATCTTCATCTCCCAATAAGATTTTATTTCATACATACTTTTTCCAGGAGGTTTTTCCTCATCCCACCATTGTCTTATATGCTATAGACATTTCATTTAGGTAATATGTACATAATTATTTGCATACTTTCTCCCTCTTGTAATGTGAGATCCTTGAGGGAAGAACTGTGATCTTTTTGCTGTTTTATCCCATGTATTTAACAAAGTGTGTGGTATATAGTATATGCTTTTTTTAAAGATTATTAAATGAGTGAATTAAATCACAAATGAGCCATATAGAATTATGAATAAAGTACTGATTCTGAATTTTTAAGACCTTCATTATACCCTATTATTTTTATTTTGAAGCTTGTATACCACTACTCACTTTTCTTTTACTACTAATGCTAATTATTATTATTAATAATTATAATTCTGGAATAATAAATATTAATAGATGTTAGAAATTATTTAGTTATGAATATCATTGTTATATTAATCATCTAATACATTAAAATTATTAACAATAATTATTTGATCATGCTTGTTATTTATTTAATCATATTGATAATATAATCAATCAGCATTAACTTTTTAACTGATAGTAAAATTATGATATTGCTAGCATTTATATAATGCATTGAAATTTTGCAAAGCTTTTTTAATATGAATCATCAAACTAATTGTAGGTCAAACCAGATTAAAATATAATTAGAAATATCTAATACAACAAATTAATTAATTAATTAGAATAACATACATTATGTTATATTTTAAAATAAAATCCCTATGCAGCCTATAGGTATTTTTATATATAATTTCATGACTGTCATTTTTATTTGAGTGAATACCACTATAGAGATTATTCTTCAGGAACTGGGTGAAATACGTGGCCATTGAAGTTTCTTTGAATTCCAAGATTCTGTGATTCCTAAAGATTATATATTGTTTTCAGTTTGATATAAAATTTTAAAGTAAGTGAAATGAGATAAAAGGCAGCTAGATGAAGAGAAATCAGCCCTTCAGAAACCATATTAATAATTTGCTTTGCCTCAAGAGCTGAAACTTCCTATTGAATTTTATATTTAAAAATATGTGAGATTCTATGACTTTAGAATTTTATCTCAGTATGTAGCTTCTAATTAGCACACTTTTAGCTTCCCCTATATGGCTTTTACCAATCTGAAAATAGATGGGCTAATTATTCCTTTTTCTCCAAATTCTTCATTATGTTTCTTCATGTTAGTAAATCACCTATTTGCTACAAGCACAAATGTCAAAGAATTAAATTAATAAAAGCCTAATTACATGAAAACTATCTTAATGCAAATTTATGGATCCTGTTTCATTTTCCTGTTTCTTCTTATTTTTTTTTTTCTTGAGCATTGCCAAATCTAGGTGAAAATTTGGTAACCAATCAACTTTAATCCTAACAAAAACTAATCCCATTTGCATTTGATTCTCTAATTTATCACATACTCTTTTGGATTTGATTTCTTTGATTTGGAGAGGCACAATACAATCTATCAGTACCTGCCATACTATGAAATTCTTGTCCTTTTGCTCCCACCAATTTACTTTTTAAAGGGTCCTCCAAATCTGCTCTATACTTTCTTTACTTTATGACATTGTAAGGATATCTGTGTAGCACATGAATTACCAACCATTTGAGCAATATGTTCTATTTGTCATACATTGATCTGATGGCACATTTTACTCTTCTTCTTAGGAACATAAGATGATGTATTTCAAACTGAAAAAAGAAAATTTCCTTAATTTTATAGATTAGGAAACAAAGATACTGAGAGGGGAAGTGATTTGTTCCTGATAAAACAAGTTGCAAGTAGGTTTGGAACTCAGGTATTCTAATATAAATTGCATCACTTTTTGCCCTGCACCATACCTGTTTTTCAAGTTCCCAATTTGTATAGAAGCCTTTTTGCATTTACCATATACCATTTCTTTCATTTAATTACAACAGGATAGAAATGATTAATGAGATTCTTTTCTGGAAATTTACGCTTTTAGAGTAGGTTCCCTTTTGAATTAACTCAATAGACAAATTAATTTCTCAATGAAAAATTTATAGGAATAACTTTGGAAAGGAGATGGATTTATTTTGGGACAGTTTGTCAGTTTGTGACATTACACTCAGTAAATTGCTGCCTATAGTGTCTACTTGTAATGACAAAACATTTTCATAATCAGGCAACCTCTTGTAATGGAGGAATTCCTCTGGAATCAAAAGTCCCGAAATCTAATACTTGATCTTTTGCTTTCTATGACATGGGACTAGGAGAAAAGTCTGAATAACAACAGGTTCTAGAAATTAAACTTAAGTTAGCTTTAATCTATTGGTTTGATGAAGATGCAAAATGACAGCATTAGAAGAAAGACTATTAGATAGTTGATTAAAAATGATCTAAGTTCATTTATTAGAAGGTCTCAATCAATACTTTTGGAAATTGAATTTGAATTCCTAATCACCACAGTACGATTAAAAAAAAAAACTAGCTAACTTAGTTTTAAAAGAAGGGAAGATGAATAGGGAAAGCAAATGAAAAATTAGAAAAATAACAAATTAACCTCCCCCAGATTATATACCAAATTGGAAATTCTTAAAATCAAAGAAGGGATTAATAAAATTGAAAGTTTGAAAACAATTGAATTAATAATAATTGGAAGCTGATTTTATGGAAAAATCAATAAAATTGATAAACCATTGACTAATTTGATTTAAAAAGGAAATTATCAGTATGAAATTAAAGGGGTGAATTAAGCACCAATAAAGAATATATTAAAACAATTATAAGAGCTATTTTGCCTAAGTTTATGCCAATAAGTTTAATAATTTATTTTTGTTTTGTATTTTAATTTTGTTAAACATCTCCTAATTGAATTTTATTTGATTTTTAATTTTCAATATTTATTTTGATGATATTTTTATCTCCATTTTTCTCTGTTCTTTCTTCTCCTCCATTCTCCAATATGGCAAGAATCTTATATAGGTTATATATATGTAGAATCGAATTAAATATATTTCTACATTAGTGTGCAAGAATATAAAATATAAAACTATAAAAAATCAGTAATAAAAAGTGAAAATAGTGTTTCAATTGGCATTAAAACTATATGGTTCTTTCTTTGTAAATGGTTATCATTTTCTGCCATGATTTGTTTAAAATTGTCTTATTATTGCTGAGGAGAGCTCACTCTACCAAAGTTTATCATCACACAATTTTAATATTAATATGTACATTGTTCTCCTGTTTTGCTTAATTCACTCTGCATTAGTTCATGTAATTTTTCCAGGTCTTTTTGAAATCCATTTGAACATCATTTCTTACAGAATAATATTATTCCCTTATATGCACATAATACAATTTGTTCAGTCATTCCTTAGTTCATGAACATTTTCCCCCTCAACTTCCAGTTCTTTGCCTTCAAAAAAGAGAGCAAAGAACAAATATAAACATTTTTATACATGTAGGTATTTTTTTTCTTTTATAAAATATCTTTGGGACATAGAAGTATTGCTAGATCAGAGTATGCTCAGTTTTATAGCCCGTTGGGCATAATTCAAAATTGTTCTCCAGAATGGTTGTATCAATTCCCAACTCCACCATCAATATGTTAGTTTTTTATAAATTTGACAATTTAAATTAAATGAATGAATGCTTATAAAATATAAAGTCCCCAGATCAACAGAAGAAGAAATAAAATACTTAACTCAATCTTACACAAATAAATTGAAAAAGCTATCAGTGAGCTTCCTAAAAATACTTTGGATTAAATGAATACAAAAGCAAATTTTACCAAACATTTAAAAAACAAGAAATTTCAATAGTATGTAAGTTATTTGGGAGAAAAATTGGCAAAGAAGGAGTTCTGCTAAATTCCTTTTATGACAAAATATGATACTCATACTTAAACAAGGAAGGGCCAAAACAGAGAAAGAAAATTGTACACCAATTTTCCTAATAAATATTGCTGAAATTTTAAAATAAAATCCTAGCAAATAGATTGCTACAATATATCACAAGGATCATAGACTATGACCAGATGGGATTTATACCAGGAATCCATGGCTGACTCAATATTAGAAAAACTTTTGTCATAATTGACCATAACAGTTACAAAACCAAAAGAAAACATTTTACTATCTCAGTAGATGCAGAAAAAGCTTTTGACAAAATACAACTCATACTCTATTAATAACACGTTAGAGCAAATGAGATTGCAAATGTATATCCTATATCTGCTTGGGTACCATCTGAGAAAGGTGAAGGGAGATAATAAGGGAAGAATAAAATTTGAAACAACATTTTAAAGAAAATAAATCTTAAAATTTGTTTTATCATGTAATTGAGGAAAAATAAAATCCATTTAAAAAAATTGGAAGAAAGATTGACAAAATAAGAGAGAAATGGCTTCAACAAAGAGTTCCATCCTTTGTCTTCTCATTTTATAATCTTTTCATCTTGAGCACTGAAACTGTATATGTGTATATAATGTCTGTTTGAATAGGTGGGTAAAGACTATACTTCTATAGCAGAACCATGATGACATTCTATTCTACTTCAAAAAGACTGAAAGATTTCTTCCTATTTGTTTTATATCATCTGCCTAAGAGTGCCAGTCATTTAGGTTAGAAAAAATCACATTTTTGTCCAGAAGCCCACTTATCCATGCAAAACAAATACTCAAGTCAGAGCAAACTGTTTATTTCCAAAGCAAATGAAGGACCTTAAGATTTGTGGAAATGTGGACATACAAAGACCTTTTCCTTTTTTTTCTATATATCATCTATATGATGAATGTCCACATAGTCATATCTCAAAGAGAGGAAGATATTAACATGGCAGTGTATCAAATAATTAATTTAATGTCTGTACCAATAAAATATATCTCCATTGATAAAATAGTTGTTCACCTTAATTAGTAGCTTTAAGTCTCAATATATATAGTGTTTTTTATATATTTATAGTAAATTGTAGTGCTAATATTTGGGGTTGAATAAAAAAAAAAAACAATTAATTAATTAATTAAGACAAGTAAGAATGCCAAAGGAAGCAAGTTTTTAGTCTCGCAGTATTTCATTTTTAAATGTAGTTTGGTGGTTCCCAGATGCTTTGGCCCATCCTCCAGTGAACTTCTTTCAACATTAACAACAAAATATTTGTAAACCCATAGGGTAATATGATAGGCTATTCATAATATTCTTTTAAATTTCTTTGTTAAGTATTTAAAATAGCAACAATAAATTTTGCTCCCCAAAATCCAAATTAAGTATCAAATTTTTTAAATACACATTTTTATTGTACCTATAAATGTGAAATTTCTTAATATAAAATGATAAAATTTTAATTATAAAAAGAGTTGCATATACTTTGTGGAAGATTATAATTAATAAGATCTCATAAGCTTACTATATGTCAATATTTAAAATGTCTTAAATATTAGCATTATGAATTAATTAAATTACAACCTAGAAGATGCTTAGCATAATATAACAAAGTTAATTTAACATAAGTATATGAGATTGCTTATAGTATTTTTTTAATTTGAGCAAAGTTTTGAAATATATGCCTCAGTATAAGAAAAATAGTTTTAGATGTGATTTGATATTAAAGTTATTTCTGTATTTTTATCTTAAATACAAATAAAATATACTTTTTAGTCATAGAAATATGTGATAGAATAATTTTAAAATTAAAAATGCTTTTTAACAAAATTAGTCATTTGATTAATTCATGAAAATGAACAATAATGTTAGATATAAAATATTTAATTTTTACTGATAAATGACAAATGCTATAGTAAATGATAAATATGTTTCATTTTTAGTAATATTCTTATATAAACCAAAATTTCTAGGAAAAGTATGTGACTTTCTCTTCTATCACTGCACCAACTAAAGTTGACAAACCAACTATATTTTTATAGAAACTAATGAACTGACTTGTTGACTACCATTTCATTTCCTGGAGAAAGAATCACAACATAAGTGAAGAATAAGTTTACTTTTTTACAGTTTATTACCTCATTGAGAGTCAGTATAAAATTTTTCTGCTGAATGTTTGTGATGGTCCATGTTGGCTTTAAGATGCTTTATAATTTTAATGCCCCATGATCATATTTTAGTGTCAGAATGTTTTTGCTTTAAGAATATATACGTTCATGATATCTTGGTCACATGATTGGATAGGTAATAATATGTTACTGGGTAAAAGATTGAATTAAAGGGGCTACTCAACCATAGGACAGAAAATGCCAATAACATTAAATACCAATATCTGACCTTTCCTGGAAATCAGATTTTGCTTTCTTGTCAATTACTTGCCAGCAATTTGGAAACAATTTGATGATAGATCAAAAATTCTAAAAACATGTTGCACTTACTCAGGTATGGTCACTAAATGCTGAAATTATGACAATAACATCATAATCATTGTCTATTTGATCATGACCATTTGAATTTGAACCATTTGAATTGCTGCAGAAATACAAGTATAGTGCTTCAAATAGGCATGTGCTTGTAAGTCAAACAGGAAAAATGTATTTGTAGCATAACTGGACAGTTTTTTAAAATTGTTTGAATTATCATTTTATTTTATTTTTATTAAAGCTTTTTATTTTTCAAAACATGTTATGAACAATTCTTCATCATTAGCTCTTGCAAAACATTGTGTTCCATTTTCCCTGTCTTCCTCCACACCATCCTCTAGATGGCAAGTAGTACAATACATGTTAAACATGGTAGAAATGTGTGTTAAATCTAATACATGCATAAATATGTATATAATTATCTTGCTGCACAAGAAAAATCAGATTTAACTGGAAAAATCAGAAAGAAAATAAAATACAAGCAAACAATAACAAAAGAGCGAAAATAATATTATGAACCACACTTAGTTCCCACTGAACAATTGGCATTGTAAACCATCATTTAAAAAAAATAGAATGGTCACAATCCTCATGAAATTTAAAAACGACTATTTGGGCTTATTAACAGTCTTTCAGACATTTGACATAATTTAAGCATAAAATCCACTAAAATTCTGGGAGAATTTTTTTTCTAAGAACTCTCTAACCAAACTTATTCATACTGTTTTTTGTGAAAATTATCTTCAAATCTAAGTTTAACTTTGTGTATAACTCACTTAATGTTATCTTAATAAATTAGTCCAACTTTCTAGAATATATTTTAATATCATCTATTCTCAGATATCATTCCCAGTTCCATGTTCTCTGTAAATGTTATAAGTATTTAATAGATAACTTTTTCTAAACCATCAAAAACAAACTAAACATAGATCTCTGAGTTGCTTCCCAGGAGAGTGTCTTTCAAGTTAATATTGAACTACTTTGGTCCAATAATTCAATTAATTTGAAATCCAATTACTTAGCACTTAGCATAGTACCTGACACATAGTAAGTGCTTAATAAATACTTACAGATTTATCATCTAAGTTATATCTTTCCAACTTGTTCATATAAATAGTTTCTTTGTTTTAAAAAATAGCTTTTAAAACAGCTAGGTATATTATTCTCACATCATTTCTCTGATGTGTCAATCTCATAACTCTATCCAAGAAGAAATTCATTAGACAGCCTATTATAATTAAAACCATGATTAATTTTTGGGATTACCATTGATTTTAAATATTCATTAGCAAAACTATATTCTAGAATTTTGTCAGTAATTGATTTATATAGTTTGTCAAATATTTTATACCAATTTGTAAACTCTTGCAATTTTTTCTTCTTCACTGTGGCCTCTCTCCTGCTTTCCATAGTCTTTCAAACATCACTTAAAATTGGTTAGCAATAACCTATATATGCCAGTTCAATCATTTAATACATGTGAGCTTGGTGGGCCAAATTCAAATGCAGTTAAGTTTAAGCATATCTATCATCATATCTTCCTTCCTTCCTTCCTTCCTTCCTTCCTTCCTTCTTTCCTTCCTTCCTTCCTTCCTTCCTTCCTTCCTTCCTTCCTTCCTTCCTTCCTTCCTTCCTTCCTTCCTTCCTTCCTTCCTTCTTTCCTTCCTTCCTTCCTTCCTTCCTTCCTTCCTTCCTTCCTTCCTTCCTTCCTTCCTTCCTTCCTTCCTTCCTTCCTTCCTTCCTTCCTTCCTTCCTTCCTTCCTTCCTTCCTTCCTTCCTTCCTTCCTTCTTTCCTTCCTTCATTTCTTCCTTCCTTGCTTGCTTTTTTCTTTCTATATATCATGCTTTCTATATATCTATTTATTTAGTTTCTTCTATTCCAAAAAAGAGAAGGAAATTGACTCATAGTACTATCTCTGATTTTCCTTTATTCTCCAATATAACTTTAAATTATTTTAAATTTTCTTTAGAATATCTTTTCCACCCCAACTCAATCTGGGGTTCAGAACATCTGATATTATTCTTTAAGGACAACACCATGCTTGTATATTCATCCTCTTTTATCTCTTTGTTTCCATTTTCTTTACAAGTCTTTAAAAAATCTACTTTGATTGATGAGTTCCCTGTGTAACAATAGAGAACTATATATTAGTAGTTATTATGGTTCTCCTATGTCATCTTATGATTGATGAAAATCTTTACTCTCTTGGTTCTTTCTTCATGTCATAACTCTCTTAGTTTCCCATTACCCACTGAGTATTGCACCTAAATGTCAGAATACCATATTCTTTCTGAATTATTTCTCTACAAAGAATTCCATGAAACCCATAATACTAGAATGTTGAGATCATGAAAATAAAAGATTATATGGCAATACTCGCAAATATTTAAATGATTTTTATTTATATATGCATTTTGGGATATTTCTACTAAAAGATCACAACTTTATCAATGCATTAAGTCCTCAAATTTATGAAATAGCCATAAACAATTTATATCACTGAAAAATCACTTGATAGCTAATGCTCTCATGCTACATTGTGCTAGTAAGTTAATAAATATCTTTACTTTCTTTTAGTCTTCAATACTTCAATGTATATAGGATTTTGTTTTGTGGAGATTTACCCAATTGCAATCCATCTATGTCTTCCCATCTTGCTTGATTCTTCTTCATATTTTCCCATAAGACCTCTTTAGAAGGTCTACACAGTATCCTGGAGAATTTAATATATACAGTTTCAAACATTTGCTAAGTACTAATGCTTCACTAGATCTATCCTATCAAGTTATACATTTGTTCTGTGATAACCTCATCTCCTTGGCTAATCATATTTCTTGTATGCTATTTTTGCATGTTAGTTTTCACTAGTTATTTTACAAAGAATTTATTTTTACCATGAATCTTATATCCATTTGGGAAATTTCAAATCTTTGGAGTTTGTAAAATTCTATTATTCATAGCCACTGGGGAAGTTGTTATAAAATAAGTTACTTAGCAAAATGAAATTTGGAAACATTTATTTTTCAGACCAAGCATAGACATACAAATTCATTTGTACTGGAAGTGAAGCAATTCTGAAAGAATTAAGGATTAGATTTTCAGCATAACTGAGAAAATAGACGAGACCATGCCAGGAAATATCCCTAAAATATTTTGAAACAGAAGGAAAAGGTGATTAAGAAGTTATATATTAATTCTTTCTCCTATATATAAATTCTTATTAAAGCCTATGTTTATATATTTGATTAATATGTTATGATATTCTTAATAAAATTACTTTCTATAGCAGACCACATATTTTTAGCAAAAAATGACTGAAAAGTTTACAATATATTTGTTTCTTAGGTTTACAATATCTTTGTCTCTTAACCTTCAAATTGAAGGTTACTCAAAGGAAAATGAATTACTATATTTTAATATTAGCCTTCCTGTACTAAATAATCATTAGAAGCCAAATAAAAAATAAAATAAATAAACATTTAATTTGGAAGATTTTTATTATGAATATAACTACAAAAATATCTCTTGCAATGTTTGAAAAGAATTTCAAATGAAGCTGAATATTGCTCCTTTGATGAAGAGAACTGTTTTTTCTGTGAATTTAGCTATGCTCATAAATTTTCCATTGAACAAGAAATCACATTTTTATGAATATTATTTTTGGTAAAGATTTATACAAAAAATTTATTGACAGGTCAGTTTGAAATATCAAAACAAGTAACATTTTCTAATTGTTCATTCTTCATTCTCAGAGTACCAATGACATCACAATGGTGATGTTGTCAGGCTTGATCTCTCCTCAAGAGACATCAAAATCCAGTGGTAAAAGGAAAGTCAAGATGATTGACAATAACTTAAGATGCAGTTGATGACCTTGGTCTGTCTATATTAAAGTATTTTTGAAGCCTTAGTTTGTCTAAGACATTTTCCAAGCAATGGCTAAGAGCTAAGTAGGAATTAAGACAAAAGGTGGTCTAATTAAATATAAATCTAGGAGGGAATGGCCCTCAAATATTTTGGCCGAAACAGAAAGAAAATGTTATTTACACTCATTCTAAGCCAGCAAGGATTTTTTTAGTTAATTAATCTGTGTTAAGTCCCAATTCTGCCTCCCATGACTTTTGTGTTCTTAGGCAAGCTACTTAATTTCTCTCAGCCTCAGTTTATTCATCTGAGAAGTCCTTTCTGACTCAAGGTCTAAGACCTTCTAATCATTTGATTTATGGTCTGTGAGGTTCTTTCCATTCCATCTATTATATAGATGCCATAACTCTTGTTTTAGGCTTGATAGTATTTATAATGCTAAGATATATATTTTATGTATACTTATATAATTTAAATACTTATACATATATATTATATATTATATGCTTATATAATATAATATAATATATTATACACCTATAGTGTAAAATGTATAATTTTATATATATATAATATAACCTGCATAATAATATATAAAATATTATATACTTATATATAGATATATTTATAATACTAAGATATATAAATATATATATATATATATATATATATATATATATATATATATATATATATATATATATATATATATATATACTTATCCAGGATAACTGACTTAATCAATTATTTTTAGTTTTGGTAGAAGTAAATTTTTTTTAGAATAATCACAAACAATCTGAAATACATAAGTATAAAAACAGGTGATATACTTTTCCACATGCATTTTTTTATCCTTAGAAACTAGTTAAATATGAGGACCCTTGTGATGTTCTGTTTTTCTAAAATGTAATCATTCTCTGTGAGCAGATCTCTTGGGGAGCTTCTGGAGGCAGCCTTGGCTTTAGTTTCAGTTCAGTTTAGTAATCCCAATCTGCAGCCAGGAGTTAAAGTCCAGATCCTATATTGTATCCTTCAAAATACTGAATTTTTGGGGGGGGCCTAGTTAGCTTTAGTAGAGGCCTATCTCTCTTCTTGACTCCCGAGAGCTCGTGTCCGAATGCCTCCAAATCCAAAGGTTAATCCTTCAGCCTCAGCCTCTCCTCTTCCCCAATGTCTCCAGCCAGCACCACAGTGGAATCTC
This sequence comes from Sminthopsis crassicaudata, assembly GCF_048593235.1. Taxonomy (NCBI): domain Eukaryota; kingdom Metazoa; phylum Chordata; class Mammalia; order Dasyuromorphia; family Dasyuridae; genus Sminthopsis; species Sminthopsis crassicaudata. Next base: position 54,817,840 of record NC_133621.1, read on the forward strand.
GAATGACTCTTGACTCTGAATCTCCTAGAGTATGGGAATCATACTCTACCTCCGAGAATGGGCTTGTGGATACTCCTTGGGCTTGTGGGAGCTCCTTGAAAGTATGATCTCTTAAAGGTGTGAATCTCATGCAATTCTAGTAAATACATTACTGAACTAGAGAACTGTTAAGTACCATGCTAAATTAGATAATTATATCCATTACAGTGACTTAGCATCTTGTAAGAATCCTAACAGACCCTTATAAAAAGGATGAAGTGTTCCACAAGTAATATTATATAATGATGAATAATCATCAATCACCTAAAATGCACAGGTTAAAATATTTGGTATTTGGGATTTTTAATTCCTTTCTTTCCATTTTCAGTGAACTGTAGAACATGGGGTCACAAACTTAGAACTGGATGTAATGTTAAAAGTTATTTAGTCCAATACACTCATTTTATAGAATAGGAAATCAAGGTCTAGGAAAGATAAATGACTTGCCAATGACTCACCACACTGGTAGGAAGTGATAGCTTTGGGTTCCCAAATCCAGGGTTAGAAAGAACTGACAAGTCATCTAAACCAAGCCCCATTTTTCAAAAATCTAAGTTATTATGGCATCTTGGGTAAAAACATAGCTATAGATTTTCACTATGATGATTTATAAAGACATAAAATCAAATTGTAGTTAAATGGTGATAATTATTCTCTAAAGAAAGAAGTAAAACTTTTGGTCAGGTGCCATCAACTCAGATTTATTTAGGCTGAGAAACAAGTGTGGTGGGCAAGGATAGAGAAGGTTTAACTAATAAGGAAAAATTAGTCATCTGCTTTATTCTAATGGTGAAAAATCATTAAGAGTAACGAACTTAAGTCTCATCAATTTGATTTGGTCGCTGGGAAATAAAGAAGTCAAAATATTAAATTAACAATGAGAACAGAGTGAAAGAAAAAGATGGGTTTGCAATTTAATTTTAATTAAGTTTTTGGAGTATAATAATAAGTTGGAAGACCCTCTATACTTCATTATAAAATTGAAGAAAAAATGTAAGAATAGATAGTTATTTTTGTTTCTAATTATTATATTCAAATAAAATAATATTTGTAAAGTACTTAGTATAGTGCCTGACATAGAATAGGCGCTTAATAATTGTTTCTTTCCTTTCCTCTTATTCATATTCTCAGAAGTTCAGAATATAAGCCTTCAGGAATCATCTGGCCCAAACTTCATTGACTAATAATTGGTTGAGATAATTGATACCTTTGACAAGTGGTCATCTAATCGTAGCTTAAAAATCTCAAATTAATGATATATCACCTCCTAAGCTTTGTCTTAAACAAACAGTTCTAAATTGTTAATTTTTAGTTACATTCAGGCTACTTCACTTTAAACAGAATGAGCAAAGAGATTTCACTTTATGACTGAAAATAAATCTTTGAAACTTAAGACAATCTCATGAAACTAGTTAGCTACTGTCCCTGTACCTAAAATGAGAAACAACAAATGTTTAGGTTAAGAGAGACTTTATGGGTGACATATTAAGGAAATTAGGAAAAAGTATCTTCACTCTGCCAGATGGATGTTCTGGAGAGAATTTCTGGAAAGATGTGGTTGACATGAAAAGCTATGGAGGGGTTATGAACTTGTGGAGAATATTCTATATTATTGAAATAACAGAACCATTAAGCTGTCAAAGTAAAAAGGGACCAAACAAGAAAAATTTACCTTTTCTATGCTCATGCATTTCTCTTATGCAGGAAATTAATGCATGTATCTGAGAATAAATAAAGCAGTCAGTTGGAAACCATTATCATAATATATCATGAAACTTTTTCAAAATCAAAGAAAGCTGTTGGAGTTTTTTTCCAAATATATTTGTATTGATGCCTTTGTTTTTACCTAGCCTGCTTCCTCCTATATCTCTGTTGACTCCTTGTAGAGAGAATTATTTAGAAGATTATTTTTTAATTAAAGAAGAGGAAAAATTAGTAAAAAAAAAATCAGTATGTCTAAAAGTGTGACATTGTATGCAATGTCCCATACCTATGATCTTGTCATTCTGAAAAGAAGTAGGGAAGTGTCGGTGATGGTTTATAATAATTCCCCAATATGTTGAAGGCTGGTGTTCTTAGTTTCTTCTTTGGCAATTATGTTGGAGACATTTGATATGCTGAAATCCATAAATAAACAATTATTCTCTAGATTAGGAGAAAGAAGGGAAAAAATGTGTAGGAGGGAGGAAGAATGGATACTACCAAACATATGAATTACCAGAGAAAAATTCCTAGGTCAACCTGAATATCTATAGCCATCAAAATGATGTATACATATTTATGCATGATCTTTAGTAAGATTTTAAAAATCTGCAATGTCTACAATATCCAGAATGTTTTTTAACTACTCAGCTATCACCCCTTTATAGGCACTCTTCACTTCTCACCTGGATGATTACTAGAGTTACTATAGATAGCCTCAAATTTCACTCCACTTTATTCTATCTTCCACATGGTTACCAAAGATTTCTAAGATCAAATATAAATTCCTTTGCTCCTTCACAGCATAACCCCAACTGACCAGTTGTGGTTCTATCACCCTAATCTTTTTACTATTCCTCCTTTCTCTCTGCCTTTCTACTGACTTTATCCTATATCAAAAATGCCCTTCCTTCTCTCATCTGTCTCTAAGAATCATTGTTTTCTTTAAAATTCAGCTGAAGTTGCACCTTCTATGTGAAACTTTTTCTTTCTCTTTTTCTTAATTTTTATTTATTTAATGTTAATGCATGTAATAAAACAAGCATTTCTATAATATAATAAAAAGTTACACATGAAATAGCAAATGTTATCATGTAAACTTGGTATTACTTTTATGTTTTTGATAAAGTTATCATGTAATTTTTTTCTCCTTTTATTCCATTCCTCTGCCCTAGAGTTGGCCACCATTAGACACAAATATGTATGTGTGTGTGCATGTTTTCACACACAGATACACAATCACACATACATATATGTATATAAAATCATTCTTTGCAAACTTCTATTTATTACTTCTTTCTCTGGATACAGATAATTTCTTCTTTCATATGTTCATTGCAGTTAATTTGAGTATTTATAATATTCAAAATGACTTGTGTTCTCAAAAGTTGTGCTTTAAATAATATTGCTGTTACTCTGTGCAAAGTTCTCTTGGTTTCCCTCTTCATTATTTCATGCAAGTCTATCCACATTTTTCTAAGGTCATCAAGCTCATGTATTCCATCACAAATATGAAGCTGTTTCTTAGTTACCCAGATGCTAGTCATCTCCAACCCAATCAAGTTGCATATATTATAGATAGATAAATAGATATGTTTGTACTTGTTTATATTTTTCTCTAAAGCACAATATAAGCTTTTTGAGGGCAGAACCCATCTCCCTTTTCCGTTTGTTTCTCTAGCACCTAGTACAACATATAGCAAAATAGATAAACTTAATAGCATCTCAGTGACTGATTCCTTATTAGTTAGACAAGAAGTTAGGAGCAGAGGCAAGGTATTTAGAGAAGAGTTAATAGCTCAATGCAATTGTGATAGTGAATCTTTGAGAATGCAACAGGCTAAACTTTCCTGTCATCCTATAGAGAAATTTTTGTTACTTATTATGGTACTTTTGCCATTCATAAAAAGATGAGTCATTTTATTGGCAAAAGTTACCAATTCATCAGCTTTGTAAATGAAACAGACTTCTTTATTATTGTGTATGTAGAAATTCTTCCTTGCCAGATATAAAGAGAGAATGTCATTTAGTTAGATGAGATCATTTGTACACAGGAAGTTATCTCAGAATTCTTTACATTTATGAGATTGTTATTCATCAGCTAAAATCTGCACAAAGGAAAATAGGTACTAAATAATGACACTTTTCTGAGACTTTAAATGAAATATTTTCCTCCATCCATCAATCTGAATATGTATGCCACAATTTGATCAATCAATCCATATTATTATTATTATTATTATTATTATTATTATTATTATTATTATTATTATTAATTTTTGCAGAATGAAGGATTTTAAATTTTTCCTTCAAGCCTTTGATAAAATTTTGTAAGTAGGACCTGAAATCTTTGGAAATAATTATTTGAATTGAGAGTCTCATCCTCTTATCTTAACCTTCTGTAAGATAAGATTAAAAATAAAATTTCCTCCTAACACACATACTACAACACAAGCTAGTTGGGTTGAATATATGGATCTACAGTACCCTGACTTTGTCAGTCAATTAAGTGATTACTGGATGCCAAACATTATGTTAAGAGCTGAGGATATAAATACAAAGCAGAAAAGCAATTCATGCCTTCAAGGAGCTTATCATCCAATGAGGAAAGGTCACACACTTAAAGAAACTGAAAAGGTTAGAGAAAAGGTAAAATACCTGATGTGGTGCTATGATGAAGTCCAACGCCCTGGTACGAATGATAACAAGATTTTCAAAATCTTTAAAGAGGGATGGTGAAAAGAATGATGAGATCTTAATTTAAAAAGAAATGTAGAAAACGTTAAGTCAATTCCTCTAATTTAATGCTGGAAAGCTGAGATTTTGCTTATAGAATAGAAAAGGAATATTTGTTCTTGGAACTAGTTCTAATGTCTGTGTGGGAAGCAGAAGAGAGCCACTTTGGCATCTTAGAGTCATACTTGGGTATGAATTCTACCTCTGATACTTATGTACATATACATATATATTTATACTATATTCAAATGTATGTGCATATAAAATATACACAGAGGCATATATACATATAGACACTCACTAATTGTACATAATCAAAAGGAAGTAATTTAACCTTTCTGAACATCGGTTTCTTCATTTTACAAATGAAGAGATTGGGCTTGATGGCTTCTAAGGTCCTGCTTAGATCTACATCCATTTAGATCTATCTATTTATCCATTTACCTACTATCCAGGTAAATAAATTGACTACCACAGAACAAACAGAAGATAGTTCAGAAAGAAAAATTACCCCACAGAAGTAAAAAAATAAATAACTAAAATAATTTATGTTTCAGATCTGTTTGCAAAAGAGTTATATGTTATTTGTTTTTAACTAAATGATTGTATACACACAAAAAAGCAAACAAGGATCCTTTGGTTTCTCTCTCTCTCTTTTCTCTCTCTCTCTCTCTCTCTCTCTCTCTCTCTCTCTCTCTCTCTCTCTCTCTCTCTCTCTCTCTCTCTCTCTCTGCTTCTGGGTACCTAGATAACATCAATGATTAAAAGAAACAAGAGGTAAACATTCAATTGCCATGGCTTACAAATAAGTAAGTGAGTGGAAAGTATAAAAAAGGAATTATCCCAGAGCCTCTGGTCTTCATTGAATTAGGGTATCCAATGTATATAAAAGAGTGAAAAGATTCATATTTTTTCTTATTGAACAGAAAGACAAGAAAAGCATTTGCACTGCTATTTCCCCCAGTAGAATTTTGCTCTCTCAACCAGAAAGGGCTGGTTTAACTCACGCCTCTGACATGATCCTATGTAACCCTTGGAATGGTCACTTAATGTTTCATTTGTTCTGATAACTCTAACTCTGTAGGTTTTAGGGAACGTTGTTATCTCTATCCCTTCATTCTGTTTCTTATTTCATGAACTAAGTTGACTCACAATTATGGACTTTTAATATTTTAAAATTAAATTATTTGGCATCATTGTGATCCAGAATTGTTGAGAAATATATTGAGTTCCCACAAATGAGATGAAACAGTTACACCTTAATACCTTAATAGGCAAATATTTCTAGATTATGTCCTACTGCTATTAGAAATCTTTGATAATGATCTCTATGATCCATACCTTTGAGGATCTTCTAGAAAATCCCATATGCTCCCCGTGTAATAAGTTCTATTAATATTTTTAAATTATTTATATACCATTATTTTCTTTTAATATTATTCATGACTTTAACCACAGGAATTTGCTAATAAATCCCAATGTATTATATAGATTTCCTTCAGACAATTAAAAACAAATAAGCAAACCCAATTGACAGAGAGACCATGACTGAGAGTTGATGCAACATTGAGTGACTACAGTTTTCCATTTATTTGCTGATAATATAAAGATGCATGAAACATCATTTATCTTGTGGACTGAACATTGCCTTTAATCAAGGTTTGGTTACTTTTCAAAGCTATTGCATTTAAATTCTTAAAACCATCATATATGTTATCGTCCTGGTTTTTCCCCACCCTATTTCTATTCATATGTTTTATGTTTCTTGAATTCCTAATGTCTTAATTTCCTCAAGAAAATAATTATTATGTTACATTTACTTCATTTCTTTAATTGGTTGTCATCCACATGGTTGTAGTTTGGGGCTATTTCAAAGAAAACGACTACTATGAATATTTTAGTATATATATAAGGCCTTTTGATCAGGAACCTTGTGACATTATTTGTTTTCAATGTGGACCAATAGATATGCATCATTTATTTATTTTAAAAACACAAGCATAGATAATTTTCAACATTCACCCTTGCAAAACCTTGTGTTCCAATATTTTTCTTCCTCTCTTCCCCCACCCTTTCTCAGGAGGCAAGTAATTCAATATATGTGAAACATGTGCAATTCTATACATATCTCCACAATTATAATGTTGCACAAGAAAAATCAGATCAAAGGGGAAAAAAGAGAAATAAAAGAAAATAAAAGCAAACAAGAGTTAAAAAAGTAAAAACATTACGTTGTGATCCACACAGTCCCCATAGTCCTTTCTCTATAGGTAAATGGCTATCTCCATCATAAGACCATTGGAATTGACCTGAATCACCTTGCTGTTGAAAAGAGCCAAGTTCATCACAATTGATCATAATATAATCTTGTTATTGCTATTTATAATGTGCCCATGGTTCTACTCCATTTAGCATCAGTTCATATAAGTCTCTCCAGGCCCCTCTGAAATCATTCTGCTGATTGTTTCTTACAGAAAAATAATATTCCATAGCATTCATATACCATAACTTATTCAATCATTCTCCAACTGATGGATATCCTCTGTTTCCAGTTCTTTACCACTACAAAAAGGGCTCTTACAAACATTCTTGCACATATGGGTTTCTTTCTATCCTTTTTGATCTCTTTAGGATAAAAATCCAGTAGAGACACTGCTGAATGAAAGGATAGGCATAGTTTGATAGCCCTTTGATCAGAGTTCCACATTGCTCTCCAGAATACTTTGATCAGTTGACAATTCCACCAACAATGTGTTAGTTTTCCAGTTTTCCCACATCCCCTCCAATGTTCATCATTACCTTTTCCTGTCACCTTAGCCAATCTGAGAGGTGCATACAACCTCACAGTTGTATCCATTTGCAATTCTCTGACCAATAGTATTTTAGAGTATTTTTAAATATGAGTAGAAATAATTTTAATTTCTTCATCTGAAAATTATCTGTTCATAGCCTCTGAACATTTATCACATGGAGAATAGCTTCTATTATTATAATTGGAGGTAATTATCTATAATTTTAGAAATGAGGCCTTTAACAGGACACTGGAACATAAAATTATTTTTTCCAGTTTATTGTTCCTTTCTAATATAGTCTGCTTGGTTGTGTTTGTATAAAACTGTTTTTTAACTTAATATAATCAAAATTATCCATTTTTCATTCCATAGTGTACTCTACTTCTTTGGCTACAAGTTCTTCCTTCTTGGAAGGAGTTTGTGTCCAAAGAACTGGAACTCAAAATTGAACACCAGATAGATGATTTTAATTATATTAAGTTAAAAAGTTTTGTACAAACAAAACTAATGCAGACAAGATCAGAAAGGAAGCAGTAAATTGTAAAATCATTTTTACATTGAAAGGTTCTGATAAAGACCTTATTTTTAAAATATATAGAGACGACTCAAATTTATAAGAATCCAAGCAATTCTCCAACTGATAAATGGTCAAATGATATGAACAGACAATTTTCAGCTGAAGAAATTACAACTATTTCTAGTTATAATCATAAGAGAAGGTGCTCTAAATCACTATTGATCAGAAAATTGCAAATTAAGACAACTGAGACACAGCTACACATCTCTCAGATTGGCTAAGATGACAGGAAGAGACAAGGATGAATGTTGGAGGGGATGTGAGAAAACTGGAACACTAATACATTGTTGGTGGATCCAACTGATCCAGCCATTCTGGAGAGCAATTTGGAACTATGTTCAAAAAGTTATCAAACTTTTCATACCCTTTCACCCAGCAGTGTTTCTATTGGGCCTATATTCCAAAGCATTCTTAAAGGAAGGAAAGGCACCCACATATGCAAAAATGTTTGTGGCAGCCCTTTTTGTAGTGGCAAGAATCTGGAAACTGAATGGATGTCCATCAGTTGGAAAATGACTGAATAATTTATGGTATGTGAATGTTATGGAATATTGGTCTATAAGAAATGATCAGGAGGATGATTTTAGAAAAGCCTGGAGATTCCAAATCACTATTGATCAGAGAAATGCAAATTAAGACAACTCTGAGGTATCATTACACACCTGTCAGATTGGCTAAGATGACAGGAACAAATAACGATGAATGTTGGAGGGGCTGTGGGAAAACTGGGACACTGATGCATTGTTGGTGGAGTTGTGAAAGAATCCAACCATTCTGGAGAGCAATCTGGAATTATGCCCAAAAAGTTATCAAAATGTGCATACCCTTTGACCCAGCCATACTACTACTGGGCTTATACCCCAAGGAACTACTAGAGAAGGGAAAGGGTCCTGTATGTGCCAAAATGTTTGTGGCAGCCCTTTTCATAGTGGCTAGAAGCTGGAAGATGAATGGATGTCCATCAATTGGAGAATGGTTAGGTAAACTATGGTATATGAATGTTATGGAATATTATTGTTCTATAAGAAATGACCAACAGGAGAAATATAGAGAGGCTTGGAGAGACTTACATCAACTGATGCTGAGTGAAACGAGCAGAACCAGAAGATCATTATACACTTCAACAATGATACTGTACGAGGATATATGCTGATGGAAGTGGATTTCTTCAACATAGAGAAGAGCTAATCCAATTCCAATTGATTAATGATGGAAAGAACCAGCTACATCCAGAAAAGGAACAATGGGAAATGAATGTAAACTGTTATTTTTACCTTCTGAATCCAATTCTTCCTGTGCAACAAAAAAATTCGGTTCTACACACATATATTGTATCTAAATTATACTGTAATATATTTAACATATATAAGACTGCTTGCCATCTGGGGGAGGGGTTTGGGGGAGGAAGGGAAAAAATCTGAATAGAAGTAAGTGCAAGGGATAATGTTGTAAAAAATTACCCATGCATATGTACTGTCAAAAAATGTTATAATTATAAAATAAAATAAAAATAAATTAAAAAAAAAAAAAAAAAAAAAAAAAAAAAAAAAGAAAAGCCTGGAGAGACTTACATGAACTGATGCTGTGAAATAAGTAGAACCAGGAGATAATTGTGTGCATTACACTCAAACTAGATGAATGTGACTCTTTTTAACAATGAGATAATTTATGCCTTTTCCAATGATCTTCTTATGAAGAGAATCATCTATTCCCAGAGGACTGTAGAAACTGAACATCGGTCACAACATAGCATTTTCACTCTTTTTGTTGTTGTTCACTTGCATTTTGTTTTCTTACTCATTTACTTTCTTTTTTGATCTGATTTCTCTTATTCAGTAAGAACATTATATAAATATTTTATACATATTTGATTTAACATATATTTGAACATGTTTAACATATATTTAATTGTTTGCCATCTAGGGGAGAGGGTAGGGGAAAGGAGGAGAAAATCTGAAACACGAAGGAATAAAATGGTCAATGTTGTCAAATTATCTATGCTTATGTTTTGAACATAAAAAGCTTTATAAAAATAAATAAAAATTGAAAAAAGAAACTAGGCAGGGAATATTGTACATGTTCTAAAGTAAGTATGAGATCTCATCATGATGAATGTCAGCAATCAAGCTCATGTTAAGGTCTTGGAATACTGATTGAGCATGCTCAAAATGAGAGCATATCAGCCTTGACAATAAATATATCATAAAAAATGAGACAGTAATTTCCTACAAGAATTTTAATTCTACCAGATTAAAATAATATGTAAAACAGATGATTAAAATGAAATAGTTAAATAAAAATAATTTGGAGGAAGCAGGAAGATTGATGCAACAAATTTGAACATGAAGAAATTACATAGAATAGGGATTAAAAATCATATGTTATAGGGAAATCCCATACCTTGCATATATTGTAAATTATTATTTGAATGTTACCTCTCCCATTAGTGTGTGTGCTTCTTGAAACAGGGATTGGGTTGGATATTTTTGCCTTTTCTTGTATCCTCAGGATTTAGCAGTGACTTACATCCAGTGCTTAATAAATACATTTTTATTTTATTTTATTGTTTTTAGGTCCAAAAAATTTAGTGATTTAATTAAGTTTAGACAGGATAATGGCATCAGAGGAAGGACTACTGGTAATTTCTTTTTCATCACACTACTCAAAAGAGGTTGTTTTTTTTTTTTTCCTCTTTCCCTCAATGGCAGCCTGTCAATTATGGGTTAGCCACATACCTAGTGAACTTTGTCAATTATGATAAAGCATATATTTATTTTTTTCTCTTCTTACTGTCCTTTAATTTTTTTAACATTACATTTTTGCATGTTAAACATGTTAAAGTATATCTTAGATACACTATATGTGTGCTGATATGTACAGTTCTCTTGTTGCACAAGAAAAATTGATTCAGAAGGCCAAATAACTTGGGAAGGAAAACAAAAATGCAAATAGTCCACATTCAGTTCCCAGTGTTTCTTCTCTAGGTGTCATTAATGATTAATTGAAACTGAATTGGATCTTCTCTTTGTCGAAGATATCCACTTTCATCAGAATACATCCTCATATAGTATTGTTGTTGGAGTGTATAATGATCTCCTGGTTCTCCTCATTTCACTTAGCATCAGTTCATGTAAGTCTCTCCAAGCCTCTCTGTATTCATCCTATTGGTCATTTCTTACCGAATAATAATATTCCATAACATTCATATACCACAATTTACCCAACCATTTTCCAATTGATGGGCATCCATTTAGTTTTCAGTTTCTAGCCACTACAAAAAGGGCTGCCACAAACATTTTAGCACATACTGGTCCCTTTTCCTTCTTTAATATCTCTTTAGGATATAAGTCTAGTAGTAGCACTGCTTGATAAAAGAATATGCACAGTTTGATAAATTTTTTAGCATAATTCCAAATTGTTCTCCAGAATTGTTGGATCTGTTCATAACTCCACCAACAATGCATCAATGCCCCAGTTTTCCTGCATCCCCTTCAACATTCTTCATTATCTTTTCCTGTCATCTTAGCCAATCTGACAGGTTTGTAATGATATCTCAGAGTTGTCTTAATTTGCATTTCTCTAATCAGTAGTGATTTGGAATACCCTAAATAAATTTTTATCTAAAAAATAGTTCTTGGAGTATTTAGGTGCTACAGTGAATAGAGCACCTGTCCTGAAGTCAAGAGGACCTGAGTTCAAATCTGGTCTCAGACATTTAACACTTCCTAGCTGTGTGACCCTGTGCAAGTCACTTAACTCCAATTGCCTCAGCAAAGAGTTCTTCCTTCTCCACAGATCTGAGAGGTAGACTATTCTTTGTTTTGTTTTGTTTTGTTTTGTTTTGTTTTGTTTTGTTTTGTTTTTCAAATTGCTTGTAATATCACTCTTAATGTCTAAATTATGAACACATTTTTACCTTATCTTGGTATAGGGTATTAGGTGTAGGTCAATGCCTAGTTTCTGCCATTATAATTTCCAGTTTTTCTAGCAATTTTTGTCAAATAATGAGTACTTATCTGAGAAGCTTTGGTTTTATGAAACACTAGATTATTATAGCCATTGATTATTGTATCTTGTGAACCTAACCTATTCCACCGATTGACTACTTTATAGCTTAGCCAGTACTAAATGGTTTTGATTACCACTTCTTTATAATATAGTTTTACGTCTAGTATAGCTAGGTATTTTTTTTTCATTAATTCCCTTGAAATTCTTGACCTTTTGTTCTTCCAGATGAACCTTGTTGACATTTTTTTCCTACTGTGCAAAGTAATTTCTTAGCAGTTTGATTAGTATGATATAAATAAGTAGATTAAGTTTAAAAAAAAAAACTTTTATTTTTCTCCCAATTGATTAGACCTCATTTTATTCTTATGGACATTTTTTTTCATTATGTTCATATAGTTCCTGAAATTGCCTTGGTAGATAGACTCCCGAATATTTTATATAATCTACAGTTATTTTAAATGTAATTTTTCTTTGTATCTCTTGCTGCTGGCCTTTGTTGGTAACATGCAGAAATGCTCATGATTTATATGGATTTATTTTGTATCCTGCAATTTTGCTAAAGTTGTGAATTGTTTCCAGAAGATTTTTATTTGATTGTCTAGAATTCTCTAAGCTTGCCATCACATCATCTGCAAAGAATGATTATTTGATTTCCTCATCACCTAGTCTAATTCCTTTAATTTCTTTTTCTCCTCTTCATGCTAAAGCTACCATTTCTAATACGATATTGAATAGAAATGGACAACCTTGTTTCACCTCACTCTTATTGGGAATGGTTCTAATTTAACCCCATGACATATAATGCATACTGAGGATTTTAAATAAATGTTACTGATCATTTAAGGAGAACTCTATTCATTTCTATAATGTTTAGTGTTTTTAAAAGAAATCGGTGTTGGGTTTTATTAAATGTTTTTTCTGTATCTATTGAGATAGTCATGTGATTTTTGTTATGTTGGCTATGGATAAATTCAATTATGCTAATAGTTTTCCTAATATTGAACCAATCCTGCATTACTGGTTTAAATCCTACTTGGTCATGGTGTGTTGTCCTGGTGATAATTTAATGTAATCTCTTTACTAATATTTTATTTAAGATTTTTGCATTGATATTCACTAGGAAAATTGGCCTATAATTTTCTTTCTGTGTTTTGAATCTACTTGGTTTATGTATTAGGATTACATTTGTGTCATAAAAGGAATTTGGCAGGACTCCTTCTTTCCCTAGTTTTCCAAATAGTTTGCACAGTATTGGAATTACTTGTTCTTTTAGTGTTTGTTAGAATTTACATGTAAATCCATCTGGTCCTGGAGATTTTTTTCCTTAGGGAGTTGATTAATATTTTGTCAATTTTCTTTTTCAAAAATGGAACTGTTTAAGTAACTTATTTCCTCTTCTGTTAATCTGAGCAATCTATATTTTTGTAAAGTATTATCAGATTTATTCATACATACACTTGGGCAAAATAACTTTAATTTATTGCTTTCCTCTTTAGAGCCCCTACTCCTTTCTTATCCCATTCCTCTTCTCTTTCTGTTTTCCCTTCCATTAACCTTTCCCTTTCCTTTATCCTTTTCTATCCTACTTCCCTATAGGGTGAGACAAGTTTCTTTATGAAGCTAAATGTGTCTGATATTCTCTCTTTGAGCCAAATCCACTGAGAATAAGGTTCATACAAAATTATTTCCTCTTCCTTCTTTCTCTCAATTGTAAGAGGTCTTTTTTGCCTTTTCATGAAATGTAATTTATCCCATTTTACCTTCCCTTTCCTCTTCTTTTGTTGCAATCTTTTTTTTTTACCTCTAATTTCTTTTTTTTTTATGTCAACATAATAAAGTCAAATTATACCTGCATCCTCTAAGTATACTCCTAACAGAGGTACCAATTCTCTTAGAGGGAGACTAACTTAGACACTAATATATTGTTGATGGAAATGTGAACAGATCCAGCCATAGTGGAGAGTAATTTGGAACTATGTTCAAAAAGTTACCTATGATCCAGCAGTGTTCCTATTGGGTCTATATCCCAAAGATATCTTAAAGGAAGGAAAGGGACCCACATGTTCAAAAATGTTTGTGGCAGTCTTTTTCATAGTAGCAAGGAATTGGAAATTGCATGGATGCCCATCAGTTGGAGAATGTCTGAATAAGTTATGGTATATGAATGTTATGGAATATTATTGTTCTATAAGAAGTGATAAGCAGGATGATTTCAGAGAGGCCTGGAGAAACTTATATGAACTGATACAAACTGAAATGAGCAGAAACAAAAGATCGTTGTACACAGCAACATCTATATAATATGGCAATCAGTTGTGATGAATGTCATATGGATTGATTGCCATCTAGATAAGGGGGTGAGGGAAAGAAGGGGAAATTCTGAAACACAAGGCTATTCAAGGGTCAATGTTGAAAATTTATCCGTGCATATGTTTTGAAAATTAAAAAAAATAGAGAGATACAGTTCTGAAGTTAATCATATCCTTTCCCCCATATAGGTATGTAAACTTTTTCACTTTTAAAAGAAACAAAGTTATTTTTCTCTTTTTTTTACCTTTTTATGCTTCTCTTGATTTTTGTATTTGAATATCACATTTTCTATTCATCATGAATAAGTTAAATTCATCTATTTCATTGAATGTCTGTCTTTTCTCCTGAAAGATGATGCTTAATTTTGTTGGACAATTGATTTTTGGCAACAAATCAATGTCCTTTGCCCTATAGAATATCATATTCCATTGAGCCTTTAAAGTGGAAGCTGCTAGGTTCTAAGTAATCCTGATTGTGGTTCCTCAATATTTGAATTGTTTCTTTATTTTTGCAATATTTTCTTCATGATTTGATAATTCTGTAATTTATGATATTCTTTGGAGTTTTCATCTTTAGGTCTCTTTTAGGAGGTGATCAATGTATTCTTTCAATGGCTATTTTAACACTGTAGTTCTAGAATATTAGGGTAGTTTTCCTTGGTGATTTCCTGTAAGGTGTTGCCACGTCTCTTTTTTTCATCATGCTTTTCAGATATTCTAATAGTTCTAATCATTCTCAAATTTCCTCTTCTGGAACTATTTTCTAGGTCAGTTGAGGTATTTTACATTTTTTTTTCATTTTTTGACTAATTCTTGATGTCTCATTAAGTCTTTGATTTCCATTTGTTCAATTCTAATTTTTAATGAATTATTTTCTTCAGTTAGCTTTTTTATATCCTTTATATTTGGACAATTGAACTTTTAAACAAGTTGTTTTGTTCACTGGATTTTTTTCCCATTTCACAAATTCTGTTTTTCAAGGAATTGGTTTCTTTTTCCATTTTGTTAAATCCATTTTATATGGAGGTATGTTTTTTTTTTCACTAAATCTATTTTTTTTGGCTGAGACAATTGGGGTTAAGTAACTTGCCTAGGGTCACACAACTAGGAAGTTTTAAATGTCTGAAGCCAGAGTTGAACTCAGGTCTTGACTTGAGGGCTGGTCCTCTATCCACTGCACCACCTAGCCATCCCCACTAAATCTATTTTGAAAGACATTTTCTTCAAATGATTTCAGTGTTTCCTTTTTCAAGCTCTCCTACAAAAATCTCATTTCCTTTCCCCATTTGTCCTCTAACTATCTTTTAAGATTATTTTTAAATTCTTCCAAGAGAGCTTATGAGATAGACCTCAACATTATCACTCTTTGGGGCTTCATATGGAGACCTTTTGCCTTTAGTATTCTTAGGATTTGAGATCTATTCTTCCCTGAATCTGTAAAAACTATCTATGATCAGAGCTCTTTTTACATTTTTGCTCACTTTTAAAGGTTAAAGTCTATTCTTGGGGCAAAGGGGAGATTGTCCTAAGCTTACTCTAAAGACAACAGAGGCTTCATGCTGCACTGGGGACAGTGCTGCTGACTTCCTTCTCCTGCTAGGTAGACATGGCCAAATCCTGCATTATTCTGGAATTCATGAGTTCACATTTGTCTTTTGTAGTTTCATGTCTTACAGCTAATATGCTGATTCATTGTCTTATGAACCAAGATAGAATAGCCAATGCTGCTTAATTTTGGCCAAGAGCCTCTGCATAGACTTTCCTACATGCAGAAGCTACTCCTCCCTGAGTCCTTGCAATGTGCCTACACTTGGCCTCCTGTTACCCCGCCATCAAAAATTAATGAATAAATCATTGATAATCCCCTATTTCATTGAATGTCCATCTTTTCCCCTGAAAGATCGTGCTTAGTTTTGCTGGGTAGTTTAATCTTGATTGTAGTACAAACTCCTTTGATTCCCCAAATATCATATTCCAGGGTTATCCTTTAAAATGGAAGCTACTAGGTCCTGGGTAAACCTTATTTTGTCTCCTTGATATTTGAAATATTACCTTCTGACTACTTGCAGTATTTTCTCATTAATTTGATAAATATGGAATTTAGCTATAATATTTCTTGGAGTATTCATTTTGGGGTCTCTTTTAGATGATGATAGGTATATTCTTTCAATTATTATTTTACCTTCTAATAATAGATTTCCATATAATAGATATTTATAATATCTGTTATTATTTATTTATATTATATGTTGATTAATTTGTTATTATTTCATATAATTTAGTATTATAATAATATTTGTAATAATTAATTTTCCCTGTGAGTCATTATTGGTGCTTGTTGGTCATTTATCTAGTTAGTTCACTATTACAAAAGAAAAAGTGATCAATAATAAAGTCATATTCAATATCTCAGTCAGAATATTTTCCACAGATGTATTTATGATTGCTAAAATCATTGCTATATTGGTATTTGCCACATTGTGTATTTTGAATGCTGTCCAAAGAACCACTTTATAGAATAATATTGAAAGAATAAATAATAGTTTTCCATCCATAATTATTGCCCATCTTTGGAACTGCTAGTGTTATTATTTAGAGAAAGAAGAGGTTCAAAACTTTATAAAAATCACCACATTTTCTGTCTTCTGTTAGAAAAAAACAAATTTTATTTATATGAAGAAATATAGTAATTTTATAATTTTAAGTCAGTGCTTTGTTTTCATGGTATTATGTTGGAGAATTCCATTTTTCATTCAGGCTATATGTCTGCCTCCTTTTCTACATGATAGGTCCCTTTCAAAGACATCCTTATGCTCAACTGCTACTCAATAGTGATCAATAGATTGCATTGAAAGCCTTTTCAATCAAACTTAAACTATGTAAGAAGCTTTTTATATTTTTGTCATTCTTATTATTGCATCTTCCGTGAGCTTGTCTAAGACACACCATCTCCTTGTCTCAGTAGAAATATTGGTAACATTTTTAAGGTCATCATATTATGAAGGGCCTGGAATATTCAGCAACTGGAGAAATATGTGGTTATATAATTGAATTACAGAGAAGTAAGAGTAGCATAACCAATTTTGCATATCATTCTCCATGACCATAATGAATTGCCTGAGTTGGCACAAATTATGTCCACTCAACCAGGAATTCTGATCGCTATATAAAAAGGATAATGTTTCATTAAAATTTAATTTAAAAAAAAATTCTACCTTTGCATATAAAAGTTAACTAGAATGCCTAGTATTAGGCCAATATTTCTAAAAGTGTTTGACTTAATCAGCATAGATTCCTTCCAAGAATTCAGATTGCAGAGTTTCCACATCCTAATAGGCTTTTCCATAAATTGTAGTGATAACAATTGATCGTTTGGTGGTCTGTTTTCTAGTGATGAGTATCTTTGAACTTAGCCAGACTTTTATTCAGAAGGTGGCCAGATACCAGCAAAAAACCTACACCCTATGCCTTCAGGGTGGGGGCTTTCACCTTGGGATCAAAAAGATTTGGCTTCCAATCTTGTGGATAATAATTCATGGATATGGAACTCTGATTAAGGCATTTGGTTTCTGTGGGACTCATTTTCTTCACACTGCCATTGTGAGGATCAAATGAAATCATCTTATGCAAAGTACTTTGTAAATCTGAAGGCCATTTAAGTTTTGAGAAATGTCTATTTTTGATGACACATTTATTCTTACTATCTTACATTTTGTTGATTTTGGGGTAGAAATTGGTATAGGACAAGATAGATAGATAGATAGATAGATAGATAGATAGATAGATAGATAGATAGATAGATAGATAGATAAGTAGATAGATAGATAGACATACAGACAGACTAGATAGCAATATAAATAAATTCAATGAAACAAGTGAAAAGTTTGTATTGTTAGCCTTTACTACTGATCTGAGAATCACTGTCTGTTTCTTTACCCCTTCAAATGTATTCTATATGACTTTAACCTAATTCTTTAACCCGGCAAAAATTATCATTTTCCTTTAGTTTTGACTTTTAACCCTTTTTTTAAAGTAGAGATCTGTTTCCAGTGTGGAGGGTATAATGTTACAAGGTTCAGGGGTTGTTCAGCTATTTTCAGAGCTCCTTTTTGGGACCTGATCACAAGCATGCTTTTCTGTCCTCAGCTGGCTACCTATGTTCCTTCCTGTTTTGCTGGTTTCCCAAGACCCTCTCACCTGACCAACCTTTTCATCTTGTCTCTTTCCAAAAATTCTTTAGTGTCCTGGATTTTTAGGTCTTGAAATTGCCAGTGCTCTCACTATTCAAAGGCCCAGGGCCCATTCTTCCTACTTTCCTGGTGCTGAGGTTGGGGATGTTTTGTTTTGTTTTTTTGGCATGGTGTACACTGGGACTGCTGGAATCCCATCCTGCTTCCACAATCTTTAAAGTAAAAAAAACTATTGAATTAAGTCCCATTTTAGAAAAAGAAATAGAACAAGGTATTAATCATCTCCCTAAGCAAAAAATCTCCACTACCAGATGGATTTACATTTAAATTCTACCAAACATTTAAAGAACAATTAGCTATATAAACTATTTGAAAAAATAGAGATTGAAGGAGTCCTACCAAATTACTTTTATGACAGAGACATAGTACTGATACCTAAACCAAATAGGTTGAAAACAGAGAAAGAAAATTATAAACCAATCTCCCTAATGAATATTAATGCAAAAATCTTAAATAAAATATTAGCAAAAAGATTACACAAAACCACCCCCAGGATAATACACTATGATCAAGTAGAATTTATACCAGGAATGCAGGGCTGCTTCAATATTAGCAAAACTATTAGCATAATTGACTATATCAATAACCAAATTAATAAAAAAATATATGATTATCTCAATAGATGCAGAAAAACATTTGATAAAATACAACATCCATTCCTACTAAAAACACTTGAGAGTATAGGAATAAATGGAATTTTCCTTAAAATAGTCAGAAGCATCTATCTGAAACCATCAGTAAGCATCATATATAATGGGGATAAACTGGAACTATTCCCAATAAAATCAGGAATGAAACAAGGTTGCCCACTATCACCATTACTATTCAATATTGTATTAGAAATGTTAGCTTTGGCATTGAGTTGAGAAAGAGATTAAAGCAATTAGAGTATGTAATAAGGAAATCAAATTATCAATTTTTGCTGATGATATGATGTATATTTAGAGAAACCCAGAAATTTTACTAAAAAGCTGTTAGAAATAATCCACAACTACAAAATAAATCCACATAAATCTTCAGCATTTTTATAAATCACCAACAAAATCCAACAGGAAGAGAAATTCCATTTAAAATAACTGTCAATAGTATAAAATATTTGGGAATCTCTCTGCCAATATAAAGTCAGGAACTATATGGGCAAAACTACAAATCACTTTCCATACAATAAAGTCAGATCTAAATAACTGCAAAAACATTAAGTGCTCTTGGATAGGCTGAGTGAATATAATAAAGATGATAACGCTATCTAAACTAATCTTCAATATTAGCAAAACTATTAGCATAATTGACTATATCAATAACCAAATTAATAAAAAACATATGATTATCTCAATAGATGCAGAAAAACATTTGATAAAATACAACATCCATTCCTACTAAAAAGTAGTGCTATATCAATCAGATTCCCAAGAAACTATTTGAATGACCTAGACAAAATAACAACAAAATTCATCTGCAAGAAATAAAAGTCAACAATTTCAAGGGAATTAATGAAAAAAAAATCAAAAAATCAAATGAAGGTGGCCTAGCTATATTTGATCCAAACTAAATTTTAAAGTTTTTTTTTTTTTTTTTTTTTTTTTTTTTTTTTTTTTTTTTTTTTTTTACCAAAAATCTTTGGTATTGGCTAAGAAATAGACTAGTTGATCAGTGGAATAGGTTAGGTTCACAAGTCAAAATAGCGAACAACTATAGAAATCTAGTGTTTAACAAACCCAAAGATCCCAACTTTTGGGATAAGAATTCATTATTTGACAAAAACTGCTGGGAAAACTGGAAATTAGTATGGCAGAAATTAGGCATGGACCCATACTTAACACCACATACAAGATAATATCAAAACATGATTTAGGCATAAAGAACGAGATCATAAATAAATTAGAGGAACATAGGATAGTTTACCTCTCAGACTTGTGGAGGAGAAAGGAATTTGTGACCAAAGAAGAACTAGACATCATTATTGATCACAAAATAGAAAATTTTGATCATATCAAGTTAAAAAATGTTGTACAAACAAAACCAATGCAAATAATATTAGAAAGTAAGCAATAAACTGGGAAAACATTTTTCCAGTTAAAGGTTCAGAAAAAAGCCTCATTTCAAAAATATATAGAGAATTGACTCTAATTTATAAGAAATCAAGCCATTCTCCAATGATAAATGGTCAAAGGATATGAACAGGCAATTTTCAGATGATGAAATTGAAACTATTTCTACTCATATGAAAGGGTGTTCTAAATCAATATTGATCAGAGAAATGCAAATTAAGACAACTCTGAGATACCACTACACACTTGTCAGATTGGCTAAGATGATAGGAAAAGATAATAACAAGTGTTGGAGGGGCTGTGGGAAAAACTGGGACACTGATGCATTATTGGTGGAATTGTGAATACATCCAGTCATTCTGGAGAACAATTTGGAACTATGCTCAAAAAGTTATCAAACTGTGCATACCCTTTGATCTAGCAGTGTTACTACTGGGTTTATACCCCAGAGAAATATTAAAGAAGGGAAAGAGACCTGATTTGCAAAACTGTTTGTCACAGTCATTTTCATAGTGGCTAGAAACTGGAAATTCAACAGATGCCCATCAATTGGAGAATGGATGGGTAAATTATGATATATGAATGTTATGGAATATTATTTTTCTGTAAGAAATGACCAGCAGGATGAATACAAAGAGGCTTGGAGAGACTTACATTTACTGAGCTAAGTAAAATGAGCAAAGCCAGGAGATCATTATACACTTCAACAACAATACTATATGAGGATCAATTCTGATGGAAGTGGATATCTTCCGCAATGAAAGGATCCAATTCAGTTCTCATTGATCAGTGATGAACAGAACTAGCCATACCCAGAGAAAGAACACTGGGAAATTAATATGGATTATTTGCATTTCTGTTTTTCTTCCCAGATTATTTTTACCTTTCTAAATCCAATTTTTCTTGTTCAACAAGAGAACTGCATAAATATGTACACATAGATTGTATTTAAGATATACTTTAACATGTTTAATATGTATGAGACTGTCTCCCATCTATGGAAGGGGTAGAGGGAAGGAAGGGAAAAGTTGCAACAGACGTGATTGCAAGGGACAATGCTGAAAAACTAACCGTGCATATGTTCTGTTAATAAAAAATATATAATAAAAAATAAGATAGATGTATCATTTTTTCATACAGAAAAGCAGTTTCACCTTACTGAATCTCTCCTGATTTGTCTTTCATTTTTACTCTTATATGTTCCTCTTGAGTCTTATGTTTGAATGTTGTTCAGCCCTAACTTTTTAATGAGAAATGCTTGAAAGTCCTCTATTTCATTAAATATTCATTTTCCTCTTGAAGGATTATATTTAGTTTTGCTGGGTGTGTTATTTTTGGTTCCATTGCCAGCTCTTTTTTATCTTGTAGAATATTATATTCCATGCCCTCTTCTCCTTTAAAAAAGTAGCTGCTAAATCTTGCATGACCACAGCTGTGGCTCCATGCTATTTGATCGATCACTTTCTGGTTGCTATAAGTGTTTTCTCTTTGATTTGGTAACTCTCCATTTTGGCTATAATATGCCTAGTAGTTTTTATCTCTTTCCAGTGATGATCAGTGGCTTCTTCAAATTTTTATTGTATCTTCTGGTTTTTAGGATATAAGGACTGCTTTTCTTGATAACTTTTTGAATAACTATTTTTTGAATTATTTTCCCCATACTTCTTTTTATATTTAAATCTTTTTTTTTAAATTTTTAAAACATAGTTCAACATTCACCTATGCAAAACCTTGTTTCATTTCTTTTCACTTCCCCTCTCCCTCATCCTCTAAATAGAAGTAATCCAATATATGTTAAACATGGGAAATTCTTCTGTATATATTTTCACAATTATCATGCTGCACAAGAAAAATAAGATCAAAAAGGAAAAAAAAGTAAGAAAGAAAACAAAATGCAAGAAAATAACAACAAAAAGTGAACTTACTATGTTGTAATCAACACTCAGTCTCCACAGTCCTCTCTCTGGGTACAGAAGGCTCTCTCATCACAAGATCATTGGAATTGGCCTGAATCACCTGTCTTTCCAAAGAACAACATCCCTCTGAATTAATCATATAATCTAGTCATTATTACATCAAGTGATCTCTTGGTTCTACTTGTTTCACATAGCATCAATTCATGTAGGTCTCTCCAAGCCTCTCTGTATTCATCCTGCTGATCATTTCTTATAGAACAATAATATCCCATAATATTCATATAGTTCTTTGCCACTATAAAAAAGCCTGCTATAAACATTTTTAAACAAAATCTTTTTTTCACATTTAGGCTTTCTTTGGGATACATGCCCAGTAGAGACATGACTGGAGCAAAAGGTATGCAAAGTTTGATAGCCCTTTTGACACAGATCCAGATTACTCTTCAGAATGATTGGATCAGTGCACAACTCCACCAATAATGTATTAATGTCCCAGTTTTCCCACATTCCCTCCAACATTCATCATTATCTTTTCCTGATATTTTATCCAGTCTGAAAGATGTGTAATGGTATCTTAGATTTAACTTAATTTGTATTTCTCTGAACAATATTTATTTAGAGCATTTTTCATATGGCTTGAAATGGTTTTCATTTCTTCAACTGAAAAGTGTCTATTCATATCCTTTGACCATATAACAATTGGAGAATTGTTTGTATTCTTATAAATTTGAATCAATTCTCTATATATTTTAGAAATAAGGTCTTTATCAGAATCCTTGGATATAAATTTTCCCCCAGTTTGCTGCTTTCTTTCAAATATTGTTTGCATTGGTTTTGTTTGTACAAAATCTTTTTCATTTAATATATACACAATTATTCATTTTCCATTTCATAATGTATTCTGGTTTTTCCTTGATCACAAATGTCTTCCTTCTACACAGATCTGAGAGGCAGACTATCTTTTGTGCTTCTAATTTGCTTATAGTATCACTATTTATGTCTAAATCATGAAGCCATTTTGACTTTATTTTGATATAGAGTATTAGGTGTGGGTAAGTGATTAGTTTCTACCAAACCAATTTTCAATTTTCCGAGCAATTTTTGTCAAATAGTGAGTTCTTTTCCTAGAAGCTAGGATCTTTGAGTTTGTCAAACCCAAGAATACTATAGTCATTGACTATTGTGTCCTGTGAATTTAATCTATTCCACTGATCAACTATTCTATTTACTAGCCAGTGATAAATGACTTTGATAACTGCTTCTTTATAATATATTTTTAGGTTTGGTAAAGAGAGGCCACCTTCATGTGTATTTTTTTTATTTGCTTGGGATCCTTGACCTTTGGGTCTTCCAGATTAACTTGTTATTATTTTTTTCTAGCTCTGTAAAATAATTTCATGGGAGTTTGAGTGGTATGGCACTGAATAAGGTAGATTAACATAGGTAGAATATAGGTCAAATTGCGTTTTTATTACATTAGCTGGCCTACCCATGAGATCTTTATATTCTTCCATTTCATTAGATTGGACCTTTTGTGTGAAAATTGTATTATAATTATGTCCATTTATTTCCTTACTTTGTCTTGGAAATTAGTCTCCCGAAGATTTTATATTATCCATAATTATTTCTAATGGAATTTCTCTTTGTATCTCTTGCTGCTGGACTTTGTTGGTGAAATAAAAATGCTGATTATTTATGTGAATTTATTTTGTATCCTGCAACTTTGCTAAAATTGTGAGAAGTTTTTAAATTCATTCTCTAGGATTCTCTAAGTATACCATTATATTGTCTGCAAAGAGTGATAATTTGGTCTCCTCATTACCTACGCTAATTCCTTTAA
Organism: Sminthopsis crassicaudata; assembly: GCF_048593235.1. Lineage (NCBI taxonomy): Eukaryota > Metazoa > Chordata > Mammalia > Dasyuromorphia > Dasyuridae > Sminthopsis > Sminthopsis crassicaudata. Next base: position 54,842,056 of record NC_133621.1, read on the forward strand.
TTTTTCCTTCTCTTATTGCTAAATCTACCATTACTATATTGAATAATATTGGTTATAGTGGGCAACCTTGTTTCACCCCTAATCTCATTGGGAATGATTATACTTTATCCCTATTTCATAAGATATTTACTGTGGCTTTAAATCAATACTACTCATCATTTTATAGAAGACTGCATTCATTTCTGTACTTTGAATTGTTTTTAATACAATGTGTGTTAGATTTTGTCAAATGCCTTTTCTGTATTTATTGAGATAATAATATGATTTTTATAAGTTTAGTTATTGATGTTGTCAATTATGCTATTTTTCTGATATTGAAGTAGGCTGCATTCCTGATATAAATCCTACTTGGTCACGATGTATTAACCTGGTAATATATTGCTATCAAATATTGGCTAATATTTTATTAAGGTTTTTGCATCAATATTCGTGAGATAATTTGGTCTATAATGTTCTTTCTCTGTTTTGACTGGTTTAGGTATCAATATTATATCTGTCATAAAAGGAATTTTTTAAGACTCCTATCTTTTTTTTCCCCCAATAGTTTACGTAGTGTTGAAATTAATTGTTCCTTTAATATTTAGTAGAATTCACTTGTAAATCCATCTGGCCTTGAAGCTTTTTTCTTAGCAAATGGAGTAATAACTTGTTCAATTTATTTTTCTAAAATGATACTATTTAAGTAATTTATTTCCTTTTCTGTTAATCTGGGCAACCTATAATTTTGTATTTATTCATCCATTTCACTTAGACCATATGATATATTGACATACAGTTGGGCAAAATAGCTAAATATTGCTCAAATTTCTTCTTCATTGGTGGAAAGGTAATCCTTCCATTTTTGAATACTAACAATTTGATTTTTTTTCTTTCCTTTTTTTTAACCAAATTAAGTAAATATTTACTTTGTTGATTTTTTCATAAAATCAACTCTTAGTTCTGTTTATTAGTTCAACAATTTTCTACTTTCAGTTTTGTTAATCACCCCCTTGATTTTGAAAGTTTCAAATTTGGTATTTAATTAAGAGTTTTTAATTTGTTCCTTTTGTAGCTTGGCTAGTTGCATGCCCAATTCACTGATTTTCTCTTTCTTGATTATAACTTTTATGTTGCCTAACCATTCTTAAACTATCTCTTCTCAATCTTTTTCCTAGACCAGTTATTTTTCTAATGAGATAGCTCATATTTTCTTCTGCTTTTTTTTCATTTTTTGACTTTGTTTTCTTTTTTTCTGTCATCTCCTGTAATCACTGGTTTCTACTTACCCACTTATAATTGGTAAAAAAAATTCTCTTAGCTAGATACCTTAAGTATTTTTTCCCATTTGGGCTTCTTTTTGAGATGTTATATTCATTAATGAAATGTATTTCTTTCACCTTTTGGGAAATTCTGTTCTTTTTTAAAATTTTAATAAGTATTTTTGTGCCTTTTAAACTAAGGTATTAATTGTCTTTTTATAATTTTATTCCTTTGCTCTCTTTTCTTTTTCTAGTTTTCCTTTACAACTATTTTATTTTGAAGATTTTTTTTTAGTTCTTTTAGGAAATATTTTTGGGCTTGTTCCCAATTTTTAGTTGTTTTTATTTGAGGTTGTTAATGTTTCTCTTGTTATCAGCAAATCTTCCCATTGATGTTGCAGTCATATGATCTATGTGCCAGTTCCTACCACCATGTCAAAGATCTCTCTTTTCATCCTCCTATGATTTATTTGGGCTATAATAATATTTCTTTCTGAACTTTTGTTGATTCTGTCACCTCAAAATTCAATTTGTGGCCTTATTTTGAAGGATTTTTGGGGGTGAAAGTGTATGTTGGGAGAATTCTATTGAATGCTTCCTCTATTTTGCTATTTTGACTCTTGCTATAATACCTTAGGAAAGAGTCAAGCCATTATAATATATAGATTTAAAATGAAAATGAATATAACAAATTTCATGCATAAGTAAATGTAATTACTGTTAACACTGGAAAACATTTTGGCTGAAATGTTTTTCCAATATCTGTTTTAGGTTGTGAGAATATTTAAAAGTTTATTTTTGTAATTATAAACAACTGGCAAAGCTAACTGGTTAAAATGTTCTTTATGTAAAGTATACCAAAAGTCTTAGGGTAGTTGCAAACTATTAAAGCTTAAATATTATTATATATAATTTAAAATCACAGAATTTCTGAGTCAAAGGGACCTGAAGGCATGGAAGCAAACCCATACCTGAACAACAATAACAAAATTTTACAGCATTGTATACAAGTGAACATATAGCCTTATTTTGGAAACCTCTAGTGAAAGGCAACTCCCCTTACTTCCAGGCATTGTTCATTTTGCTTTTGGGTGGCTCTGTTTGCTTCTACTTTTCTTTGTGACTTCCTACGATTTCTCCTTTGCTTAGCCTCCAAAGCCAGGAAAAATAAATCTAATCTCTCTTCTATAATAGTCCTTTCAATACTTAGTCAGCTATCATTTCCTATGTTTTCTTTTTATAAGATCTCTGATCCCCAGTTCCTTCAATTAATCTTGCATTGTGTAACCTCACCATGCTAGCTTCCCTTCTCTGGATTCCTTCTATCTTACTAATGTTCTTCCTAGAATGTCATACATAGAATAGAATGTGACATACTTGATGTAAAATGACTACATCTGCCATTATTAGGGACTCCTTATTTCTGGATATTAAATCTCTCATTGCCCATAAAATTCCATTTACTTATTTGACCACCATGTCATGTTGTTGATATGGATTGAATTTTAATCCATTAGACTCCTCAAATCTCCTTCAGAAGAATTGTTATATAGGCATGCCTACCTATCTTTATTTGTGAAATGTGTTTTTGTAAATAACTTTAAAATTTTAGTTTATTTCCATTCAGTTTCTATTGAATTGTGCCCAGTACCAATTTAGTAAAAATATTATTGAATCTTGACTCTATTATGGCACTATCCTTTCCAGATTTTTGTCATTTTTATATTTGGTAAACAATCTGTGTAAGTCATCATGCTTGGCTAATAGCTCATGTTTTACATAGTCTAGGTCTTTGGGACCAACAAACAATATTTTCCCTTTTCTTTTCCTCATTATGCTCTTATCTGTAATTTATATTGGGAAATTTCTGAAGAGAGCCCATGCCTTAATTTCCACACATAAGATAAAAAGAGTATTCAGTTCCTACAAAGCATGCAAGATAAGGACACATTTGTCAATTATAAGAGATCTTTTAGCTTATCACACAGAAAATATAAAGTTAATAATCAATATAATTCTTCCCCAATTATTTCTATTTGCAGAAAATCGATTTCTGTTTTCTGTAAGATTCCTAAAGTTATTCAAATTTATAGCCAGCTCCATTTAAAAATTATTCTATGAAGGGAACTAAACAGTGGATGGCCAGTAGTTTGACCTCTTCATTCCCTCAAATACCACAATTCTTTTTAATATAGGGAATACTTCCTAGATACTTGATACCAACCTGTAGTGTTGAATTGCCCTCTGAAGACAAATTAACTTAGAGCCTCTGGAAAGACAACTTCTTTCCACCATGGTGGATTCTTCTTTCATCCTTTTACAAACCCATATAGATACTTACCTTGTGCTTTTTTCTTAAAATAGTTTAAATATTTTTGGAACAGAAATAAGATTGGGGAAGTTATACAGGATTAGTATACTATTGAATCTCTATTCAATATCATGGGGCTTATACAGACATAAAAGTATTACACTTGGATTTCCCTGAAAGGTAAATGCATTTGGGTTCACTAACTGGAAATCCAATTTCTTATATCATTCACATCAGCCAAATAACTCATGTTAACAAAATTCAAACTCTTGATCTTGGGGCAGCTAGAAAGTGCAGTGGTAGTATTGCTGGATGTGGACTCAGGAAAAAACAAACAAACAACTGAATTCCTATCTTCCCCCATTACTTGCTAGAAGTTTGACCATGGATAAGTCATTTAAGTTCTAGCAGTTTCATTTTTGCCTTTGTAAAAGGGGATAATAATAGAACCTGTTTCACAGTTGATGTGAAGATAAAAGATGTAACATCTGTAAGGTACTTTTCAAATCTTAATATACTATATAATTACTGGCTATTATGATTATGACTATCCTAATTATTGATAATGATTAATTATATTTAGTGATTAACATAATCATTATTATTAATAAAAATAATAATTATGATAATAAAATAAATCATCCAGTACACTGTGGATCACATATCTACAAGATCAAGATCTTTTTTTTTCTGGGGGTGACTTTTCTATGTCTCTGCCCAAATCCTTGAATTATTTGTATTCTCAGGATCTCTTTGGAAGAAGGTTGAAGGAGAGAAAAAAGCTATAAGCATCCATAGACTCTTTTTATAGGACAGCATAAGGAATAGTTTCCTCTCAAACCATTTAAACCACTTTAATGAAAACTAATTCAATCATTTTGGTATAGGAACCAGATAATATGGATATTCCTTGCATATATGAGAAAAAAAAAGATCCCAGAAAACAATTCATTGTCCTGCAAACTCACCAATATAATCAGCAAATTTTTTGATAGATACACTTTACAAATCTTTGTACAAAATACCGGTAAAAAATTTAAATGCCTAAGAGCCAAATTCAGTCCCTGGACTTTTCTTTTTCAACTTGATATTAAACCATTAAAGATCTTTTTTTAGGTATACCTATTAAATTAGTTCTAAAATTCCTTTGTAGTTGCAAATATATGATATGATAGTTTGGTCAACATTTCTTTTTTGCAAAAATAGCATGAGAGATTTTTTTTCAAATTCTTATTTAATGTCTAGTTCATCTAAGTGGTATAATGGACAGAGTGCTGGGCTTAGGGTCAGAAAATATTCATCTTCATAAATTCAAATCAAGCCTCAGACACAAGCTGCAAGATTCTGCATTGCCTCAGTTCTTCATCAATAAAAATGAACTAGAGAAAGAAATGGAAAATCACTCCATGATTTTTGCCAAGAAAGCCCCCAAATGAGGTCATGAAGAGTCAGATACAATTAAGACAACTGAACAACCACAAAAAAAAAATCTACATTATTTGTAGCTAAGCAATTCCCCTAACCTACCAAACTAGTAGACCTGATGAGTTGGTGTGGGGAAAGAATTTAGTCTAGATGACCTGGCTTTGATGGAACCCTATTGACTTTAATATATTAAATTTTATTAAATATATATATATATATATAAATATTATTAAATTTTAATAATAACACTCTTGATAATAGTCTATATATTCACTAATTTGTTAACAATCCCTTTGGTAGTACATTATACAATTAGTAAGACATAAAGTCAAACTCACTGACAGATTGTAAATTCTATTATCTTCCCTTAAAAATGACAAGATTAAAACCTTACAATAATTATCTCATAATCTATGATCTTTCTTTTTTTTCTTTTTTCTTTTTTCATTTATAATTTTTTTCACAGTATATATGCATGAGTAATTTTTAAAAAATAATATTATCCCTTGTATTCATTTTTCCAAATTATCCCTTCCCTCCCTCTACTCCCTCCCCTTGATGACAGGCAATCCCATACATTTTATATATGTTACAAATAACCTAGATACAATATATTTGTGTAAATACCATTTTCTTGTTGCACATTAAGTATTAGATTCCGAAGGTATAAGTAACCTGGGTAGATAGACAGTAGTGCTAACAATTTACATTCACTTCCCAGTGTTCCTTCTCTGGGTATAGTTATTTCTGTCCATCATTGATCAATGGAAGTGAGTTGGATCTTCTTTATGTTTAAGATATCCACTTCCATCAGAATACATCTTCATAAAACATTGAAGTGTACAGCGATGTTATGGTTCTATTCATTTCACTCAGCATCAGTTGATGTAAGTCTCTCCAAGCTTCTCTGTATTCATCCTGTTGGTCATTTCTTACAGAGCAATAATATTCCATAACATTCATATGCCATAATTTACCCAACCATTCTCCAACTGATGGACATCCATTCATTTTCCAGTTTCTAGCCACTACAAAAAGAGCTGCCACAAACATTTTGGCACATACAGGTCCCTTTCCCCTCTTTAGTATTTCTTTGGTTTATAAGCCCAACAGCAGCAATGCTGGATCAAAGGGTATGCACACTTTGATAACTTTTTGGGCATAGTTCCAAATTGCTCTCCAGAATGGCTGGATTCTTTCACAACTCCACCAGCAATGTATTAGTGTCCCAGTTTTCCCACATCCCCTCCAACATTCATCATTATTTGTTACTGTCATCTAAGCCAATCTGACAGGTGTGTAGTGGTATCTCAGAGTTGTCTTAATTTGCATTTCTCTGATCAGTAGTGATTTGGAACACTCTTTCATATGAGTGGATATAATTTCAATTTCATCATCTGAGAATTGTCTGTTCATATCCTTTGGCCATTTATCAATTGGAGAATGGTTTGATTTCTTATAAATTAGAATCAATTCTCTATATATTTTGGAAATGAGACCTTTATCAGAACCTTTAACTGTAAAAATATTTTCCCAATTTGTTACTTCCCTTCTAATCTTGTTTGCATTAGTATTGTTTGTACAGAAACTTTTTAGTTTGATGTAATCAAAATCTTGTATTTTGTGATCAATAATGATCTCTAGTTCTCCTCTGGTCATAAATTCCTTCCTCCTCCACAGGTCTGAGAGGTACACTATTCTCTGTTCCTCTAATCTATTTATTATCTCATTCTTTATGCCTAAGTCATGGACCCATTTTGATCTTATCTTGGTATATGGTGTTAAGTGTGGATCCATATCTAATTTCTGCCATACTAATTTCCAGTTTTCCCAACAGTTTTTTCCAAATACTCTATGATCTTTCAAAGGTCAATAACAATTGTTCATCAAATACACTTACAATATAATCCATGTTTTTATTCAGTCATTTTTAGACACATCTAACTCTTCATGACCACATTCACGATTTTCTTGACAAATATACTGGAGTATTTTGCCCTTACCTTCTTCACCCCATTTTATAGATGAAGAAGCTAAAGCAAACAGGATTAAGTGACTTGTTCAGGATCATAAAGCTAGTGTCAGTTTTTTCTGACTTCATGCCTACCTATCTATTTATTTATCTGCCTTATAGTCTAGCTGGATCTACTGATTTGAACTTGTGAAGGAAAACTCAGTGCTTTCTTGTTCTTTCCCTATTTACTTTGAGCATCAGTACTCTGAGGTATTTTTGTCCTGTGTTTTCTTCATGCAGATGGAATTTTCTGTCCAAAGTCTATTGGGATTTCACTGAATCACTGAACCACTGAGAAGAACCAAGACTTTTACAGTTGATCATCACACATTCTTGCTGTTATTGCAGTCTCACTTTTAATAAATGTGTTTAGTAAATGCTCATTTCTTTTCATTCTTGGATGTCCCCTCTAGCATTTTAACCTGTGAATTCCTATTCATTTTCTCTTTGAACTTAGAAAAAAAATATATATACATATATATATATATATATATATATATATATATTTAAATTTAAGGTGTATATTAGATGATAAGGTTTCTTATCAGTCAAAATTCTAAGCTAAAGTTAAATTTTTAAAAAGGAAATAGTTTACATCATCTGTTTTTAAATGATCATTTAGGATTCACTGCTTCCCCCCCAGTTCCCAATATTTCTACCCTAATAACTAATAATTTCTTTGTCAAAATTAAATTTAGCAAAGAAATTCTGCTTATTGATTCCCTCACTTTTTTGCTTATTTTTTTTTAATTACTGCCAAGTATTATGACAGTGATATGAGCAATGTATAAAAGGAACATTTATGATCTTTCATCTATCTGATTCATCTTATGGTAATAGTAACATATCTATGATGTGATAATTTGCTAATATTAAAGCAACTATTCCATTAATAATGGGGTTCAAACCATACACATTAATATATATGCATGTACACACATATGCACACACCTCACAGCAACATATGCATATATAAATATGTATATATACAAATATGTTACAGATATATGTTTATCTATACATACATACACATTAAATTGACTTAATTATCAGGACCACAAAATACTTTAATCAAAGGTATAGCATTTTTGGCAAGAAAGAGATGAAGACAGAGAATATTAGCAAACCTGTTTGTAATAAATTGGTTTTGATGATAGCTCAAAATTTTAAGACACAAAGGACGATAAGAATGGCCTATTAGACATGGAAAATTACTGCAACTCTATTAGAAATATTGGTGTAGAAAACTCTTTAGAGGAGGATATTTTGTAAAGGAAAATCATTTACCAAAATATTTTAGTGTGCTATCATATATTTTAGTATTACTGAATTTCACAGTTGGTGGAGAGCAGAAATTCTTGATTCAAGCTGTCATAGAATATCTAAAATGTCCTATTTCTACCAAAATCCCATTTATGATATCTACAATTAGTAATACTCTAGCCTCTGCTGGACAAAGTTTCTAGGCACATGAAAACCACTATCTTTGAGATAGCCCTTTCCACCGTATAACTGGTGGATAGCATCAATTTTGTTTTGCTCATATGGAGCAAATCTTTCTTGCAATAACTTCCACTTATTCTGATCCCATTCCCAAGTTGACTTTTCTCATTAAAGTAACGTTATGTGCTGTTAAATATAGTATTGGTTTTATTTCTCATTTATCAAATGCATCTTTGCTCTTGTTGATCTGCAATTTCCTTCTAATGATGAAGATTCTAAGGCATCTATTTAGTTCTATCCATTCCTTATAATCTTGTATATGTTCTCCCCCTATGTTTATCAAAGGAAGTCCATCAACTGTGCTAGAGTCTTTTCTTAGTATAAATTTACTTTGGGAGAATACCAGTGGAGCTCTCAAACTGCTTTACCTGCCTTTTATTCTTGGTTTGTAACCAGCCCATTTTCTCTTTCCATCATTGATTTGCCTAATGCCAGCATTTATATTTATTCTCCTTCCAAATTTATCATTGCTTAACTTTACCATTTTGCATCTCTAAGGCTTTCTATATGACATTCACTTTTCTGTTCTTTAGAGCCCATTGTATACAGGCATTCAAAACTAATAATGCAAGATCTGGAACTTACATATTGTGTTTTCAAGATCTTGTATTATTGCTGTTTTCTAAATACAACCAGGAAATGAAGTTTAAGGTATAAATTTAATTTAAAGTATAAATCTGAAGACTTAGTCTTTGACAAAATATAATTTTAAACTTAGAATTGTAAAATTTTTGTTACATTTGCTAAAGCTATCAATGAGATTAATGTCTTTAGATTTAAAAAGATAGAAACTAGGCAAATAATTGTACAACAGAGCGCAGTATAGTAAAGAATAGTAACAGTATTCTGATGTTAATTAAAGAAATAAAAAGATGAAGAACTGAAAACTCTTATGAAAATGACAACATTTTTGAGGGCTTCAGCATTGTAGCAAGATAATTAATACCTCCTGGCAGTTGTGGAAAGAACAGTAATTGTGTTTTGGCTTCACAGAAACAGATTTGGAATAAAATGTAACAAATGGGTTTGTATTTTGCTAATGGGTGGTGAGAAGTTGGATATACTAGGTCTAAATATTACTAGAATAATGTAAATAATTATAACAAAATCATGCAATCTTATAAGCCAGAATTTAATTTGTCCAAATTTTTTCTAGGAATAATTTGTCGGGTTATTTGTTTACTTTTCAAATAGATTCACTTGCAAGCTATGAATAAAATTTATGAAGTCTCAGTAATATATCATCCAATTTCCATTATGAATAAATAGTGGAGAGCAAATGAAAATGTTCTATTGACTATTGATATTTAATCAGTGCTTGAAGTAAACCCCCAAAATAAACAGACTGTTTCTTCATCACTATTCTGGTTTCTCTGGCAGTGAACCAATTGACAATGACTACCCATTTCCACTAAACAGTGATTTAGAGCTACACACATTCTATGCAGCCAGGTGTTTTTCCCCTTTTTTAAAAATTAGAGCTTTTTATTTACAAAACATATGCATGGGCAATTTTTCAACATTGACTCTTCCAAAACTTTCTGGTCCAGAGTTTTCCCTCCTCCCCCACATCCCCTCCCCTAGATGTCAGGTAGTCCAATACATGTTAAACATGTTAAGTACATGTTAAATCCAATATATGTATACATATTTATACAATTATTTTGCTGCACAAGAAAAATTGGATCTAGAAAGAAAAAAAAAACCTCAGAAGGAAAACAAAATGCAAGGAAACATCAACAGAAAGCATGAAAAATGCTATGTTATGGTCTAATATTTCCACTCCTTCTGTTTTTGTCCACTTGCATTTTTGATTTCCTTCTCAGGTTATTGTTACCTTATTTTTAAGTCTGATTTTAGAGCCCTGGGTTTATGCTCAGAAAGAAGATAATAATAATAATAATAATAATAATAATAATAATAATAATAATAATAATAATAATAATAATAATAATAATAATAATCCTCAGCTTATTACTATTGTTGTTGTTCAGTCTTGTCCTCATGGATCATAGCACACCAATAATGACCTTGAAATTTTCTTGGCAAACATAATGGAGTGATTTGCCATTTCCTTCTCCAGTGGATTTAGGCAAAGATATTAAGTGACTTGCCCAGACTTACAATGCTAGTATGTGAGGTCAGATTTAACTCAGAAAGATGAGTCTTTCTAACTCCCTGTCTCACACATGATCCATAGTGCCAGAGTTTGAGAGAGAAATGCTTAGATTTAATGTAAGGAACAACTTCATAATGATGCTGTCCAAAATGTAATAAATTGCCTTTGAGTGTCTTTCCCTTTATTGCAGGTCTTCAAGTAAAGGCTGGATGAATTTATCAGGTATCTTTTAGTGGAAATTCATTTTAGGTATGGGTTATTTTAGAGACCCATTAATATGTTTTTCAACTCTTAAAAATTTCTTGATTCTGTCATGATTCATGTCAATGATGAGGAATATCTATGTATAATTTTATTTTTTTAATCATTTGAAATTGTCAGTAAATAAACAAAACAACAACAAGAAAACACAAACAATAAAAGAAAAGAAAAATGCTATGTTGTGGTCCATACTCAGTTCCCACAGTTTTCTGTCTGAGTGTAGATGGCTTTCTTCTTCACTGAGCAATTGGAACTGGTTTGAAAGACAGCCACGTCCATAACAACTGATCATCTGTGTTGTTACTGTGCACAGTGATCTCCTGGTTCTGCTCATTTCACTTACCATCAGTTCATGTAAGCCGCTCCAGCCTTTCTGAAATCATCCTGTTGGTCATTTCTTATAGAACAATAATATTCCATAACATTAATATACCACAACTTATTCAGCTATTCCCCAACTGATGTGCATGCACTCAGTTTCCAGTTTCTTGCCACAAATAGTTTTGCAGATGTGGGTCCCTTTCCATCCTTTAAGATCTCTTTGGGATACAAGCCCAGTAGTAACACTGCTGGATCAAAGGGTATGGACAGTTTGATAACTTTTTGAGCATAGTTCCAAATTGCCCTCCAGAACGGTTAGATCTGTTCACAGTTCCACCAATAATGTATCATGTTCAAGTTTCCCAATATTCCCTCCAACATTCACATTATCTTTTCCTTTCATCTTAGCCAATCTGACACAGCCAGGTGTTATATTTGAAAAAGTCATGAAGATCCCAGGTCAAATCCTGCCTTTCATAGTTACTGTGGGATGCTGTTTGTCACTCAACTAGTCAGATGAATGAAAAATATGGTAGACATATAGAAATCATTTTAACTGAGAAAGATTTTATAAAGAGTTAATAAAAATCAGACCCCCTTTCCAAAGGACTATCATATCTATTGACAAAAAGGCTTCTGGGTCCTATGATTCAAGAGATCACATCATCAATGAGCTCACAAAAGAGAATTACTTGAAGAAAGAAAATCTTTTGCAAATAATAATGATGCTTCTAAGGGCAAGCACACTTAGCCATGAAAAGTGAGAGAAACTATGGGCCTGGAGTACAGGCCTTGATAAGTGGCAAAAAAATAAAGCTTAGTAGGAGTCTAGTAGCCAAAACTGAAGTTGTAAAAAAGAAATAAAAATCATGTTTTCTGAAGGAGGAATACAGGGTCCATCCCAGATTGTAAAATTCTCCATAGCCTAACTCTGTGTAATGCTAAGGCAGAAGTTCAAAATGGCAAATTCAAACCACCCAGATATAGTATCTTTTTCTATGTATAAATTATGACTATAAAATCATGGCAGAGATTTCTATTCCATGTAAGGAAATATAGCTACTAATTAGAATTTTTAAATGGACATAAAATGAGTTTTTCATAAAAATACAAATTCAAACTGAATATCCTTTCTTTACAAGTCATTGTAGCACAAGGTACTTTGTTCTGGGTGACTTTTAAGGTCTCAAAGTTAAGATTTCATATTTTAAGTTAACAGAAGACAATATTTAAGGCTGTTTCTGCCTCAGCCTTTTGTTTGCATAAAAACTAAAGATAATATGCAAATTAAACCAAAGCTGTATTTCAGCATGGTCTCATAAATATGGGTAAATTCTTAAATTGTAAAGATCACATTTATTCCTGAGTAATTCTTGCCTTTGTTTTCTTGTAAATATTAGAGGGTTCACCTATTGATCATCTACTCTCTTCCTCTTACTTTAACTCACCCCAAATAATTATGAAAATTTCAGGATCTGTCATGTATGTCTTACCACATATGCATATGTGTATATATGCATGTGTGTATTATATATAGTATACATATATACTCATACACACACATATGTATATTCATACTTACATACAAAAGACATATGTATATATCCTTATCTGTCATGTACACAGATATCAAATTACATGAACGCTTATATTATAATCACATATGAATTAACCTCACTTGATACCTGCATATATGACAGATATGTATTCATATATGTTTACATGCATGTGCATGCATGTAGACATGCAAATGGTTATGTGTATATGCTTGTATGTATATATAAACACATCCATATATCTGTTACATATATATACATATATATTTACATATATATATATATATATATATATATATATATGAATCAAATGAGATCTTCTTGAAGTGCTTATACTTTCTAGCACATTGTATTATCATCTTCATATGGAAGATAGGCATATATCTGTCTAATAGTAATATGTCTATTATGTTCATGCATTTGTACTCGTGCTTAATGTATATAACATGTCCATCAATATGTGTTTATGTATATGCATTACACAGTATAGATACTTGTGTTCTATGCATGAACATACATGCATGCACACACCTACAATCATGCATACACATGTAAATCTATGAACATTCAGATGTACTTGTTTATGGGCTATCCATATAACTGTATGTCACATCAAGCATGGTAGAAATTTTTCAATTACTTTTCCTTTTTTTCCTGTTAGTGTGGTTAATGGTTTTTGAGATTATGGATATAAGTTCAGAGGTTTCAAAATATTGTGGGCAATCAGTACATTGTAATCTCCAACCACTAGCAAATGGAGGACTTCTGAAGATGGAAAATAGTTTTAAAGGTACCTTACAAAATTTATTTTTGTTCTTTCAATATATTATTGATTTCATTACTGTGGATATAGCCTTGACCTGAGCAGATCACAATTTATCCAAATCTCTTGATCACATGCTATTTGTTTTAATGTATTTTAAAAATTGCTCCAAACATGATTGATCTAATCATTCAAAAGCATTGAAGGACTTCCTCAGTTTCTTTTAATATACTAAGGGGACCAATGCAGGCCTCAAAATCGACATCTGTTTTCCATTACTCTCACATGATCTTCGCATCTATTTTCTGATCAAATTAGAAAATGTAAAATAAAATCCTTTATAAACTAAAGAACTTTCTAAATGTCATTTTTCTTATTATTCTATGTTATCGAGGATATCTTTTATCCTACTTTGCCATTCTAGTTATCACTGTAATAATATAGTAAAGCCTGATATTACCTATGGGTCTCTACATTTTTCCTTTAGTTAACTATAATTGTAATTGTTCAAAGATTCTGGTGTTTTTTTGAGTTGCAGTTATGTAGCACTTTGAGTAGCAGTTATGTAACACCAACATTGTTGTTATATAGAATTTTATTTTCCAAACTCAAACTTGTCAGGGTATATTCTATAATAGCTGGGCACTGATGTTCCTCTTCCTTACTCACTCTCTTTATAATCAATTTGGCAGGTCTTTGCAGAAGATTCATATTCCTATTATTTCTTTTGTACCCTTCTCTACTTATTAATGTGGAGAAGTAATTTGCTTGCAGGACCAAACTGGAATAAAAAAAAGAAACATGGAAGAATACTTTTACATATCCTACCATATTTAAAGAAGGGAATACAAATTATATGTGTAGTTTCTATATATGTATATATTTGAAATACACCCAGTGTGTGTATGAGTATGTAGTGAAAGACAGTTTTATTAGTGTGAGGGTCTTTTTATTTTTGTTTTCAAAAAAGGGTGATTTTATTTTGTTATCCTTTTCCTTTCTTTTTCTTCTCATCCTTCCTCCCTTTCATTAATGCTATTTCCTTTTTTATTATTATAGCTTTTTATTTACAAGATATATGCATGGGTAATTTTTCAACATTGACAATTGGCAAATCCTTTAGTTCCAATTTTCCCCAATTTCCTCCCACCACCTCCCCAAGATGGCAGGTAGACCAATACATGTTAAAAATGTTAAAGTATATGTTAAATGCAATATATATTTACATATCCATACAGTTATTTGTACCTATATACAGTTTTACTTCATGGAATTTAGCCTTGTTAATTTCTTTTTTTCCCCAAATGTGGTGTGTATTGTAAGAGTTAAGCTAAAATCCTAATTCAAACTAATTGTCTGACTGACTTTATTATGTTTTTTGAAGTGACATAAATGCTTTTCTATGACCTAAAATTTCTCCAATATTATATATGTATATATTTATACATATTATATCAATATATATGTAAATAGAAATGTATATATATATATATGTGAGTATATACATACCTACACATAAATATGTGTGTATGTATATACATATATATGTGACTATATACATATCTACACACACACATATATATATACATACATATATATGATATTTTACATATATTGTCTTTGTTTTACAAATTTAAGCCTCTATTTTCAAAGGAAAACCTGTGTATCAGTTGAGAGTACAATTTATCAAAATATAGTATTGCAAAAGCTAAAAGGTCTCACAGTCAGGAGACTTAAAATAGGTATAAAAATAGATTACAACTAGTATATACCCATGAGAGGTGTCTTGCTAAGAGCTCACAATGTGACTTTATTTTTCAGAAATACTAAGAAAGTAAGTATGTCTAGATTGAAGAAGAGATGTTCTCATATAAAATGAGTGCATAAGTATCACTAAAATACATGAAAGTTATTTTTCTCCCTTTGATTGCTGAAACATTTATAACTGCCTAGATTCTTTCTCAATAGTCTGCTTTTACAAAAAAAGGGCTTTAACATTTTTAGTTTGAATCAAATCAAAATAATCTCCTGTAATTTCTTAGGCAATTATTGCCTTTGTTCACCATTCTGAGCCTGGCTACATCCAGTCAAAATGTAATCCCTTTATCTGGACATGGTTAAATGTGAATATTATCAACAACAATACCTAGCATATAATCATTTCACTTGTGCCATCACAAACAGTGTTTAAATGCCCAATTGGGCAGCAACCTCAGGGAATAAGATATGGGCTAGATGTAATCATTCTGCAAGAATGCCCTCATTTTCCCTATTAATGCTATTTTTTCATTGTATTTCTTCTATTAGCTCTATTAATAAGATAGAAATATTCTTTGATTTTATTCTTTCTACTCAATGGGATAGGAAATACTGTTTCATTTGAATCTCAGAGTAGTTACTTTGTTTTTTTGAAAAGATAAATGTTTTTGTCTTCTGACTGATTTCATAAAATTAATTATTAATTTAATTAATTATCACAGATAAGGCATAGTAGAGGTGCCAACTATTATACAGAACCATTTTGACCTCCCATTCTTCCAGTTATTAGACTTCTTTCCCTCCTGAAATTTCTTTGTATTGATTTTTCTATATACATGCTTTGTATTTACTTACTTGTGTTCATACTGTACTTCTCACTAGATTGTAAACTCCAGTAAGTTAGGATTGTTAGCTTTTCTCTTTTTATCCCCTGTACTTAGCAATGTCTTGAATGTAATATTGTTTAATAAATATTTGTTGAATTGCAATGGCAATCTGGATGGTGAGGATCATTAGCTTTATTCTTTCCTCCAATTAGGGTAGTCCAGTGATAAGATAAAAGCCAAAATGACCAGTGATGGTCCAGTTTATAATTGCTACAATTTCAAGGAGCAGTTTCTTTTTTTAAGCCCAGATACTGAATTCTCCTGCAGTTTTCCCCTTTCTGTTCTTTTCTTCACTGAGGCCTTTTGCTCTTCGTGCATTTGTAATTCTCATTGGTCACAACCCTAAAAAAGGGAGTTACTTATTATATCCTTGAACCATAAAAGCTACTCTAATTTCCCCAATCAAATCAACAGTACTTTTTCAGTCACACCTTAGTTTCCAAATATAAAATTTCTCATTTTCTCAGTAGAAGTTCCCATCATGCTTCAGTTCTAAAGTCTCTAGCTGACCCTCTCCCTTGTTTGGGGCCTTTGAAATTTTGTTTCTCTTCAATCTTATTTCTCTAGTATTTAATAAATAAACTCTCTTTTTTTCTGACTCATTATAACATTAAACTGTTCCTATAAAAGCAGAAAACGCTTGACCTTTTGACAAATCCAACCTTTCAAATCCACACCACAGACTTTGTTTTTCCTCTTCAGTTTCTTCACATATATATATTAAGCAGTGAATATTAAAAGTTCTTATTTTTAAAGTAATATTAGCTATAACATATACTTCCATGAAAGTGGTAATGCTCCATTTCACTTCACAACCAATACAAATACTATCTCTTACACAAAAATGATTTTATTTTTTATATTAACAACACCTTCTCATGAAAAGGTCATGAAAGTATAGTATACCTAACTATACAGAGTTGAATGCTTAGGCACATTCTCTGAGATTTAACTGCAATTTGAGTTTATTGTCACTAGATGGAAGTATTAAGTAGCAGAGCCCTACTGGACAAATGTCTCTCAAGGCACTGGAGGACCCCTGAGACAATAGTATTGTTACTAAGGCTTTTTTGTCCAGCCAAACAAGCTCTCTTAAACCATTGGTCTGATTAACAAACTTAAACACTATACTAGATATATAAGAAGCAAGAAATGAAAGAAAAAAAATTAATCATTTTTGAATTATCTATAATTTCAACTGATTCCTCATATTTTCATTTGTTCCTTAAACATCTTCTGGCCATTCAGATATACATTTATTAGCCTTGTTTTGATCTGTAGTTTATGTGGATGTTTAATCTTTGTCTATATTGCTTCCAAATGAATTACTCAACTTTTTTTTTTTTCATTTTGCTATTTGAAGTAACTCATGTCAAGTTGTCTTAATATTCTTGGAACCTAAGGACTAAAAAGTATTTTACATAAATTCATCTGCAAAAATAGCTATTGATATAGAAATATTTTTTCCTTTATGTTCACTTGGGTCCCATTAAGGAATCTGTAATCCAAAGTGGTGGATTTAATCATGGTCACAGTGGTAGAACTGGGACTCCACAGGATAGAAACTTAGAGGCAAGCATATGACAACCATCCAATTATCTGTATCTTATTCTCTCCTTGTAGCTAAATTCTACAAAGCCAAAGATGAACTGTGAATTAACAGGATGGGTGGGTCTTTAACTCTTTCACAGAATGTAGCAAATAGGGCATCTAACTTTATCCTTCTATGTTCACTCCTGATCATATGCTCTGTGGAGTTTAAGCCAATTTAATACCCTTATAGACTATTTACATATTATTTTGTTTCCCTTATGAAACTCAAATGTGAGTCTGAGTTCCTCTTTTGAAAGTATTTCTTCAAAACCTGTCAAAAAAATCTGATGTGTTTCAAACATATATAAACTGGTTAAAATTTTAAATTATATAATTTATATTTATTTATTAATTTAACATTTATTCATGCATAAATTGAATTTAAGTGAAGCAGTTAGACAAAGTCCATTCCACCAGGAAATGCCTTTACATAGCTGAGGTAGATACTCCTAACTCACCATAGAGTTTGAAACCTTCAACCTGGTTTAGCCTATCTACTGAAATGCTTTACCAGGGTATGTCTAGTGTGTGTGCTACAGCTTCTAGGAGCCACAGGTGAGAGTTAGATGGATCAGGTGGACACCAAAGGTGGGAAACCAGCCTTGTAAAGGGCTCGACAGCCTGAATACCACAGGTATTAGTCTTTCCTGAATACTCCTTGTGTCCCAGCATAACCCATATATTACCACAGCTAGGCAGTGTTTGGGAGGCTCTGAAGGAAAGTGTGGGTGGGAGAGGAGAGATATTTGACTACCAGCCTGAAGGTCAGAGCCATTGTGCTAACCTCATTGTTGTATATCTGGACAGTCTACTAGCTCCATAACAGGAAACCACTGGTTCCATTTGAATTGTCTTAGGGAGATTCTGAAGATCCCCTAGCAGAATAAGGTACCAAACAGATATCATTTCTGAAATTAAATTGTCAAGCATTCCAACTCTACTGCAGAGAGTACAACTCCATTGGGCTGGCCACACTGTTCAGATACTAAATGTAGCTTGCCCCCCAGAGCAAGTGTTCAAAAGATGGTCAGAAAAAAGCACTGTAAGGATACTCACATGATATTTCTTAAGAACTTTAAAATCCATCATAAAACATGGAAGACATTGACAAAGAACTATCCAGCATTGTGTGCCCTCATCAGAGAAGGTGAATTGAATTGACTCAAAAGAAACTTGATATGTGCAAAATTAGAGAAGCTACCCCAAATGTTAATAAGGACTATTTGTGTCCAACTTGTGGTAAAGTATTCCAAGACCATATTAGTCTAAACACTTGCAGTCAGACGCACTGTAACCGGTGATGGCATTTTGTTTTTGTTTTGTTTTTATTTTTAAAAAATATTTTATGATGTCATTTTGATCCTCTTTGAATATGATGGACAACAAACAACCCATCACCAGTATAAAATGAAACTTTCAAATGAAGTTAATATTTTTTCTGAAATACCCAGGCAATTGTGTAAAATATATGCTTTATTTAAAATATACATGCTTTAGTTCTCTTCTTTTTCCATATCTAGAAAAAGCAAGCCACTGACACCATCACAAGTAAACTTATTCAGATTAGTGCTCTAATAATATAATGAGGAACTTACATCATTTATAAAATGAAATTACATAAAATATATGTATAGTATATGTTTACATTATATTACAATAAAAGAATGCACTTAAGACTAGTGACTTGAAGGTCAACTATATATGAATCAAGATACCATTTTTATTTATGATAACTAAAATCTATATATATATTTTAGATACCATATGACATATAGTCCACTTAAAGCTAACAGGTTTTTGCCTTTCCTTTCACTTTTCCCTCTATTTAATGTTTTTAACATCTGACTAAATTAGCTCTCTTACATGACTAACATTTTTAGGCTAGAGAATCTCTTGACAGCATTATGTCTGACAGTTTAGAAGAACATGCTTTTTGTGTTGAAGATAAATGTAATATAAACTAAAGCATATTGATATCCATCTGCAGTATGCATATGTAAAAAGATTTCCCACAATACTTGTGTAATCCTCCATATACTAATAATACTGCTTCTGAAAAATGTTCATGCAAAGGAATTCCTTAACTAGAAAATGGATTTTGTCATGCCTTGGCAAAATTTAAAATGTTCACTTCTCTTAGCAGTTAACATTTAGAAGAACAAATTTTATTGTTGGAACATGAAAACAATAGGCATAATATCAGAACTTTAAATAGTATTTTCCCTTGGAGTCATTATAATATAATTGGCATGGATTTTGAAGATGATTTGATAAAACAGTAATAATATCTGTCAAAAATCATTTAATTGATCATTCTTGAAATAGTTCAATCCCATGTTCTTATATATAATTTTCATAGAACTAAATAATGCTGTAATCAAGATTAATGAATAAGAAATGACCATTGTAAGACTGATTTAGGGGCTTGCTATTTGACTTGAAGGACAAAGGAAATAATAAGTTATTAAAAAAAAGCTCAAAATGTCAAAAACTAATGTTTTACTATTAAAAATGTAATTCTCAATAAATAGTAGCCACATCTAGGGTAAATCTTCAAATAAAATCCTAAAATTCAAATAATTTGCATTTAGGTTAGGAAAAAAAGACAACATGAAAGACTTTTGACATGTATTTATGTTAAATAGAAAGAGTTTTGCTATAATATCATCATTTTCTCATTGTATTAATGGATGAAACTGTGGTGTTTGTTGACAGGATACTAACAGATTTAGTGGATATGTTTTCTTATATAAAAAGGACACTAGGTAAATGTCTTTTCCATATTCTTCCTCATATCCTTCCCTTGATTTTCACTTTGCCCTACTGTGGGCAAAGAAGTGGAATAAATAGTAGCTTAATATGAGAAAATAAGTTAAATATCAGCAACCAATTGAATGGATAGAGGACTGTGGGATTTTATATAGAATTAAGAAAAAGAGAATTGAAGCCTTTTAAAAATGGATCAATCTTAGGTTAAGCAGATAAGGCTAAATGAAGCAGTTGGCAGAATTCCCTTAGAGTGAGAGAGTGCACTCATGTATATTCATCAGTTCCTCTAGTTGTCTCTATGAACATAACCCTGCTCTTCTTAGTGAAGGGGCCCGATCTAAGTAGCCTACACTAATCATCATACAACTCAATAAGACTGGACACAATACCAGTGAAGATTGCTTTAAGAAAAGTAGTGTAGAAGACATCAATAGAGAAGTATATAAACAGAAAAAAATCTGGCTGTTCAGTTAGTGAATTAAAGATGACCATTGTCTAGCCTGCATGTTCATTAGATTGCTTATGAAAACAAGGGATATAAAGTAAGACCGTTACTACTTGGGTTGGTAGTGATGTGGAATATTAATTCAAAGATTAAGCAAAAATTGAACAGATTGAAAAGGTATGACTGGATTGCCATTTGTACCACTGGAGGGTCCCAAATGGATGGAATCACAATTCATCAATAAGTCAAATATAAGGTAGCAATTTCAGGCCTACATCATGTAAGCATATTTTCTTTACTACAACAAAATATGTATTTTGATGCTTGAAAAAAAAAGTAAATCCAAGGGTGCTAAATTTTAAAGAAGAAATTATACAGAAGAATGTTTATATTTTAAACGTGTATGTAATTAAGAGAACCCTAAAACTGAACAATGAAAATGTAAACAGTTCATAATAGCATCAGCTTTCAGTTTTTACCTATTTATTCCAAATCGACTCAGCCAAAAGTTTGCATGCTTGTCTCACATAAAATCATTCCAGAAGTATTAGAGATCATCTTAAGTAGCCTAATATTTTTGGCCCCACCAGCTCAGATAAGCTACTATATAATATAATCATTATGAAATTTTCATTTTCACAAGTCACCTTCAAAGTCAGAGTCCAATGTTTTCAACACTTCAACTGAAGTAACCAATTGATCTAAATTTGATAAAAAACAATCTGTTTAAATATATTATATTTTCTTGTAATCATGAACTCAATCTCACTTTGCTCTGTTTAACCTGTTAAACCGAGTATTTTAAAAGTTACATCATACATACTCCCCACTCTTCAAATCTTCCAGCAGTCTCTAGGCAAGTCATCTAGTTCTGACCTGATTTTGGTTAATTCCATTCATCATTTGCAGAGCTAATATCAGGTGCCACAAAATTCTAACTGTTTAAAAGTAAATGTCAGGGGACTTTTGTATGAAAGGATATGTAAGAGAGGGGGGGAAAGGGAGTATGAAAAATCTAATATTCAGATTAGTGATGTACATTTAATGACATATTAAAAAAAGCTTCTAGAGTCACTTCTTCCTCATCCCTTCCCTTATTGTTGTGCCAGAATCAGATTGCTTTCCAAGGCAATGTGCATTTGCTATTTAGAAATCTGTTGATGATTTGAGGGGAAAAAAATAAGAAGCGCCTTTTTATGAACTTTTTAATGTTCTTTTTCTTCCCTATAACCTAAATCATAGGATAGTGGCTTTTTATTTGACATTTTATCACCATTATGAGAAAATCAGTTTGGTTCCATAAGTAATTTCTGTATCATCCACTTCTCCATGTTTCCATCATTAGTGATACCCACCCTTTAGGGAATGAAGAAGTAACCTCAGTTTGACTATGAAGAATTAATTAGTAGCCCTCAAAATAAGATGGCAAATTGGGTGAAATCATGGTTAGGACATATTTTTTTTTTGGTACAGGAAATACATACATGGGACATAGGGAGAAAATAAAAAAGGAGTATGTGATTTAAGAAGAATATTGATGATACCTCATTTTAGGGCAAAGAACACTTAATTTCTTTATGAGTACACTGTTTGAGGCTAAGCTCCAATCAATTCTTTTAACCAGAACTAATTCTTCTATAACTGATAATATAGCATAGTCTTGCCATTGGAGTAATCATTTAGTTAAGCCAACTAATTCTGATTATTAAAAATTTGGCCACCAGGAAACATTTTGTGGGTTGTTTGGTTGTTTTTGGTTTTTTTGATTCTCTGACCTACCAATGTATGAAAATACCTATCATGGTGTTAATGTTTTCATTATTGAGAAGAAAATGAGACCTTGAATATATTCTTTAAAAAGTGAAAAATGAGGGGGAAAATTTAATTTATCTGTACAAAAAAATAGGAAAAACTAATCACAGAATCAGATATCCAGAACTACAGTGGTCTCTGGGGGAAAGGAAAGGACCATATTAACCATTGTATTATTGTATTATAGGAAAATGTATTCTTAATTCCAAACAACCAACTCAGAAATGAAATCTTGGATGAAAACCTATTTATAAACTAGCTCTGCATTTGATTTTGTCAACATATTTGTTTGCCATTTGTATTTATGTATTAGAAAAAAAATAAAATTCACGATGCATGCCAGTTAAGTTTATCTATATACATTTCAACATTGCTATTAATTGTAAAATATTTTATCCTATCAAGAAATTTCAATCTATAAGGACAGCCTGATCTTTTATTCTGTTTCTTTCCTGTTAAATGCTTACTAGATTTAAGTAAGATACAAATCATCTCCTTTACCTATTCAGAAGTTATGGTTTCTCTATGCTTTTTTTTCCCTCTTCTCTCCCCCTCCTTCATATTCAGCGTTTAGTTTGGTAAACCTAAGTAAATGTAGCCTTAATACTTTTATTTTGTTCATACTTACAACTTTCTTTGATTGCCTATTGAGACAGAATTTGAATCATAAAATGTATTGTAGCTTTCTATTTAGTGAAACTAATGTTTGACTCATCCCAATCTTTCCCTACTTTCTTGAACATAAATTGTATTAATGCTTCTGAGTTTTTAGACTTGTACGGGAAATATTTTGGTTGTCTGATGAATTGGATTCCATTTTCATGTAATTAATACCATTTTACTATGGGCCAATCACTGAAATTTCTAATTGTACAACCCTGATGATAAACACATTTTATTAATAATATAACCTCATGTCAACACCAGCTGCTTTGTGGAGAAATTTTTGAAGATTAGTGGTAGCAAGAGCTGCAGTTCCACTTACTGCATTTATTGGATCAACAAAGCATTGCTTTCTTCCCATTCTTATTCCTCCCAGTCCCTTGAGAAAACAGATGAGCTGAGTTATCGCCAATAATTTTGTCATAAAATGCTGTTGAGCTGTTTGTATTGAATTGTTATCAACTCTCATGAATGACAGTGTGCCAAGGGACAGAAACATTCACTCTTAACTGACATCTTCTTCATGACCTTGCTGCTTGCTTTCATTATTCTTTCTGTCAACTGCATCCTAAGAAGTCTTCAATTCTATTTTTTAAAAATTCTTCTTTTGTGGTCAACCATCTCATTTCCCTCCCTCATTCAGGAGGGACATTCTTAGAATGTTACTAAATGCAGTTTGGAAGAGAGATGCTGTCTGACAACAATCCCTAAATGGGAAAATCAACTCCAATGTCCCTACTTTGTGAATCTAAGTGAGGTCACTGATATTCTACATATTAAAAAAAAAGTAGCAGGACCTTTAGAAAAATATAGCAGTTATGTCTTTCAAGTAGACCACTGAAACCTGTAATAGCAATTCTTATTAATATAAACTACAAAAAGATAGTGGTTTAACATAGTGGAATCTCCTCCATTAATTAATGCCAATGTGGACAATTCATTTACCTATTCTGGATTTCATTTTCTGCATTTGTAAAATGAGAGGATTCAATTAGATGGTCTAGGTAATCTCTTGCAGTTCTAAATCTTTGATCCTATGTGGAAAAAATACCTTGAATTTCTACGGTATTGATTTCTACTTTGTGGATTCTATAGTGTGACTGATTTCATATTTTACTGACTTTTAGAAGTGAGTCTATAGTTGTCTAAAGCTACTTTCCAATGGCTTTGAGTTGAGTTCAAGAATTCAGTTTTCCTTCTGAGTTAGTTTAAAGTTACAAGTAAAAGAAAAGTTATTCTCTTCACATAGGTAGCCCCTAGGATACTTCCAGGATATCTCTTTTAATATCTTTAAGTACCACAAATAACCTTGGTAACTTTACTTGTTCTTATGTAATTTGTTTTTATCTCTTTCCAGGAGTGGAAGTTTTGATCCCCTAACCAAGAAAAGAAAAAGCAAATGAGTCCCATAAAACAATTAGCACTCCTTAATTTTCAGAGAGGGGTATGATTACCCTCACTTGAATGTCAAATCACTTATCTTAGTATAGTCAATCCTAATAACCTTTCTTCTGAAAATAGTGTTCCCTCCTCACTGGCTTTACTGGGGTTGCCACTCTGACCCACTTCATTAAAAGTTATACACACAATTGTTAACAAACTGATCTCACAGGAAGTTTGTACCTCAGTCTAACTTTATTAAATTTCAAGATATAGATAAGATTTAATTTTTAAAAATGAGAGTATGATATTATACAGACTATCAAAGGTTTTAAGTAGATTGAAAAATGGGAAACCTATTAAAGTATCTCTTTCTCCCTCCTCATTCTTTATCTTCCCTATCCCCTCTTTCCCTTTCTATCTGCCTTATATAGATATACTGCATTTAGAGGTGGTTGAAAATTTTTTTCTTGTTGTAAGGGACATCATAGAATCTTATCTTTTGAGTTTCTCTCTTTCTCTCTTTCTTAGTTGAAGAAAAATAAAACCCTGGGAAATTAAGCCACTAACTGGCTCAATAAAAAAGAGCCATTTTGAGAAAAAATATTCCCTAAATACCAAAAATGTTCCTATAAACATAAAAGGATTTTGACTTCCAAGTAATGCCAAGCATAGTAGCTCATTACCAGATGCTGCTTAAGAAACCATACTGTGCATCATGCAGCTATCTTATATGTGGGAACCTTCTCAATTTAATCCCTTTTAATTATATTTTTGAAAATTACATCAGCACCTCAAAAAGTGTTGGCAGAATTGAAGATTCTTAGAGTTGTAAGCAACAAAAAATGTATAATAAATGTACTTTTGGAAAATACATAAATATTTAAATATGAATTATACCAACTTCTTTTAAGAAAGGTATATATTTGTTTCTCAATTAAAGTTTCTTACTCCCAATTTCCACATTGTTTATTAAACCTATATTTTATTTGCTTTGCTATTTCCCAAAAACATTAAAACTTTTTCTCATTCATTTAATATATTTCAAATTCCTTTTTCTCTTTTCTGCTACTCCCCTATTCCTTGAGAAAGAAAGCAATATGATATCAATTATCCAGGTAAAGTCATGCAAACTGTATGTTCATGTTAGCCATGTGGCAAAAGAAAACACAGTCACGTAACAAAAGAAAAAGAAAGTATAAAAAGTATGTTTTGGAATTGTCTTGAATCATTGTATTCATCAAAGCAACTAATTCACAATTAATAATCCTTACAATATTTCTGTTATTGTACAGACTTTTCTGGTTCTTCTCACTTCACTTTGCATATAAGATTTCCTAGATTTTTCTGAAAGCATGTTGTTCATAATTTATTTTAGCACAATAGTATTCCATCACAATCATATGCCACAATTTGTGAGGCCATTTGGTAATTGATGGGTATCCCTCAAATTTCCAATTTGTTGTCATCTCAAAAAATAACGTATATAATTCTTTTATTTGAGACCTTTGGGATATAGACTCAGCAGTAGCATTGCTGAGTCAAAGGGTAAGTTGAAACTTTATAGCCTCTTGGGCATAGTTGCAGATTGTTCTCCAGAATGATTGGATTGATTCACAATTCTACAAATAGTGCATTAGTATCCTAGCTTTTCCACAACCCGTCCACATTTCTCATTTTTCTTCTGTCTCAGGTTAATCGATCTGATAAGTGTGAGATAGCACGTCAGATTTTTTTAATATGTATTTTTGTAATCAGTAGTCATTTTAAATTTTTTTCATTTGATTATTGTTAGCTTTTCTTTTATTCTTCTGAAAACAGCCTTTTAATATTCTTTGACTATTTATCAATTGGGGAATAACTTGTATTTTTATAAATTTGACTGAGTTTTCCATCTATATGAAAAATAAGACCTTTATCAGAGAAACTTGTTTTTAAAAAAATTGCCCACTTTCCTGTTTTCCTTCTAAATTTGGCTGCATGTTTTGTTTGTGCAAAATCTTTTTTAAAATTTTATATAATCAAAGTTATTAATTACATTTCTCACGATATCTCAATCTTTTAAGGCCAAAAGTTTTCCTTTATTTATATCTCTTACAAGTAAATTTTCCCATCTTTCCCTAATTTGCTTGTGATATTACCCTTTATGTCTAAATCATTTAAATTTTGATCTTGTTTTGGTATGTAATGTGAGATGCTGGTCAATATCTAGTTTTTGCCAAAATGTTTTCTAGTTTTCTCAAGATTTTTTGTCAACAGCAAGTTCTTTCCCAACCCCTGCACCTTTGACACTGTTCAAGTCACTTAGTTCCCTTTGACTCAGTTTCCTCATCTATAAAATGAGTTTGAGAAGGAAATGGCAAATCACTCCACCTTTGCCAAGAAAATCCTAAATAAGGCCATAAAGAGTTCGATATTCCTTAAATGTCTATACAGCAAAAGCCAGGATTACTACGATAATTTGCTATTGTATATTATATGCATAATATATTCTGCTCATCCACTTTTCTATATCTTAGTACCAGATTGTTTTCCTGATTAATATTTTATAATTGTTTTAAATCTGGAATTTCTAGGCTGATTTCCTTCACATTTTTTCATTGATTCCTTTGATATACTTGATTTTTTTTTCTTCCAGATGACTATTTAGCTAGAAAGACTTTGAGTATCGATCTCTTCTTTATTGTAGTTGAAATAGCCCTTACATTCAATTTAAACATGTAATACATGTTTATGTTAATAACTATATGTTACTTATATATATATATATATATATATTTATATAATTCTCTCTCTCTACATATATATGTACATATATATGTATATGAGTATATATATACACACACACACACATATATATAGGTCAGCCCATTGTAGCTAGTGGGTCCAAAAAATACAAATTAACAATATCTTCACTTCACTTTTTCTACCTCTCTTTTATCTTTTTTGGGGGATAAATCTATGCTCTAATTCATGTCTTTTACTATATATGCATAATATACTTATAAGATCATATTTATATTGAATCCAAAATAGTACTCTGAAAAATGAATGGTTCTTTTCATTTAGTCATGAGATAATGTTTTGAGGCACTTAGAATTGATTAAAGCTAAATATATCCCCAGTATTCCATGTTTAAAAATAATCTAACACACACACACAGACACACACATACACACACACACTCACACACTCACACACAAATATATACATATACGTTTCTAAGTCTGTAATTCTTCATTGATTTGATTGGAATGGCATTGAATAAAAAATTAACTTGAGTAGAATTATTTCTTCAATTATATTGATTTGACCTATGCATTAGCAATATTTTCCTATTATTAAGATGTCTATTTGTGTGAAGTGTTTTATAACTGCTTTTATGTAATCTATGATTTGTCTTGGCAGATAGACTCTAAAGTATTTTATGTTATATGCTGTCATTTTAAGCAGAATTTATCTTTTTAATCTCTTCTTGAGGCATTTTATTGATAATTTGTGTGAGTTTATTTTGTATCCTGAAACTTTGCTATAGTAGTTAATTATTTCAACTAGTTATTTAGTTAATTCATTAGGGTTCTATAACTATGCCATCATATCATCTGCAAAGAATGATAGTTTTGTTTCATCATAGCCTATTTTTATTCCTTCAATTTCTTTTTCTGTCTTAGTTCCATAGTTAGCATTTCTAGTACAGTTTTGAATAATAGTTACAATAATGGACATTCTTGCTTCACTTCAGATTTCATTGGGAAGTTATCTAATTTATCCCTATTATAAATGCTTGCTTTTGCTTTTGAAAAGATACCATTTATCATTTTAAGAAAAGTTGCGTTCATTCCTTTTAGCTAAATAATCTTATTTTTTTCTAGATCAATAAGACTTAGTAAAAATTGTATTCTAAAAGTAGACTCAGAAATTCAGTACTGCTTAAATTCCATGAGAAAACATCAATGCTGAACCTTAGAGGAGGTTTATGTTGCTTAAAAAGAATAAAATCATGATGGAAACAGTCTGTGTTGTGTGCATTTTTCAGACATGGTATTAATTTTGTTACTACATAACTTTATTTTAGATTATTTCTGGGAGAATAATATGAATAAACTACTTTTTAAAATGTTTTCCAATGAAGTTGAGTGCAGAGGCATTGTGGTAGAACATCCTGAAAATGTCTTTGCGTTTGGAAGAATTGTTTTCACATCTTAGTTCTGCTATTTACTACCTCTTTGACCTTGGACAAATGTCTTATGTAATCTGCAATTCAGGATTGTTTTATATAAATTCTAGATAATCTCTAAAACCCTTTCTTGCATTTGGCTAGAATTCTTTGAAATCTGAATTGAAAACATTTTCTTCTAATAAATTTCTTTGTAATGAATAATGACTTACTAAATCAACCTTAGAATTTAATGATAGTAGTAGGCACTTAGTAAATGTTTGCTGTTGTACATATGTTTCTTAATGAAAATCATTTTTCAAAAATCATCCAACATTTCTTTCCTCTAAATCAATTCTCATTGCTCAGTCACTTGAAAAGAATGGTACCTATGTGCTTCATTACATTTTTTTCAATTTTTTCCTCTGCAACCTCTTAAGACCCTGAGCTCTAGAAGGTGACCATTCTCACTATCTTGCTGGAAGACAAACTTCCATTTCACTTCTTGCGATTTTCCAAACTAGATAACATTGTTATGTTTTATATTTCTACACTGGTACATAAACTCCTTGAGGTCAAGTATAATCTTTACTTGAATTTTTGTTGTCAGTGCTTAGCATAGTTTCTGGCACGTAGCAAATTTAATAAATGTCTTTTCATCAGTTTATTTCTACTTTTTTAATCTGCAAGTGAATCTGTGCCTAGTAATTTTGAAGCAATGTTACTAGGGAACATCAAGTGCTATGAAATCATTTATCCCCACCCTTCTTATCCTTCCACAGACAATTCTGCCAATGTAGTTATTTTTTTCAGTTTGCCCTGTCAGGGAAGGTCAGAGCCCAAGTCTTCTACAGAACATGTTCTGCCTAATGATCCTCCAAGAAAAAACCAAACTCGAATTCTGGATCCCTCCTTTATCATTTTCTTCCTCTCTTTTATAAATTAAAATAATGGAGAAAAACAAATAACTGACAATACTTATAGCATGTTTAGAATGATAAAGATATCATAGCATCAGAGTTGGGAGAGCATAATTGATCATCTAATCCGATCTCCTCATTCTATAGGGAACTAAGGCTCAGAGATCTTAACTATCTTGTCACACAGTTGTCAGAGACAAGATTTGAACTCAAATATTGAGCTCAAAGTCTGCATTCTTTGATTTTTCTTCTACAGCATGATATATGTACAGTAACTCAGTTTCTTGATATTAGAATGAAGTATCTCTGTAATGTGAATGCATACTATGTGCTGAAGTCTATGTTAGACCTTGTGCAGAAGCATTCAAATAACTTTGCCTGTCACTCATAATACTGGATACATTATTGACATGTCACCACATAGAACTTTTGGAAAATCATACAAATCACTGCAAAGTAATTTCCAATGTTAAGTGACTCTTCGAGGGTCACACAGAAAGTACATGTCAATCACCTGAGACCAGATTTGAACTCATAATCTCCTGACTTTAGGACTAGTGTCTTATCCATTAAGCCACCTAACTGAATTTTAAAGAAGGGATCAAATAATTCAGGAGGACAAATAATTCAGGAGTTCAAATCTGGTCTCAGACACTTAACAGTTCCTAGGTGTGTGACCCTGGGCAAGTCACTTAACCCAAGCCTCAGGGGGAAAAAAAGACTCAAATAAATTTATCACTAGAAAATTGCCTAAAACAAGCAAAGTGCTATTCATTCAGACAATAAGCATTTATTAAACATGCTAAGGACCTTGATAAGTGCCAAGGTAACAACAACAACAACAACAACAAAAAAAAAAAAGCAAAAGATCATCCTACACTTAAACACATCTTCTCTGGCAGCCTTTATACTATTTATTTTTCTAAGAAAGTAGCAATTGAATGGATAAAGTCTGAGAAGTAAGACCTGGGTATTAATTAAGCAATACTGAATTCAACACAATGGTGACAAGCAAAATGGAGAGAGACATCTACTGATTGCCTGCCAGAGAGCCTCTTGAAGTTGCTTTACAAATGAGGGGAGATGGATTAATAGCTTTAATCATAAAAACTATTCAGTATTATAGGGCTTTGTTTTTGTTTTGTTTTAGTGGGGACAAGGGTCTAGTATGTATAATGGGCACATTTTTATGCATGTGATATGCAAGTCTGACCCCATACATCATATAACAATGAAAGGCCATGTTTTTAATCCGAATATTTTTCTTGACTTGCAGGAAAGATCTAGTCAGGGAGATGATTAATGATGTATGTTAGCATGCTGCAATATATAATTAATGGGGAACTCTTAAAGAGAATAGGAGTAAGGGGTGAATTGTGTGCTAGAAAAAGAAGATAGTTGGTCAGGTAATGAGAATGAGAAATAGCAGATGGATGGCAAAAATGTCCAAGGTTACCCTCATGATGCTGGAAGAAATTGAGGAAGACTTCTAGAATGTAGGTTAGGTATTCTGCAATGACACTTTTTTTGGGGGAAATGTACAAGAATCAGACCAGATGAGAATGCATACATAGGGGTTTGCATCTCTGGTGGGAAACTTTGAATTGATGAGATTATAGATTCTTTGAGAATTTGTGTGCAATTAGGATTCTCTATTTTATTGTAGTATTTAGTTATTTAAGAGATTTTTTCTCTGTTCCCATTACGTAATGCAAGTAAGAAATAACAATATGTGAACAAAAATATCTTATCATAGGAAATTCAAAGAAGGCTGAAGAAGTGATCTAAATTTTGTAGATTAAAAGAATTACCTTCCTTCTTTAATGATATTGTTTAAAAACTGTTTTGGGGTTTGGCATACTTAATGAACAGGTCTGTAAGAAGCAGGCTGATTAATAGAAATCTTCAGAAGTACAGCCCAGAAAAATGAGTTATGAAAATTACAATTGATTTTCATTAATATCCACATAATTTATATTGCTGAACATCAGGCAGAATTCATCTGCTTATAGCTTTAATTTTAACTAATTGTTCTATTGTTTTAAACTAGTAAGATGTTAACAAAGGAGTGGAAGGCTAACTTTGAAGGGTAATTCTGTCTTTTGGTCAACCTAGATAATTAGCTATCATCATGTATGCATATTAATGCAATGGGAAGTAGCCTAGTATTGTGGGCTGTGCTGGCTTTGGAATCAGGATTCAGGTCCAGCATCTGATACTTAATATCTGTGTGAATCTGGGCAAGTCATTTAATTGCTCAGTACCACAAGATCTTCTATAGGATTTAGTATCTACCAAGTACCAGATGGGTTACAATTGATGTAGTAGAAGTAGTTCACAAATTGAGGAAGACATTATAATATTATGAAGGCATTTTTAAAAATTACCACCTAAATCTTTCAATCAACTGAATAACTTTATTTGATAGTTTAGGGCTTTCCTGCAATTAATACAGGTGATTTCTTGGTTACAGAGAGTTTTTTTTTTTTTTGCTTTCATTTCAATACTTAAAATTCAATTAATTAGTTATAAATGTTTCATCCACTTTAGCTCTGAGACATGATCAATATTATCATTTATTGAAGCCTAGTCCATGCTGTGTCTAGATATGGAGATATCTTATTTGGAAAAAAAACAGTTGGCAAATACATCTATAAAGTAATAGACAGCTGGCGAGTCTTGTACCTGCCTGCTTTGGCTTTGTTTTCTCTCTACCAGCCCACCGCTTTTCTCAGCTAGACAAGTTAGAAGCCTCCCATAATAATTAGCTTCTAGGAAGCATGGTATGGTTGAGAGAGGAATGGATTTTATAGTCTCACTACTAAATTGAAAATAAATAACAACTTTCTGGATCTCAGTTTCTTCATTTACAGTTAGAAGGTTGAAGTAAATGAGTTTGAACATCCCTTCCATCTTTCCCTTTCAAAGTCTCAGTTCCAGACTCTGTTTAAAAAGGTCTATTAATACCTGTAGATCCTATCATATAGGACTATTGTGAAGGTCAATTGAGAAGGTATATGTAGCATGTTTTCAATCCTAAAATATTATTTATATGCTAAGTGTTATTGATGATAAATCTGAAACCTTTCATAGCCTCCCAATTAAATATCTTCATTTTCTCAGGTTCCTTTTGTGACTTTGCAACATATATACTTTCACAAGGTTCTAGGAATTGAATGGCACAGTATAATATAGAGACTTACTCCATATCCTTAAGGGGATTACAAGCTTCATTTCTTTATCACTCATGTGAGTTACATGAGTTTGACTTGGAGTTACATTCATTAAGTTATAGACTTGAAAGTAATTTGTTTAATAAGCCTTCACTTTCATTTTTTTGCCTCACAATCAGCAATATCGGATGCAAAAAATGCTGTGCATTGCTCTAATTGTACTAGAATCAATGAAGTTTAGAAACTAAAAAATACAACTGGTTTCAGAAGAGCAAAAATTAATCTTGAGTCATAGTGACTGAAAAAGGATCAAAATGACAATTGGTTTTTGCCATCTATATTCTAATGAAATTCTGAATTTGAAAGAGAATTGGTCACATGAATGTGGCCTTATTAAACTTGTATTATAACAAGAAAGCAAATAAAAACCTCTCTTCTATCCTAAGATGTTGGCTAGTCTCCCTTTAGCAAGCATGGAAGAATATGGATGAGTCTCCTTTACTACTCAAATATGGATGAGCTGTGATCTGCCTCATGAGAGAGATAATTTATCCAATTGAGCATTTGAAAATGGGACTCTTAGAAGGAAATATCAACAGAATTTAATGATACAAATTTTCCATTTTGAGTTACTCAATACCATTGAAGGAGGGTCAACCATATTTTTCTATCAGAAGAGTCAGCATAAGCAAAGTAAATATATAATCTCAGTACCATAGTTGAGTGATTTTATTATTTTAAGGAAAGGACTCTGTGCTTCAATGATCTGTAATCACATTGGTACAAGTACTCATCAAATTGGTAAGTTTCACCATGCTCATGCCTTTTTATTTTTTTTTATGTCTATTAACTTACACCTTACCATACACCATACAGGAGATTATTTGTACAGTAAATGTTTGGGACTTTCCATTAGGACATTTGATATCAAGTAGAGACCAGGAGAGAATGTAATCTGGTTCTTAGTCATCTGTCCCTTTCATTTCATGAATGGACCAATTTTTTTTTTCTAGTCATACATATCTCCAATACCACATTTCTCCTCCTACTCTTATCTAATTCTTGGTTTGTCATTTTGGGGATAATATTTTCTCCAATAATAAGTGTTAGAATAGATGATCTCTATATAGAAATAAATGGACTATTCCTTAGAATAATCAGGAGCATATATTTACAACCGTTAGTAAGCATAATATGTAATGGAGATAAACTGGAAACTTTCCCAGTAAGATCAGGAGTGAAACAAGGTTGCCCACTATCACCATTAGTATTCAATATTGTATTAGAAATGTTAGCATTGGCAATAAGAGTCGAGAAAGAGATTAAAGGAATAAGAGTAGGTAATGAGGAAATCAAACTGTCACTCTTTGCAGATGATATGATGGTATACTTAGAAAACCCCAGAGATTCTAATAAAAAGTTATTAGAAATAATTCACACATTTAACAAAGTTGCTGGATACAAAATAAATCCACATAAATCTTCAGCAACATCACCAACAAAATGCAACAGCAAGAGATACAAAGAGAAATCCCATTCCAAACAAATGTTGAGAGTATAAAATATTTGGGAATCCATCTACCAAAGAATAGTCAGGAATTATATGAGCAAAATTATGAAACATTTGCTACAAAAATAAAGTCAGATTTAAATAATTGGAAAGACATTCAGTGTTCTTGGATAAGCCGAGCAAATATAATAAAGATGACAATACTCCCCAAAGTAATCTATTCATTTAGTGCTATACCAATCAGACTCCCAAGAAACTATTTTAATAACCTAGAAAAAATAACAACAAAATTCATATGGAAGAATAAAAGGTCGAGAATTGCATGGGAACTAATGAAAAAAATGTCAGATGAAGGTGATCTAGGAGTACCAGATCTAAAGCTATATTATATAGCAGCAGTCATCAAAACCATTTGGTATTGGCTAAGAAATGGACCAGTCAATCAGTGGAACAGATTAGGTACAAAGGACAAAAAAGGGTACATCTACAGCAATCTAGTGTTTGACAAACCCAAAGATACCAACATTTGGGATAAAAAATTCGTTATTTGAAAAAAAACTGTTGGGAAAACTGGAAATTAGTATGACACAAATTAGATATGGATCCACACTTAACACCATATACCAAGATAAGATCAAAATGGGCCCATGATTTAAGTATAAAGAATGAGATCATAAGTAGATTAGAGGAACAGAGAATAGTCTCAGACTTGTGGAGGAGGAAGGAATTTATGACCAGAGGAGAACTAGAGATCATTATCGATCACAAAATAGAAGATTTTGATTACATCAAACTAAAAAGTTTCTGTACAAACAATACTAATGCAAATAAGATTAGAAGGAAAATAACAAATTGGGAAAATATTTTTACAGTTAAAGGTTCTGATAAAGGTCTCATTTCCAAAATATATAGAGAACTGACCCTAATTTATAAGAAATTAAACCATTCTCCAATTGATAAATGCTCAAAGGATATGAACAGACAATTCTCAGATGATGAAATTGAAATTATATCCACTCATATGAAAGAGTGTTCCAAATCACTACTGATCAGAGAAATGCAAATTAAGACAACTCTGAGATACTACTATACACCCGTCAGATTGGCTAAGATGACAGGAACAAATAATGATGAATGTTGGAGGGGATGTGGGAAAACTAGGACACTAATACATTGCTCGTGGAGCTGTGAAAGAATCCGGCCATTCTGGAGAGCAATTTGGAAATATGCCCAAAAAGTTATCAAATTGTGCATATCCTTTGATCCAGCATTGCTGGTATTGAGCTTATATCCCAAGGAAATACTAAAGAAGGGAAAATGACCTGTATGTGCCAAAATGTTTGTGGCAGTCTTTTTCATAGTGGCTAGAAACTGGAAGATGAATGGATGTGACTTCCGGCCAAGATGGCGGCGTGGAGGCAGACAGCTGCTTGAGCTCCTCGTTTTCTCTCAGAACTTACTTCATGACAAGCCTCTGACTTAATGCTTGACCCAGAAAGAAATCCACAAATTATCACCAAGAGAAGACATCCTTGAAAGTCGCCAGAAAAGGTCTGTGTTTGTTCGGGGGAGGGTCAATCAGACTGGGCGCAGACTGAGGGCAGACAGCCAGAGCAAGACAGGCAGCTCACACAGCTCAGACCGGAGGGGGAGGGGTGTGATCTCTGCCGTTTCTGCGAAAGGGCTTTTGCCCCAGTGTGGATGCTCCGTCTTGGCAGCAAGCCAGGAGCAGCAGAGAGGGTGTAAACACCTGAGGTGAAGATTAAAACCCCAGAAAGCCAGCATCTCTCAGAGCCCGGCCACCCCCAACCCCCACCTGGACTGACTCGGTGCGTTCTCAGAGCCTCAGAGCGCAGACTCAGTACAGTCATTGCTGTTCTGTTAGTGGCTCTCTGTTGCCCTACCCCCAGTCTGTAGAGGAAGCCCATTAATAACATCCAGCCCTATCCCCCGCAAAACAGACCAATTGTTTCTCTTGTCAGTTTGTTTTCTTTGATTCCTACTCCGACAAAATGAACAAAAAATTCAAAAGGGCTCTAACCATTGACAGCTTCTGTGTGGAGAGGGAGCAGACTTCAAATGCTGAGGAGACTAGGAACAGAATGTCCCCAGATGTATCCCCTGGGAAGGATATAAGCTGCTCCTCAATACAAAAGAACCTCATAGAGGAAATCAAAAAGGCTCTCACAAGAGAGCTGGAAGAGAAATGGGAAAAGGAAAGGGAAGCTTGGCAAGAGAGTCTGGAGAAGTCATCCCATGCATTCAAAGACAAGAGTGGATAAAGAAATCAAATCATTGAGAAACAAGATTAGTGAGCTGGAAAAGGTAAACAACTCCAAGGAAAACAGGATTAATGAGCTGGAAAAGGTAAACAACTCCAAGGAAAACAGGATTAGAGAGCTGGAAAAAGAAATCAGCTCTCTAAAAAATAAAATGGATAAAATGGAAAAAAATTCCATAGAAGATAAAAACTCAATTGGACAATTACAAAGAGATATAAAAAAAGTGAGTGAAGAAAATACATCATTGAAAATTAGACTGGAACAAGTAGAAATGAATGACTCAAGGAGAAACCAAGAGGGAGTCAAGCAAAACCAGAGAAATGAAACAATTGAAAAGACTGTCAAGTACCTTACCAGAAAGACAACAGACCTGGAAAACAGATCCAGGAGAGACAATTTGAGAATAATCGGACTCCCTGAAAAATGGGAGGAAAAAAAGAGCTTGGACACCATTTTCGAGGAAATTATCAAAGAGAACTGCCCAGACGTTTTGGAAACAGAGGGTAAAATAGACATTGAGAAAATTCATCGATCACCTACTGAAAGGGACCCTAAAATCAAAACGCCAAGAAATATAGTGGCCAAGTTCAAGAACCATCAGACAAAGGAAAAGATATTGGAAGCTGCTAGAAAAAAACAATTCAGATATGGAGGATCCACAATAAGGATAACACAGGATCTAGCAGCATCCACATTAAAAGAACGCAGGGCCTGGAACATGATATTCCGAAAGGCTAAGGAACTTGGTATGCAGCCAAGAATAACTTACCCAGCAAGAATGAGCATCGTTTTCCAGGGAAGAAGATGGACATTTAACGAAATAAATGAATTCCATCTATTTTTGATGAAAAAACCAGACCTACATAAGAGGTTTGATCTTCAAATACAGAACTCAAGAGACTTCTAAAAAAGGTAAAAAGAAATCTTGAGAACTATACTTCTGTCAAAAAAATATGTAAAGAACATATGTACAATTTGTCTTAGAAACTAGAGGTAGAAAGGAGATTATATCATAAAAAAGTATAAAGTGGTGGTACTACATCTCATGAAGAGGCAAAGGTAACCTATTATATCTGAGAGAAAGAAAGGAGGGAGATGAACATAGCGTGTATCAATAGACATATTCAATTTATGGTGAAACTTCTTCCACTTCATTGAAAAGTGAAAGGGAAGGAGTAAGCTAAGGGGAAGGGAATACAGTAATTTCGAGGAAAAGGGGTAAAATAAGGGGAGGATCTTTAAGGTGGGGGAGGGATCCTAAAAAGGGAGGGCTGTGAAAAGCAAGTGGTGTTTACCAGTTTAATACTGGATAGGAGGGTAAAAGGGAAGGAAAGGGGAAAAGCATAAGCAGGGGTTAATAGGATGGCAAGCAATATAGAATTAGTCCTTCTAACCATAAATGTGAATGGGGCAAACTGCCTCATAAAGAGGAAGCAGTTAGCAGACTGGATTAAAAGTCAGAATCCTACTATATGTTGTTTACAGGAAACACACCTGAAACAGGATGAGACATTCAAACTAAAAGTAAAAGGGTGGAGCAGAATCTATTATGCTTCAGGCAAAACCAAAAAAGCAGGAGTAGCCATCCTCATCTCAGATCAAGCAAAAACAAAAATTGATCTAATTAAAAGAGATAAGGAAGGGCATTATATCCTGCTAAAGGGAAGCATCAATAGTGAAGCAGTATCAATATTAAACATGTATGCACCAAGTGGTGCAGCATCTAAATTCTTAAAAGAGAAATTAAGAGAGCTGCAAGAGGAAATAGATAGCAAAACTATAATAGCGGGAGATCTCAACCTTGCACTATCAGAATTAGATAAATCAAACCACAAAATAAATAAGAAAGAAGTCAAAGAGGTAAATAGAATACTAGAAAAGTTTGATATGACAGATCTTTGGCGAAAGCTAAATGGAGACAGAAAGGAATATACTTTCTTCTCAGCAGTTCATGGAACCTATACAAAAATTGATCATATACTAGGGCATAAAAACCTCAAAATCAAATGCAGTAAGGCAGAAATAGTAAATGCATCCTTTTCAGACCATAATGCAATCAAAATAACATTTAATAAAAAGCCAGGGGAAAATAGACCAAAAAATAATTGGAAACTAAATAATCTTATACTAAAGAATGATTGGGTAAAACAGCAAATCATAGACATAATTAATAACTTCACCCAAGAAAATGACAATAATGAGACATCATACCAAAATGTGTGGGATACAGCCAAAGCAGTAATTAGGGGAAGTTTTATATCTCTACAGGCCTACCTGCATAAAATAGAGAAAGAGAGGGCCAACGAATTGGGTTTACAACTAAAATTGCTAGAAAAGGAACAAATTAAAAACCCCCAGACAAACACAAAACTTGAAATTCAAAAAATAAAAGGTGAGATTAATAAAATTGAAAGTAAAAAAACTATTGAATTAATTAATAAAACTAAGAGTTGGTTTTATGAAAAAACCAACAAAATAGACAAACCCTTAGTAAACCTGATTAAAAAAAGGAAAGAGAAAAAGCAAATTGATAGTCTTGAAAATGAAAAGGGTGAACTCACCACTAATGAAGAGGAAATTAGAACAATAGTTAGGAGCTACTTTGCTCAACTTTATGCCGATAAATTCGATAACTTAAATGAAATGGAAGAATACCTTCAAAAATATAACTTGCCGAGATTAACAGAGGAAGAAGTAAGTAGTCTAAATAGTCCCATCTCAGAAAAAGAAATAGACCAAGCTATTAACCAACTTCCTAAGAAAAAGTCCCCAGGACCAGATGGATTTACAGGTGAATTCTACCAAACATTTAAAGAACAACTAACTCCAATGCTATGTAAACTATTTGAAAAAATAGGGATTGAAGGAGTCCTACCAAATTCCTTCTATGACACAGACATGGTACTGATACCTAAACCAGGTAGATCGAAAACTGAGAAAGAAAACTATAGACCAATTTCCTTAATGAATATTGATGCTAAAATCTTAAATAAGATATTAGCAAATAGACTTCAGAAAATCATCCCCAGGATAATACACTCTGACCAAGTGGGATTTATACCAGGAATGCAGGGCTGGTTTAATATTAGGAAAACTATTAGTATAATTGACCATATTAATAATCAAATTAATAAAAACCATATGATCATCTCAATAGATGCAGAAAAGGCATTTGATAAAATCCAACATCCATTCCTACTAAAAACGCTTGAGAGTATAGGAATAAATGGACTATTCCTTAAAATAATAAGGAGCATATATTTAAAACCTTCAGTAAACATCATATGTAATGGTGATAAACTAGAACCTTTCCCTGTAAGATCAGGAGTGAAACAAGGTTGCCCACTATCACCATTACTATTCAATATAGTATTAGAAACTCTAGCCTTGGCAATAAGAGCCGAGAAAGAGATCCAAGGAATTAGAGTAGGAAATGAAGAAATCAAATTGTCACTTTTCGCAGATGACATGATGGTAT
Organism: Sminthopsis crassicaudata; assembly: GCF_048593235.1. NCBI lineage: Eukaryota > Metazoa > Chordata > Mammalia > Dasyuromorphia > Dasyuridae > Sminthopsis > Sminthopsis crassicaudata. The sequence goes on from NC_133621.1 coordinate 54,882,393, forward strand.
ACTTAGAGAACCCCAAAGACTCTGCTAAAAAGCTATTAGAAATAATTCAGAATTTTAGCAAAGTCGCAGGATACAAAATAAATCCACATAAATCCTCAGGATTTTTATACATTACCAACACAATCCAACAGCAAGAGATACAAAGAGAAATTCCATTCAAAATAACAGTCGATAGTATCAAATATTTGGGAATATATCTACCAAAGGAGAGTCAGGAATTATATGAGCAAAATTACAAAACACTTGCCACAAAAATAAAGTCAGATTTAAATCATTGGAAAGACATTCAATGTTCTTGGATAGGCCAAGCGAATATAATAAAGATGACAATACTCCCCAAACTAATCTATTTATTTAGTGCTATACCAATCAGACTCCCAAGAAACTATTTTAATGACCTAGAAAAAATAACAACAAAATTCATATGGAAGAATAAAAGGTCGAGAATTGCAAGGGAACTAATGAAAAAAAAGTCAGAGGAAGGTGGTCTAAGTGTACCTGATTTAAAGCTATATTATAAAGCAACAGTCACCAAAACCATTTGGTATTGGCTAAGAAATAGACTAGTTGATCAGTGGCATAGGTTAGGTGCACAGGGCAAGATAGTGAATAAAAATAGCAATCTAATCTTTGACAAACCCAAAGATCCCAAATTTTGGGATAAGAATTCATTATTTGACAAAAACTGCTGGGAAAACTGGAAATTAGTATGGCAGAAACTAGGCATGGACCCACATTTAACACCACATACTAAGAGTAGATCAAAATGGGTCCAAGATTTAGGCATAAAGAACGAAATCATAAATAAATTGGAGGAACATGGGATGGTTTACCTCTCAGACTTGTGGAGGAGGAAGGAGTTTGTGTCCAAGGGAGAACTAGAGACCATTATTGATCACAAAATAGAACATTTTGATTACACCAAATTAAAAAGTTTCTGCACAAACAAAACTAATGCAAACAAGATTAGAAGGGAAGTAACAAATTGGGAAAAATTTTTTACAATTAAAGGTTCTGATAAAGGCCTCATCTCCAAAATATACAGAGAATTGACTTTAATTTATAAGAAATCAAGCCATTCTCCAATTGATAAATGGTCAAAGGATATGAACAGACAATTTTCAGATGATGAAATTAAAACTATTTCCACTCATATGAAAGAGTGTTCCAAATCACTATTGATCAGAGAAATGCAAATTAAGACAACTCTGAGGTATCATTACACACCTGTCAGATTGGCTAAGATGACAGGAACAAATAACGATGAATGTTGGAGGGGCTGTGGGAAAACTGGGACACTGATGCATTGTTGGTGGAGTTGTGAAAGAATCCAACCATTCTGGAGAGCAATCTGGAATTATGCCCAAAAAGTTATCAAAATGTGCATACCCTTTGACCCAGCCATACTACTACTGGGCTTATACCCCAAGGAACTACTAGAGAAGGGAAAGGGTCCTGTATGTGCCAAAATGTTTGTGGCAGCCCTTTTCATAGTGGCTAGAAGCTGGAAGATGAATGGATGTCCATCAATTGGAGAATGGTTGGGTAAACTATGGTATATGAATGTTATGGAATATTATTGTTCTATAAGAAATGACCAACAGGAGAAATACAGAGAGGCTTGGAGAGACTTACATCAACTGATGCTGAGTGAAACGAGCAGAACCAGAAGATCATTATACACTTCAACAATGATACTGTACGAGGATGTATGCTGATGGAAGTGGATTTCTTCAACATAGAGAAGAACTAATCCAATTCCAATTGATTAATGATGGACAGAACCAGCTACATCCAGAAAAGGAACACTGGGAAATGAATGTAAACTGTTATTTTTACCTTCTGAATTCAATTCTTCCTGTGCAACAAAAAATTCGGTTCTACACACATATATTGTATCTAAATTATACTGTAATATATTTAACATATATAAGACTGCTTGCCATCTGGGGGAGGGGGTTGGGGAGGAAGGGAAAAAATCTGAATAGAAGTAAGTGCAAGGGATAATGTTGTAAAAAATTACCCATGCATATGTACTGTCAAAAAATGTTATAATTATAAAATAAAATAAAAAATTAAAAAAAAAAAGATGAATGGATGTCCATCAATTGGAGAATGGTTGGGTAAATTATGGTATATGAATGTTATGGAATATTATTGCTGTGTAAGAAATGACCAGCAGGAGGAATACAGAGAGGTTTGGAGAGACTTACATGAACTGATGCTGAGTGAAATGAACAAAACCAGAAAATCGCTGTACACTTCAACAACAATGCTGTATGAAGATGTATTCTGATGGAAGTGGATATTTTCAACATAAAGAAGATCCAACCCACTTCCAGTTGATCAATGATGAACAGAAACAACTACACCCAGAGAAGGAACACTGGGAAGTGAATGTAAATTGTTAGCACTACTGTCTATCTACCCAGGTTACTTATACCTTCGGAATCTAATACTAAAAGTGCAACAAGAAAATTGGATTTACACACATATATTGTATCTAGCTTATACTGTAATACATGTAAAATGTATGGGATCGCCTGTCATCTAGGGGAGGGAATAAAGGGAGGGAGGAGAAAATTTGGAAAAATGAATACAAGGGATAATGTTATAAAAAAATCACTCATGCATATATACTGTCAAAAATTTTATAATTATAAAATTAAAAAAAGAAAAAAGAATAGATGATCTCTAAAGTTCCAGCTATATTTCCAATGACCCTCAATGAGGTTATGGTTCAATACTCCTCAAAGATAAGTTTATGAAAGTTCCTTTGTTTCCTCTTTCTATAATTAATCACTTTCTTTTGGAAATATTAAAATTTAAGACAGAAAGGATATTAAAAGATATGTACAGAAGCAGAGAATCTTGGCAATTATTGGAAGAAGACAGAAGTCCTTTTAGGAAAAGTAAGATATTTTGAAGTTATACTTGAAGTCACCAGAGAATAGGATCTGAGAGAAAAAGTCCCAGTTGATTATATTGAATTTAGGAATCATAGTACAAGTCCAAGGCAAGGATTTCCACTAGAATCACTTATTGTCTTGCTATTTTAAAACATAGATTTACAAACTTTGTTATAACTGCCATCCACTCAAAATCCAGATAATTGTTTGTGCAAACTTGAATGGATATATTATTTTACTGGGAAATATTATTTCCATAGGCTACTTCCCATAAGTAATCCCCTCTCCCATTCTCACTCTTGAATTTCACACCAGTTCTAACATTTGGACATGTTGCTCTTCATTTGGAAACATTTTAATAAAGGCCTGTTCAGTGTAACAAATTAAATTTCATCAATTGGAATTTATTAAATTTATATCAGTAAAATGAATATCAGGAGAATGGAAGTAGGAAGTTAGCTAGGAGTTGGTGACATTTACACATGGGTATTTGACCTGTTCAAATTCTCTTGGCCAAATAGAATTTCTGGCTTAAATGATATAAACTAAACTATAAGGACTTTTAAGTACATCATATTAATTTTCAGATTTGGCTTCTTAAGCACAAAAGGTAAGTCCTAAATACATATCAGTAATTTTAGCTAATTCATGATTTTAAGATAAAGTCTTTATTAAACCTTTATCCAAATATTATCTTTTGAAAATAAATCAACTAACTTCCTCTCAGTAACATACTCTATGTCAGACATTCTTAACTATGTGTATACACAATACATATATGTGTATATATATATACATATATATGCATACACATACATGTTTATATATGTGTGTTTGTACATATAAATATATTTATACATGTATGTATACATGAATAAAATCCCTTTGATAGTCAAGAAAAGCCTATGGACAACTCCCCAGATTGTTTTTAAATGCACATTATAAAGAAAACAAATTATAGTGAAATATATTCAATAAAATATGTATTTTAAGTTCTTGGAGCCCAGAATAAGCATACATTCTTTATGGACTTCTACTTTTGGTAGCTTGGAAATTATCTTCTCTGATTGAAACATTGAACATAAATGTTTATTTTAAAACTGTGATCTTTCTATTAAAATACTATTATAAAGAGGCCATTTTAAAATTTGGTTTGAGCTTTCAGTGATATTATAGTATCTGCCTTTTTTTATATGTAGCACTGTTTTAGATGGTTCTGCCTAGGAGCAAACTTCAATTATGTTTTTCTCCTTCATTTCTCCCACAAGACATTCCTAGCCATACTGAATAAATCACAGAAAACCAGACTTCATGAACTTCAGATGATTTATAGAACAACAAGAAACTCAAAAGTACATAGGTCAATTTGTAAAAAGAGGGATTGTCTCCAGAGAGAGTGGGTGTGACTTCAGTATTTGTTGCTAGAAGAAAATGGAAATACAAAGCAGAACATCACATAGCAAATATGACGTCATAAATGAATCTCAAATATTTTCCTGGTAACATCATTCTGATTCTATTACTCTTGTGGCCAGTAATTGAATCTCCAATCTTGGCAACCTAAACAAAAAAAATTCTTTAGACAAATTCTCCTATGTATTAGAAAAAAAATAGAGAATGGAATTTACAACAAAGAAATGGGAATTGAGAATTTTAATCCCAGATTTGGTTTCTGTTTTTCTTTACTGTTAACTGAGCTGCTGTTTTCAAGTTTCCTTCTTTTATTCCTTTTTCTTTCCATAAAACCTTGTATCTGCATTTGGGAGCCCAGCCACTTTTAATACTTCATGTGCTCATTAGCTGTCACTTTAAAATGATCCCCATTAATGGCTGGTTCATAGATAGTAAATTTTATCTGGCATGATATTTGATAAAAAGTGAATGATTCTTTCTTTTTTTGAATCAAAGAAACTCACTTATCTGATTCCATAGCAAACAAAAATCAGAGAGCATGTATATAGGAGAATATATACCAGGCAATAGAAGGTAAAAAAGCTCTCCCATGAAGAGTCGGGTAATTTGCTTAACTGAGAGAGTCCTAGATCTCATCCAAGGGAAAGTTCATTGAAGCCTGTTGTGTTGCAACTTGGGGAATGAGACTATTCTCCTGTCTGATTCTATATAGAACCTTTTATTTCAGCAACCTGAAGTGAAAGTGCTATCTTTCATCTTCTATCTTGAAGCTGGAAGCCCAAAGTACCTAAGTTCCAAAGAAATTGACTCATTGACTTGAAAAAAAAAACTGAATCTCTCTCCTCGATTCCACTTTTTTCAATTCTGCCTTACCTCTCATACAGGTAAGGGAATAAATCCTCACCAATGAAGAAAGAGTTCTATCCTTCCAAAAATGAACTGGTGTGTGTGCAAAATTGGTAACTATTAAAAAAAAGCATCAGTGCTTTAAAACAACAAAAATAATTTTTCTGGCATCCCATGTAACCAAATTTTAGTACCATTGAAACTTAAATGAAACTAAAGTAAATCAACAATATCAACAAAAGACATGGAACTTGCAAACAGAGCACCATCTACAAGAATACTACAATAACAACAAGCTTGCTACATACAGGACATAATATCTGCATATAAAAACATAGCAAACAATCACAAGCAATAAGCATTACTAGCAAATCAAACCTAGATAGTTACATAAAATATAGCTTAAAACATTTGCCCATAATATAAAAAGCAGACAAATGAATGCAACAGCAACAAGAAGCCCAAAAGACAAATATATGTAATTATGAAGTAATATGCATGTGTAATAATAAACATATTCAATTACATCTATGAGAATATTCATATAGGTGATGTCCAGTATCATTGCCTCAGTGATTGTTGTCTTTGTCAGATAGTAGAATTAATAGTTAATATGGACTGACCATTAGAATCATTATAAATTTGTATACTTGTGATGGCAGTTATGGCATGTTGATTATTAGTTCATTTAAGCTCTGTGGATTGAATTTCTATCCTTTGAGTCTCTATAGAAGTTTGGGCAGGGGAGGAGTTGCCTCTAGGTTTAGTTCTCTTATTCAGTAATACCACTACTTTCTTCTTTCACTGATTGCCTCATTTTCAGTTTCCCTATCTGGATCAGGATGTCTTTGTACAACTCGGAATAGTCTGTTTTCTTTAGCCTTTGCCTGAATTGCCCATTAATTTTTTCTCCATGTTTTCTTGAAAGTCCAATGAACTCCTATGAGTGGGAAGCCATTGCAGTGAATAGTTGTTCTTGGGTTCCCTTGATTTTTAGGGATTGTTTTGTAAATAGATAAGTTGTTTGGTCAAACTAGTAAAATTCAGCCAATCATATGAAAATAGTTTTTCCATGTCTTTCTCCAATATAAGAATCCAGTAGTATGCACTACACAAATTTAGGAATAAAAAAGCATTGATTGCCTTTCTGACAATCCAGTACATCTTGTACTTGTCATAGAGTATACTGTCGTACTTTAGCTCTTTTTTTCAAAATTCACTAGTGAATATACATTTTCATCTTTTCATTTTCATTTTATTTGTCTTTGCTATCATGGGTAATACATAAAGGCTGCTAGATTCTATGATGAACCATTGACTAGAATTTTTTTCAGACATTTTCTGAGATCTTCCATCACAGACAGAGAAATATTCTAAAATCTTTTTCTGAATGATCAGGAATTTGTGAGCTGAATTCTGTGAATTAAACACCCCCAATTCACTCAGATAGTGAGTACATATTTATCCTCTTGCTGAATTTTAGTCCCCAAGGTTGAATACCTCAGGATTCATTGTGGAAGATGAATAGTTTATACTCCTGTGTTCACTGAAACCTCCTTCCCTCTTTTGTAAGCTTCTGCACAATCTTCATGGATCACAGATATTGGGTGTCTCTTGAAATATCCTGCTAAAATTATGAAAAGACTAGAATTAATTCCAATCAGTACTGATACTCCATGAGAATTGGAAGGTCTGTATATTCCAGAGTATGTCTACTTTTCTATTGGTACTGATGGCTTCCTTTGGCAAGTCACATGATTTGTAATTGCCTCAGTTTCTTTAATTATAAAATAGTGATAATGATTAAACTTGAGCTCCCAGAGTTCTGTTCAAATGAATTACTATTTGTAAAGCTATTAGCACTAAATATTAACTATTTAAATTGAAAAATGATGATGCTCCTGACTTGCTGTTATAGCTAGGTGGTTCAGTGTATAAACCATTGAACTTGAACTCAATAAGACCTGGGTTCAAATACAACCTTAGATATTTACTAGCATTGTGACCTTGGGCTATTTGCTTCAGTTCCTTCAGCTGTAAAATGAGGGTAATTATATTATCTGTTTTCCAGGGTTATGATGAAGATCAAATGAGATAATATTTGTAAAGGTCTTAGCATAAAAACTGGAACAGAGTAGGTCTTCAATTAGATGTTTATTAACACTTGGTTATTACAACTTAGTTGTTTTCATATTGATATTCTGTGGAGAGGATTCATTCAATAAAATACTGAATCAAATGGTTCCTATGACTATTAACTAAATTTTTGGTCATTTTTCATTTTTATAGTATCTTCATTTTTTCCTGGACTATTGCCAGTCATCTTGACTTGTCTTGCCACTGACTCCATTGACTCTGGAGGAGAGAATGACATTAGGACTTTGCATACCTCTGCTTCACTTAAATGCAATTTATATGCAAGTCAAGACATCACCTTTGTATGTTGAAAATTATCTATGTATATGTTTTGAAAATAAAGAGCTTTAATAAAAAAAAACATAAATAGATAAATTTAGGTTTGGAGACAGCTGTAAGTTTAAATACAGAACCTATTTTACTGAAAGAGCTGGGACTTCTGGGGAGAATCATACAAAGACCCTTTAAGAACTGGAACAAGCTGTTTTATATTGTATTGAGCAGGGAATTTCCTGCTCACGTAGTTGATGAACTTTTTTCTATTTTCAAGAATTATTAAATAGATTTGCAAGAGAAAGAAGGCAAGCAGAGAAATTACTCACTCCAGGGCTGTTTTGTGAGAAAAGTGGGAGTTAAGAATCAGCAATTCAGTGGACCCAAAAAAAAAAAAACATCCCATGGGTGCAGAACTGTTATTCATTAACTTTTGTGGACTATAGCCTGAAGAAATGATTCTCCAGAGAAAATGTGATCAGGGGAACATATTATTAATGAACTTCAATTTCTCTGGGATTATCCCTGGCTATTGGGTCATATTTCTCTACAAAATAAAATACTATAAAATGGGCAAAAAGACATCATCCTTGTGATTACATCTGTCCACTTCCAGAATAAGGATTGAATAACAACACAAATCTTCATTTCCAAATAGATTATCTACTCTATTCCTTACAGATTCATCCATTTAAGCAAATAATCATAAATGGTCATTAAAAATCCCTAACAAATTCATTAAAACTAACCAGTCTTCACCTAAATCTAACATTATATACAGTGTTCCATATATACAGAAGTTTATTCTGTAAAGGCTGGTGAGAGGGTACATTTTCTTCTTAGATCAAGATGCAGTGCCTTTGTACATCATTCTGGTTTGATTATTGTGCTATTTTCCTCAATTAGGTGGTTGCACTAATTAAGCATGTTGTTTCCTTGGTTCTGCTCACAAATTTATTATGTTCATTTTTTTATGATACAGAAATATTTCTTTTCATTAATGTATGATGATTACTTTTTATTATTTCCCAATAGATTGACTATCTACTTTTTTTGGATTATTAACTATTTTTCTGAATTTGAGATACTTTGTGAGTAGGATTGTTTTGATTATTTATATTTATATGTCCAGCAATTAGCATAGTGATACAAGTGATTAATAAATTCATGTTGCCTGATTAAACTATAAGGCTTTAAAGGGCATTATAATCACTTTCATTATTATTCCTTTTTTCCCTCATATATTTATTTTAATAAACATTGCTTTATGAATCATGTTGGGAAAGAAAAATTATACCAAAAGGGAAAAACCATGGGAGAGACAACTAAAAACTGAAAAAAGAAGTGAACAAAGCATGTGTTGATTTTCACTCACTCCCCTAAGTTCTTTTTCTGGATATAAATGGTATTTTTTGTCCAATGTAAATTGGGATTGCTTTGAATTACTAAACCATCAAGAAGAACCAAGAATTTTGTAGTTGATTATTGCATATTCTTATTGTTATTGTGTACAATGTATTCCTGGTTCTACTTTTTTCAGTCAACATTAGTTCTTATAAATATTTCCAAACCTTTTAAAAATCAACTTGTTCAACATTTTTAATAGAACAATAATATTTCATTATCTTCATATAACACAACTTATTTAGCCATTTCCCAATTGATGGGCATTTATTCATCTTTTCCAATTCTTTGCTACCACAAAAAGAACTGCTACAAACATTTTTGCACATGTGGGTCCTTTTTGTTCCTTTTTTCATTATTATTCCTAAGAAATGAAGTACAAATTTAAAATCTAATGCAAACATTATGCACTGTAGGATATCCACTACCAGTTTTCATCCCTATCCAGATCTGAATAAGAGAAACTTTTCTACTTTTGAAAAAAAAAAAAAAAAACATTCTGAGTCACTCTCTGTGGCTTATCCTAAAGCTTTCTGTATTCTCTCCAATCCCTCATAAATTAGAATGTAGCATACTTCCAGAATTCAGATACAAAAAAAGAGACAGTATTTTTTTGAAAACATTCTCTCTTATTTTTGTAAAGCAGTTGCTATGACTCAATAAATCAAGAATTCCAAGTTCTCACTGCCTTATAGAAAAAGCTCATTATCAGTATCTTACAAATCATATCTACTTAACTAATTTATATGGCCATTGAAATAATATTTTTCCATAATTAAATCAAGCTTCTTGACATGAGTATTCAGATTCATAAAACCCTGTTAATTTCAATCAACATAAATTTATGTTTAATGATGGTTTTTAAAAATGAATTAATGTATTTTAGTACACATTGCTTTACGAATCATGTTGGAAGAGAAAAATCAGAACAAAAGGGAAAAATCATGGAAGAGGAAAAAAAAAGAAAAAGAAGTGAACATAACATGTTAATTTACATTCAATTTTCATAGTTCTTTTTCTGTAGGCAGATGGCATTTTCTATCTGAAGTCTATTGGGATTGCCTTGGATCACAGTACCAAAGAGAAGAAGCAAGTCTTCCATAGTTGATCATCACACAATCTTGATGTTATTATGATTGTACACAATATTGTTTCTGCTTTTTTGCTCAGCACAAGTTCCTGTAAATCTTTCCAGACCTTTCTAAAATTTGCTTGTTCGTCATTTTTATAGAACAATAATATTCCATTACCTTTATATAATACAACTTATTCAGCCAAACCCCAATTGATGAGCATTTATTAATTTTCCAATTATAGGCTATCACTAATAAGAGCTGTTATAAACATTTTTGTACATGTGGGACATTTTCCTTATTTACGATTTCTTTGGGATACAGACTCAGCAGTGACACTGCTGGTTCAAAAGCTATGCACAGTTTGATAGTCATTTGGGCGTAGTTCCAAATTGCTCTCCAGAATGGTTGGATAATTTCACAATTCCATCAGCAATGCATTAGGGTGCCAGTTTTCCCACATCTCCTTCAACATTTATCAGTGACTTTTCTTGTCATCTTAGGCAAGATGAAAGGTATGAAGTAGTACCTCAGAATTGTTTTAATCTGAATTACTCTAATCAATACTGATTTAGAACATGTTTTCATATATCTATAGATGGTTTTAATTTCATCATCTGAAAATTATCTGTTCATATCCCTTGACCATTCATTACCTGGGGAATGTCTTATATATGAATTTGACATATTTATCTATATATTTTAGTCACAAGACTTTTATCAGAAACACTGGGTTAAAGTATCTTTATCTGTTAATCAAACATTTAAAGAACAATTAATTTCAAAATTATGTATACTATTTGGAAAAATAGGTAAAGAAGGAATACAGCCAAAATCCTTTTATGACACAAATATGATACTGATACCTAAACCAGGAAGGAATAAAAAAGAAAATTATACACCAATCTCATTGATGTCATTCTCTTTAATTATAATGAAATTATTTTTATTTTGTTTTTTGAACTATTCTATCTCTAGAATTAGGATATTTAGTTTCCAATTAACTGTATGTTCCAAGGCTTTTTATTAAATACAATTTTATTCTAAAAAGTATGAATTTAACATTTCTGCTTTTATGTGTTTGGTTGTGAGATTTTTATTCCTAATCCATGGTCAATTTTGGTGATGGTGTCTTGTATAGCTGAGATGAAGGTATACTTATTTTTATTTTTGTTCAGTTCTTTCAGAGATCCTTCATATCTAACTTTTCTAAGATTCCATCATCTTTTCAGCTAGATTTATCTAGTTCTGAGAAAATGAAGTTGAGGTTTCCTCTTTTACTATTTATTTCCTTCTTTTATTAACTGAATTATTACCAGATAAGTCCTCTTTATAAACAGATCTAATCAGTATCCTATGCTCAAAACTTAAGTGTCCTTAATATTAATATTAATCCTTAATATTGACCAAACAAATGATAATTTCTTAGGTTGGCATTCATGGAGTACAATTCAACCAATATCTCTAGAGCACCATTTTTAATATATTCAATCTAAAAACATTCATTAGACATTTACTATGTGTCAAGTCATGAGAATTACCATGATAAAACGAATAATAAAGAAGCAATATTTCTCACACATATAATTTTTGTGGGCAGGTCACAATATCTCAATGTAGCAGGTGATAATTTGAGTAAAAAATGAAGGTTAGGCACAAATCCTCACAGATAAAGGGAGTTTCCTCAATAAATTCCCTTTACAACTGAAATCACAGATCCATTTCAAAAGGGGTAAGATGATAGAAGCAAATAGACCAGTATTTCAGAATATAATGATTTTTTTGAAATATTCCCCATTTCACACACTTTTCAGAAGTTATTACTTTTGGAGAAAGATATAAAAATATGTTACATGTACACACAAATACATACACACACATTAAATACAAGGAAATGAGGAGGAGGTAGTCAATATGGTAGAGTAAGATCTAGCAACTTTGCTTCTAATTTTCCAAACTCTTTTTCAAAATGTCCTATTTTTCTGTTTATATGTTATTTAAATATTTCTCTAAAAGAATATACAAATGTCAACAGTAACTCAGTAATGAAGAACAATGAAAATTCCCAGGTTTAAAAGATGGCCTCTAACATCCTAGATTATGATTCTATAGGGGTGATGCTATGTTTTAAAATCGTGGATTGCCACTTTTTAGAAATCCCATTGCCCCCTTTCATACTCTAATCAATTTAAAGCACAGGGCCTTGGGCTTCAAGACCTCTATTTAAAGAACAGGCTCAAATTAATGTTTGTCCCAATTTCCAACAGCTATACTGTTAGGAAAACTATTAGTATAATTGATTATATCAATGACCAAACTTACAGAAATAATGTTTATCTCAACAGACAGAGAAAAAAACATTTGACAAAATCCAACACCTATTCCTATTGAAAACACTAGAATATAGAAATAAATGAAGTTTTCATTAAAATGACCAATAGCATTTATCTACAATCAGCAAACATCACATGTAATGGCAATAAACTAGGAGCATTCCCAGTAAAATCAGGGTTGAAACAAGGTTATCTACTATCACCATTACTATTCAGTATTGTGTGTTAATTTTAGCACTAAGAGAAGTAAAAGATATTAAAGTAATTAGAGTAGAATGAAGAAACCAAATTATTACTCTTTGCTGATGATATGATGATATACTTAGAGAATCCTAAAGAATTGTGATAAAATTATTTATATGATTTATCTTTGAATAATTTTTCTTTATAATTAGAATATTTTGTCTTCCATTTACTTTTAATCTACTTCCATTGCCCTTTGTGTAATGTAATTTCATTGCATTATGACCTAAAAATGATGCATTTGATATTTCTGCTTTTCTGTATTTGGTTGTGATGTTTTAGGCTTCAATGCAAGATCATTTTTTTGTAAAGGTACCTTGTGCAGCTGAAAAAAATGGTATATTTCTTTCTATTCATATTCACTTACTCTGTTGAGTAAAATAGATTTCTATTGCCTATTGAATATGTATGTGTTTTCCCTTTTTGAACCAGTTTAAATATGAATGAGACTGAAGCATTGCTCCTCATCTACCCTTACCATTTTCCACTCCACTGTAAGTGCTCTTTCTTGCATGCCTCTTCAATGTGACATAATTATTTCCCATTTTCTTTCCCCCCTCCCCTTACTCCCAAGATATACCTTATTCTCACTTAGCCACTTTTTAAAAAATGTCATCCCAACAAAATTGACGTACTCCCACCCTCTCTTTGTATACTGCTTCTAAATGCTTTAAATTATTTTTTACACTTTATTTTTCTTGTTTTTTTCTTGTTTTGTTTTGTTTTTGTCTGTATTTTCTTTTGCAACATGGCTAATATGGAAATATATTTTACATGACTGCACATGTGTAATCTATATCAAATTACTTGGCTTCTCAAGAAGGAGTTGAAGAAGGAAGGAAGGAAAGAATGTGCAACTAATTTTCTTTTAATTTCTAAATTTGTTTTTATATGTAATAGAGAAAAAATGAGAGAAAAAGAACATATGATTCTTTAGCTTATTATAGACTAGTAGGTCTAAAATTTGCCTATAGTCACTTAAAAATAATTGTCATCATGGAGAATAATGTAGATAGTAGCAGGATCTATTTAGTTGCAACACATTTAGAAAAGCTAAGTAGAGGGCAGGACCAGGATGAAAATCTATGCCTGAAAAATATGGAATATATGAAGATAAAAAAGTCTTGAACTGGGACTTTTTGGAGGGCTAATAAAATATTCATCATTCTCCTACTATATCCTGACTTTAGAAATTTCCTCTTTACTTGTTTCCCTTAAACATTGATTAACTCTCCTCCTGTGGTTGTTGAATAACTGAGTGATTACTTTGGATTTTCAGTTTTGAACTTATATTTTGACCACTTACTCTGGGATTTTCCATTGAGAGGCTGATATCTAATTCTCTGTAAATTATGTAGACAGGCAGGCTGCATTCTATGTCATAGAGCCTACTCGGGCTCATTCATTTTTGGAGCTTTTTCTTGGCTCAGTTTAGGGATAAGGCTTGTATAAATAGTACAAAATCAGGTACAGATTTATGAAATAAAATAGGATCCTTAGAAATAAGAGACTGAATGATATATTTTCTGATAAGAAGAGAGAGAAAATTTGGTAGGGAACATTGGGAAGAAAACTAGTCAACATAGAGATAGGCTATTATTTTGAGCATATTATAAATCACTTGTGCTGAAGGAACAAATAAATGAGCAGTTTGAGAAATGGATCACAAACTTAACTTGAAAGCTTAATGTATTAATGATGGCAAATTTCATCTCTCTGCAAATCATTAACCCCCTCCTTCTGTCTTTGTCTCTCTATCTCTGTTTCTATCTCTCTTTTCTTCCATCCCCCATCTTTTAATTCTTTCATTTTCTCCTTTCTGCCTTTCCTTTCCCCTCTTTCTTTTTCCTCTACTCTTTCTCTCTCCTTTCCTACAACTCCATCCCTCCAAAAGTCATAGCAGCGAAACAATTTTTGACTAGCTTTAATGATAATTTATCCATATTAGAATAGAAGGAGTGATAGAATCTGCTGCTTTGGACTCTTTCTGACAAACAACCATGTTGCTGAATTTAAAATGATGGAGATCTTAGAAGTTTGTGACAGATCTTTCAAAGATTAGTGGCCACATCTGATTATTTCACTATGTGAAAAAAGGTAGGACAACCAGAAGAGGGATAAGGAACCGTTTGAATACAAAGAGACTTGGGAGCAAGGTGCATATCTGTGGGAGATGGCTAAAGGTTGTTCAGTTGGATGGAGCATAAAACAGGTAGCAGGAAGTGATGATAGACAAGATCGGCAAGGTCTTATAAGAAAATTCATTTATGAGTGCTTGCCTGTAGTTTTTAATACCCATGTATATGTCTATATAATTCATGCTATTTAACATGGTATTTTAAAAAATCTTTTTTTAACTTCTTAGTTTTTCTCTATTCTTTTGCATTCACCTAAGGCACAAGGTTAATAATTGATTTTTTTGATCTAGTTATTTTGGAGATTTAAGAAATTCTTAAGTGAAATTCTAAAGAACCTGAAATATTTCCAAGTCTTTTTTTCTGGCACTGGGGTAGCTGCTTGTTTGATTTGTTTAGCTATTTGTGTGGTTGCTCTTTTGGGGAGCCTTCTTACAAACTACAGCACACCTTTTGTACCTTGAGATGAAAATTTCTGCCAGAAATTGATATGATTTGTTAAATTTACCATTTATGTCAAATTCAATGCATATCTTCAAATTATATCTGGCCCTTCATGTGACATATTGGTTGGGTGAAATTCCCAAATGCTTCTTAACTGAAAGAAAGCCTCATCTAAAATGATATTGACTATACATTTCAGCACATATCTTATCTAGCTATCCTTGCAGGGGAAAAACAGCCAAGGTCATATTTGTAAATGTTATGATATATGTTGCTAATATAATATTCTATCTATTTTCTCTTCATTGAATCAATGCTTATATGATGTCTCTGTGTATGAAAGAGTGACCATTATGACCTTCAAATAAGTCTCAAAAAAGTTAAGTGATTATTGGATTGTTTGAAACTGAAATAGTAGAACTGACTATTCATGTACTCACAGGACTCTGTCTAATAACACATGTTTTTTCATATATCACTGACATTTTAATATTTTGCATAGAGAAACATAATTTGTTTTAAATTACCCTGAGTTGCTATTTGTAACCTTAACAATTTCTAAGATACTAGTTATTACTTTGCTTAATATTCAGTACAACCAGATTATAAATGGTATCATCTAGGAAGACAAGTTAATATGTTTTAAGAAAGGTCATCAAAGTTACTATGGTCAAATAATAGCTACTCAATTACAAGGCTAATCACACAGGATTAAACAGAATCACATAGAAATCACATACAAAGTAGCTATTTTCCTCTTTCATCATACTATTGTATACTCCTGATTTTTGTATTGATAGACATTTACTTTCTCTTTGTGCCTCATAACTCCTTAATTTCAACTATCTCTCTCTACGCATAAGTAAAACTCCATTGCTTCTTCTATCACTTGCTAAACAGTATGTGATTTGGCTTACATATGGTCCATGTATCCTATACTTTAATAAAAATCAAAATTTAGAGCACTTTTCCAATTTCTTTTTCAATCAGTATAGAGTGCCTACTATATGCCAAGTACTAGATAGATCCAAAACTAAAATAGACTTTTCCCTCAGAAAGTTTACATTCTCTTTAGGGAGACAAAATATGCAAAAAGGTTTTATATATACATACATACACACATATATATGTAGAGAGACAGAGGGAGACACAGAGAAACAGAGCCTAAGAGAGACAGAGACAGAGACACAGTGAGACAGAGACAGAAATAGAATCAAAGGCAGAGATAAAGAAAGAGACAGAGACAGAAAGACAAAGGAGATATATAGAGACAGACAGAGACAGAGGCATAGATAGAGAAGAAGAGAAACAGAGGCAGAGACAAAGAGAGAGTGTCAGGAAGACCTAAGTTCAAATATGACTTCAGGCACTATCTCTGTGTCCCTGAGCAAGATATTTAACATTGATATGCCTCATTTTTCTTAACTGTAAACCATATGTAAAACAGAGATAATAATTGCATATCCTACCCAGGATTTTTATGAGAATAAAGTAGAGTAATAATTGTGAAGTATTTATTTCAAATCCTAAAGTGATCCATAAATGCTTCTTTCAATTACCAACTAAAATTCACTATTCTAGAGAAAGCCTTTCCTACTCCCCCCAAGTCTAGTGCTTTCCTTCTGTCAATTATTTCTAATCTATCTTGTATATACTTCCTTCTATATATGTCTGGTTTTGGTCTCTATCATTAGATCATTAGAGAGATGCCTTTGATATTACTAGCTATGTCATTTTGAGATAATCATTTAACTTTTTTCTGCCTCAATTTCTACATGTATAAAAAGGAGATAATAATAGCACCTACCATAATTATTGTGAGGATAAAATGAGATTATGCAAGTACATTGAAAAATATGAAGTGCTTTATAAATGTGGATTTTTATTATTATTATTATTGTTATTATTATTATTATCTAAAGCAAATATGAAGTATTTTTTCATTGAAGGAATGGTGGTAGTAAGGGAAAAGAACTAGTTGCTAGGTATTTAGGAAAAATATTTCTTTTTTCAAGAAATCTTAACTCAATCATTTTGTTTCCTTTCCTATCATCAAACAATTAATCATCATATAATCTTGCTTTTGCTCTATACCATCATCTCTTAGTTCTGCTCTCTTCAGTTCATGTCAGTCTCTCTAAGCTTCTCTGAAATCATCCTGCTGATGATTTCTTGCAGAACAATAATATTCCATAACATTCATATACCATAACTTATTCATCCATTCCCCAACTGATGGGCATCCATTCAGTTTCCAGTTTCTTGCCCCCACAAAAAGGGCAGCCATAAACATTTTTAAACAAGTGGGTCCCTTTCCCTCCTTTAAGATCTCTCTGGGATATAAGCCCAGTAGAAACACTGCTGAATCAAAGCATATGCACAGTTTGATAACTTTTTGAGCATAGTTCCAAGTTGCTCTCCGGAATGGTTGAATCACTTCATAGTTCCACCAATAATGTGTTAGTATTTTCTCACATCCCCTCCAATATAGATCATTATCTTATCATGTTATTTTAGCCAATCTGAAAAATGTGTAGTGATATCTTAGAGTTCTCTTTATTTGCATTTATCTGATCAATAGTGATTTAGAACACCTTTCCATATGAGTAGAAATGGATTTGAAAATTGTCTGTTCATATCCTTTGACCATTTATCAATTGGTTAATGGCTTGAGTTCTTATAAAGTTGAATCAGTTCTCTATATATTTTAGAAATGAAGCCTTTATCAGAACCCTTGTATAGAAAAAAAGTTCAGTTTATTGTATTCCTTCAAATAGTTCTGCATTGGGTTCGTTCATACAAAACCTTTAATTTAATATAATCAAAATTATCTATTTTGCATTCAAAAATATACTTGAGTTGTTATTAGGCTATAAATTCCTTCCTTCTTCACAGATCTGAGAGCTAAATTATCATTTTTTATAATTTGCTTATAATACCACTCTTTATGTCTAAATCATGGATCCATTTTCACCTTATCTTGGTATAAGGCTATATCAAGGTATACTTTGATATAAGATATAAGGTATAGAGGAAGGCATTCCTACTTTCTGCCATACTAATTTGCAATTTTTTTCAGTAGTTATTAACAAATTAGTGAGTTATTATCCAAAAGCTGGAGTCTTTGGGTTTGTCAAACTATTGCTATAGTCATTGACTATTTTGTCCTGTGAAACTAACCCATTCCACTGATCCACTATTCTATTTCTTTGCCAGTACCAAATGGTTTTGATAACCACTGCTTTATAAAATAGTCTTAGGTCTGGCACAGCTGGACCACCTTCATTGGCACTTTTTTCATTAATTCCCTTGCAATTCTTGACCTTCTGTTCTTCCAGATGAACTTTGTTATTATTTTTTCTAGATATATAAAATATTCTCTTGGGAATTTATTTGGTATGGCATTAAGTAGATTACTTTTGATAATATTATCATTTTTATTGTATTTGCTTGGCCTACCCATGAGCACTTGGTATTTTTTCCAATTGATTAGATCTTATTTTATTTGTGTGGAAAGTATTTAATAATTGTGTTCATATAGTTCCTAACTTTCCCTTGGCAGATAGAATCCCACATATTTGATATTTCTACATTTATTTTAAATGGAATTTCTCTTTGTATCTCTTGCTCTTGAATCTTGTTTTATATATATATATTTGATATATTCTCAAAGTATATCATCTACAAAGAGTGATAATTTGGTTTCCTCATGACCTACTCTAATTCCTTTAATCTCTTTTTCTTCTCTTATTGTGAAAAACTACCTAAAATAGCTTTACAATATTTAAAAGTAATGGTGATAGTCTTATTGGGAATGATTCTTGTTTATCCCTATTATATATGATGTTTGTTGTTGGTTTAAGGGAGGGGAACAAGTCTGGAACATTCATAAGATCAGTATTGACTCTGGGCATTTAGGCCTAAGTTTGGAATAAGGAAGATTGATATAAGAAGAAGACAATACAGAATATTGGCAACTGAACTTTTTCTGCTTTTGTTTTACATAAAGTCAATATTGTAGGAATTTACATTTCCTACATGTTTCTTTACATGAAAATAAACATGAACCTCTTATAGTGGCTTAATTTTGTTGTTTACATTTTCATATATATATATATATGTTTTCTGATTTTCAACAAGACTTGTTAGAGATGGTGGAGAAGTATGAGGAAAGGATGTTTGAAATCAAAGAAAGAGAGTTGAGAGTATTTTCTGTTACTCTTTATTTCTATGACTCATATACAATTGGTATCAAATGTCTGCTCAAATATATTGACTCACTGAATTTCAAGCTCTAAGAAATTTTAGCAGTGACTTAGTCCAACCACATCACTTTGCACATGAAAATATTGAGGTGGAGAGAAGTATAGAGAAATTTATAGAGGTAGGAAGGAGCAGTTTCAAAATCTGAATCTAGGGTTTCAACATCCAATGCTCATTCCCCTCTACTGACATACAAAAAGGCTCTGTACCTGCAATTTCATTGGTATAGGAATTTCTGAGAGGAGCATTCCCCTCTCAATGTAGATTGATACCTCACCTTAACATTAAGATCATCAAGAAGTACCTGAAGCATTAAGAGATTCTTTGACTTATACAAGATCAAATATTATGTGTCAGAGCCCTGACTAGAATTCTGGTCTTCCTTGCTAAAAGACCAATTATCTATTTCTCAATGTTGTCATGCTGCTTATTTCCTTCACTACACTAATATCTGTAATTCAGCATTATTATTGAAATACCTATCTGTATGGTATATAAAATGTCCATATCTATGTTTCTATATTGACCTTACTTTAAACTAAGCACATGTATATGCATGTTCATGCATATACTTAGAGTGTCATAGAAAGATGAGAGGAATAGTATATCACAGATTTATTTCATTCCAAAGCTGACACTGTTGACTAAATTGCCATACTAATGTCTCAAAAGGCCATTAAGTGACCAGAAGTTCTTTGTCTCCTTATCCTGAATTTTATAACACAATAAAGAATTGACCAGTTTGGAAGTCAGCTGCAAGGTAATTTTATGAAACTAGAAATTTATACTCATGTTTTTGTATCTTAGCATCTGGCTTATGTTTTAAGCAACTGAAATCAACTATCAGGATTAAAGAAGGGCTGTTATCTAAAGCATCTTTTTCAAATACAGAAATTCAGAGCCATGACAGAATCAAATTATTTTGACATTGAAAGAGAAACGCTTGTCACATATATTAAAAAATCTTGGACACTGGTTTTTCTTGTCTGGAAAAGTATGGACAAATGAGTCTGTCATGCCAAAGAGGTTCATGTTTAGGTATAATTTTAATCATGAAACTTAACTCAAATTTGAAATGTATGTGGTTATAAGTAATTATAACCCAATCAGAGAAGTATGACTCTCTTCATACACAATATTCAGGAATAATAATTACCTAAGTAGAATTTTGAGTAAGTTTTAAATGGCTTATGTGCATTGGAGGACTACTAAAAATTTAAACGCTAATATAATCCATAGTTCCTTTAATTTCTATATGAGATTTGTTTCATTTATAATAAATATTTACATGCTTGTGATATGGGTTAAGAGGGCTACTACACAGACTCTTTGTGACAAAATGGAATTTTAATTACTGATTGAAGTATATTTTAATAAGTAATATTTGAGGTGAATGCTGATATTTTAAATATGTCATTAATATGTAAGATATGGTTCTTTATTTTATATTATGAAATATGAGTTATGTCATCAATTATTGATCATGTGAGTAGAGGGTATAATTAATAGACTGTCCTGAAAAAAATTATGCTGTTCATAGATTCAATAGATTCTAATCTGGAGGAATGTCTCCAGGAATATAAACAATAGCCCTGGCCTCAGGTCTTCCATCTTTACAGTTTTCTCACTAACTCAAATGATAATATAGAGGTTTTACCTACCAAATATGCAAAAGATACAAGCACAAAAAAGAAAAGAAGAACACTATATATGCTTCTAGAATAGCATAGCAGATATAGAACTGGAAAGATTTATTTAACATTTCTACTACAATACTTTTGAGTTATAAATAACACTTTTATGAAAATGTATATTCAATACAAGTAAATAGTTATGACTACTTTACTACCAAGGTTAATATTTTCTTTTTTTTGATGTATATACATTAATAAAGTGTCAGGTATGTCAGTGTACAACAAAAACTGAATCACAACTTGAATAACTAGTGATTCAAAGATATGGCATTTTAAGTATTAGAAAAAATATATATTCTCCACAAAATCCCATTCACCAAAGCATAGAGGTTACTGTGAATTGACAAAATGGATAATAAATTAATGCAAGTAGTATCTGGTTAAGTATTACTAAAAAAACCTAATGAATCTACTTTGGAAGCTCAACTTAGTTGAGTGAAAGCTCATCACCAGTGGGCTGAGTGTTTATCCTATTTTTTCATTAAAAAAGGGAAAAAATAAAACTATCCTTTCTGTGAAAAGGAACACCTTCTCTGGTCATATCATTGAAAAATAGCAGAGGAACAGCAAAACATGTTAAAACTCAAAGGTGTTTAGACAGTCTATTAATTTCAACTTAACTGATTTGTACCTGTGGGACTCTGTCCAGTGGACAAATAATCATAGTTACTGTCATAGTCAATAAACATTTATTTGATATCCACTATGCATTCAGCAAAGTGCCAAATATCTGGGATGCAAATAAGTAAAAGAAACACAGTCCCTCCCCTCAAACAGATCACAGTCTTATAGGCTTATGACTGGAGGCATATAAATTTTAGTAATTAACAGTGATATTATAAATAAATAATAAATTAAAAATAAAGAAAAGCAAAAGGATGAATATAACTAAGACAACTGAAAGATTCTTCTGGAAGAGACAAATAAGTGGCAATTGGTAGTTGATAGAATTGTTTTCCATTGCACCCAAAAGTTATAAGAGGCAGCTTTTATAGAAGCATTAGTTCATTTCACATTAAACTGCTATTAATCAAAATTTGGCAGAAGACCTTCATGAAAATTACTATAGATCCTTTATTAACATCTATTGCAAAAAGAGAAAATGCAGCAAATTTAAAGAGAGAACCTAGTAAATTGCAAAAACTTAAATCAATGGAGTTAAAGTGTAGGCAATCAAATGCTGATCTTGATATTGGGAAGACCTAGTACTTGGGCTTTGTAATAGTAGGCAAGTTACTTAACTTCTGTGTTTCTAGGAAGCACTGTCAGACAACAGATTTCAGTAAAGATGCTGGTCTAGAGGAGAGGGAGTTTTATCACTTTTACTAATGAAATCAGTGGTCCAGTATCTTCCTTCCTATCAACACTTGGTGACTTCAGTATACAGATGGTAGTAGGCAAGAGTGGTGATAACTGTGTTAGAAAAATATGGACCAGATATGTGGGGAAAGAAGGACCAAAGATTTAAAGACAATGTAGACTTGCCTTGACTATGCATCATGAATATTCTATAAAAAAATAAGTAAAACAATAAACATTTATTAATTCAGGAACTATTCTAAATGCTGATGCAGCAAAAAGTATAAAAATGTATTCCCTGGCCTCAAGATTCCCTGCCTTATAATCTAGTAGACAGGATTAAAAGCTATTATACATGATGAGTAGTAAACAACATTCTCCAAATTTTTATTATATTTTACAGAAAGTAAGTGACTCTAGGAATATAAGTTATAGCTCTGTCCTCAAGCCTTCCATCTTTACAGTTTTCTCACTTACTCAGATGATAAAATAGAGGTTTTGCCCACCAAATATGTAGAAGATACAAAAACAAAAATATGTAGATAAGTTGGAAGAAAACTATATGAGCTATCTATGTGCAGTTAAACTTCAAACTTATTAGAGCATGTAACCACATTAGTTTAAACTTACAATAAAATTATCTATATTTATACATGTATAAATCATAGTACATGTGTATGTATGCATTTAATATACATATACTGATGTGCATGTGTACACATATGATATGCATTATAAAATTTATATTTTGGGGACAAACAATAAAAACTACTCAATCTTGAACTAATCAAACAACTTATTAATAAGGAAAAAGGGTGTTGTTTGGGAAAAAAAAGACTATAGGCATAATAATGTTATATAAAAATTTAACCATTACAAATGATTTGCAATAGCAAGAAGACCCAAACAATCTGAAAATTGCCTGGGTCAGCAAATACTTATTTACATACTGTATGGAAACTGTGGTCAAAGGCAATATCTGGTTAGAATATTTCAATACTTATAAAGTCTTATGAAGGAAAATGGAAAATTATGAATACATTATCTCATGAAGTAGAGATACTGAAAAGAGCAGACTAAGAGAACATCAATGCCTATCGAGTTCTAAGCCTAGATTCACATCTATATAAAATTTTATGAAGATTATCTATAGACATATCACCTGTTTCCTTGATCAAGGTATTCATAAGGATTTTTTCCATTATGAAACATTTTTATTATTTATTTATTTTAAATTATTTATTAAAGCTTTTTATTTACAAAGCATATGCATGGGTAATTTTTCCAACATTAATCATTGCATAACCTTTTGTTCCAAATTTTCCCCCATACCTCCACTCGCTCCCCTAGCTGGCAGGTATCCAATGAATTTTAAATATGTTGAAATACATGTTAGATCCAAATATATATACATGTTTATGCAGTTATCTTTTTGCACAAGAAAAATCAGATTAAGAATGAAGAAAAAGAAAAGTGGAGAAAGAAAACAAAGTGCAAGCAAATAACAGAGAGAATGCTATGTTGTGTTCCATACTCTGTTGTCATGATTCTCTTTCTTCATCACTGCACAAGTGGAACTGGTTTGAAATATTTCAATGTTGAAGAGAGCCACATCCGTCAGAATTAATCATTGTATAGTCTTGTTGTTGCCTTGTATAATGATCTCCTGGTTCTGCTCATTTCACTTAGCATCAGTTCATGTAGATCTCTCCAAGCCTCCCTTATTCATCCTATTGGTTATTTCTTACAGAACAATAATATTCCATAACATTCATATATCATAATTTATTCAGCCATTCTCCAATTGATGAGCATCCACTCAGTTTAGTGCCACTACAAAGAGGGCTGCCACAAACATTTTGGCACATACAGGTCCCTTTCCCTTCTTTAGTATTTCCTTGGGATATAAGCCCAGTAGTAGCACTGCTGGATCAAAGGGTATGCACAGTTTGATAACTTTTTGAGCATATTCCAAACTGCTCTCCAGAATGGTTGGATCCATTCACAGTTCCACCAACAATATATCAGTGTACCAGTTTTACCACATCCCCTCCAACATTCAGCATTATCTTTTCCTATCATCTTAGCCAATCTTAAAGCGGTGTAGTGGTATCTCAGAGTTGTCTTAACTTACATTTCTCTGAGCAATAATGATTTGGAACACCTTTTCATGGGACTGCAAATAGTTTCAATTTATTCATCTGAAAATTGTCTATTCATATCCTTTCACCATTTATCAATTGGAGAATAGCTTGATTTCTTACAAATTTGAGTCAATTTTCTATATATTTTAGAAATGAAGCCTTTATCAGGTCCTTTGGATGTAAAAATGTTTTCCCAATATATATTGCTTCCTTTCTAATCTTGTCTGCATTAGTTTTGTTTACTCAAAATTTTTTTAACTTAATATTGTCAAGATTATGTATTTTATGATAAATAATGATCTCTAGTTCTTATTTAGTCACAAATTCCTACAACCTCCACAAAGCTGAGACCTAACTATCCTATGTTCTTCAAATTTGTTTATATTGTCATTATTTATGTCTAAATCATGAACACATTTTGACTTTATCTTGGTATTGGGTGTTAGGTGTGCGACGATGACTACTTTCTGCCATACTACTTTCCAATTTTCCTAGAAGTTTTTGTCAAATAATGAATCCTTATCCTAAAAGGTGGGGCCTTTAGGTTTGTCACATACTAGGTTGTTATAGTCATTAGCTATTTTGTTCTGTGAATTTAACTTATTCCACTGATCAACTTCTCTGTTCATAGCCAGTACCAGTTTTGATGACTGCTCCTTTAAAATATAATTTTATATTATCAACAGTTATTTAAAATGGAATTTCTTTTTGTTGTTGGATTTTATTAATGGTATATAAGAATACTGATGTGGATTTATTATGTATCCTATAACTTTGTTAAAGTTGTGGATTATTTCTAATATCTTTTTAGTAAATTCTCTGGGATTCTCTATGTATATCATCATATTATCTGCAAAGAGTGATAATTTGGTTTCCTAGTTACCTACTCTAATCCCCTTAATCTCTTCTTCTCTTATTTCTAAGACTAGCATTTCTAATACAATATTGAATAGCAATGGTGATAGTGGGCAATCTTGTTTCCCCCCTGATCTTATTGGGAATGGTTCTACTTTATCCCCATTACATATGATGATGATGGTTTTAAATAGATGCTAGTAACTATTTTAAAGAAAAATTCATTTATTCGTATACTTTCTAGTGTTTCTAATAGGAATGGGTATTGGATTTATCAAATGCTTTTTCTATATCTATTGCGATGATCATATGTTTTTTGTTAATTTGATTATTGATATAGTTAATTAGTTTTCCTAATATTGAACCAGCCCTTCATTCCTGGTATATATCCTATTTGGTCATGGAGTATTATCCTGGGAATGATTATCTGTAATATCTTTGCTAATATTTTATTTATGATTTTTGCATTAATAGGGAGATTGGCCTATAATTTTCTTTCTCTGTTTTCATCCTACCTATTTTAGTTATCATTACCATGTCTTGTGTCATAAAAGGAATTCGGTAGGACTCCTTCATTCTCTATTTTTTCACATAGTTTATATAGTATTGGAGTTAATTGTTCTTTAAATGTTTGGTACCATTCACGTATAAATCCATCTGGTTCTGGGGTTTTTTTTTCCTTAAGGAGTTGATTAATAGCTTATTCTATTTATTTTTCTAAAATGGAACTATTTAAGTAGATTATTTCTTGTTCTATTGATCTGAGCAATCTATATTTTCGTAGACATTCCCCATTTCACTTAGATTGTCAAATTTATTGTCATAAAGTTGAGCAAAATAACTTATCACAATTGGTCTAGTTTCCTCTTCATTGGTAGATAGTTCTCCCTTTTCATTTTTGAAACTAACAATTTGATTTTCCTCTTTTCTTTTTCTAATCAAATTAACTAAAGTTTATTTTGTTGGTTTTTTCATAAAACCAACTTTAAGTTTTACTCATTAATTCAATAGTTTTTGTGTTTTTTTTGTTTCAATTTTACTGATCTCTCTTTTTATTTTTAAAATTTCAAGTTTGGTATTTGATTGGGGGTTTTTAATTTGTTCTTTTTCTAGCCTTTTTCATTATAAGCCCAATTTATTGAATTTATCTTTCTCTATTTTATGCAAGTAAGCAACTAGAGTTATAAAATTTCCCCTTATTACCTCTTTGTCTGCATCTCACAAATTTTGGTATGTTGTCTCATTATTGTCATTCTCTTAGATGAAATTATTGATTGTATTTATTATTTGCTGCTTCCCCCATTCATTTTAGGATGAAATTATTTAGTTGCCAATTTCTTTTTGGTCTATTTTCCCCTGGCTCTTTATGGAATGTAATTTTTATTGCATCATGATCTGAAAAAAATGAATTTATTATTTCTGCCTTTCTGCATTTGCTTTTGAAGTCTTTATGACCTGATATATGGTCAATTTTTGTATAGGTTTCATGAACTGCCAAGAAAAAAGTGTACTCCTTTCTGTCTCCATTCAATTTTTTCCAATGATCTATCATATCTAGTTACTTCTTTAACTTCTTTCTTATTTATTTTATGGTTTGATTTATCTAGTTCTGAGAGAGCAAGGTTGAGATCTCCCACTATTATAGTTTTGCTGTCTATTTATTCTTGTAACTCTCTTAACTTCTCCTTTAGGACCTTTTCTGTTCTATTTTCTCCCAGAGATGCTCAGCCACATGTAATCTGCACTATCCTGGGACTCTGCACTATCTGGGCTGGCCTTTGTACTCAGCTGATTGCGCTGGCTGCTTCCCTCCCATTTCCAATTGAAACAGACATTTTTTAAACAATCTTCAAAATTATCTATTGCTGATACTTTGTTGCACTCCCAATATTTGTGTGTTCTTCTGGTCCAGAGCTAATTCAGAGGCTGGATTGTGTAATTAGTGTGAGGGTTGTAGAGAAGATCAGAGAGAAATGTGTATTATGTCCACCATCTTGGCTCTGTCCCCAGAAGAAGTCCTATGAGACATATCTTCACATAGATTCATAAATTTAGTTCTGGAAAGGATCTTAGATGTTACCAAGTACAACCCCTCATTTTACAGATAAGAAAACTGAGGCTCAGAGAGGTGATAAATTTCTTTTTGTCACAGAACTAGCAATCCTCAGAGGGGCAATTTGAAAACCAAGTATCTCTACTTCATTCATTAATGCTACTCATAATTTTCCAAGTATATCTTTCTATTTAATGTTTAAAAAGATATAAAAAATTCAACATTTTATTGAACTTGTTGCTTGTTATTCCTTTTTGAAAAAATTGAAGTCATTAGAGCAAAATTTCAGCTCAAATACTCTCTTCAAATAAGGTGTCTGCATGTCAATGTTATATAACATTCTTTGAATGACATAACTGAGCTAACAGTCAAAAAGCCTCTAAATTTTGGGTTCAGGAGATATACAAAACAGGGGACATATAAGTGGAAAGTTGTTTATAATTATAATAGAAAACATCTAGCCGAAAGTCCAAAATGAAGAAGGATTTCCTATGTATGATAAGATGCTTGGCATACACCTATTTGCAACATCACAAAAAAAAAAAAAAGAGTTTGAGCTAACCATCCACACACACACACACACAAAAAAAAACTTAAGTAAAGAAGTGGTTGATAAATTTGCATGAATATTAAATTGTATGAATACAATATTTTTATTACAGCTTTTTATTGAAATACAATGTTTTTAAAACATTATGTAAACATCAACTATTCATTAATTGAATTGAGAATCTGCTATATTTAGAAGAGGAATTCTTAATATTCTGTGTCATGGATCTATTTGGTAGTCATGAAATCTATGTCCTAGTTCTCAGTATAAAAAATTAAATGCATAAACAAACAAGATTGAAAAGGAAATCAATTATTTTGAAATTAAAATGTAAATTTTTGATCCAGGTTTATAGACCCCCTTGTAGTAAGACCCTTTGATAACATTTGAAATATCTTGACATTGAAGTTTAGATATAAAAGGGTTTAAAGAGAAATAATAAGTGCACCATTGATTATGAAGAATGTCCATGTGAAACAGTAAGAATAATAGGGGACAAAAAGACAACAAGACAGGAAATTCATACTTTACAATCTATGATCTTCATTGAAGCCTTCTCTACCTACTCAACTGAATACTATTATCTTCTTTATCAAAACTCCAGTAATACTATCAATCTGAGCTATACATGGCAACACTTGATTTTGCCCTTTCTTGTTTCATTACCTCCTGAATATTCAGTTTTTCATCTTCTGAATATTAATCATTTTCAATGTCACTATTACAGAATAATTTAAAATGCTTAATTAATAGCATACCAAATGACTGTGAATAAATACCCATGAATGGTAAGATATTTTATATCAAGGAAGGGAGAGTCATTATTTTTTTTTTTTTTGCAGAAATACAGTCAGAGGAAATATTCCTTCCCTATCATTTCATAGGAAGAACTCTGCCCTCTTTCAGCTTTCATACAACCTCTATTTCTATTTCAATTTACAATCACAATTCCTCTATCAAAGAATATCCCATCCTGAATTTTAACTATTCTGTCCTTAAAAAAATAGATGGATCATTGTATTTTGGGCCGAAGTTCAGAATATTATTTTCCCAAGTGATCTTTATTTAAATCCGTTCAAACTATATGAATATGCATAAATGAAACTTTGTTCTCTTCTTCCCCATTTCAGTCAACATTTTTTTTACTTTAAATTATAAAGAGATTATACAAAGTGTAATGTATGGATGATCTGAAGATCTGAATTCTAGAATTAGCTTTGTTATTAGCTATCACTGTGACCTTGAGCAAATCACACTTATCATTTCTCATCTTAGTTTCTCCACTTTATAAAGTAAAGATCATTCCTAGTGTTAGTTTTAATCCTGAAGTGTTATGTCCTCATTTCATTGTTTTTCTTATTTGAGAATTTTTTCTTCAACAGTAGTACATGCTCCATGAGGTCAACAATTATCTGATTTCTTACCTATATTTTTTAAACTTCATATTGCCTAGAACTGTGATGAACATCCAATTATCCTTTTATAATAATGCATATATTGGAATTTAAAAGTCATTGAATTGTGTGTGAGGGCTAGCTAGTAATGTTGGAAGAAGTGAGTTGGTACAGTTGATCAACAGTTTGATTTCAAGTTAAGAAGTCTTGAATTAAAACTCTAACCCAGGCACTTCTTAGCTGATTAACTCTGAACACATTAGTTAACCTCAGTTTCAAATTTCTTATTCTTAAAATGTAGGCAAAAATAATATCTAAAAGAGTTATTATAAAGATCAAATAAAAAGATATGTAAAATACTTTGCAAACATTAGAGTGCTATATGAGTGTGATGATTATTGTTTCTGTTGAAACAGAATGCATCAATATATAAAGCATATAGAGAAAAGGATAATTTGGTAAAGAGTGAGTGTTACATCAGGAAGAGATTGGGGTCTATCCCTAGGAGGTCTTTTACATTAAGATTTTACCTTTTATCATCTTTCAAAAGGTATGTCATAAATGTTTAAGTTAAGAGCTTCCACCTGTTTAGAACCAATTTTAAAGTATGTATCACTGTAAAGCTGATGATAGTTAATCTGATGTTTTGAATTTTCTGAGAGAAAATATATCTAATCAAAGGAGATAATTTCATAGTGGAACTTTAGAACTGGAAAGGGAACTTTCTGATAATCTAGTCAAAACCACTCATTTTTACAAAGGAGGGAAATAGATTGCAGTGAGGTTGTGATTCACCTATTCTAACTGGTGGGATAGCCTAAGCTTTGTGAAAATCCTTGGAAAAATAGAAAAAAAAACAAACATATCTAAAATATTTTAACAACCATTAATTTGTTCCTAACAGTTTCATGAAGACAGTGTTCTTATTGGCTTGCCTGATTTGGTGCCATATTTTCAATGATGCTGAAAAGTAACTTAGTGAAAATTTATTAGTTCCCAAATTTTATGTGTATATGTATGTATCTGTATGCATATTCAGACAAGGAGGTACTGTAAGAAAATTACGTGTTCCTCAGTAAAGAGTTCAGTTATAGAAAAAATATGAATATTAAAATTGATATGAGCTTAATAATACTCTAGGACACTATGAGACAATACACCTCAAATTCACAGGTGTAGATAGACAAGAAACCATTTGGGATGAAAGGAAGTCTTAGTGACTGATGAATCAAATAACAAAGTATTTCTTGAATGCCTGCTAAATTCAAGGCACTTTTATAGCAGCAAAATTTAGAATTCCAAAAGATAATTAGAATTCACTCACATTTTTGTTTACCCAAGTTATCACAGGTAGATAATATTGATATTTTCTAGCCTCAGTTTTCCCATGTGTAAAATGAGAAGCTTCATTCAAAGAGCCTATAAAATCTCTTCTAATTGTAAAAGTGAAAGGACATTTTCTTTGTATGATTGTGAAAAGTAAGAATTGCTCAAGTCAAGGCTATCATGTAGATGTCACCATCTCTTTTATGTGATTTTCATTTCCAGATAGTTGTCTCACATATATAAATACAAGAATTAAAGACTCTTCTTTTTTACACTACTTTAGCATAAAATGGCTATAATCTTAGTTGTATCTAATGATATCAATCTTATGAAGTGATATCTGTCTTATGAAACAAATAGTTACTTCCTTTGAGCTATGTAAGGGATTATAAACACTAGTAACATAGAAAGAAGTTATTTGATTAATATGTATTACTTCAAATTTCACAAGTTTGATTTCAATATCATAATAGCCTGAAGCTACTTATTTGATATGATCGCTTTTAATCATGAAATCATCCTTCCAAAGTTGAAATTTAAGTCAACTTTACAGATAAGGACACTGAGAGTTAGGGGAATTGTTACTTGACCAGTATCACTCAAGTATTTAGCAAGCAAGATTTGAACATAGGTTCTCTGACTTTAGAACCATTGTTCTGTTATTTTAATTTTTTATGGTCAGGTACTACACGGAATAAAAAGACACCAACTAATTGTGGAAATATGTATAGAAGAATTTCACATGTTTAGCATATATTGGTTTTCTTGCTACCTAAGGGAAGGCATTGGGGAAAGAGGGAAATTTTTAGAACACAAGGTTTTACAAGGATGACTGTTGAAAAGTATCTTTGCATGTATTTTTAAAATAAAAATCTATCATTTTTTAAAAAGAAAGACATTCTCTAAACCATGGTTTCCTTTCTTAAGGAACTAATGGTGGATTTGAAGGGGTAAAACAGTGTAGTATGGGGAAAACTGTGTGGTATAGTGAAAAGAGCACTGGTTTGGAAGACAGAGAACCTGAATGTCTTTGTAAAGTCATACCTGTTGGACTTTGGACAATTTCATTTCACCTCTGTGGGTACAGTGCATAAAGTGCTGGTCCTGGGGTCAGAAAGACCTGAGTTCAAACGTGACCTCAGATACTTCCTGGATGTGTGATCCTCAGCAAGTCACAACCCTGTTTGCATTAGTTTCCTCATTGCAAAATGGGGGTGATTATAGTCCCTACCTACCATAATTCTAATAATTCTGAGAATTCTGATAATTCAGAGGATGCAATGAGATAATTGTAAAGTTTTTAACTAGTTCTTCTCTTAGCATTATATAAAACCAGCTATTATTATTATTATTATTATTATTATTATTATTATCTATAAAATGCTATATAGTATCTAAGCTATCTTCTGGCTCTAAATCTATAATGTTATGATCCTAATTTATAAGAACTTCTGAATGGGGAGTCTAAATAACATGCACCATGGGACTTTAGAGGAAAAAGAGTTCACTGCAAATTGCAAGGGATCTAAAAGAAGAAAGGAAAATAAGTTAGCTTTAATTCAAAGTAGAACAGCATGTGTGATAGCGCAGTGCATATTTCAATCAGGATGATAAACAACCTGGGGCACATGGGAATAATCAACACATGTTCAGAATACTCTAACTTGGCAGTGAAGGAAGTAGATAAGTATTGGCGGGAGATTGAAATTGGGAGAGTACTATGACATCTTGAGTGTCAGGGAACTTAAATGGATGGAACAAGCGAACTTCATTTAGGGGATCACTACATATATTAGAACAAGAATGCCTTAGAAGAAATTGAGTAACTATTTTAAGTCAATAAAATAAAGAACAAAGCAGTACCTGGGTTTAACTTTTTTCTAAAAAAGATAGAATATATGTTTGAATTAAAAGCAATCCATTCAATATCACAGTAAAACAAGTCTGTGCTCCAATTATGGATGCTGAAGGAAGCAAAGTTAATCAGTTTGATAAATGCTGACATCTTCTAGAAATAACTCACAAAAAGACATCATTCTTCATAGGGGATTTGAATGCCAAAGTGGGAAATCAAAAGATAATTGGAATAACAGACAATTTACCTTAAAATACAAAATGAAGTAAGGCAGAGACTAATAGAGTTTTGTCAAGATCATTCGCTGCCCATAACAAACACTCTTTTTCTACAAGTCTGCAAATAAATACCACCAGGTATTCAATACTGAAATCACATTGATTATAAACTTTACAGTCAAAGATGGACAATCTCTATATAGTAAATTAAGACAAGACCTGAAGCTGACATGTGGGACATATCATGAGCTTCTTATTGTAAAATCAGACTTAAATGAAAGATAATATAGAAAGCCATCATATTATATAAATATGATCTAAATACCACTTCTTAGGAACATTAAGTAGAAGTGATTAATAGATTCATGGAATTAGACTTGGTACATAGAATACATGAAAAAATATGGTCAGAGGTTCACAATATTGTATAGAAGGCAGCAATGAAAAAAACATTCCAAAGACAATGCAGAGCAAGAATGTAAAATGGTGACTGATTAGACTTTTCAAATAGTTGATTGAAAAAGTGAAAGAGAAAATAGAAAGAGAAAAACATATTCAACTGACTGTACAATTCTAGAGAATAGCAAGGAAATACACAAAATTTACATAAACTGATGTTGAATGAAGTGAACAAAACCTGGAGAACATTGAACATCTTAACAACAATGTCATGCAATGATCAGCTATGATATACTTAGCTATTCTTAGCAATGCAATGATTCAAGAAAATTCAAAAAGACTCATAATGAAAAATGTATCCACATCCTGAGAAATAATTATGGAGTCTGAATGTATTCTCACACCCTTTTTCATAGTCTTTTCCTTCTGTTTTGATTCTTATTTCACAGTATGATTATTGTGGAAATATGTTTAACATGATTATAAATATATAGCTTATATCAGATTGCTTCTGCTGTTGGGGATAGGGGGAGTAGGCAGGAAAGGAAAGAGAAAATATTTGGAACCCAAAATGGTATAAAAATGAATGTTGAAAACTATAAATGTAAAAAAATACTATTAAGAAAAAAAAAGGAATAGAAAGAAATGATAAGGAATTTTTCTTAAATAAGCAATACCAATGAAATAGAAGAAAATAGAATGGGAAAGATGAGATCTCTTCAAGGAAATTAGAAACATCAAGAGAACACTATATGAAAAAAGAGATATACTAAAAGGCAAAAATTGTAGGGACATAGAAATAGAATAGATTAGGAAAAGTAGCAAAAATTACAGAGAACTATACAAAAAAAAAAGATCATCACTAATGAACAAAATGAAGTAGCTTATAATCTAGAGCCAGACATCCTGGATGACGAAGTCATTGCTAGGAATAAAGCTAGTGGAGGTGAAGGAATTCCAACTGAGATATTTAAAATACTAAAATATTATGCAATTAAACTGCTTTATTCAATATCACAACAAATTCAGAAGACTCAACAACATCCACAGAATTGGAAAACAACAGTTGGCAAGCTAATCCTAAAGAAAGGAATGTCAAAGAATGGTCAAATTATTGAATAATTGCACTCCGTTCACACACCAGTGGGGTTATGCTTAAGATTCTGCAATCTATATTTGAGACCAAATAAGAACAAGAGAACATTGTGAAATTGAAAACTTTGATTATATTAAATTAAATTGTTTTTGCACAAATAAGACCAATGCAAACAAGATTAAAAGGGAAACAAAATACTGATGGAAAATTTTTATAGTCAGTGTCTCTAATAAAGGCCTTATTTCTAAGATATATAAAGAAATGTACCAAGTTTATAAGAATGCAAGTTATTCCCCAATTAATAAATGGGCAAAGTTTATGAATATATAATTTTCAAATGAAGAAATTAAAGCTATCTATAACCATGTGAAAAGATGCTCTAAATCAATATTGATTAAAGAAATTCTTATCAAAACAACTTGAGGTACCATCCCACACCTCTCAGATGACAGGAAAACATAATGACAAATGTTGGAGGTGATGTGGGAATACTGGGACACATTACTGGTAAAAATGTGAAATTATCTAACTATTCTGGAGAGCAATTTGAAACTTTGCCCAAAGGACTATAAAATTGTACATATCTTTTGACCCAGCAGTGCTACTACTGAGACTATACCCAAGGAAATCATAAAGGAAGAAAACATATGTTTATAGGAGCTCTTTTTATGGTGGGAAAGACTTGGAAAATGAAAGAATTTGAGAATGGCTGAATAACTTAAGCTATATAAAAATAATGCAGTATTATTGTTATAAAAATAATGAACAAGATGATTTTCAAAAAGTCTGAAAAGGTTTACATAACCTGATATTGAGCAAAAGAAGAAGAACCAGGAATACATTGTACATAGTAACAGCAAGATTGTGGGATGATTAACTATGAAAAATTTGGTTCTTCTTAGTGGTTTACCGATCCAAGAAAATCCCAATAAAATTTGCATAGACTATGCCATCTTCATCTAGAGAAAGAACTATGGACACTGAATGTAAATCAACACATGTTATATTCACATTTTTTCTCCCTATTTTTTTATATTTTTTTCTTGTTGTTTTTCCCTTTTGCTCTAATTTTTGTCTCCCAAAATTATATAGAGACCAAACTGCTATTATTTATTGGATTATGGAAAAAAGCCAGGGAATTTTAGGAAAAAAATATACTTCTGCTTCATTGATACACTAAAGTCTTTTTGTGGATCTCAGCAAAATGTGGCAAGTCCTCAAAGAGATAGGAGTACCAGATCATCATCTCTTGAGGAACATTTATGCTGGCCAGTAAACAATAGAACCCAACTTGGAGCACCTGATTGTTTTAACATTGGATAGTATGACAAAATTACACATTTTTGCTTTATTTATTTAACTTACATGCAGAATATATCATTTAAAATGCCAGGTTAGATTAAGGTTGCCAGTAAAAATATCAACTACCTCAAATATAGAAATTTTACAACTCTGATAGCAGAAAGTAAAGAAGAAATAAGAAATCTCTGGATGCAAGTAAAAGAGGAAAGTGTCAAAGCTGCCTTAAAGCTTATTGAAAAAAAAAGAGTTTAGCAATTGGTCCTATTGCTTCCTGGTAAAAAAGGGAGAAGAAATGAAAATAGTCAGATTTTATATTCTTAGATTATAATATCATTCTAGGAAATGATTTCAGCCATAAAATTAAGAGTTATTTGCTCCTTGGAAGGAAAGCTGTCATTATATATGTCATATTTGGATAGCATAGTAATAAATAGAAACATCACATTGCTGACCAATGTCTTTATAATTAAAAATATGATTTTTCCAGTAGCAATACATGGCTGTAAGAGTTGTATTTTTAGTGCAATCTAGGCACCATAGTATCAACACTATTGAATTATGGTATTGGAGAAGACCTGAATCCTTTGGCCAACAAGATCAAATCAGTCAATACTTAAAGAAATTACTTTAGAATATTTGCTGGAAGGACAAATACTAAAGCTGAAGATTAAATATTTTGTCCACATAATAAGAATATAGGAAAAAATGTTGGATATGGGAAATATTAAAAGAGAACAGGAAAAGGGAATGTTGGAGGATGAGATGGAGCAATGGTGTCACAGAAACAAAGAACATGAACTTAAACAAAATTTAAGGAGGATAGTGGAGGATAAAATGGCCTGCCATACCCATGGGGTCATGAAGAGGTGACTATAACTGAACAACTGAAAAGCAGATTATAACACTCAAGAGGTAAGATTAACAAACTCACTTGCATAAATCTATAACTATCTTGAACTTATGATTCATTTTCTTTATCTTTGAGGAGTGAAGACACAAACATCCATAACCTGAGAGATTATTTTTGGAAGAAGACTTGCTTTCTGGTCACCACAATTGAAATTAGTTAGCTAGAGCTACAGTTCTCTATTCTAACGATGCCTATAATTTAGGTATGTTCTTTAGTCTGCTTTTTTATCTAATTGAAAAAGAAAAGTTATTAAAGAATAGAAACTGTAAGATGCTGCACTTGGGACATTTGTACTCGAATTTATGTTCAAAGAAATTCCATTATTTTGGCATCTTGAACCCCTTCAAATGGTCCTTTGGGAATCAATGTCTCTGGATTGGTTCTTTTTAGTCTGGCACAAAGTAAATACTGTTCACTGAAAATAGTGAATTCATTTTGCTAAGAGTCTGTTTATAGCCAGCTACAGTGATCAGTTTGCTAGTTTGTTAACTAAAATGTGATACTCAAAGATTTACCTATCTCTATTGTAAAGGGAAGATAACCAAGGAAGAAATAATGGTATAACTACAAATAAATGTATGGTATAATTAATAGAATATTGTATTTAAAAATCTAGGTTTTAATTTTCTGTCCACAAGTCACACACACAAAGATCAATTGTATACACTTGATTGTTGCTTAATTTCTTTGGGCCTTCCTTTCTTTCTTCTCTAAAGTAATTAAAGTTTAACATCTTTAGTTTATGGCATAGACAGCAAAAGTTAGTGAAAAGAACCTTGAATTTGACCTGATTTCAAATCTCTAATTTGTGATTTATTTGCTCTGTTACCCTGAAACATCCCTTTCACCTTTCCCAGTAGCAGTTTCCTCCTAAGTAAAATAAAGGAGTTGGAAGAATTACAGAAGTTCTCTTTGAGCTTTTTATTTATTATTCAGTTGTGTCAGCCATGTCTCACCCTTCATGACACCATTTGAGGTTTTCTTAACAAAGATACTGGAGTGGCTTGCCGTTTCCTTTCCCAACTCATTTTACAATTGTGGAAGCTGAGGAAAAATGACCTATACAGATTAACACAACTATTATTTGATGCCAGATTTATATTCAGGAAGATGAATTTTCTTGACTCCAGACCCCAAACTCTATGTACTGACCCATCTAAATCTCTATATATAGAATCTAATTTTAGATTCTTTAAATCTAGATAATTGTTTTATGTTACTTTAAAATCTAAAATACTATAATCCTAATAAAGGAGGGGATACTTTTTCTGTTTTTTTTTTTTTTATCTTTCCCATGGTTTTTCCCTTTTGGTCTGATTTTCTTTTCAAACATGATTAATAAAGCAATGTGTATTAAAAATAAATAAATTTAAAATATATATATTTTTTAATAACTGGAGATGGAGTCAGATGGATCCGTCTTAGAATCCAGTTAGATTCCAACTCTTTTGACCTCTGTGATTTTGATCAAATATTTAAACTCTCATAGATCCTGGCTTTGGAATTTGGGATGACAAGAATAGAAAGTGAATTGATAATAGAGAAAAAGTAGAAAGAGGGGAAGAGAAAAGCTCAGGGAAGCACAATAATAGTCTTTTTGACTGTTCTCTACCCATTAACAAAAAGAATTTCAACAACATAATCAAAAGAATTTTGCATTACTTCTCACATTGGAAGAAGCAGTTTCTACTACACTTGAAGTCATAGGATCTGGGTTCAATTCCTAGTTCTCCAATTTACCATCTGTTGGATGTATAAACAGGCAACCACATCACAAAACTTACATGACAACCTGATTCATTATAAGAGAAATGAGCATGTATGTAATCCTAAAGAGTTCACAGTTGTTCCAGAAATTCACATGAATATGACAGTAACTCAAAAGAAGGAAAAGAAAACAAAAAGGGACATGACATGGGAGAGGAAAGGTGCTAAAAAGGACAAAACTACTTTCAAAGGGGAGAATCAAGGCCATGGTTTAGGAACTGCTAGTCTATGAATATTCGACAGTCTGCTTATCTGCAAAAGACCCCAGCTGCACAAGCAATTTCTCCAGCCTGGCACAGACTGGCTAACACCTGTCTTGATTCCCAAGGACCCACAGTGGCTTTGGCTTGGAGTGCAAAGAACAAATTATGTCAGCAGTTGCAGGAGGGAATTTATCCTTTATACATTCAGGGCTTCAGGGCCTCCTGTATGCTCCACATTCAATGTTTCTGGAAAATGTGACATCTCAAAAAGATAAGTTCAGAGGACCCCTTAAAAGTCCTTAACAGATGTTGGGAAAGTCACTTAGCTTTTGTTTACTATATTTTTATTATATAAGGTATGATGAGCCAGTAGCATGATATGGCAGCAAAATCTCAAAACATTTTAAGGTTCTTAAGCTGAGTCATTCTTTCTGGGAATAAGAAAGCTTTAATTACACAAACAAAAAGAACAGAAAAAATACACATATCATTATGAACATCCATTAATTGTGATTTAACATAAAATATAAAATAAATTCAACAAATATCCAACTCATTCAATTTTATACACTCCTTTTGTCCCATTTTATGTATCAATTTGAGATTGATGGTCATTGTTATTATTTATATAATTATAATTTCCACATATATAGTTCCCTCCATGCTAATTTCTTAATGCTGAATCACTGATCTTTCATATGTATACATTCATATTCTTTGCATTTTTAATTAAAGCATAATAATATTATGTTGCATTTATATCCCACAATTTGTTCAAATATTTTCTCTTACTCTACTTCATATTCTTGTCTTCTTACCTGGAAGAAAAACCATAATTAGGAAGCATGAGGAAGAGGAGAACTCCTGAAGGTCATAAGCAAGTGATTAGCAAATTAATAAAAACAGGCATACAACATTACAGAAAAGGAACTTTAATTATCAAAATTGTTTAGTGATAGTGAATGGCTTTTTTTTCTTTTTCTATGAGCAGTTAGTTAAAATTAAGAATTATGTGTACTAAATCATCTTCATTTCCATAAGATTTATAGTTAGATTAAAACTTATTTATGCTTTATGTATGATCCAATATTTATTCAGCACCCCAATATCATCATACCTGCTACTTTCTTATGCACCTGACTTTTTAAGAGTTTTTAATGTTCTTAGTTTCAGTTCCCTAAGCTTTAAGATGAAGAGGTTATAGAAAATCTTTACGTTTCTTTCTAGTTCTAAATACAATCCCCTACTCTTCTTGTCTTCTTTTCCTTTGCATAGCCTGGCCACATTTTTACTGTCCCACAGAATTATTTATCAGTTTTGATGGAAACAAAAATCATGTTCATACATGTGAATGTCAACATAGGATTCTACTGAACCAAAAAGTTTTCAAAATTCCACAAGAAGAAAGGTCCATATCTCTATCTCCCTATTCCCTAGCCTATGGCAATTTATATTCTTAGAAACAAAAGCATAATTTTCATTTTCATTCTTTTTCTCTTTCTGTATATGCATGTGTGTTGTGTATGTGCATGCATTGTATTATAGGAGATCCTGAATTTAGATTTGATTATTAATTTCTTAATGATTAATTTGAATTATCTTAATTGTTCCACACTAGTGGAAATTTAAATTTGGAATTAGGTGATTATCCTGATTATCAAAGGCTCACAGGAATTCCTTTGGCTTCAAGATGCTTTCATTTTCTTAACTGCTTTAAAAATAAATATGTTCAATGTAATAAAATATTTTAAAACAGTATTAAAGTAAGATGATTCAACTGAAATAATTAGGAGAATAGATGCTAGAAAAAATGTTCAAAAGAAATTTAAAAACTTACCATCAACTGGTGTTTTTAATTTCTTTGGACTACAAAATTTTAAGGAGGCCAGGTTCTTTTTATTTAAAATAATTCCATAATTATTTGAATTTTTGAATAAAATCTTTTAGTAATAAAAAATAAACCATATTTCTTACTTTGAACTAAAGCTGGATACTAAATATTCTTTGAGTTGACACTAAAGATAGGTTAAAGGGATTTGTGTCTTTATTTACATTGGCAGGGAAAAAAAGGTGATCAAAGAAGATCTAGGATTTTTCCTTGTGGTAAATGGGACAAAGATAATTTACAACACAGAGAAAGCAGAGGGATATCCATTTTGATTCTGTTTTCCCTATCAAGGTAAATGATCACTAGTTTTACACTATAAATAACAGAAGAAAAATGGCAGACAGGGAATTGATATTCAAAATAAGTAAAAAGATTTGAGAGCACCTAAAAAATGCAATCAAAGGGTAATAGCTTTTTATTGGTTATCTCTGCTCCCAATTGGACTACATTCAGTGATACTGAAATCATCAATTTATGTGATTGTTGAGCCATTGTTGGTGATATTTGAAAGATTATGAAATACAGTATATCTTGCAAGAATAGAGAATGACAAATTTAAAAGTAGGGGGAGAGTAAATGCTCAAATGATAAGTTTGTGAACCTTGACTTCAATTACTGGGAACACTCTAGAGGGACTCATTAAAGAAATGATTGGTGAACATTTGAAAAGAAAAGTTGTGATTACAAGGAGCAAGCATGGCTGTAGCAAGAATAAGTCATGTCAGAGTAGCCTCATTTACTCTTTTGATTGGTTTACTTTACTTTATATAAAATGAATACTATGGATATATTTTACATAGGTTTACATCAAAGCTTTTGATATAATATTTTACACTGCGGGGCGGAGCCAAGATGGCGGAGAGGAAACACACGACTCAGTGAACGTCCTCACTCCCTCACAACCAATTAGATAAATTAAGTCTCAAAATTAGCTCAGGACTGATAGATACCACAAGGACTGGAAGCACGACTTACCAGCTGAAGAGAATCTGGAGTTTCAACAGGAAAGGTCAGTTCTCAGGGGAGGAATAAGAAAGACCAGCACAGACGGTGGGGTAGGGGCACACTGCGCCCATTGTGCTGGGAGGGGCTCTGGGATCAGAGAAGCCACTGAGGTAAAGGAATCTGGCACAGGCTGTTAGCTCTTCTCTGCTAATTATTTAGCAGTTCAGAAGAGAAAGCCAAAATATTTTAAAACTCAGATTAGATTTTCCCCGGACCCTGGGGGTGACTCAGGCACCAGGGGGTGTGGCCTCAGCTACCTCCTGAGAATAGTTAAGAGACTGACAAGTGGGTGGATACGGCCCAAGGCAACACACACTGCCTGGAGGGAGTGGAACTCAGCTCCAGGAAGTCCCAGAGAAGCGGAACCTTTGAACTAGGGACCGCGGTTTCTGGCAGACACTTCCAGTTTGAGCGCAGGGGCTTCTCACGTCACCTGCTGCAGACGTCCACTCCCCACCCGGACACATAGGCTGAGCTTCTTGCTGTCTTCACTATTCTACGCCCTCGAAGCACAGCAGTGCTAATCACCTCTGAGGCGCTTCCAGGGAGGGGGTGGGGAACTCTCTCCCAGAGCTCTATCTTAGCGCGGGCGCAGGGGCCGCTGCATCCATCCGGTCTGGGAGGAAGCTGGTAAAGAAGTAAATAATTTCCTACCCCAGGGACAGACCCCAAAACATTTTTTAAGTATGAGCAAAAAAGCTAGAAAAACTATAGATTCCTTCTATACAGAGAAAGAGCGGGTATCCAACCCCGAGGAAGTTAACAGCAAAGATTCAGAAGATAACAACCTAAAGGGGAACGATTCCTGCCCCCCATCACATAACTCTCTCCTAGAAGAAGCTCTTAAAAAATTGAGGGAGATCGAAGAAAAATGGGGAAAGGAAAGAGAAGTTATGATAGAGAATAACAATGTCCTGAAATTGGAGTTGGAAAAAATAAAGAATTCACAGGAGATGCAGGGAAACAAAATTAGTGAATTAGAAAAGGTTAAAAAAACACAGGAAAGTAGGATTTCTGAATTGGAAAAGATAAAAAAGTCTCAAGAAAATAGAATTTCTGAATTGGAAAAAGAAAATAATTCTCAAAAAAAAATTAGGGAAATGGAAAAAAATTCAATAGAGCAAAATAATTCATTTAAAAATGAAATTGGGCATTTACAAAAAGAACTAAAAACTGTGAAAGAAGAAAATAACTCCTTAAAAGTCAGGATGGAACAAATAGAAATGAATGATTCACAGAGAACCCAAGAATC
The DNA here is from genome assembly GCF_048593235.1 of Sminthopsis crassicaudata. Lineage (NCBI taxonomy): Eukaryota > Metazoa > Chordata > Mammalia > Dasyuromorphia > Dasyuridae > Sminthopsis > Sminthopsis crassicaudata. Next base: position 54,925,075 of record NC_133621.1, read on the forward strand.
AGTCAAACAAAACAAAAAAAATGAGAAGCTGGAGAACAACGTCAAATACTTACTGGGAAAATCTATAGACCTGGAAAATAGATCTAGGAGAGATAATCTGCGGATTATTGGACTTCCAGAAAACTATGACCAAAAAAAGAGCCTAGATTCTATTTTACAGGAAAATTATCAAAGAGAACTGTCCAGAGATAATAGAAACAGAAGGGAAAGTAGATGTGGAAAGAATTCATCGAACTCCCCTTCTGAATAGACCCTAAAAAAAGAACACCACGGAATATTGTGGCTAAGCTGCAGAATTACCACACAAAGGAGAAAATCCTGCAAGCAGCTAGAAAAAAACAATTTAAATACCAAGGTGCCACAATAAGGGTCACCCAAGGATCTGGCTGCCTCCACATTAAAAGATAGAAGGGCCTGGAACCTGATATTCCGAAAGGCAAAAGATCAAGGACTGCAACCAAGAATGAACTACCCAGCTAAGTTTAGCATCTTTTTCCATGGAAGAAGGTGGTCATTCAATGAAACAGAGGAATTCTATATGTTTCTAAGAAAAAAACCAGACTTAAACAAAAAATTTGATCTACATCCACAAGACTGAAGAGAAACAGAAAAAGGTACACAGAACCCTTGAGAACTGTAACTTTGTTGTGGGTATATAAAAAATACTCAAGGATAATTTGATTTTACTGATATAAAAGAAAAAAAGGGGGGTGTGGTAAAGGGAAGGAGGTCGGTTCAGAAAAAGGGGAAGGAGTGATAAAAAGAGGGAAACTACATCCCAGGAAGAGACATAGGAAAAATACACCATATCTGAGGGAACTTAGTGAGGGGGAGAATCATTGTGTGAATCTTACTCTCATCAGAAGAGGCTCAAAGAGTAAATAATTAACATATTTGTTTTTCAGAGAATTTTCTCTCACCTCATTAAAAGGGGGGAGAGGAAAAGGGGAAAGGAAAAGGAGAATAAGTGAAGGGACTTGGAGGGAGGGGGGAGGGATCCTAAAAAAAAAAAAAAAAAAAAAAAAAGAGGGAGGGTTGCGCGTCACAAGGGGGGTTTGTAAATTAAATATCGGGGAGGGGGATCAGGGGGGTCAAGGGAAAAAAGTATAATCTGGGGATAATACGATGGCAGGAAATACAGAATTAGTAATTTTAACTGTAAATGTAAATGGAGATGAACGATCCCATCAAACGGAGACGGATAGCAGATTGGATCAAAAAGCAGAACCCTACAATATGTTGTCTACAGGAAACACACTTAAAGCAGGGAGATACATACAGAGTAAAGGTAAAAGGTTGGAACAGAGCTTATTATGCTTCAGGTAAAGCCAAAAAAGCAGGGGTAGCTATCCTTATCTCAGATCAAGCAAAAGCAGAAGTAGATCTCGTTAAAAAAGATAAGGAAGGAAACTATATCCTGCTGAAAGGTAGCATAAATAATGAAGCCATATCAATACTAAACATATATGCACCAAGTGGTATAGCATCTAACTTTCTAAAGGAAAAGTTAAGAGAACTGCAAGAAGAAATAGACAGTAAAACTATAATAGTGGGAGATCTCAACCTAGCACTCTCAGATTTAGACAAATCAAACCACAAAACAAACAAGAAAGAAATTAAAAAAGTAAATAGAACATTAGAAAAACTAGGTATGATAGACCTTTGGAGAAAACTGAATGGCAATAGGAAGGAATATACTTTCTTCTCAGCAGTTCATGGATCCTATACAAAAATTGACCATATATTAGGACATAAAGATCTCAAAATTAAATGTAGGAAGGCAGAAATAATAAATGCCTTCTTCTCAGATCACAATGCAATAAAAGCTACATTCAGTAAAAAGTTAGGGGTAAATAGACCAAAAAGTAATTGGAAACTGAATAATCTCATCTTAAAGAATGACTGGGTGAAAGAGCAAATTATAGAAACAATTAACAACTTCACCCAAGATAATGATAATGATGAGACATCATATCAAAATCTTTGGGATGCAGCTAAAGCAGTAATAAGGGGAAATTTTATATCTTTAGAGGCTTATTTGAAGAAAATTGAGAAAGAGAAGATTAACGAATTGGGCTTACAACTTAAAAGGCTAGAAAAAGACCAAATTATAAACCCCCAACCAAAAATTAAACTCGAAATACAAAAATTAAAAGGAGAAATCAATAAAATTGAAAGTAAAAAAACTATTGAATTAATAAATAAAACCAAGAGTTGGTTTTATGAAAAAGCCAATAAAATAGATAAACCTTTGGTAAATTTGATCAAAAAAAAGAAAGAGGAAAATCAAATTGATAGTCTTACAAATGAAAAGGGGGATCTTTCCACCAATGAAGAGGAAATTAGAGAAATAATAAGGAGTTACTTTGCCCAACTTTATGCCAATAAATTTGATAACTTAAGTGAAATGGATGACTTTCTCCAAAAATATAGGCTCCCTAGATTAACAGAGGAGGAGATAAATTGCTTAAATAGTCCCATTTCAGAAAAAGAAATAGAACAAGCTATTAATCAACTCCCCAGGAAAAAATCCCCAGGGCCAGATGGATTCACATGTGAATTCTACCAAACATTTAAAGAACAATTAGCCCCAATGTTATATAAATTATTTGAAAAAATAGGGGATGAAGGAGTCCTACCAAACTCCTTTTATGACACAGACATGGTACTGATACCTAAACCTGGTAGATCGAAAACTGAGAAAGAAAATTATAGACCAATCTCCTTAATGAATATTGATGCTAAAATCTTAAATAAGATATTAGCAAAAAGACTTCAGAAAATCATCTCCAAGATAATACACTATGATCAAGTAGGATTTATTCCAGGAATGCAGGGCTGGTTTAATATTAGGAAAACTATTAATATAATTGACCATATTAATAATCAAATTAATAAGAACCATATGATCATCTCAATAGATGCAGAAAAAGCATTTGACAAAATCCAACATCCATTCCTACTAAAAACTCTTGAGAGTATAGGAATAAATGGATTATTCCTTAGAATAATCAGGAGTATATATTTAAGACCGTCAGTAAGCATAATATGCAATAGAAATAAACTGCAACCTTTCCCAGTAAGATCAGGAGTGAAACAAGGTTGCCCACTATCACCATTACTATTCAATATAGTACTAGAAACGCTAGCCTCGGCAATAAGAGCCGAGAAAGAGATTCAAGGAATTAGAGTAGGAAATGAGGAAATCAAACTATCACTTTTTGCAGATGACATGATGGTATACTTAGAGAACCCCAAAGACTCTGCTAAAAAACTACTAGAAATAATTCAAAATTTCAGCAAAGTGGCAGGATACAAAATAAATCCACATAAATCCTCGGCATTTTTATATATCACTAACAAAATGCAACAGCAAGAGATACAAAGAGAAATTCCATTCCAAACAAATGTTGAGAGTATAAAATATTTGGGAATCCATCTACCAAAGAAAAGTCAGGAATTATATGAGAAAAATTACAAAACACTTGCCACAAAAATAAAATCAGATTTAAATAATTGGAAAGACATTCAGTGCTCTTGGATAGGCCGAGCGAATATAATAAAGATGACAATACTCCCCAAACTAATCTATTTATTTAGTGCTATACCAATCAGACTCCCAAGAAACTATTTTAATGACCTAGAAAAAATAACAACAAAATTCATATGGAAGAATAAAAGGTCAAGAATTGCAAGGGAACTAATGAAAAAAAACTCAGAGGAAGGTGGTCTAAGTGTACCTGATCTAAAGCTATATTATATAGCAGCAGTCACCAAAACCATTTGGTATTGGCTACGAAATAGACCGGTAGATCAGTGGAACAGATTAGATACAAAGGACAAAAAAGGGTACATCTATAGCAATCTAATCTTTGACAAACCCAAAGATTCCAACATTAGGGATAAAAATTCATTATTCGGAAAAAACTGTTGGGAAAACTGGAAATTAGTATGGCAGAAATTAGATATGGATCCACACTTAACACCATATACCAAGATAAGATCAAAATGGGTCCATGATTTAGGCATAAAGAGGGAGATAATAAATAGATTAGAGGAACAGAGGATAATCTACCTCTCAGACTTGTGGAGGAGGAAGGAATTTATGACCAGAGGAGAACTAGAGATCATTATTGATCACAAAATAGAAGATTTTGATTACATCAAACTAAAAAGTTTCTGTACAAATAATACTAATGCAAACAAGATTAGAAGGGAAGTAACAAATTGGGAAAATATTTTTAAAAACAAAGGTTCTGACAAAGGTCTCATTTCCAAAATATATAGAGAACTGACCCTAATTTATAAGAAACCGAACCATTCTCCAATTGATAAATGGTCAAAGGATATGAACAGACAATTCTCAGAGGAAGAAATTGAAACCATATCCACTCACATGAAAGAGTGTTCCAAATCACTACTGATCAGAGAAATGCAAATTAAGACCACTCTGAGATACCACTACACACCTGTCAGATTGGCTAAGATGACAGGAACAAATAATGACAAATGTTGGAGGGGATGTGGGGAAACTGGGACACTAATACATTGCTGGTGGAGTTGTGAAAGAATCCAGCCATTCTGGAGAGCAATCTGGAATTATGCCCAAAAAGTTATCAAACTGTGCATACCCTTTGACCCAGCAGCGCTACTACTGGGATTATATCCCAAAGAAATACTAAAGAGCAGAAAGAGACATATATGTGCCAAAATGTTTGTGGCAGCTCTTTTTGTTGTAGCTAGAAACTGGAGGATGAATGGATGTCCATCAGTTGGAGAATGGTTGGGTAAATTGTGGTATATGAAGGTTATGGAATATTATTGCTCGGTAAGAAATGACCAGCAGGAGGAATATAGAGAGGCCTGGAGAGACTTAAATCAACTGATGCTGAGTGAAATGAGCAGAACCAGAAGATCACTGTACACTTCAACAACAATACTGTATGAGGATGTATTCTGATGGAAGTGGAAATCTTCAACATAAAGAAGATCCAACTCACTTCCAGTTGATCAATGATGGACAGAGGTAGCTGCACCCAGAGAAGGAACACTGGGAGGGGAATGAAAATTGTTAGCACTAATATCTGTCTGCCCAGGTTGCATGTACCTTCGGATTCTAATGTTTATTGTGCAACAAGAAAGTGATATTCGCACACATGTATTGTACCTAGACTATATTGTAACACATGTAAAATGTATGGTATTGCCTGTCGTCGGGGGGAGGGAATAGAGGGAGGGGGGGTAAATTGGAAAAATGAATACAAGGGATAATATTATAAAATATATATATATATATATATATAATAAAAAAAATATTTTACACTGCTATTCAGAGAAGTTATAAAATATGGATTAGATGACAAGTGAGTTTAGAGTTGATTGGATGGTTAGCCTCAAAGTTTAGTTGTTAATGGTAGCATTGCAGGTTGCTTTCAATGAAGTACAACAAAGATCTATTTGACCTTAGGCTATTTAAAAATAGACATTTTTTTTGTTTCTACCTTCAAGACATTTCTCATATTATTTTCTATACCCACATAGCCAACAATCCCAGTCCACATTTTCATTACCTCTCAACTGTATTTCTCCAAATCTTCTAAATAACCCCCTTGCTTCATGTCCTTCTTCTCTGTAATCTTTCAAACAGCAATCAACTTTTCTTACAGTGTAAGTCTGATCATGTCATCCTCCCTTACCCCCTATCTTCACACTTGATAAATGCCATAGGGTCATTATTGAAAATCAATAACTATTTATGAAATGGCTGTTATAGAACAAGCTCTTTGTTAAACTCTAGCCACATAAAGACAGGCAAAAACAATACTCCTCAAGAATCACATATTCTTATGTAGAATGCAACATCTTGAAAACTAGGGACATAGGAAATATTGAGAAAGTGAATGGAATCAGGAAAATTATTTGCAGAGTGGAGTCACTACAATTTATTGAATAGGGAAGAGGTGTAGTCAGACAGGCTGTTAAAAATTATCTTAAGAATTGTGTAGAGAAAGATTATAAAGGAGGCCCTTCCACTTATAAAACTGTGACATAATTCTGTTCTATTCTACATTCTTATTAGTGACTTGAATAAAGACAGAGATACTATGCATGTATAAAACGTATGGGTAACATGAAATTTGGAGGGCTAGTTAGTGGATGACATATTTGAGGTAGATAAAAAAATATCTTAATAGACTAGAATAAGAAATCAAATATTGTACTTAATAAAAATAAATAAAAAGTCCCAGGTGTTTTTCTTCCAATTTTAATTACATAAGTATATGCTAAGAAATGGCAGCTACATAAGAGTCCAAGTAAAAAGCAGCTGAATTTTCAGTGGACTGCAAACTCAAAAAAAGAGTTAATAATATGATCTTACTTCAGTGCTTTCTGTTTTTATTATGATGGATACTTCCTTCACAAACAAAGAACAGAACCTGTATATGTTTTAGCAGGAAATCTCTTTAAATTACTCTAGCTAAAAAAATAAATAAACAAAAGTAATTATCTTTCTGTATTCACCCTGGTGATGTTCTTGTTAGAACTGAAGTATGATAGTTCTCAGATGAAAGACACAGAATCCATTACTGCACTATGAAATCTGGGTAGCACAATGGATAGCATCCTGGCCTTCCAATCTGGAAAATCTGATTATTAAATCCATCCTTAGGCAATCACTACCCATGTGGTCCTGAGAAAGTCATCTAAACTCTTGTTTACCTCAGTTTACTATAAAATGGGGATAATAACAGTACTTAGCTCTCAGTGTTGTGAAACATTTAACACAGTATCCAACATATAGTAGGTCTTGTGGAAATACTATGATGATGATAATGATTGATGATGATGATGATGATGCTTAGACCCTTTGCCTCAAGGAATGTATATTCAACCAAGAGAAGCAACATGTACACGTATAAATATATTTTTTTAAAAATACAAAATAAATATATGGTAATTGTGAAGGAAAGGAGTCTCTTAGAGCTAAGTAAATTTACACAGGTATGTGTGATATGTGATCTGAACTTGGATGGAACCTTAGGGTTCTAAGAAATAAAAGTGAGAAGGTGATTCAAGATTAGTCAGAGGTTAGAGAACCTATGTGATATTATAGTGATAGGATAAACAATCACACTGTGTGAGGAAGAGAAATTAAAGAAGTTATTTGTAGAAGCAAACCCAAGCAATAACCTTATCTGTATTGAACACCTAAAATTTCTCATTCTGAAAATGACATTGAAGGGATTGGGTGAAATTAGTACTAAAGAGCGAAGCATTATGCTATATAAAATATAAACAGAGGTTAAATATTTTTTAAAATGAGTGCATGTATTAGCAGACATATTTAAGGTTATAAGTTTTTAAAAGTGCAAAGGAAAAAATTTTAGCATAGCATTATAGAATGAATTATGTGATTTTGTACTGACCTCTTTGAAAATTATCCACTCAGAGAAATATAAAGAATTTTGTATAAATTCCTTTAAATGAATAATTTTCCTTCTTACAGCATTAGCATTAAAATATCACTAAAGTATTATATTTTGTATATATATATATATGTATACATAAATACATAATGTATATAAATTCAGTGTCTTACTATCCTAAATTAATAATTGCCATAAATCTAGGCTTATTCCATTGAGTTCTAGAAAGATTAAACTGGAATTCTAAAATCCAAGAGGCTCTGATTTGACTTTTAAATATTCTCATAGTTGCCAGAAGGTTAAAAGGAAGGGGTAGAGATGTTATACTATGATCAGGCTTGTTTGTATTCATTTTTGTCCAGAAAAATACAACTTGACCACTGATTAACCCTAAAATTTGCACATAAATTGAAAACCATGTAACCAAGACCTCCTGTGAACAAAATATATAAATAGAAGCCCAAGAGGACATATAAAAGGATATAAAATCATATGGGAAATGTCTGATAATCTCTAATTCTTTATAAAGGTCTTGTAATTTCATTATCAGTCTGATGCTTCTAGGGCGTTGTCTAATTTGACATTTTAAAAATCATGTTGATAGTTTTTTTTTTCTTTTGTAAAACATAATTGATTTTTTGATAGTATTATAGTGTGGATTTTTCTTCCTACTGCTAGAATGTGTCCCCGACTATACCAGCAGAGATGCTCTCATTTTTTCATAGTTAAATTATTATTTCAGGAGTATGCATGGGGGCATGGAAGGCTGTTATTCTTTTCTTGGCATAAAACCTGATCTAGTTCCCCCCCTTAGTTAGCTAGCTAATCTTCTTTGAGGGTCACCTCATTCAGACATATAACTATAGATATCCTAGAGGAAATTCTTTATTAGTCCCAGTTCACTCCCCTTATATTTTAATTAACGTTATTTTTGACACAATCTTCTCTTCCCAAATTTTTGACACTATATTTGGAGTCTTCAGTTTTCATGCTGATGTCCCATCAAATGCACACTCTTCTTAGTTCACTGACATTCTCCTGTCCCTTGAATCTATAGATAATTAGATCTTTAGATCATTATCACTTTTTCACCTTCACAATGTTTGTTTAAAATTCCTCTCCCAAAAAGTCACCTCCAGGCCTTTCTTCTCTTGCTATATGTATTTCAAGTCTCCTCAGCCTATTCTTCTGTTCCAGGTGAAATCCTCCAGTTCTTTCATCCCCTCGATTTCTCAAAAAAACACTCTTATTATGGTCTCACATCATTCCCTTCAAAACTAGTAAAACTTGACATGGTTCACATTAACCTGAATTCTTTTCCCCAGAGTCCTGGCCTCTTCATTGCTTTTCAAACACCCTGCATTATTCTCTAGTCATGGATTGTTCCTACTCATATGCTCCTCTTTGTGTTTTTTTAGGAAAAAAAGGCATCTTTATCTTTGTCTCTACTTTCTCATCTACTATTCCCTCCTTAATACCTTGCAACCTTGCTTCTTTTCCAATCACTCTACTGAAATTGTTCTCTCGAAGACCATTAAGGGCATCTTTATTGCTAATCCAATATTTTTCTAGTCCTTACCTTTCTTGACACCTCTGAAGCATTTAAGTCCATTTTCTGGATTTTCTTTCTTCCATGACTTTTCCAGTTCCTTTGATGGATTATATGTGGATGTGCCTTAAGAATCTGATCTAGTTTCCTTGTTCTCCTTTTCTTTATTCTCTCTCTTTCTCCTTTGTTTCTGCCTGCCTGTCTGTTTCTCTCCTACACACACACACACACACACACACACACACACACACACACACACAGGGCATACATACATACATATACTAATGTATTACAAAGACTATTTGTAGGGGACTGTATCTCTCTGGTGGAGATCAATGCTCTGCATCTGAATGAGAGGTGGAAATCAATTTAGCAAGTATGGGAGATCCCTTTCATCCCTTTCTTGAGGTTTCTTCAGCTCTTTTCCTTTTCTATGGGCTCTTCAGTAATGTTGGGCTCTAAAATCACTTAGGGTATTTGGGCTTCCAGCTTTAAAAGAGGACGTGGAAGATGTCAATCCTACTTCACATTGCTGAAAGAAAAGTCCATGGAAAAAGTCTGCAGGAGAGAAATGAATGTCTTTGTCATGTCTTGACTTTTAGTTTTCTGTATTTGAGACCAGAGAAATTCCCATTGGGTGAGATCTAAGACTTTCCCTCAGTTGAGCTGAATTACCGCACTCACAATTGGAGAACTTCTTCCCTTTGTATTGTCTGGTAACTATTCTCATATGTGTAATTTCTTCTGATTTCTGTTTTGCTTTGACTTGCTTATAAAGGGGCATTCTTTACTAATTGCTATGTGTGTTCATTGTGCAACTAGTATTTGGTAGAAATGAAGTCAAATCTTCGATATAAAGCTTGATCTTTCTACCATAATTAAAGTTTATCTTGAACTTGAAAGCCATATTATGTATGTGCATGCATGTAGGTATAAATAATATATTCAATACCACATCTATCTATACATATATTCATATATCACATATAAATATATATGTATATATATTTATATGCAGGTATATTCATATGTGTGTATACACACACACACACACACACACACAATTTTATGTGTTCTAGCCCAGTAATCCCTCTTTCTTAGGAGAACAGAATGGAAAAGCCCAATCTTCTGCTTCCTTACCTAGAAAGAGTCAAAGTCTTCCTTGGAGAAGAGTTAGGGAAGAAGAGGCTAGAGATATCTATTCTGCCTCCTTTTGAGGCCCTCATGCTACATATGGGAGATAGCACTTGCTATCTATGAATGCATGCATGTATATATCTGTGTATGCATCCATATTCTGGCTTCTGACTTTATTATTCTATAAAAACAGTTCTCTCCAAAAATACTAATCATGTCTTAATTGGTAAATCCAATGTTCTTTTCATAATCCTCATTCTCCTTGACCTCAAAGTAGTATTTGCCACTGTTGATCATTCTCTTCTCCTTAATAGTCTCTTCTCTTTAGAGTTGCAGGCCACCTGTCTCACCTGTTTTTTTCTTCTACTGATTTGATTGCTTCTTTGCTAGATGCTTTCCATATCATATTCTCTAATCACAGGTGTCCTTCAGGATTTTTACCTAGGTCCCATCTTTTATCTCTCTATAGTGCTAGGTGATCTCACCATCTTCTATGGATTTAATGATCATCTTGTTGTAGACAAGTCCTATCTTTTTGGCCCCAGTTTCTCTGCTAATCTTCAATCTCACATTTTCAATTGCCTTTTAGATATCTCAAACTGGAGATCCAGTAAAATCTTAAACTCAACATGTACAAAATAGAACTCATTATTTTTCCTGCTAAACTCTTATTCTTCACTTCTTACTAGAAAGCAACGCCATCCTGCTAATTTCACAGTTCTGCAACTTTGTCAGTCTTGACTCTTCAATATGCTTCATTCTAATATTCAATCTATTGCTACAATCTGCTGATTTCATCTGTTGAATACTTCCCTTCTCTTTTCTGGCACTACCACGAATCTAGTGCAGGCTCCCTTACACCTTACATCTCTAGTACTATAACATTTTGCTGATGAATATGTCTATTTCAAGTCTCCCTACTAAATTCTCCATTAAGACATAAAAGTGATTTTCCTAAACTATTGTGATTATATCACCCCTTTTGTCAAAAATTTCCCCTCAAGAAGGGGGGAAGTTCCTTCCTACATTTCCAAAAATTTGAATCCCTTATTTCCCAAGGTGTACTCTTCAATACAGGGGCATTGATCTCCTAAATGTTCTAGGAATGAAACACTCTATTTCTCACCTCTGAAGATTCTGTCTGCTTGAACCATATGCCTGGAACAATCTTTCATCTCCACTAGAAATACTGAACTCTGGATTTCTTTGTGGCCCAATTAAAATTCTACCCTTACAGAAACCATGTACAAATACCTCTTAATTCCAATACTTTTTTTCTATTAATGATTTCCCATTTATCTTGTATATAGTTTGCTTTTTTTTAATTTTGTTTATATCTGTTTGCATGTTGTAAACTCCTAGAAGATAGGAACCGTCTTTTTTCCTCTTTTTTATATTTAGCTGCTGGCACATATTAAGTGCTTAACAAATGTTTACTGAATAAATGAATGAATTATCTGCTTCATGGATTCAACTGTCACCTCTATGCAACTAACCCCCAAAAGTGCACATCTAGTCCTTTCTTGAGTCCTGATTTCCAGTTCAGCAGTTCTTCCTCACTAATAGAAATCTTCAACTGGATATCTCAGTGAAATGTCAAACATCTAATGACTAACAATGGAAGATGCTACTCCAAACTTCTTTCTTTTTGTCCTTAGCTATACTCTTCTTCTAATCAATTAGGTTTTCAATTTAAGTCTAATTCTCATATCTTAATATTTTTATTTTACTCAAGTTTTTGGGGTTTTATTCACTTAATATCTATTGCTTCTGGTGCTTTATCACTCGTATCACAGCAATCCCAGTTCAGCGTTTCATATTTCAAATTTTAATAATTTTCTAATTGGCTTCCAATTGCCAATTTTGTCCACTTTTACCAAATTACTATTTATAAAAAATATACTTCTTCTTGTGACATTCCTTTGCATAAAAAAACCTGAGTGACTTACTCTTGTATCAAATACAAATTCATTAGTTTGGTCTTAACATAGTCTGATTCTTTACCTATTTTGGCTTTTTTGGTGTAAATTATTATATTCTCCAGCTAAAATACTTATTTCACTTTGAAAGGGCACTTCTATCACTGGCAACCTTTTACCTTCACCCCTATTGATAGAATGTTTTCATCTTGGCTACTAACTCTTTGAAACCCTAGTTTCCTTAGATCCCTAGAGGTCACATTCCACCATTTTCAAAAGATCTTAACTGATCTCCCAAGTTATTAGTGCCTATATACATGTGTTTGTGTATATATGCATCTATGTGAACACACACATGTATATGTGTGTATATGCACATACAAACATGTATACCCATGTGTATATGTATATATGTACATACACATTGATTTTATTTCCTCATTTTTGTGTATATATATATATATATATATATATATATATATTCACACACATATGTAAGGGACAAGTATTTATTCAGCTTCTCCATTAGGCAGGTACTATCTAAATGCATCACAAACATTATTACATTTAATTTTTACAACAATCCTGTGAGCTGTTGCTATTATGATCTTTGTTTTATAAGTGAGGAAACTGAGACAAACATAGATAAAATGATGTGTCCAGGGTTACACAGATAATTAGTACATGAGGCCAATTTGGAATTCAAGTCTTCTTGGTTTCAATGCTTTATCCAGTGTGTCACCTAGGAAAAAAGTGTATTGTGGAAACTAATTATATTGACATGCATTTATCTACATCTATCTATATCTATGTCTATATCAGTATCTGTATCTATGTCTATTTTAAAGGTTTATAAATGCAAAGGCAAGAACCTCTACTAGAATTTTCTTGTGAGGAGAGACTATCACTTTTATATTTGTGTCACTATTATATTATACACAATACACATTTAATATGTTTTTTTCACTCATGAACAAGTATAGGAAAAAATAACTTGTTATCCTAGTTAACAAGGATTCATCTATAAAATAAATTCATTCCATTAATTTAAGTTCTTATCAGTTTACTTAATTATAAGGGGATTGAAGATGATTGTTTTGGCCCTATGACATACACTTGGTCCAGGCAATCTTTCCACGATGTCCTTCCTTAAACTATTCTTCACCCCTATGCCCAGTAAACTTTAGTACCAAGTCTAATGTTTCTTTTGCTATCTGCTTTTTTGACAGGAGATATCAGAAACTGAATCTTTCTCCCTCAAATTTGTACCAGTTCTTGGCAAGTGCATGAACCCATACATTCTTTAAATTATTTTGGAATGTTTGAGACTATTTCTCACAACTGTTCTTAATGAGAAGGCTTCAAGTAATGAATTTCTCCAATATATTTAAAATTAATTTCATTCACTGTTCAGTCAGATTCAGCATTTGTCTTATGTTTCAAGCAGCCATCTGTTCTTTCACAGGCTGCCTCTCTGGCCTCTCAGCCTTTTCCTAAAACAAGGAGGCCATGTTGACTATAACTCCAAGATTTAAACTATCCCTACCCACACCTCTATCCACCACCACACCCTTATATATATATATATATATATATATAAATGCACACAAATATATACAGACACATTCTAACATACATATACACACAAACTGAGTTAATTTTCATATCCATTTGCCAAGTATACATTTTTTGTTGCCTTATTGATTAGTATCAAATAGCAAAAATGTGTTTTGATCAAAATCTTTTGAGTTATTGGATTCTTAGAGAGAAAGTCTCTAGTTATGTAGGAAAATTTGATTCAGTAGGCTAGGCTGCTTTTTTGTTTTGTTTTGTTTTGTTTTAGATTGGAAGAGGAACCTACAAAGCAGCATTATATATACAAAGTGGTCTTGAATCTTTAGATGATTAATTAGAAATAGAAAGGACCACGGGATTTAGAATGAGAAAGGTCACAGGATCACAGATTTAAAACTTGAAGGGGAATGTAAAAGTCTTCTAGTTCAGTTATTTTACATATAAGTCCCAGAGAGAATAATTCATCAATTAATAACCAGTTATAAAGTACCTATTATGTGCAGGCACTGTGCTAAATGCTAGAGATTAAAAAAAAAAGTAAAAGATAGTTTTTGTCCTTGACCTCAAAGAGCTTACTGCATGCAAATAACTACTTGCAAAATGAACTATCTACTGGAGAAACAGGAAATACTTTTATTATTATTATTAAAGTTTTTAATCTTCAAAACATATGCATAGATAATTTCTTAACATCGATCCTTGCATAGCCTTGTGTTCCAAATTTTCCCCTACTTTCCCCCACCTCTTTCCCTAGATGGCAAGTAATCCAATATAGAAAGAGGAAATAATTAAAAGAGGGATGACACTAGAATTAAGGACTGAGAAATCATCTCATAAAAGATAAGATTTTAGTTCAGACCAGACTCCTTGGTTGTCAGCCAGTGAGGTCAATAGTTACAGCCAAGAAGGGAAAGCATTCCAGGTAGGAGAAACTGCCAGAAAAAATGTCAGGATTTGAAAAATCGAGTCCCTTGTTAGTGGGACAGCCTGTAGGCTCATGGAACTAAATCAAAGAATATGTGTTGAGGAGTAAAAAGACTGGAAATGTAGGAGGGATTAAGTTTTAAAGGGCATCAAATCTCAGAAGTTTTTATTTCCTCCTGAAAGTAAAAAGAAGCCAATGGAGTAACGGGCAAGAGAATAGGATTGAACTTGTGCTTTAGAAAAATCACTTCAGTTGGTAATGAAGGATGGATTAGAGTTGGGAAAGACTTGAAAAAAGCAAAGCTACCAGCAGCTATTGCAATAAAGTGACATCTAATAAGTTATAGAAATGGTATTTGAGTTCAGGTGTTCGAAATTCATATCTAGTATAGTTTTCATTATAGACTTATCAATCCAAACTCTCATTTTAAGAATGAGGAAATTCAAATCCAGTCAGATTAAGTGAGTTGGCCACGGTAACACAGTTAGTAAGAACCTGAGAAAGTTTGGAACCTAGGTATTCTTGAAGCCAGTTCTAATATTCTCTTCACAAAATCACACATTCCTTACAAATGTGTCTATCATGCACAAATGAGAACAATTGAATATATCTCTCTAAAATACAGATCTAGGAGCAATTATCAAAAGTTCCTTCTGATCCATTTTTCTTACTTACTTAAAGTTCTTCAGATAAACAGGCATTTTCCATATTAATTCTGATCTTGTGAACCATAGTCACAATTAAATCACCAATATCTATTTTTAGTTTCTGCTGTTTGGGGTAACTAATCTCTGGAAATCATTTTCCATTAAATTCATTGACATTCATTTTTTCTTCTTTTACTTTATATTCATAGAGGCACACATTTGCAAGTATTAAAAACGATTGTCTGATGTGTTTTGTCCCCTCTTCAGACCTAACTTATCTTTTGAGTGCATGATCAATTTTATTGGGCTAATAGAACATATTTAAAAAGCCCGGCTTTCAGAAAATTTCAAAACACCAAAGTCTTCTCTAGTTTACAGCTAAGGACTTTTATTTTCATTTTCATTATTTGCATCTTCTGCCTCTGACATTTATTCTCTAGAACTAACATAGGCCTGCATGAGAATGGCAAGCCATCTGTGAATAAAGGGCTTATATGTACTATGTCTTCCTAACCATTTTGTCCATTGGATATTTTCCCTTTTATTATCCCATATGGTTGCATCTGTATGCAAATATGTATGAGCTATGCTCTAGCAAAATCTGTCTGAGCCCTCCAAACTTATATGATAATAATTAGTTGGCCTTCTTTCTTGTTAAACAAAACTACCCCCAACTGTGTTAGGGGTTCTGTTGAAGGGAATTACTGACTGTATTATTTTTCCCAAGCAAAATGCCTTTGAGACTTCTCTGAGGTTTGTCATCAACCAAAAAGGCTGACTGATATTTCCCATGAATCTGTTCATATCTTGAAGTAAGATGAGAACCTTTACAGAAACAAAGATAAATAGATCTTAGGCTTCCTAGGAATATTCTTAGCTATCACTGCTCTAGAGAATATTTTAGTAATCTGGAAGATTTATAGAGCATGTTTAAAGGAAACTGCAATGGGAACCAAGAAAACCTGAATTTAAATCCTAACTTTACCATTTGCTTGTTTTATAACTATGTCTTACTCAAATTCTCTGAGATTTCATTGTTTCACTCTAAGATGGGGATAAATATATTAGTTCTTCCTAATTCACTCTTTAACTAGTATCACCTAACTCAATATCATAGGTTCAGAGTTGTAAAAGTTGTCAAAGATAATATAAAATCCTCTTTCCTCAAATTCCTATTTTACCAATGAAACAAAATATTACATGATTCCCCCCCCAGGGTCACCGAATCCATTCTTTCTTTCTTTCTTTCTTTCTTTTTTATTTTATTATTATGGCTTCTTATTTAGAAAACATTTGCATGGGCAATTTTTCAACACTGACTCTCGCAAAACCTTCTGTTCCAACTTTTCCCCTCCTTCCCCTTACCCCCCACCATTGCAGGTAGACCAATACATGTTCAATATGTTAAAGTATTTGTTAAAGACAATATATGCATGCATTTTATATAGTTATCTTGCTGCACAAGAAAAAATTGGATCTAGAAAGAAAGAAAAAACCTGAGAAGGAAAACAAAACTGCAAGCAAACAATAACAGAAAGAGTGGAAATAATAGGTTGTTGTCCATACTCATTTCCCATAATTCTTTCTCTAGGTATAGCTGATTCTCTTCTTTACTGAAGAATTTGAATGGTTTGAATCATCTCATTGTTGAAGAGAGCCATATCAGAGTTGACCATCGTATAATCTTGTTGTTGCCAGGTATAATGATCTCCTGGTGCTGCTTATTTCACTTAGCATCAGTTCATGTAAGTCTCTCCAGGCCTCTCTGAAATCATCCTGCTAGTCATTTCTTATAGAACAAGAATATTCCATAGCATTCATATACCATAACCTTATTCTGCTATTCTCCAACTGATGGGCATCCATTTAATTTCCAGTTTCTAGCCACTACAAAAAAAAAGGCTACCACAAACATTTTTTCCACATGTGGGTCCCTTTCCCTTCTTTAATATTGCTTTGGGGTAAAAGCCCAGTAGTAAAACTGCTGGATTAAAGGGTATGCATAGTTTAATAACTTTTTTTAAACATAGTTCCAAATTGCTTTCCAGAATAGTTGGATTTGTTCATAATTCTACTAACAATATATCAGTGTCTCATTTTTCCAACATCCTCTTCAACATTTGTTATTATCTCTTCCTGGTATCTTAGACAGTCTGACTGGTGTGTAGCAGTATTTGAGTTGTTTTAATTTGCATTTTTGTAATCAAAAGTGATTTGGTAATTCAGAATTTTAGCAAAGTTGCAGGATACAAAATAAATCCACATAAATCATCAGCATTTTTATACATTACCAACACAATCCAACAGCAAGAGATACAAAGAGAAATTCCATTCAAAATAACGGTCGATAGTATAAAATATTTGGGAATATATCTACCAAAGGAGAGTCAGGAATTATATGAGCAAAATTACAAAACACTTGCCACAAAAATAAAGTCAGATTTAAATAATTGGAAAGACATTCAGTGCTCTTGGATAGGCCTAGCGAATATAATTAAGATTACAATACTCCCTAAACTAATCTATTTATTTAGTGCTATACCAATCAGACTTCCAAGAAACTATTTTAATAACCTAGAAAAAACAACAACAGAATTCATATGGAACAACAAAAGGTCGAGAATTTCAAGGGAAGTAATGAAAAAAAAAATTAAGTGAAGGTGGTCTAGCTGTACCTGATCTAGAAGTGTATTATAAAGCAACAGTCACCAAAACCATTTGGTATTGGCTAAGAAATAGACTAGTTGATCAGTGGCATAGGTTAGGTTCACAGGGCAAGATAGTGAATAAAAATAGCAATCTAGTGTTTGACAAACCCAAAGATCCCAAATTTTGGGATAAGAATTCATTATTTGACAAAAACTGCTGGGAAAACTGGAAATTAGTATGGCAGAAACTAGGCATGGACCCACATTTAACACCACATACTAAGATTAGATCAAAATGGGTCCAAGATTTAGGCATAAAGAACGAAATCATAAATAAATTGGAGGAACAGGGGATGGTTTACCTCTCAGACTAGTGGAGGAGGAAGGAGTTTGTGTCCAAGGGAGAACTAGAGACCATTATTGATCACAAAATAGAAAATTTTGATTACACCAAATTAAAAAGTTTCTGCACAAACAAAACTAATGCAAACAAGATTAGAAGGGAAGTAACAAATTGGGAAAACATTTTGACAGTTAAAGGTTCTGATAAAGGCCTCATCTCCAAAATATACAGAGAATTGACTTTAATTTATAAGAAATCAAGCCATTCTCCAATTGATAAATGGTCAAACGATATGAACAGACAATTTTCACATGATGAAATTAAAACTATTTCCACTCATATGAAAGAGTGTTCCAAATCACTATTGATCAGAGTAATGCAAATTAAGACAACTCTGAGATATCATTACACAGCTGTCAGATTGGCTAAGATGACAGGAACAAATAACGATGAATGTTGGAGGGGCTGTGGGAAAACTGGGACACTGATGCATTGTTGGTGGAGTTGTGAAAGAATCCAACCATTCTGGAGAGCAATCTGGAATAATGCCCAAAAAGTTATCAAAATGTGCATACCCTTTGACCCAGCCATACTACTACTAGGCTTATATCCCAAGGAAATACTAAAGAAGGGAAAGGGACCTGTATGTGCCAAAATGTTTGTGGCAGCCCTTTTCATAGTGGCTAGAAGCTGGAAGATGAATGGATGTCCATCAATTGGAGAATGGTTGGGTAAATTATGGTATATGAATGTTATGGAATATTATTGTTCTGTAAGAAATGACCAACAGGATGAACACTGAGAGGCTTGGAGAGACTTACATCAATTGATGCTGAGTGAAATGAGCAGAATTAGGAGATCATTATACACTTCAACAATGATACTGTATGAGGATGTATTCTGATGGAAGTGGATATCTTCAACATAGAGAAGAGCTAATCCAATTCCAATTGATTAATGATGGACAGAATCCACTACATCCAGAAAAGGAACACTGGGAAATGAGTGTAAACTTTTATTTTTACCTTCTGAATCCAATTCTTCCTGTGCAACAAGAAATTTGGTTCTACACACATACATTGTATCTAGAATATATTGTAATATATTTAACATGTATAAGACTGCCTGCCATCTGGGGGAGGGGGTTGGGGGAAGAAGAGAAAAAATCTGAACAGAAGTAAGTACAAGGGATAATGTTATAAAAAATTACCCATGCATATGTAATGTCAAAAAAAAGTTATAATTATAAAATAAAATTAAAATTAAATTTAAAAAAAGGGGGGGCGGAGCCAAGATGGGGGCGGAGCCAAGATGGGGGGCGGAGCCAAGATGGCAGAGAAGAAACACACGACTCTGTGATCGTCCTCACTCCCTCACAACCAATTAGATAAATCAGCCTCAGAATAAGGCCAGGACTGATAGATACCACAAGGACTGGATCCTAAAAAAAAAAAAAAAAAAAAAAAGAGGGAGGGTTGCACGTCACAAGGGGGGTCTGTAAATTAAATATCGGGGAGGGGGATCAGGGGGGTCAAGGGAAAAAAGCATAATCTGGGGATAATACGATGGCAGGAAATACAGAATTAGTAATTTTAACTGTAAATGTAAATGGGATGAACGATCCCATCAAACGGAGACGGATAGCAGATTGGATCAAAAAGCAGAACCCTACAATATGTTGTCTACAGGAAACACACTTAAAGCAGGGAGATACATACAGAATAAAGGTAAAAGGTTGGAACAGAGCCTATTATGCTTCAGGTAAAGCCAAAAAAGCAGGGGTAGCTATCCTTATCTCAGATCAAGCAAAAGCAGAAGTAGATCTTGTTAAAAAAGATAAGGAAGGAAACTATATCCTGCTGAAAGGTAGCATAAATAATGAAGCCATATCAATACTAAACATATATGCACCAAGTGGTATAGCATCTAACTTTCTAAAGGAAAAGTTAAGAGAACTGCAAGAAGAAATAGACAGTAAAACTATAATAGTGGGAGATCTCAACCTTGCACTCTCAGATTTAGACAAATCAAACCACAAAACAAACAAGAAAGAAATTAAAAAAGTAAATAGAACATTAGAAAAACTAGGTATGATAGACCTTTGGAGAAAACTGAATGGCAATAGGAAGGAATATACTTTCTTCTCAGCAGTTCATGGATCCTATACAAAAATTGACCATATACTAGGACATAAAGATCTCAAAATTAAATGTAGGAAGGCAGAAATAATAAATGCCTTCTTCTCAGATCACAATGCAATAAAAGCTACATTCAGTAAAAAGTTAGGGGTAAATAGACCAAAAAGTAATTGGAAACTGAATAATCTCATCTTAAAGAATGACTGGGTGAAAGAGCAAATTATAGAAACAATTAATAATTTCACCCAAGATAATGATAATGATGAGACATCATATCAAAATCTTTGGGATGCAGCTAAAGCAGTAATAAGGGGAAATTTTATATCTTTAGAGGCTTATTTGAAGAAAATTGAGAAAGAGAAGATTAACGAATTGGGCTTACAACTTAAAAGGCTAGAAAAAGACCAAATTGTAAACCCCCAACCAAAAATTAAACTCGAAATACAAAAATTAAAAGGAGAAATCAATAAAATTGAAAGTAAAAAAACTATTGAATTAATAAATAAAACCAAGAGTTGGTTTTATGAAAAAGCCAATAAAATAGATAAACCTTTGGTAAATTTGATCAAAAAAAAGAAAGAGGAAAATCAAATTGATAGTCTTACAAATGAAAAGGGGGATCTTTCCACCAATGAAGAGGAAATTAGAGAAATAATAAGGAGTTACTTTGCCCAACTTTATGCCAATAAATTTGATAACTTAAGTGAAATGGATGACTTCCTCCAAAAATATAGGCTCCCTAGATTAACAGAGGAGGAGATAAATTGCTTAAATAGTCCCATTTCAGAAAAAGAAATAGAACAAGCTATTAATCAACTCCCCAGGAAAAAATCCCCAGGGCCAGATGGATTTACATGTGAATTCTATGAAACATTTAAAGAACAATTAGCCCCAATGTTATATAAATTATTTGAAAAAATAGGGGATGAAGGAGTCCTACCAAACTCCTTTTATGACACAGACATGGTACTGATACCTAAATCAGGTAGATCGAAAACTGAGAAAGAAAATTATAGACCAATCTCCTTAATGAATATTGATGCTAAAATCTTAAATAAGATATTAGCAAAAAGACTTCAGAAAATCATCTCCAGGATAATACACTATGATCAAGTAGGATTTATTCCAGGAATGCAGGGCTGGTTTAATATTAGGAAAACTATTAATATAATTGACCATATTAATAATCAAATTAATAAGAACCATATGATCATCTCAATAGATGCAGAAAAAGCATTTGACAAAATCCAACATCCATTCCTACTAAAAACTCTTGAGAGTATAGGAATAAATGGACTATTCCTTAGAATAATCAGGAGCATATATTTAAGACCTTCAGTAAGCATAATATGCAATAGAAATAAACTGCAACCTTTCCCAGTAAGATCAGGAGTGAAACAAGGTTGCCCACTATCACCATTACTATTCAATATAGTACTAGAAACGCTAGCCTCGGCAATAAGAGCCGAGAAAGAGATTCAAGGAATTAGAGTAGGAAATGAGGAAATTAAACTATCACTTTTTGCAGATGACATGATGGTATACTTAGAGAACCCCAAAGACTCTGCTAAAAAGTTACTAGAAATAATTCAAAATTTCAGCAAAGTGGCAGGATACAAAATAAATCCACATAAATCCTCAGCATTTTTATATATCACTAACAAAATGCAACAGCAAGAGATACAAAGAGAAATTCCATTCCAAACAAATGTTGAGAGTATAAAATATTTGGGAATCCATCTACCAAAGAAAAGTCAGGAATTATATGAGAAAAATTACAAAACACTTGCCACAAAAATAAAATCAGATTTAAATAATTGGAAAGACATTCAGTGCTCTTGGATAGGCTGAGCGAATATAATAAAGATGACAATACTCCCCAAACTAATCTATTTATTTAGTGCTATACCAATCAGACTCCCAAGAAACTATTTCAATGACCTAGAAAAAATAACAACAAAATTCATATGGAAGAATAAAAGGTCGAGAATTGCAAGGGAACTAATGAAAAAAAACTCAGAGGAAGGTGGTCTAAGTGTACCTGATCTAAAGCTATATTATATAGCAGCAGTCACCAAAACCATTTGGTATTGGCTAAGAAATAGACCGGTAGATCAGTGGAACAGATTAGATACAAAGGACAAAAAAGGGTACATCTATAGCAATCTAATCTTTGACAAACCCAAAGATTCCAACATTAGGGATAAAAATTCATTATTCAGAAAAAATTGTTGGGAAAACTGGAAATTAGTATGGCAGAAATTAGATATGGATCCACACTTAACACCATATACCAAGATAAGATCAAAATGGATCCATGATTTAGGCATAAAGAGGGAGATAATAAATAGATTAGAGGAACAGAGGATAATCTACCTCTCAGACTTGTGGAGGAGGAAGGAATTTATGACCAGAGGAGAACTAGAGATCATTATTGATCACAAAATAGAAGATTTTGATTATATCAAACTAAAAAGTTTCTGTACAAATAATACTAATGCAAACAAGATTAGAAGGGAAGTAACAAATTGGGAAAATATTTTTAAAAACAAAGGTTCTGACAAAGGTCTCATTTCCAAAATATATAGAGAACTGACCATAATTTATAAGAAACCGAACCATTCTCCAATTGATAAATGGTCAAAGGATATGAACAGACAATTCTCAGAGGAAGAAATTGAAACTATATCCACTCACATGAAAGAGTGTTCCAAATCACTACTGATCAGAGAAATGCAAATTAAGACCACTCTGAGATACCACTACACACCTGTCAGATTGGCTAAGATGACAGGAGCAAATAATGACAAATGTTGGAGGGGATGTGGGGAAATTGGGACACTAATACATTGCTGGTGGAGTTGTGAAAGAATCCAGCCATTCTGGAGAACAATCTGGAACTATGCCCAAAAAGTTATCAAACTGTGCATACCCTTTGACCCAGCAGCGCTACTACTGGGATTATATCCCAAAGAAATTCTAAAGAGCGGAAAGAGACATATATGTGCCAAAATGTTTGTGGCAGCTCTTTTTGTTGTAGCTAGAAACTGGAAGATGAATGGATGTCCATCAGTTGGAGAATGGTTGGGTAAATTGTGGTATATGAAGGTTATGGAATATTATTGCTCGGTAAGAAATGACCAGCAGGAGGAATATAGAGAGGCCTGGAGAGACTTAAATCAACTGATGCTGAGTGAAATGAGCAGAACCAGAAGATCACTGTACACTTCAACAACAATACTGTATGAGGATGTATTCTGATGGAAGTGGAAATCTTCAACATAAAGAAGATCCAACTCACTTCCAGTTGATCAATGATGGACAGAGGTAGCTACACCCAGAGAAGAAACACTGGGAGGGGAATGAAAATTGTTAGCACTAATATCTGTCTGCCCAGGTTGCATGTACCTTCGGATTCTAATGTTTATTGTGCAACAAGAAAATGATATTCACACACATGTATTGTACCTAGACTATATTGTAATACATGTAAAATGTATGGTATTGCCTGTCGTCGGGGGGAGGGAATGGAGGGAGGGGGGGTAATTTCTAAAAATGAATACAAGGGATAATATTATAAAAATATATATATATAATAAAAAAATAAAAAAAAAAAGAAATTATTAATTGTGTCTATGATTTGCTGTTTCACCCATTAATTCTTTAGGATGAAATTATTTATTGGAAACAATTACTTTTTGGTCTATTTTTCTTTGGATTTTTCTTGAATGTAGTTTTTATTGCATCATGATGTGAAAAAAGAACACATTTACTATTTCTGCCTTTCTATATTTGATTTTGAGGTCCTTCTGTCCTAATATATGGTCAGTTTTTATACAGGTTCCATGAACTGCCAAGAAGAAAGTATACTTCTTTCTGTTTCCATTCAGTTTTCTCCAACAATCTATTATACCTAACTTTTTTTTTATTATAGCTTTTTATTTACAAAGCATTTTTCAACATTGACCCTTGCAAAAATTTCTGCTTTGACTTTTCCTCTCTTTTCCCCCACTCCCTCCCCTAGATGGCGGGGAGTCAATACATGTTAAAGTATATGTTAAATATGGTATATGTGTACATATTTAGTTATCTTGCTGCACACAAAAAAAATCAGATCTAGAAAGAAGATTAAAAAAACCCAAAAAGGAAAAAAATGCAAGCAAACAATGACCGAAAAAGACGTCTACACTCATTTCCCATAGTTCTCTCTCTGGGTACAGCTGATTCTCTTCATTACTGAACAATTGCAACTGATTTGAATCATTGCATTGTTGAAGAGAGCCACATCCAACAGAATTGATCATCATATAGTATTGTTGTTGAAGTGTATAATGATCTCTTGGTTCTACTCATTTCACTTAGCATCAGTTCATGTAAGTCTCTCCAGGCCTATCTGAAATCATCCTGCAGCATACCTGATTTTTCTAGTTTTTATTTACCTCTTTAACTTCTTTCTTATTTGTTTTATGGCTTGATTTATCTCATTCTGAGAGTGAAAGGTTGAGATCTCCCACTATTATAGTTTTGCTGTCTATTTCTTCATGCTCTTAACTTCTCCTTTAGGAATTTAGATGCTATTTCACTTGGTGCATATATATTTAGTATTGCTTCATTATCTATGTTATCCTTTAGCAATATATAGTTTCCTTCCTTATCTCTTTTAATTAGATCAATTTTTGCTTTTACTTGATCTGAGATCAGCAGGGCTACCCCAGTTTTTTTTTCCTTCATCTGAAGCATAATAGATTCTGCTCCAATCTTTTACCTTTACTCTATATGTATCACCCCCTGCTTTAAATGTGTTTCCTCCCAACAACATATTGTAGGATTTTGTCTTTTAATCCAGTCTTTAATCCCCACCCCCATGCTTTATGGGAGAGATCACACCATTCACATTTATGGTTAAAACTACTTAATCTGTATTTCCTGAAATCTTATTATCACCAGATTATATTTTTCTCTTTCCTTTTCTGCTCTCCCCATCCCCAGTATTAAACTTATGGGCACCACTTGCCTCAAGTAGCCCTCCCTCTTTGGAATCCCTACCTCTTAGATTTCCTCCCCTTTTCTTATACCTTTCCCCTACTATTTCTGTATTCCCTTCTCTTTAGCCTAACCCTTCCATTTTTGCTTTTTCCCTCCCACTTTTCAATGAGGTGAGAAAAGCTTCTCTGTAAACCAAATATGTCTAATAGTTTGTCTTTGAAGAATGTTCATCCCCCTTGCTTCTTACCCTCAGATATAATAGGTTTCCTTTGTTTCTATGTAAGAGGCAATTTCCTTCTTTTTACCTCCATTTTTTATTTTTTTCTGGTACAATCCCCTTTCCACCTCTAGTTCCTTTTTCATATTATAACAATAAAATCAAATTATACATGCACTTTCTATGTATGCCCATAATAGAAATACAGTTCTCAAGATTGTTCGATGAATTCTTTCAATGTCTATTTTACCTTCTGATTCTATGACATCTGGACAATTCTCTTAGATGATTTCCTGAAAAGTAATGTCTAGGCTCTTTTTTTGGTCATGATTTTCAGGGAGTCCAATAATCCATAGATTCTCTCTCCTATATCTATTTTCCAGGTCTGTTGTTTTTCCCAAGTAGGTATTGAATTTTTTTCCCTAATTTTTTCATTTTTTAAAATTTTTCTTGACTGATTCTTGATGTCCCATCGAGTCATTCATTTCCATTTTTTCAGTTCTTATTTTTAATGAATTATTTTCTTCATTTACTTTTTTCTTTTCTTTTTTATATTTGCTCAATTGAGTTTTTAAATAAGTTGTTTTGTTCTATGTAATTTTTTTTTTCCATTTCACAAATTTTTAAGGAGTTATTTTCTTTTTCCAATTCACAAATTCTGTTTTCCTGGGAGTTCTTTACCTCTTCCATTTCATATTTCAGGGAGTTTCTTTTTCATTTTTTCCACTTTGTCAAATCTTTCTTTTAATGAGTTATATGTCTTTTCCATACCCTTTTAACAAACCTTTGCCTTACCCCATTTTTCTTCTAGCTCTCTTTTAAGATCCTTTTAAAATTTCTTCTAGAACAGCCTTGTGTGGTGGGGGTCAGGTTATATCACTCTTTGGGGCTTCATCTGGAGATAATCTGCTTTTAGTCACCTTGGAGTTTGAAATCTGTTCTCATTCACTATAAAAACTGTCTATAGTTAGATCTCTCTTTTCTTTTTTACTCATTTTTTTTAAAGTTTGGGATCTGCTTTTAGGGCAAGGAGGTTTCAAGCTTCCTCTACAGACCAGGAAGCAACAGAGGCTGTGCTAGGATAGGGTTGAGTCACTCTTGGTGCTGAGTGGGTGTGGCCAGGTCCTGTGAGACTCTGAGTCTTTGGAGTTCACTCTTTACCTTTTGTGTTTGTGTTGTATGTTTTATAACTTCTCTGTTGATCTATTGGCTTGCAACCAGGGCAGAGTAGTCCACACTGTGGTAGAGTCCTCCCAGTAGATTCTCTACCTATTGGAGACCACACCTCTCACTCAGTCTGCTTAGCCTGTGCTGGGGCCTAGCCTCCTCCTGTGCTCGGCCCTAATCAAAGCAGACATTTTGTGGTGATCTTTGAAATTATCTTCAGTTGGTAATTTGCTACACTACCAATATTCATGGATTCTACCAGTCTAGCACTGTTTCAGGGACTGAATTTTGTAATTAGTGTGAGGGTAGTGGGAGACTCAGAAAGAAGCATGTGTCCTCTCTACAATCTTGGCTCTACCTCTCCAAATCTATTCTTTCTAACTCAAAAGCCAAAACTCTTTGGATGCTACCATCCTGTAAGGATAATATGATAGTAAGTATGATGAAGGTGAGGATGATTGATCAGTCAATTAGCAAACATTTATTAAGTACTGGTTACTCTGTGCCAAGAATTATGCTACAATTGAAGGTAGTATATTTACATGACATTTTAAGCTTTACAAATCATTTCACACTATCTCATTTGATCCTCAGAATAACTCAAAAGTAGAGATACTGTTATTATCTCCATTTTACAAATGGAAAAGCTAAAAATCAGAAGGTAGATGACTTGCCCTTGAATGAGAGTTGTTATTATTAGCTTGAAAAATATCTATTTGAAGCAGAAACAGCAGGATTTGGGCAGATGTTAGGATTCTTACAAGGTGCTAAGTCACTTGAATGGATGTAATTTTCTAATTTAGCATGGTACTTAACAATTCTCTAGTTCAGTAATGTATTTACTAGAATTCCATGAGATTCACACCTTTAAGAGAGCATATAGAAGGACAAACCCACTCTCTGGGAGGAGATTCACAACTAGGATTGACTTTTGGGAAACCCACAAAATCCCACACTCTTGGAGGCAGAGTTAGATTCATTCCCATGTCTACCTTCATGCTGGCTGGAGACATTGGGAAGGAGGAGAGGCTGGAGCCTGAAGGACTAACCTTTGGATTTGGAGACATTCCGACAAGAGCACTTGGTTGTCAAGAAGATAGGCCTCTACCAAAGCTAACTGGGCCCCCAAGAAAAGATTCAGGAGGACACAACAGAGGATCTGGATTTTAACTCCTGGCTGAATTTTGGGATTATTGAAACCGAACTAAAGCCAAGGCTGACTCAGAAGCTCCCCATGAGATCTACTCCTAGAGAATGATTACTAATTTAGAGAACAGAACATTATAGGCAGATATTAAAAAATTCATAAAAGTATTTTTTAAAATTATATTTATATAAAATTTGTTTTTGTCTATCCCCAATACATAAGGAATGTTTCATTCATGTGTATGTGTATTTGTCTTTATAGTGTGTGTCTGACTATAAATAGGGCAATATATAATATATGGAGACATCTTGTGTGTAGACATATAAATATAACTGTATGTACATATATACATATATACGTATATATGTATATAATTATATACTACACACATTATATATGTAAAGCTATAAATGTCTTTTTAAAAATAACACTAAGATGACAAAATCAAATTGAATCTGCAGGATATTCTCTTAAGTGAACTCAAGGAAAAGGGCAGCAAATATGGTCATTTTCAGTTCTTTATAGCACTGCTTCAGACTCGGCAGAATAAAGTTCTTTTGATAACAGAGTTTATGTTGGGAAAGATGAAGTTAATGTTCTGAAATACAGTGCATATGTTTGGGAGGGTATTAATTGATTTTTAAATTTATGATTTAGGGAAATAGACTATGAGCTAGTCATTTAAAAAATATTCTAAAAAGACTTCCCCCAATATGTTCCATGGATAATTTATTTATGTGTATATATATATATATATATATATATATATATATATATATATATATATATATATATATATATATATATATATATAATGAGAACTTTTCTCATTGATTCTACTGCAGGGTTTTTCATAACTTTGCACCAAAATTCAATTAGTTTCTTTATTGGATGATGTATTCCTGTAAATAAAAATTATCTGAAGACCGAGGAAAAAAAATATTGGCCTTTTGGGGAGTCATCCATAGAAACCATTTCCAATCACCAGCTGCTATGGGATTGGATCAGCCTACTCTTTCATTTTCTCTACCTATCCAGACAAAGAATAAAATCTGATTAAAGCTTCCTCCATTGATTTTGACATTGAAGCTGTGAGGAAACTGGTGTGTCACTGTTTGAAACCTCTTTTACTATAGTCATTCAAAGGTGTTTAAATATACAAAAAGAAAAATGGTCAGATGACATTAAAAACTCAAAATTTGAAAGGATGAAATGGTCTTCGGTAAAGAGAAAGTTGGAAACTTTGAACAGGCTTGAGGTAATAAAGGAAATGATTATTTGTTAATATCATTTATTCCTTTAGATGGAGCCATGGAGTTTTATCTCCTTTACTGCCTCCCACTACAGAGTTCATCTTTACAAGGAATTACTAAAATTCTCATTATATAGAAGTTAAATGGCACAAAGTGTGGACTTGGAGAGTTACTTAGGAGGCCAGAGAATTGGTTACCCAGGTAACAACAATATTCTAATTGGATACTAAGATCATGGAGTTAGTCAAGAAATGAAGGCATTGACAAGAAATAGAAGATTTTTCTCTTCCTTTCCCCACTTTGGACTCAGGAGGAAACAGGCAAAACAAAAGACAAGGAACAATTTTAAAAGGCTATGGAGTGGAAGAAGCCACGGTGAGAGGCTGTCTTAGCAAATCATAATCCTGACAAAGCTAATTAGAGGCAATTAACCCAAACTAAAGGAGAAATTCTTGAAACCTTGTTCTGATTAAGGCTTTTGATGCTGAACTTGTGCAGAGTTAGCAACAGAAAAGTGAAAATCAAGCAGGCAAATCTTCTCAGGCCCCAGAGCAATTACTCTGGGAAAGAAAGAGGGGAAAATTACTTGCCTAAAAAGTGCTGATAGTGGAAGGCTTTTGAGAAAGTTGTAATGGGTCTTAGGAGAGGCTCCATAGTTTGATTAAATAAAACAGAGATGAATTATTTGCTTGTTAGGTGAGATGCAGTTAGGAAGGGTGGATAGAACACTTGATTTGGAAACAAGAATACCACAGTTCTAATCCTCTCTTTCATGTGTTTAAACTTTGTGATTGAGCATGTCACTTAATTTATTTTAGTTTCAAACTTTTCTATAAAATAGGGATAATAGAACTTAATCCATAGGATTATTGTTGCTTATAAATGATATAATATTTGTAAAGTTATTTGTAAATTTTATAGTGGTATACAATATATTCTATTCCTTTTTCTTCTTCCTCTTTTCATCCTTCTCCTTTTTATTCTCTTTTCTTTCTTCTTCTCTTCTGCCTCCTTTTACTGTTATATCTACAAAAATAATGATAATAGTAATAGCTAACACTTATGTAGTATTTACTCTATGCCAAGCACTGAACTTTCCACTAATTTAATCATTTGCACTGATTATCTCATTTGATCCTGGGAAGTAGGGAATGTTATTATCTTCATTTTTTTAACAAATGAGAAATCTTGAATAAACAAGGGTTCAGTGATTTCAGGCCTAGCACCCTATCTATGATTATAACTTTTATTACTGCCACAATAATTGCTGCTGCTATTACAATTACTACTACTTCTACTACTACTACTACTACTACTACTACTACTACTACTACTACTACTACTACTATACTACCACTGCTACATAACCACCACTAGTCCTATTACTACTTCTACTTCTATCATTATTACCACTATTACTACTACCATCACTACCACCACTACCACCACCAGTAGTACTACTATGACTATTACTACCATTACTACTACTATACTCTATGAATTTTAGTGACTATCTTTGCCCTGAAAAAGAATTCATTCCAATAGTTATAGAAATGGAGAATGAAGATGGAGATACAGATATGGAAGGAAAAAAGGGGAATTCTAGGGACAAACAAGGGATTCACATATAATTTCCTGGGAAAACTTGAGGAAGTATAAAATGATATTTTTCTGAGACAATTGATAAAGCCTATGTATAGAATGAACAGTACCTGAACTGATATAGAAACGAAAATAAGAATTTTGAGGAGAGTGCAATAAAATTCTGGTAATGGCTGGAACCATAGAATAGAATGACAAGTATAAGAAAAATTAGTCATCCATTTTGATTGGAAGGTAGAGTACTTGAAGGGGAGTAATGTAAAGTAAGATTAGAACGGTGGATGGAAGCTGGAAATTCCTGGATATTGTTTACAGCTTGCTTAGAAGCAGTAGAGAATTCCTGAAAACTTAGAGGAAGGGATGAGGGATATATAATTCATATTTGTATCTCAGGAAGAAAATTTTCTCATCTTTATGGGTGACAATGGAAAAAGGAAGAGACTCCATTCCAGAAGATGAGTTGGGAAGAAAAAGTTAAATTTTAACTAGAGACAATGGGATCCCAACCTAGGAAGGTGACATAATATAAATGCCAAGAAGGAGATGATTTTGAGAGAAGCTGTGGAAAGAGATTCTACATAATGGATTAGATGTGACTTTTGAGGGAGAAAAAAAAAAGTTACTCTGACATCTTGAAAATGGGTGACTAGTAGCTGGCTAGGGGGAGTGTCTTTGAGAGAAATAGGGACCCTTCAAAGAAAGGATAATTCATGGAGAGAAATGCTGAGATCAGTTTGTGACATTCTGAATTTGAGATACCTGCAACATTCACACAGTTGTCCTATAGATATTTGGCTATGTAGGATTGGAATTAAAGGAAAACACTGGGCCTGGAAATTAATGTGTGTAATCAATCAGTAAATATTTATTAAACTTTTATTTTGTGTCAGGCACTATGCTAAAATTTGAAGATACAAAAAGGGTTAAAAGAGAGCCCTTATCCTCAAAGAACTAATTGGATATCTGTGAAGAGGTGACTATTGAACATCAGAATAGAGATCACCACAAAGAGCATATCAGAAAGCCAAGAGAGAAGAGTGTAGGAAAGGCTGGGTGGGTAATCAACTCAAAGTATAAGACCTGTCACTCAAAAGATTCTTTTTTGATTTTCTTTGGCTTATTGATAAATGGAGAGATAATTTATTGGTTTAATTAGATTTTGAATCATTGCTACATTTTTACTTTTATTTTATCTTGCTGATTTTCAAGAAAGCTGTTCTTAAAATGGGGTAACCAGATGGCACAATAGAAAGAGAGAGACCTGGAGTCAGGAATCTTCTTGAGTAGAAATCTGGCATCAGACATGTAGCATGTAGTAGCTATGTGATATTGGGCATGTCATTTAATTTTGTGTGTCTCAGTTTCTTCATTGGTAAAATTAGTTGCAGAAGGAAATGAGAAATTATCAAGAAAATCCCAAATGGAATTATGAAAACTCAGACATGATTAAAAAATGATTAAAGAATATCAATAATTTTAAATTTTTTATATCAAAAACATATATACTAAAAACAAGTATAATATAGATAAACACAAATCCTCTCCCTTCCCAAATATACTGCACAGTATACTACACACACACACACACACACACACACACACACACACACACATACACACACACACATACTTACACATGCACACAGAATTTAACATGTTATTCAAGGGTCAATAATCTATCATTGTTAAGGTGAGAATTTAAATAGAAAAATATAATTTCAAAATGATTTAAAAGTTAACACTTTTCCATGCTTACTTCTGCTTTACAATGTATCTTTCCTAAGGCAATATTAATGATAAATTGCTTTTATAGTATTTGATGAACTACTTAGAGCACACATTTATTTCATTGCTTGGACTGGAAGGTATTATTCACAAATACAAGGAAATTTAGAAAACAATAAGTTGACAAATAATTTCTACATTTGCTCATGTTTCAAGTGAAAAATTCATCTTGAGAAATAGATTGGTTCTAGGTGGTTGTGTAATATGTCCTTTTGAAAGTGATGATTAATTAGAAATGAACAAAGCCATACAGAATACTTTACCTTCAGATATATTTCATGTGGTGTAAATCAAACAGAAATTGATCAGAATGTAGAGCTAGAGCTAGAAGGAACTTTTAAGGTTGTCTAGTCCTATTTTAAAAGTGAGGAAGCTGGGAGATTGTGACTTATTCATGTTCATACAGACAGTTAGTAGCAAAACCAATCTTTGAACTGAAATCCTATTACAACAAAGCTAGGGCTATTGCCAGTATTCCCTGCACTATTTAATTCACTGATTTATCATCCACTGTGTCTAAGAGGAATGTTTGAAATTTATCTATTGCGATGTATTAGGTTGTGTTTAATTAAACAAAATTATGTAGTGCTAGTCATGTATGAAATTTAGATGCAATGCCATTACTTTCCACATAGATTCCAGTTTAATAAAGGTAGATAACATACATAATTAACATTAATCCAAAGTAATTCATATTAAATAATATAAGTCCAAACGAAATGTTGTAAAAGGACCTAGGAATATCAAGATGGATTTCATGGGAAGATACCTTTTGACCTATATTTTAAAAGTTGAGAAAGATTTCAATAGGTGAAGAAAAAGGCCTATATAGGCTAAGGGAACCATGTAAGCCTAGATTTGAAATAACTATGAGGAACAAAAATTAGTGAGCAAGATGGATGTACAGCAGAGCAATGAAAGGTAATTTTAGAAAGAATCGATAGTAACTATAAAATTTAAACTTCAATCATTACATAATAAAAGGACTCATGAAAGGTTCTGAATGAAGAAACTGTTTCCTTCAACATACAACTCAGCTGCCACTTTCTATGTAAAGTTGTTCCTTCTTTCTTCTTTCATGAGTGGTCCTGTGAGAAGCATAAAACTTATCTTGTACTAATTTTATATATAGCCATTTGTCTAAGTTTTGTCTTCCTAGATAGATCATAAACTGCTTGAAAGCAGGTTGCATCTCATTTCTCTGGATTCTCAGTTCCTATCATGATGCACAGCATATAATAGTTGCTCGATATATACTTGGTGATGATAGATTCATACATAAGGAAAATAAATTGGTAGTTATAAAGAAAGAAGGAGGAAGCAAGAGAATGGAAATATAAATCTTTGGCTGATGTTTAAATAAGTCAGGCTAGAGGCAATGGAGGTTTTTGATAGGGTGACAGCAATGAGAGCTGAAAGGCGAAAATGCAATGAAAAGAAACTTTGAGAATCAAATTCAATCAGTGAGAATTTGTTAAGCACCTACTATGTGCAAAGCCTTATAAAAATTGCTGGGGAGGTAAAAAGAAATGAAAAAGACGGACCTTACTCTTTTTTTTTTAAATTTTTTTTATTACATATATATATATATATATATATATATATATATATATATATATATATATATATATATATACATATATATATATATATATATTTATTTTTTTATAATATCCCTTGTATTCATTTTTCCAAATTACCCCCCCTCCCTCTATTCCCTCCCCCCGATGACAGGCAATCCCATACACTCTACATGTGTTACAATATAGTCTAGGTACAATACATGTGTGTGAATATCATTTTCTTGTTGCACAACAAACATTAGAATCCGAAGGTACATGCAACCTGGGCAGACAGATATTAGTGCTAACAATTTACATTCACTTCCCAGTGTTTCTTCTCTGGGTGTAGCTACCTCTGTCCATCATTGATCAACTGGAAGTGAGTTGGATCTTCTTTATGTTGAAGATTTCCACTTCCATCAGAATACATCCTCATACAGTATTGTTGTTGAAGTGTACAGTGATCTTCTGGTTCTGCTCATTTCACTCAGCATCAGTTGATTTAAGTCTCTCCAACCCTCTCTGTATTCCTCCTGCTGGTCATTTCTTACAGAGCAATAATATTCCATAACCTT
The DNA here is from genome assembly GCF_048593235.1 of Sminthopsis crassicaudata. Lineage (NCBI taxonomy): Eukaryota > Metazoa > Chordata > Mammalia > Dasyuromorphia > Dasyuridae > Sminthopsis > Sminthopsis crassicaudata. The sequence goes on from NC_133621.1 coordinate 54,959,677, forward strand.
CATATACCACAATTTACCCAACCATTCTCCAACTGATGGACATCCATTCATCTTCCAGTTTCTAGCTACAACAAAAAGAGCTGCCACAAACATTTTGGCACATATATGTCTCTTTCCGCTCTTTAGTATTTCTTTGGGATATAATCCCAGTAGTAGCGCTGCTGGGTCAAAGGGTATGCACAGTTTGATAACTTTTGGGGCATAATTCCAAATTGCTCTCCAGAATGGCTGGATTCTTTCGCAACTCCAGCAGCAATGTATTAGTGTCCCAATTTCCCCACATCCCCTCCAACATTTATCATTATTTGTTCCTGTCATCTTAGCCAATCTGACAGGTGTGTAGTGGTATCTCAGAGTTGTCTTAATTTGCATTTCTCTGATCAGTAGTGATTTGGAACACTCTTTCATCTGAGTGGATATAGTTTCAATTTCTTCCTCTGAGAATTGTCTGTTCATATCCTTTGACCATTTATCAATTGGAGAATGGTTCGGTTTCTTATAAATTATGGTCAGTTCTCTATATATTTTGGAAATGAGACCTTTGTCAGAACCTTTGTTTTTAAAAATATTTTCCCAATTTGTTACTTCCCTTCTAATCTTGTTTGCATTAGTATTATTTGTACAGAAACTTTGTAGTTTGATGTTATCAAAATCTTCTATTTTGTGATCAATAATGATCTCTAGTTCTCCTCTGGTCATAAATTCCTTCCTCCTCCACAAGTCTGAGAGGTAGATTATCCTCTGTTCCTCTAATCTATTTATTATCTCCCTCTTTATGCCTAAATCATGGATCCATTTTGATCTTATCTTGGTATATGGTGTTAAGTGTGGATCCATATCTAATTTCTGCCATACTAATTTCCAGTTTTCCCAACAGTTTTTTCCGAATAATGAATTTTTATCCCTAATGTTGGAATCTTTGGGTTTGTCAAAGATTAGATTGCTATAGATGTACCCTTTTTTGTCCTTTGTATCTAATCTGTTCCACTGATCTACTGGTCTATTTCTTAGCCAATACCAAATGGTTTTGGTGACTGCTGCTATATAATATAGCTTTAGATCAGGTACACTTAGACCACCTTCCTCTGAGTTTTTTTTTTTTTTTTCATTAGTTCCCTTGCAATTCTCGACCTTTTATTCTTCCATATGAATTTTGTTGTTATTTTTTCTAAGTCATTGAAATAGTTTCTTGGGAGTCTGATTGGTATAGCACTAAATAAATAGATTAGTTTGGGGAGTATTGTCATCTTTATTATATTCGCTCGGCCTATCCAAGAGCACTGAATGTCTTTCCAATTATTTAAATCTGATTTTATTTTTGTGGCAAGTGTTTTGTAATTTTTCTCATATAATTCCTGACTTTTCTTTGGTAGATGGATTCCCAAATATTTTATACTCTCAACATTTGTTTGGAATGGAATTTCTCTTTGTATCTCTTGCTGTTGCATTTTGTTAGTGATATATAAAAATGCCGAGGATTTATGTGGATTTATTTTGTATCCTGCCACTTTGCTGAAATTTTGAATTATTTCTAGTAGCTTTTTAGCAGAGTCTTTGGGGTTCTCTAAGTATACCATCATGTCATCTGCAAAAAGTGATAGTTTGATTTCCTCATTTCCTACTCTAATTCCTTGAATCTCTTTCTCGGCTCTTATTGTCGAGGCTAGCGTTTCTAGTACTATATTGAATAGTAATGGTGATAGTGGGCAACCTTGTTTCACTCCTGATCTTACTGGGAAAGGTTGCAGTTTATTTCTATTGCATATTATGCTTACTGAAGGTCTTAAATATATGCTCCTGATTATTCTAAGGAATAGTCCATTTATTCCTATACTCTCAAGAGTTTTTAGTAGGAATGGATGTTGGATTTTGTCAAATGCTTTTTCTGCATCTATTGAGATGATCATATGGTTCTTATTAATTTGATTATTAATATGGTCAATTATATTAATAGTTTTCCTAATATTAAACCAGCCCTGCATTCCTGGAATAAATCCTACTTGATCATAGTGTATTATCTTGGAGATGATTTTCTGAAGTCTTTTTGCTAATATCTTATTTAAGATTTTAACATCAATATTCATTAAGGAGATTGGTCTATAATTTTCTTTCTCAGTTTTCGATCTACCTGGTTTAGGTATCAGTACCATGTCTGTGTCATAAAAGGAGTTTGGTAGGACTCCTTCATCCCCTATTTTTTCAAATAATTTATATAACATTGGGGCTAATTGTTCTTTAAATGTTTGGTAGAATTCACATGTGAATCCATCTGGCCCTGGGGATTTTTTCCTGGGGAGTTGATTAATAGCTTGTTCTATTTCTTTTTCTGAAATGGGACTATTTAAGCAATTTATCTCCTCCTCTGTTAATCTAGGGAGCCTATATTTTTGGAGGAAGTCATCCATTTCGCTTAAGTTATCAAATTTATTGGCATAAAGTTGGGCAAAGTAACTCCTTATTATTTCTCTAATTTCCTCTTCATTGGTGGAAAGATCCGCCTTTTCATTTGTAAGACTATCAATTTGATTTTCCTCTTTCTTTTTTTTTGATCAAATTTACCAAAGGTTTATCTATTTTATTAGCTTTTTCATAAAACCAACTCTTGGTTTTATTTATTAATTCAATAGTTTTTTTACTTTCAATTTTATTGATTTCTCCTTTTAATTTTTGTATTTCGAGTTTAATTTTTGGTTGGGGGTTTATAATTTGGTCTTTTTCTAGCCTTTTAAGTTGTAAGCCCAATTCGTTAATCTTCTCTTTCTCAATTTTCTTCAAATAAGCCTCTAAAGATATAAAATTTCCCCTTATTACTGCTTTAGCTGCATCCCAAAGATTTTGATATGATGTCTCATCATTGTCATTATCTTGGGTGAAATTGTTAATTGTTTCTATAATTTGCTCTTTCACCCAGTCATTCTTTAAGATGAGATTATTCAGTTTCCAATTACTTTTTGGTCTATTTACCCCTAACTTTTTACTGAATGTAGCTTTTATTGCATTGTGATCTGAGAAGAAGGCATTTATTATTTCTGCCTTCCTACATTTAATTTTGAGATCTTTATGTCCTAATATATGGTCAATTTTTGTATAGGATCCATGAACTGCTGAGAAGAAAGTATATCCCTTCCTATTGCCATTCAGTTTTCTCCAAAGGTCTATCATACCTAGTTTTTCTAATGTTCTATTTACTTTTTTAATTTCTTTCTTGTTTGTTTTGTGGTTTGATTTGTCTAAATCTGAGAGTGCAAGGTTGAGATCTCCCACTATTGTAGTTTTACTGTCTATTTCTTCTTGCAGTTCTCTTAACTTTTCCTTTAGAAAGTAAGATGCTATACCACTTGGTGCATATATGTTTAGTATTGATATGGCTTCATTATTTATGCTACCTTTCAGCAGGATATAGTTTCCTTCCTTATCTTTTTTAACGAGATCTACTTCTGCTTTTGCTTGATCTGAGATAAGGATAGCTACCCCTGCTTTTTTGGCTTTACCTGAAGCATAATAGGCTCTGTTCCAACCTTTTACCTTTATTCTGTATGTATCTCCCTGCTTTAAGTGTGTTTCCTGTAGGCAACATATTGTAGGGTTCTGCTTTTTGATCCAATCTGCTATCAGACGGTCCTCACTCTTAAGGAGCTCAGAGACTAGTGGCAGAAAGATGTGAAAATCAACAATATACCAATATACATACCCGGAGAATAAATTGAAGATGATCATCAATAGAGATGCACATGCATTAAGAGAGATCTGGTAAAGCCTTTTTTAGAAGATAAAATTTTAGCTAAAACTTAAAGTCAAGAAAATCAGAAGGATGAGATAAGAAAGGTTAATATTGTGGAAATAGACAAGATTTACAAACTGGTTGGATGTGTAAAATTAAGAAGAGGATTTCCCAGCTTTCATACTTAGGACATTAAGTAGATAGTGAATTTATTGACAGAAGTAGTAAAGTAAGAAGGAGCAAATTTTGAAGAAAAGATTAAAAAAAAAAAAAGTATTTTTTTTTTTGAAAGGCTTAGTTTAAGGTACTAGTGGGATATAGTCCTTTTGCTTTTGTAACTCTGAAACAGATTGGATCAGGATCCAACCAATCTTCTTAATCCTAGACTTAGTTCTACTACATAAACATAACATTCCCCTCTCCCTTTCTAAGCTTTAGTTTAGGAGTTACAATCATGTCAAAGTTGTCATTATTTTTAGAAAAAATATATAAATATACTCCTTTCTTGTTTCTTGTGACTTCTTACCCTTACCTGCATGTGTTATCTTCCTCCTCTTAAAAATTTAGTTCCATAAAGCTCAAGGACTGTTTTGTTTTTATATATATATATATATATATATATACATTATATATGAATGAATCTCCAGTATTACTGGCATGGAATAGCACTTAATAAATACCCTTCCCCCTTTCCATTCTTCATTTCTCTTCCTCTTTCCCTCTGCCCCTTCCTCCATATTCCTTTCCTCCTTTCTTCACTTTCTCCTTTCCTCTCTCCTTTCCTTTCTACCTCCTTTCCTTCCTTTCTTTTCCCTTCCTTCCTTTTTCCCTCACTCCCTCCTTTCTTCATTCCTCTGTCTCCCCTCCTTCTCTCTCTTCTTTCCATCTTCCATTCGTTCTTTCTTTCCTTTCTTCATCTCTCCCTCTCTTCCTTCTCTCTCTTTCTCTCCCTTCCATTCCTCCCTTCCTCCCTCCCTTCCATTCCTCCCTTCCTCCCTCCCTTCCTTCCTTCCTTCCTTCCTTCCTTCCTTCAAGGGCACAATTGACTCCCCTTCTGGCTATCCTCTCAAAGACACAATCTCCTCCCTATTTCACTCAAATATGGGCAACTATGTACTTATTGGTCAACTTCAATTTCGTGGGTAGATCTCGCGTTTAGAATGTAAGACTCTCGAAGATGGCGGAGAAGAAACACACGACTCAGTGAACGTCCTCACTCCCTCACAACCAATTAGATAAATTAAGTCTCAGAATTAGCTCAGGACTGATAGATACCACAAGGACTGGAAGCACGACTTACCAGCTGAAGAGAATCTGGAGTTTCAACAGGAAAGGTCAGTTCTCAGGGGAGGAATAAGAAAGACCAGCACAGACGGTGGGGTAGGGGCACACTGCGCCCATTGCGCTGGGAAGGGCTCTGGGATCAGAGAAGCCACTGAGGTAAAGGAATCTGGCACAGGCTGTTAGCTCTTCTCTGCTAATTATTTAGCAGTTCAGAAGAGAAAGCCAAAATATTTTAAAACTCAAATTAGATTTTCCCCAATCCGGGGGGTGACTCAGCGGATCTCTTGGCACCAGGGGGTGTGGCCTCAGCTACCTCCTGAGAATAGTTAAGAGACTGACAAGTGGGTGGATACGGCCCAAGGCAACACACACTGCCTAGCTTAGCTGGAGGGAGTGGAACTCAGCTCCAGGAAGTCCCAGAGAAGCGGAACCTTTGAACTAGGGACCTCGGTTTCTGGCAGACACTTCCAGTTTGAGCGCAGGGGCTTCTCACGTCACCTGCTGCAGACATCCACTCCCCACCCGGACACATAGGCTGGGCTTCGCGCTGTCTTCACTATTCTACGCCCTGGAAGCACAGCAGTGCTAATCACCTCTGAGGCACTTCCAGGGAGGGGGTGGGGAACTCTCTCCCAGAGCTCTATCTTAGCTCAGGCGCAGGGGCCGCTGCATCCATCCGGTCTGGGAGGAAGCTGGTAAAGAAGTAAATAATTTCCTACCCCAGGGACAGACCCCAAAATATTTTTTTAAGTATGAAAAACCATAGATTCCTTCTACACAGAGAAAGAGCGGGTATCCAACCCCGAGGAAGTTGACAGCAGAGAATCAACAGACAACAACCTAAAGGGGAACGATTCCTGCCCCCCATCACATAACTCTCTCCTAGAAGAAGCTCTTAAAAAATTGAGGGAGATCAAAGAAAAGTGGGGAAAAGAAAGGGAAGTTATGATAGAGAATAACAACGTCCTGAAATTGGAGTTGGAAAAAATAAAGAATTCACAGGAGATGCAGGGAAACAAAATTAGTGAATTAGAAAAGGTTAAAAAAACACAGGAAAGTAGGATTTCTGAATTGGAAAAGATAAAAAAGTCTCAAGAAAATAGAATTTCTGAATTGGAAAAAGAAAATAATTCTCAAAAGAAAAAAATTAGGGAAATGGAAAAAAACTCAATAGAGCAAAATAATTCATTTAAAAACGAAATTGGGCATTTACAAAAAGAACTAAAAACTGTGAAAGAAGAAAATAACTCCTTAAAAGTCAGGATGGAACAAATAGAAATGAATGATTCACAGAGAACCCAAGAATCAGTCAAACAAAACAAAAAAAATGAGAAGCTGGAGAACAACGTCAAATACTTACTGGGAAAATCTATAGACCTGGAAAATAGATCTAGGAGAGATAATCTGCGGATTATTGGACTTCCCGAAAACTATGACCAAAAAAAGAGCCTAGATTCTATTTTACAGGAAATTATCAAAGAGAACTGTCCAGAGATAATAGAAACAGAAGGGAAAGTAGATGTGGAAAGAATTCATCGAACTCCTTCTGAAATAGACCCTAAAAAAAGAACACCAAGGAATATTGTGGCTAAGCTGCAGAATTACCACACAAAGGAGAAAATCCTGCAAGCAGCTAGAAAAAAAACAATTTAAATACCAAGGTGCCACAATAAGGGTCACCCAAGATCTGGCTGCCTCCACATTAAAAGATAGAAGGGCCTGGAACCTGATATTCCGTAAGGCAAAAGATCAAGGACTGCAACCACGAATGAACTACCCAGCTAAGTTTAGCATCTTTTTCCATGGAAGAAGATGGTCATTCAATGAAACAGAGGAATTCTATATGTTTCTAAGAAAAAAACCAGACTTAAACAAAAAATTTGATCTACATCCACAAGACTGAAGAGAAACAGAAAAAGGTACACAGAACCCTTGAGAACTGTAACTCTGTTGTGGGTATATAAAAAATACTCAAGGATAATTTGATTTTACTGATATAAAAGAAAAAAAGGGGGGTGTGGTAAAGGGAAGGAGGTCGGTTCAGAAAAAGGGGAAGGAGTGATAAAAAGAGGGAAACTACATCCCAGGAAGAGACATAGAAAATACACCATATCTGAGGGAACTTAGTGAGGGGGAGAATCATTGTGTGAATCTTACTCTCATCAGAAGAGGCTCAAAGAGTAAATAATTAACATATTTGTTTTTCAGAGAATTTTCTCTCACCTCATTAAAAGGGGGGAGAGGAAAAGTGGAAAGGAAATGGAGAATAAGTGAAGGGACTTGGAGGGAGGGGGGAGGGATCCTAAAAAAAAAAAAAAAAAAAGAGGGAGGGTTGCACGTCACAAGGGGGGTCTGTAAATTAAATATCGGGGAGGGGGATCAGGGGGGTCAAGGGAAAAAAGTATAATCTGGGGATAATACGATGGCAGGAAACACAGAATTAGTAATTTTAACTGTAAATGTAAATGGGATGAACGATCCCATCAAACGGAGACGGATAGCAGATTGGATCAAAAAGCAGAACCCTACAATATGTTGCCTACAGGAAACACACTTAAAGCAGGGAGATACATACAGAGTAAAGGTAAAAGGTTGGAACAGAGCCTATTATGCTTCAGGTAAAGCCAAAAAAGCAGGGGTAGCTATCCTTATCTCAGATCAAGCAAAAGCAGAAGTAGATCTTGTTAAAAAAGATAAGGAAGGAAACTATATCCTGCTGAAAGGTAGCATAAATAATGAAGCCATATCAATACTAAACATATATGCACCAAGTGGTATAGCATCTAACTTTCTAAAGGAAAAGTTAAGAGAACTGCAAGAAGAAATAGACAGTAAAGCTATAATAGTGGGAGATCTCAACCTTGCACTCTCAGATTTAGACAAATCAAACCACAAAACAAACAAGAAAGAAATTAAAAAAGTAAATAGAACATTAGAAAAACTAGGTATGATAGACCTTTGGAGAAAACTGAATGGCAATAGGAAGGAATATACTTTCTTCTCAGCAGTTCATGGATCCTATACAAAAATTGACCATATATTAGGACATAAAGATCTCAAAATTAAATGTAGGAAGGCAGAAATAATAAATGCCTTCTTCTCAGATCACAATGCAATAAAAGCTACATTCAGTAAAAAGTTAGGGGTAAATAGACCAAAAAGTAATTGGAAACTGAATAATCTCATCTTAAAGAATGACTGGGTGAAAGAGCAAATTATAGAAACAATTAACAATTTCACCCAAGATAATGATAATGATGAGACATCATATCAAAATCTTTGGGATGCAGCTAAAGCAGTAATAAGGGGAAATTTTATATCTTTAGAGGCTTATTTGAAGAAAATTGAGAAAGAGAAGATTAACGAATTGGGCTTACAACTTAAAAGGCTAGAAAAAGACCAAATTATAAACCCCCAACCAAAAATTAAACTCGAAATACAAAAATTAAAAGGAGAAATCAATAAAATTGAAAGTAAAAAAACTATTGAATTAATAAATAAAACCAAGAGTTGGTTTTATGAAAAAGCCAATAAAATAGATAAACCTTTGGTAAATTTGATCAAAAAAAAAAGAAAGAGGAAAATCAAATTGATAGTCTTACAAATGAAAAGGGGGATCTTTCCACCAATGAAGAGGAAATTAGAGAAATAATAAGGAGTTACTTTGCCCAACTTTATGCCAATAAATTTGATAACTTAAGTGAAATGGATGACTTTCTCCAAAAATATAGGCTCCCTAGATTAACAGAGGAGGAGATAAATTGCTTAAATAGTCCCATTTCAGAAAAAGAAATAGAACAAGCTATTAATCAACTCCCCAGGAAAAAATCCCCAGGGCCAGATGGATTCACATGTGAATTCTACCAAACATTTAAAGAACAATTAGCCCCAATGTTATATAAATTATTTGAAAAAATAGGGGATGAAGGAGTCCTACCAAACTCCTTTTATGACACAGACATGGTACTGATACCTAAACCAGGTAGATCGAAAACTGAGAAAGAAAATTATAGACCAATCTCCTTAATGAATATTGATGTTAAAATCTTAAATAAGATATTAGCAAAAAGACTTCAGAAAATCATCTCCAAGATAATACACTATGATCAAGTAGGATTTATTCCAGGAATGCAGGGCTGGTTTAATATTAGGAAAACTATTAATATAATTGACCATATTAATAATCAAATTAATAAGAACCATATGATCATCTCAATAGATGCAGAAAAAGCATTTGACAAAATCCAACATCCATTCCTACTAAAAACTCTTGAGAGTATAAGAATAAATGGATTATTCCTTAGAATAATCAGGAGTATATATTTAAGACCGTCAGTAAGCATAATATGCAATAGAAATAAACTGCAACCTTTCCCAGTAAGATCAGGAGTGAAACAAGGTTGCCCACTATCACCATTACTATTCAATATAGTACTAGAAACGCTAGCCTCGGCAATAAGAGCCGAGAAAGAGATTCAAGGAATTAGAGTAGGAAATGAGGAAATCAAACTATCACTTTTTGCAGATGACATGATGGTATACTTAGAGAACCCCAAAGACTCTGCTAAAAAGCTACTAGAAATAATTCAAAATTTCAGCAAAGTGGCAGGATACAAAATAAATCCACATAAATCCTCGGCATTTTTATATATCACTAACAAAATGCAACAGCAAGAGATACAAAGAGAAATTCCATTCCAAACAAATGTTGAGAGTATAAAATATTTGGGAATCCATCTACCAAAGAAAAGTCAGGAATTATATGAGAAAAATTACAAAACACTTGCCACAAAAATAAAATCAGATTTAAATAATTGGAAAGACATTCAGTGCTCTTGGATAGGCCGAGCGAATATAATAAAGATGACAATACTCCCCAAACCAATCTATTTATTTAGTGCTATACCAATCAGACTCCCAAGAAACTATTTTAATGACCTAGAAAAAATAACAACAAAATTCATATGGAAGAATAAAAGGTCAAGAATTGCAAGGGAACTAATGAAAAAAAACTCAGAGGAAGGTGGTCTAAGTGTACCTGATCTAAAGCTATATTATATAGCAGCAGTCACCAAAACCATTTGGTATTGGCTACGAAATAGACCGGTAGATCAGTGGAACAGATTAGATACAAAGGACAAAAAAGGGTACATCTATAGCAATCTAATCTTTGACAAACCCAAAGATTCCAACATTAGGGATAAAAATTCATTATTCGGAAAAAACTGTTGGGAAAACTGGAAATTAGTATGGCAGAAATTAGATATGGATCCACACTTAACACCATATACCAAGATAAGATCAAAATGGGTCCATGATTTAGGCATAAAGAGGGAGATAATAAATAGATTAGAGGAACAGAGGATAATCTACCTCTCAGACTTGTGGAGGAGGAAGGAATTTATGACCAGAGGAGAACTAGAGATCATTATTGATCACAAAATAGAAGATTTTGATTATATCAAACTACAAAGTTTCTGTACAAATAATACTAATGCAAACAAGATTAGAAGGGAAGTAACAAATTGGGAAAATATTTTTAAAAACAAAGGTTCTGACAAAGGTCTCATTTCCAAAATATATAGAGAACTGACCATAATTTATAAGAAACCGAACCATTCTCCAATTGATAAATGGTCAAAGGATATGAACAGACAATTCTCAGAGGAAGAAATTGAAACTATATCCACTCACATGAAAGAGTGTTCCAAATCACTACTGATCAGAGAAATGCAAATTAAGACCACTCTGAGATACCACTACACACCTGTCAGATTGGCTAAGATGACAGGAGCAAATAATGACAAATGTTGGAGGGGATGTGGGGAAATTGGGACACTAATACATTGCTGGTGGAGTTGTGAAAGAATCCAGCCATTCTGGAGAGCAATCTGGAACTATGCCCAAAAAGTTATCAAACTGTGCATACCCTTTGTCCCAGCAGCGCTACTACTGGGATTATATCCCAAAGAAATTCTAAAGAGCGGAAAGAGACATATATGTGCCAAAATGTTTGTGGCAGCTCTTTTTGTTGTAGCTAGAAACTGGAAGATGAATGGATGTCCATCAGTTGGAGAATGGTTGGGTAAATTGTGGTATATGAAGGTTATGGAATATTATTGCTCGGTAAGAAATGACCAGCAGGAGGAATATAGAGAGGCCTGGAGAGACTTAAATCAACTGATGCTGAGTGAAATGAGCAGAACCAGAAGATCACTGTACACTTCAACAACAATACTGTATGAGGATGTATTCTGATGGAAGTGGAAATCTTCAACATAAAGAAGATCCAACTCACTTCCAGTTGATCAATGATGGACAGAGGTAGCTACACCCAGAGAAGAAACACTGGGAGGGGAATGAAAATTGTTAGCACTAATATCTGTCTGCCCAGGTTGCATGTACCTTCGGATTCTAATGTTTATTGTGCAACAAGAAAATGATATTCACACACATGTATTGTACCTAGACTATATTGTAATACATGTAAAATGTATGGTATTGCCTGTCGTCGGGGGGAGGGAATGGAGGGAGGGGGGGTAATTTGGAAAAATGAATACAAGGGATAATATTATAAAATATATATATATATATATATATATATACATATATATATGTATATATATATATATATATATATATATATATATATATATATATATATAAAAAAAAAAAAGAATGTAAGACTCTCAGCCAATGAGGATGAGGGTCAGTGGTGGGAGGGGGTGTTTTGCTTTAGGAATAAAAGGTGTTGTCCTGCCCACAGGAGGCACTTCCTTTCTTTGATTGTCTGCTGGAAGGGTGGGACGCCCTTCTCAGGAGAATGTAAAATAAACTTTACTTTTCTCTAGAGCTCTCTCCAGCTTTTTTTTATTAAATGGTGACCCCTCACCATTTCCGTACCACACACTTCTTTCCTTCCCTCCTTTGTTCCTTCCTTCCTTTGTTCCTTCCCTCCTTTGTTCCTTCCTTCCTTTGTTCCTTCCTTCCTTCCTTCCTTCCTTCCTTCCTTCCTTCCTTCCTTCCTTCCTTCCTTCCTTCCTTCCTTCCTTCCTTCCTTCCTTCCTTCCTTCTTTCCTTTCTTCCTTCCTTCCTTGCTTCTTTCCTTTCTTCCTCCCTCCTTCCCTCCCTTTAGGGTTTTACCTCAGACACTTGTTAGTTTTGTCACCCTTGGCAACTCACTCCCATCCATAAAATGGAGATAATCATATCTTCCAGGGTCTAAGTGAGAATCAAATGACATAATATCTTTTAAGTACCATGAAAATGTCACCATAAATATAAAATCTTATTGCAAACATATACTACTAAAAATATAAATGCTTACTATTGTTATCAGACATAGTTGATATTTTGAACCATGGAACTGAATGATAACCGAAGAAGACCATGTAAGAGAGAAGTCATTAAAACATCTAAATTAGAGTAAGATTCTGCAAAAGAGACAGAAGGATTGGTTAGTGAATTAGAAGAATGCAGCTGTGGACTTAGTAATAAAAATAATCACAATAATTCCCATTTATATAGCACTTTAATGTTTGTACAGTGATTTCCATATATCATTTCATTTGATCCTCACAAGCTATAAATTAGGTACTAGTACGAACCCCATTTTGTTAATGGAGAAAATGAAGAAGAGAAATGAAGGTGTTCATAATAACATGTTTGGGACCACTTAGCTTATAAGAAGTATTTGAAACAGGATTTGACCACTTAGCCTGTAAATATTTGAAACAGGATTTCTTATTGTTGCCTCCAAATCTGGCACTGTATCTACCTTGTTACCCATCTAACTTGAGAACAAAATACTCGCCCCCACAAAAAGGAAAGGAATCATCAGTGTTAAGTTGTGCCTAAATTTTAATAAGGAAAGAGATTGTTTTATTATTTATATACTATCCTATTTCTCTAATTATATGTAAAAACAATTTTCAATATCCATTTTAAACATTTTCCATTCTAAATTCTTTCCCTCCTTTCCCTCCCCCTCATTGAGAATTCAAGCAATTTGATTTAGGCTATATATGTGTAATCATGCAAAAATATTCCCATATTAACCTTAGTGTAAAAGAAAACACAAACAAAGAGAAAGTAAAAAAGTATGCTTCAAACTGTATTAAACTTCTATTGATTCTTTGTCTGAGGATGAATGGCATATTTATTCTAAGTCCTTTAGAGTTGTCTTGAAGCATTGTTTTGTTGAGAATAGCCAAGTCACTCATAGGTTATTTTACAGTATTGCTGCTATATTCTCCTGGTTCTACTAATTTCATTTTGCAAGAAGTCAAATTTTTTTAAAAGCCTATTTGTTTTAGCAATCAATATGTCATCATTTGCTTCTGTGATAATGATTTCAGTTGCATTTGTAGGGGCAGCACTCAGATGGTGGGTAGTTGAAAAGAATACAGAAAAAGGGAAATTGCACAGAAATATTTTTTTTCTTTTATACTGAGACATGTTGATATGAAGCTTCCTTTTTTAGTTCTGTCCAGTAGGAAATAGCAGTGCTATGCTAGGATGAGATTTCAAATTATCTCCTTGGTGAAACTGATAAAGTCTATGTATAGGATTACTTTTGATGTCTGTTGATCTGGTCATTCTCTTATCTTGGAGCCTTACATCATTCTCCACTTAGAGTGGCTATTGATTCCTGGTTCAGTGATAGTGTATGTTACTGGGGAAAAAAAAAAAAAAAAAAGTGCTTTTTCTCTCATCTTGATATTAATTCTACTAGGCTACTAAATATATTTTTAAATAATGATTGGAATCCAAAGAGAAATTTGTTTGAATTATTTATTAAGGTTTTCAAACTATTTTGTGAATTATATACACATGTTATTGATTTTGATTATAAAAGATAATGAAAATAGTCTTCAATTTGTAAAGTCAGTGTTATCTATGAATGAGGAAGGTGTCACATTAATGGGTGTTCAGCCTAGTAAAGATTTCAAGATAATTATCTCCCAATTCCTTCTGACCTTTGTGGATTTATGGAGTGCAACATCAAAATCAGAAATTGCAACTATCTGGGAGTTCAAGATAAAATCTTGAGAACTTGAAACTTCCAACAGTTTTATAATGTTACAAACAGGTAAAGAAAACATGGAAAGGAGTTGACAAGGGAAAGGGAAAAAAAAATAGTGTTCCAGTCTATCATCTCAACTATCAAGAAGACTGATCCCTTGAAATCAGGAGTTCTAAGCTGCAAATTGTTGTTTCAATCAGTCATCTGCATTATTTGGAATTGATATGGCATGTATCCTAGAGTAAATGGGCTTCAATGTGGCCTACAGAAAAGGCAAATCAGTCTAAACTGGAAAATGGGTCAAATCTCCTTTGCCAGTCAGTAGTGGGTTCAGGCCCTTGACTAACTCCTGTGCTTTCAGTCCAGACAAGATGGAAGATCTGACATTTAAATTTAAAAAAGAAAATGTAAATAATGATATTTTCAGTGGTCTCTAGGAAAAGAAAAGCAATAATTGGCTGAAAATACTAAATATTTTGTAGTCAAAAGGATTCTATATCATTTTTCATTTGGTTTCACCTTCAGGGATCACATTGATAAGCTCAAAGCTGAACTCATTTTCTTTCCCTTGAAAGTCCCCTCCCCACTTTTCATTATTTAAAAGGCAACACCTTCCTACCTTCTTTCATCAATAATGATTTAGAACTTTTTTTAATATGACTAGAAATGGCTTAAATAATTTTAAAAATTAAAAAATATTTTTTTTCAAAAAGGAAAAAAGTGAGAAAGAAAACAAAAAGCAAGTAAACAACAACAAAAAGGTGAAAATACTATGTTCTGAACCATATTCAGTACCCATAGTTCTCTTTCTGCATGCAGATGGCTCTCCCCATCACAAATCTATTGGTATTAACATGAATCACCTTATTGCTGAAAAAGAACCCTGTTCATCAGAAATGATCACATAATCTTGTTGTTGCTGTGTACCCTGTATTCCCTTGGTTCTACTCACTTCACTCAGCATCAGTTCATGCAAGTCTCTCCAGGCTTCTCTGAAATTATCCTGCTGATTATTTCTTATAGAACAATAATGTTCTATAACATTCATACACCATAACTTATTCAGCCATTCTCCAACCCATGGGTATCCATTTGATTTCCAGTTTCTTGCATCTTGCATAAAGGATTACTACGAACTTTTTTGCACTTATGGATCCTTTTCCCTTTTTTAAATGATCTCTTTGGAATACTGGCCCAGTAGAGACACTGCTAGATCAAAGGGTTTGCACAGTTTGATAGCACTTTGAGCATAGCTCCAAATTGCAGTTCAGAAGGTTGAATCAGTTCACACCTTCAACAACAATGTATTAATATCCCAGTTTTTCCACATTCCCTCCAACAGTTATCATTATCTTTTCCTATCATCTTAGCCAATGTGAGAGGTATATAGTGGTATCTCAGAATTGTCTTAATTTGCTTTTCTCTGATCAACTTTTCAAAATCAAGTGATTTAGAGCATTTTTTCATATGAGTAGAAATGATTTTCATTTCTTTATCTGAAAATTTTCTTTTCATATCTTTGACCATTTATTAATTAAAGAATGGCTTATTTTCTTATTAATTTGAATCAATTATCTATGTATTTTTAAAATGAGGCCTTTATGAGAAACACTGGATGAAAAATTTTGTTACATGTTTTCTGCTTTCTTTGTAATCTTGGCTGCATTGGTTTTGTTTGTACAACTTAATTTAATGTAATTGAAATTAACCATTTTCCATTTCATAAAGTTCTTTAGTTATTCTTTGGCCATAAATTTCTCCCTTTTTAACAGATTTGAAAGAGAGAGAGACTATTTCTTGTTTTCCTAACCCTTTATATCTAAATCATTAATCTATTTTAACCTTATCTTGGTATAGGCTATTAGATGTTGATTAGTGCTTAGTTTCTGCCATACTATTTCCCAGTTTTCCTAGCAATTTTTATCAAATAATGAATTCTTATCCCAGAAGATGGAGTCTTTGGGTTTATAGTCCTTGACTTTTGTGTCTTGTAAACCTAAGCTATTCTACTGATCCACTGCTCTATTTTTTAGGTATTACTACTTGATATCCTCTATTTTATAATAGTTTTAGGTCTGGGGGCGGAGCTAAAGATGGCAGAGAGGACACACACTTCATTCTGAGCTTTCTTCTACCCTCACTTACTGATTACCAAGTTCAGCCTCTGAAATAGTGCTTGATTGGTACAATCCATGAATATTGGGAGTACAACAAATTACCAGCCAAAGATAATCAGAAATATCACCAGAAAAGGGTTGTCCTGATGGGCAGATGCAGGCAGAGAAGCTAAACACTGAGGCTAGCACACTGAATGGACCAGGGATGTGGGCAGTCTCCGCAGGTGGAGAATTTGCAGGGAGAACTCTACCACAGGTTGGCTGCTCTGCTTTGGTTGCAAAGAAGTAGATTAGCAGAGAAGTTACACAAATACCAAAGGTAGAGTGTACCCCAAAATGCCAGAATTTCACAGGACCTGGCCACACCCACCCAATACTGGGAGTGACTCAGCACAACTGACAGCCCAGGTGCTGGACCCCATTCAACAGCACAGGCTCTGCCCAGGGCAGTCATACTTCCTCAGCGGGGCCACTCTTCACAGGCTGTTCTCAGGACAGTTACTGTCCATCTGTCCCTGTTCTGTAGAGGAAATGAAGAACCTCCTTGCCCTGAAGGCAGACCCCAAGGGCTTTTAAAAACATGAGTAAAAAAGCAAAGTTAGCTCTAAATATAGATAGCTTGTATATAGAAAGAGAGCAGATTTCCAACACTGAGGAGACTAATAGCAGACAAAATCCCAGAGAGGGATATAACCTGGTCCCCATCACATGAGGCCCTCCTAGGAAAAAAAAAATTATAAAAGATCTTAAAAGAGAGCTAGAAGAAAAATGGAGAAAGGAAAGAGAAGCTCTGCAAAAGAGTATAGAAAAGGCAAATAACTCATTAAAATAAAGATTTGATAAAATGGAAAAAGAAAACAACTTCCTGAAATATGAATTGGAAAAGGTAAAGAACTCCCAGGGAAACAGAATTTGTGAATTGGAAAAGACAAAGAACTCCCATGAAAGTAGGATTTGTGCATTGGGGAAAAAAAATAACTCATTAAAAACAATTAGTGAAATGTAAAAAATTCCATAGAGGAAAACAACTCAGTAAAAAAAAAAAAAAAAAAAAAAAAAAAAAAAAACCTCAATTGGACATATACAAAAAGAAGTTAAAAAAAAAGCTAATAAAGAAAATAACTCATTAAAAATCAGAACTGAACAAATAACAATGAATTATTCATTGAAATATCAACAATCAGTCAAGCAAAACCAAAAAAATGGGGAAAAAAAAATGTTAAATATCTACTGGGAAAAAACAACAGACTTGTAAAATAGATCTAGGAGAGATCATCTGAGGATAATTGGACTTCCTGAAAATTATGATGAAAAAAATAGCCTAGATACTATTTTACAAGAAATCATCAAAGAGAACTGCCAAGAGGTAATAGAATCATAAGGTAAAATAGGCATTGAAGGATTAATTGAATACCTTCTGAAAGAGGTCCCAAATAAAAACTGCAAAGAATATTGTGGCTAAATTTCAGAACTATCAGACTAAGGACAAATATTAAAAGCAGCCAGAAAAACACACACACACACACACACACACACACACACACACACACACACACAAAAAAAAAAAACAAAACAAAACAAAACAAAACAAAACAAAAACAAAAACAAACAAACAAACAACAACAAAAAAAAAAAAACACTCAAATACCAAGGAGCCATAATAAGGATCACTTGGGATCTAGCAGCTTCCACCTTAAAGGATTGAAGGGACTGGAATCTGATATTCCAAAAGGCAAAAGAACTTGGAATGCAGCCAAGAATAAACTACTTAGTTAAGCTGAGCATTTTCTTCTAGGGAAGAAGATGGACATTGAATGACACAGGTAAATTCCATTTATTCCTAATGAAAAATCCAGAGCTAAACAAAAAACAAAAACAAAAAACAAAAAAAAAAAAAATTGGCCTCCAAATATAGGACTCAAGAGAAGCATATACATAAAGAGTCCATGTATAATTTGATTTTACTGTTGAAAAAAAAAGGGGAAGTAAAGGTAGAAAGAGGATTGTATCAGAAAAATGGAAAAGGGGAGATAAAAGAAAGAAATTACATCCCATGAAAACACAAAGGAAACTTATCATATCTGAGGGAATTAAGGGAGGGGGAGGAACATTGTATGAATCTTACCATCATCACATTTGGCTCAAAGAGAAAATATTAGACATATTTGATCTACAGAGAAATTTCTCTCACCTCATTAAAAAGTGGGAGAAGAAAAGGGAAAAGGAAAAGAGTAGGTTAAATGGAAGGGAATACAGAAAAAATAAGGGAAAGGTATAAGAAAGGGGAGGGATTCAAAGGGGGTTGAAAGGATTCTAAAGAGGGAGAGCTTCATTAGGCATGTGGTACCCATAAGTTTAATACTGGGAAGGGAGGTAAGGGGGGGAAGGAAAAGAAAAGTATAATCTTGGGATAATAAGATGGCAGGAAATGCAGAATTAGTAATTTTAACCATAAATGTGATTGGGATGAACTCTCCCATAAAGTGGAGACAGATAGCAAAGTGAATCAAAAGCCAGAATCCTACAATATGTTGTTTACAGGAAACACACCTGAAGCAGGATGATACATACAGAATAAAGACAAAAGTTGGAGCAGAATCTACTACACTTCAGATGAAGCCAAAAAAGCAGAGGTAGCCATCCTCATCTCAGATCAAGCAAAAGCAAAAATTGATCTAATTTAAAGAGATAAGGAAGGACACTATATCTTGCTAAAGGATAGCATAGATAATGAAGCAATATTAATATTAAACATATATACACCAAGTGGTGTAGAATCTAAACTAGAAGCTAAGAGAGTTGCAAGGAGAAATAGACAGCAAATCTACAATAGTGGGAGAGCTTAAGCTTTCTCTCTCAGAATTAGATAAATTAAACCACAAAACAAATAAGAAAGAAATTAGAGGTAAATAGAATATTAGAAAAGTTAGGTATGATATATCTTTGGAGAAAACTGAATGGAGACAGAAAGAAGTACAGCTTTTCAGCAGTTCATGGAACCTATACAAAAATTGACCGTATATTAGGACATAAAGACCTCAAAATTAAATGTAGAAAAACAGAAATAGTAAATGCATTCTTTCAGATAACTATGCAATAAAAACTATATTTAACAAAAAGCTAGGGCTAAATTGACCAAAAAGCAATTGGAAACTAAATAATCTCACCCTAAAGAATGAATGGGTAAAAACAGCAAGTAATAGACACAATTAATAATTTCACCCAAGAGTATGACAAAATGAAACATGATACCAAAATTTGTGGGATGCAGCCAAAGTGGTAATAAGAGGAAATTTTATGTCTCTGGAGGATTACTTGCATAAAACAGAAAAATAGAAGATCAATGAGTTGGACTTGCAACTTATAAAGCTAGAAAAAGAGCAAATTAAACCCCCCCAATAAAATACTAAACTTGAAATTCTAAAATTAAAAGAAGAAATTAGTAAAATTTAAAGTAAAAAAGTAAGAGTTGGTTTCATGAAAAAAAAAACAATAAATACATAAAATTTTGTTAAATTTTATTAGAGTAAGGAAAGACAAAAATCAAATTACTAGTCTTAAAAATGAAAAGGGAGAACTTTCCATGAAGGAAGAGGAAATTAGAGCAATAATTAGGAGTTGCTCTGCCCAACTTTATGCCAATGCATTTGATAACCTAAGTGAAATGGATGACTACCTTTCAAAAATATAGGCTGCCCAGATTAAGAGAGGAGGAAGTAAATTGCTTAAATAGTCCAATTTTAGAAAAAGAAATAGAACAAGCTATTAATCTATTCCCTAAGAGAAAATCCCCAGGACCAGATGGATTTACATGTGAATTCTACCAAACATTTAAAGAACAATTAACTTCAATGTTATATAAACTATTTGAAAAAATAGGGATTGAAGGAGTCCTATCAAATTCTTTGTTTGATATGACACAGACATGGTACTGATAGCTAAACCAGGTAGGTTGAAAACTGAGAAAGAAAATTATAGACCAATCTCCCTAATGAATATTGATGTAAAAATCTTAAATAAAATATTAGCAAAGAGATTACAGAAAAAGCATCCCCAGGATAATACACCATGATCAAATAGGATTTAACCAGGAATGCAGGGATGATTTAATATTAGGAAAACTATTAGCATAATTGACTATATCAATAACCAAATTAACAAAAACCAGATGATCATCTCAATAGATGCAGAAAAAGCATTTGATAAAATCCAACATCCATTCCTAGTAAAAATACTAGAGAATATAGGAATAAATGGACTTTTCCTTAAAATAGTCAGTTGCATCTATTTAAAACCATCAGTAAACATCATATGTAATGGGGATAAACTGGAATCATTCTCAGTAAGATCAGGAGTTATACAAGGTTACCCACAATCACCATTATAATTTAATATTTATTAGAAATGCTAGTCTTCAAAATAAGAGAAGAAAAATAAATTAAAGAAATTAGAGTAAGTAATGAGGAAAACAAATTATCATTCTTTGCAGATGATATGATTGTATACTTAGAGAACCCCAGAGATTCTACTAAAAAGCTATTAGAAATAATCCAAAACTTTAGCAAAGTGGCAGGATATAAAATAAACCCACATAAATCATCAGCATTCTTATATATATATCACTAACAAAATCCAATAGTTAGAGATACACAGAGAAATTTCATTTAAATTGCCAATAGTATAAAATATTTGGGAATCTATCTGCCACAGGAGAGTCAGGAATTATATGAGCAAAACTACAGAACACTTTCCACGCAAATAAAGTCAAATCTAACCAATTGGAAAATTGGATAGGTCTTGGATATATCAAGCGAATGTAATAAAGATGACAATACTACTTAAACTAATTTATTTATTTAATGATATACCAATCAGACTCTCAATAAACTGTTTTAATGACCTAGAAAAAATAACAACAAAATTCATCTGAAAGAACAAAAAGTCATGAATTTCAAGGGAACTAATGCAAAAAAAAAAAAAATCAAATGAAGGTGGCTTAGTTGTAGCAGATCTAAAATTAAATTATAAAGTAGTAGTCACTCAAACCATTTGGTATTGTCTTAGAAATAGACTGGCTGATCAGTGGAATAGGTTAAGTTTATGTGACAAAACAGTAAATAGGTTTAATAATCTAGTGTTTGACAAACCCAAAGACCTCAGATTCTGGGATAAGAATTCACTGTTTGATGAAAAACTACTGAGAAAATTGGAAATTAGTATGGTAGAAACTAGGCATTGATCCACACTTAACACATACACCAAGATAAGGTCAAAATGGGGTCACAATCTAGGCATAAAGAAAGGGATTATAAATAAATTCGAGGAACATAGGATAGTTTACCTCTCAGACCTGTGGAGGAGGAAGGAATTTGTGACCAAAGAAGAACTAGAGATCAGTATTGATCACAAAATAGAAAATTTATATTAAATTAAAAGGCTTTTGCACACATAAACACACACACATACACACACACACACATACACACACACACACAAACCTAAAGCAGACAAGATTAGAAGGGAAAAAATAAACTGGGAAATCATTTTTATAGTCAAAGGTTCTAATAAAGGGCTCATTTCCAAAATATATAGAGAATTGACTCTAATTTATAAGATATTAAGCTATTCTC
The DNA here is from genome assembly GCF_048593235.1 of Sminthopsis crassicaudata. NCBI lineage: Eukaryota > Metazoa > Chordata > Mammalia > Dasyuromorphia > Dasyuridae > Sminthopsis > Sminthopsis crassicaudata. The sequence continues at coordinate 54,981,454 of NC_133621.1, forward strand.
CAATTGAGAATTGCTCAAATAATATAACAGACCATTTTCAGATGAAGAAATTGAAACTATTTCTAGCCATATGAAAAGATGCTCCAGAAGATGGCGGAGAAGAAACACACGACTCAGTGAACGTCCTCACTCCCTCACAACCAATTAGATAAAATAAGTCTCAGAATTAGCTCAGAACTGATAGATACCACAAGGACTGGAAGCACGACTTACCAGCTGAAGAGAATCTGGAGTTTCAACAGGAAAGGTCAGTTCTCAGGGGAGGAATAAGAAAGACCAGCACAGACGGTGGGGTAGGGGCACACTGCGCCCATTGCGCTGGGAGGGGCTCTGGGATCAGAGAAGCCACTGAGGTAAAGGAATCTGGCACAGGCTGTTAGCTCTTCTCTGCTAATTATTTAGCAGTTTAGAAGAGAAAGCCAAAATATTTTAAAACTCAGATTAGATTCCCCCCCCCACACCCTGGGGGTGACTCAGCAGAGAATCGGCACCAGGGGGTGTGGCCTCAGCTCCCTCCTGAGAATAGTTAAGAGACTGACAAGTGGGTGGATACGGCCCAAGGCAACACACACTGCCTAGCTTAGCTGGAGGGAGTGGAACTCAGCTCCAGGAAGTCCCAGAGAAGCGGAACCTTTGAACTAGGGACCGCGGTTTCTGGCAGACACTTCCAGTTTGAGCGCAGGGGCTTCTCACGTCACCTGCTGCAGACATCCACTCCCCACCTGGACACATAGACTGGGCTTCCTGCTGTCTTCACTATTCTACGCCCTGGAAGCACAGTAGTGCTAATCACCTCTGAGGTACTTCCAGGGAGGGGGTGGGGAACTCTCTCCCAGAGCTCTATCTTAGCTCGGGCTCAGGGGCCTCTGCATCCATCCGGTCTGGGAGGAAGCTGGTAAAGAAGTAAATAATTTCCTACCCCAGGGACAGACCCCAAAAGATTTTTTTTAAGTATGAGCAAAAAAGCTAGAAAAACTATAGATTCCTTCTATACAGAGAAAGAGCGGGTATCCAACCCCGAGGAAGTTAACAGCAAAGATTCAGAAGATAACAACCTAAAGGGGAACGATTCCTGCCCCCCATCACATAACTCTCTCCTAGAAGAAGCTCTTAAAAAATTGAGGGAGATCGAAGAAAAATGGGGAAAGGAAAGAGAAGTTATGATAGAGAATAACAATGTCCTGAAATTGGAGTTGGAAAAAATAAAGAATTCACAGGAGATGCAGGGAAACAAAATTAGTGAATTAGAAAAGGTTAAAAAAACACAGGAAAGTAGGATTTCTGAATTGGAAAAGATAAAAAAGTCTCAAGAAAATAGAATTTCTGAATTGGAAAAAGAAAATAATTCTCAAAAAAAAAAAAAATTAGGGAAATGGAAAAAAATTCAATAGAGCAAAATAACTCATTTAAAAACGAAATTGGGCATTTACAAAAAGAACTAAAAACTGTGAAAGAAGAAAATAACTCCTTAAAAGTCAGGATGGAACAAATAGAAATGAATGATTCACAGAGAACCCAAGAATCAGTCAAACAAAACAAAAAAAATGAGAAGCTGGAGAACAACGTCAAATACTTACTGGGAAAATCTATAGACCTGGAAAATAGATCTAGGAGAGATAATCTGCGGATTATTGGACTTCCCGAAAACTATGACCAAAAAAAGAGCCTAGATTCTATTTTACAGGAAATTATCAAAGAGAACTGTCCAGAGATAATAGAAACAGAAGGGAAAGTAGATGTGGAAAGAATTCATCGAACTCCTTCTGAAATAGACCCTAAAAAAAGAACACCACGGAATATTGTGGCTAAGCTGCAGAATTACCACACAAAGGAGAAAATCCTGCAAGCAGCTAGAAAAAAAACAATTTAAATACCAAGGTGCCACAATAAGGGTCACCCAAGATCTGGCTGCCTCCACATTAAAAGATAGAAGGGCCTGGAACCTGATATTCCGAAAGGCAAAAGATCAAGGACTGCAACCAAGAATGAACTACCCAGCTAAGTTTAGCATCTTTTTCCATGGAAGAAGATGGTCATTCAATGAAACAGAGGAATTCTATATGTTTCTAAGAAAAAAACCAGACTTAAACAAAAAATTTGATCTACATCCACAAGACTGAAGAGAAACAGAAAAAGGTACACAGAACCCTTGAGAACTGTAACTCTGTTGTGGGTATATAAAAAATACTCAAGGATAATTTGATTTTACTGATATAAAAGAAAAAAAGGGGGGTGTAGTAAAGGGAAGGAGGTCGGTTCAGAAAAAGGGGAAGGAGTGATAAAAAGAGGGAAACTACATCCCAGGAAGAGACATAGAAAATACACCATATCTGAGGGAACTTAGTGAGGGGGAGAATCATTGTGTGAATCTTACTCTCATCAGAAGAGGCTCAAAGAGTAAATAATTAACATATTTGTTTTTCAGAGAATTTTCTCTCACCTCATTAAAAGGGGGGAGAGGAAAAGGGAAAAGGAAAAGGAGAATAAGTGAAGGGACTTGGAGGGAGGGGGGAGGGATCCAAAAAAAAAAGAGGGAGGGTTGTGCGGCACAAGGGGGGTCTGTAAATTAAATATCGGGGAGGGGGATCAGGGGGGTCAAGGGAAAAAAGCATAAGCTGGGGATAATACGATGGCAGGAAATACAGAATTAGTAATTTTAACTGTAAATGTAAATGGGATGAACGATCCCATCAAACGGAGATGGATAGTAGATTGGATCAAAAAGCAGAACCCTACAATATGTTGCCTACAGGAAACACACTTAAAGCAGGGAGATACATACAGAGTAAAGGTAAAAGGTTGGAACAGAGCCTATTATGCTTCAGGTAAAGCCAAAAAAGCAGGGGTAGCTATCCTTATCTCAGATCAAGCAAAAGCAGAAGTAGATCTTGTTAAAAAAGATAAGGAAGGAAACTATATCCTGCTGAAAGGTAGCATAAATAATGAAGCCATATCAATACTAAACATATATGCACCAAGTGGTATAGCATCTAACTTTCTAAAGGAAAAGTTAGGAGAACTGCAAGAAGAAATAGACAGTAAAACTATAATAGTGGGAGATCTCAACCTTGCACTCTCAGATTTAGACAAATCAAACCACAAAACAAACAAGAAAGAAATTAAAATAGTAAATAGAACATTAGAAAAACTAGGTATGATAGACCTTTGGAGAAAACTGAATGGCAATAGGAAGGAATATACTTTCTTCTCAGCAGTTCATGGATCCTATACAAAAATTGACCATATACTAGGACATAAAGATCTCAAAATTAAATGTAGGAAGGCAGAAATAATAAATGCCTTCTTCTCAGATCACAATGCAATAAAAGCTACATTCAGTAAAAAGTTAGGGGTAAATAGACCAAAAAGTAATTGGAAACTGAATAATCTCATCTTAAAGAATGATTGGGTGAAAGAGCAAATTATAGAAACAATTAACAATTTCACCCAAGATAATGATAATGATGAGACATCATATCAAAATCTTTGGGATGCAGCTAAAGCAGTAATAAGGGGAAATTTTATATCTTTAGAGGCTTATTTGAAGAAAATTGAGAAAGAGAAGATTAATGAATTGGGCTTACAACTTAAAAGGCTAGAAAAAGACCAAATTATAAACCCCCAACCAAAAATTAAACTCGAAATACAAAAATTAAAAGGAGAAATCAATAAAATTGAAAGTAAAAAAACTATTGAATTAATAAATAAAACCAAGAGTTGGTTTTATGAAAAAGCCAATAAAATAGATAAACCTTTGGTAAATTTGATCAAAAAAAAGAAAGAGGAAAATCAAATTGATAGTCTTACAAATGAAAAGGGGGATCTTTCCACCAATGAAGAGGAAATTAGAGAAATAATAAGGAGTTACTTTGCCCAACTTTATGCCAATAAATTTGATAACTTAAGTGAAATGGATGACTTCCTCCAAAAATATAGGCTCCCTAGATTAACAGAGGAGGAGATAAATTGCTTAAATAGTCCCATTTCAGAAAAAGAAATAGAACAAGCTATTAATCAACTCCCCAGGAAAAAATCCCCAGGGCCAGATGGATTCACATGTGAATTCTACCAAACATTTAAAGAACAATTAGCCCCAATGTTATATAAATTATTTGAAAAAATAGGGGATGAAGGAGTCCTACCAAATTCCTTTTATGACACAGACATGGTACTGATACCTAAACCTGGTAGATCGAAAACTGAGAAAGAAAATTATAGACCAATCTCCTTAATGAATATTGATGCTAAAATCTTAAATAAGATATTAGCAAAAAGACTTCAGAAAATCATCTCCAAGATAATACACTATGATCAAGTAGGATTTATTCCAGGAATGCAGGGCTGGTTTAATATTAGGAAAACTATTAATATAATTGACCATATTAATAATCAAATTAATAAGAACCATATGATCATCTCAATAGATGCAGAAAAAGCATTTGACAAAATCCAACATCCATTCCTACTAAAAACTCTTGAGAGTATAGGAATAAATGGATTATTCCTTAGAATAATCAGGAGTATATATTTAAGACCGTCAGTAAGCATAATATGCAATAGAAATAAACTGCAACCTTTCCCAGTAAGATCAGGAGTGAAACAAGGTTGCCCACTATCACCATTACTATTCAATATAGTACTAGAAACGCTAGCCTCGGCAATAAGAGCCGAGAAAGAGATTCAAGGAATTAGAGTAGGAAATGAGGAAATTAAACTATCACTTTTTGCAGATGACATGATGGTATACTTAGAGAACCCCAAAGACTCTGCTAAAAAGCTACTAGAAATAATTCAAAATTTCAGCAAAGTGGCAGGATACAAAATAAATCCACATAAATCTTCGGCATTTTTATATATCACTAACAAAATGCAACAGCAAGAGATACAAAGAGAAATTCCATTCCAAACAAATGTTGAGAGTATAAAATATTTGGGAATCCATCTACCAAAGAAAAGTCAGGAATTATATGAGAAAAATTACAAAACACTTGCCACAAAAATAAAATCAGATTTAAATAATTGGAAAGACATTCAGTGCTCTTGGATAGGCCGAGCGAATATAATAAAGATGACAATACTCCCCAAACCAATCTATTTATTTAGTGCTATACCAATCAGACTCCCAAGAAACTATTTTAATGACCTAGAAAAAATAACAACAAAATTCATATGGAAGAATAAAAGGTCAAGAATTGCAAGGGAACTAATGAAAAAAAACTCAGAGGAAGGTGGTCTAAGTGTACCTGATCTAAAGCTATATTATATAGCAGCAGTCACCAAAACCATTTGGTATTGGCTACGAAATAGACCTGTAGATCAGTGGAACAGATTAGATACAAAGGACAAAAAAGGGTACATCTATAGCAATCTAATCTTTGACAAACCCAAAGATTCCAACATTAGGGATAAAAATTCATTATTCGGAAAAAACTGTTGGGAAAACTGGAAATTAGTATGGCAGAAATTAGATATGGATCCACACTTAACACCATATACCAAGATAAGATCAAAATGGGTCCATGATTTAGGCATAAAGAGGGAGATAATAAATAGATTAGAGGAACAGAGGATAATCTACCTCTCAGACTTGTGGAGGAGGAAGGAATTTATGACCAGAGGAGAACTAGAGATCATTATTGATCACAAAATAGAAGATTTTGATTACATCAAACTAAAAAGTTTCTGTACAAATAATACTAATGCAAACAAGATTAGAAGGGAAGTAACAAATTGGGAAAATATTTTTAAAAACAAAGGTTCTGACAAAGGTCTCATTTCCAAAATATATAGAGAACTGACCATAATTTATAAGAAACCGAACCATTCTCCAATTGATAAATGGTCAAAGGATATGAACAGACAATTCTCAGAGGAAGAAATTGAAACTATATCCACTCACATGAAAGAGTGTTCCAAATCACTACTGATCAGAGAAATGCAAATTAAGACCACTCTGAGATACCACTACACACCTGTCAGATTGGCTAAGATGACAGGAACAAATAATGATAAATGTTGGAGGGGATGTGGGGAAATTGGGACACTAATACATTGCTGGTGGAGTTGTGAAAGAATCCAGCCATTCTGGAGAGCAATCTGGAATTATGCCCAAAAAGTTATCAAACTGTGCATACCCTTTGACCCAGCAGCGCTACTACTGGGATTATATCCCAAAGAAATACTAAAGAGCGGAAAGAATCATATATGTGCCAAAATGTTTGTGGCAGCTCTTTTTGTTGTAGCTAGAAACTGGAAGATGAATGGATGTCCATCAGTTGGAGAATGGTTGGGTAAATTGTGGTATATGAAGGTTATGGAATATTATTGCTCGGTAAGAAATGACCAGCAGGAGGAATACAGAGAGGGTTGGAGAGACTTAAATCAACTGATGCTGAGTGAAATGAGCAGAACCAGAAGATCACTGTATACTTCAACAACAATACTGTATGAGGATGTATTCTGATGGAAGTGGAAATCTTCAACATAAAGAAGATCCAACTCACTTCCAGTTGATCAATGATGGACAGAAATAACTATACCCAGAGAAGGAACACTGGGAAGCGAATGTAAATTGTTAGCACTAATATCTGTCTGCCCAGGTTGCATGTACCTTCGGATTCTAATGTTTATTGTGCAACAAGAAAATGATATTCACACACATGTATTGTACTTAGACTATATTGTAACACATGTAAAATGTATGGTATTGCCTGTCGTCGGGGGGAGGGAATAGAGGGAGGGGGGGCAATTTGGAAAAATGAATACAAGGGATAATATTATAAAATATATATATATAATAAAAAAAAAAAAAGAAAAGATGCTCCAAATCATTATTAATCAGAGAAATGCAAATTAATACAACTCTGAGATACCAGTACACACCTCTCAGATTGGCTAGGATGATAGGAAAAAAAAATGCTGAATATTGGAGGGGATGTGGGAAAACTGGGCCACTGATACATTGTTGCTGGAATTGTGAATGCATCCGATTTGGAACTGTGTTCATAAAGTTATCAAACCACACATATCCTTTGATCCAGCAATGTTACTACTGAGCTTATATCCCAAAGAGATCTTAAAGAAGGGAAAGGGACCTGTATGTGCAAAAATGTTTGTGAAAGGCCTTTATGTAGTGGCTAGAAACTGGAAGTTGAATGGATGCCCATCAATTGGAGAATGGCTGAATAAATTGAAATATATGAATTTTATGGAATATTATTGTTCTGTAAGAAATGACTAGCAGGATGATTTCAGAAAAGCCTGGAGAGGCTTACATGATGCTGAGTGAAATGAGCAGGACCAGGACATCATTATATACTTCAACATCAATACTATATGATGATGAATTCTGATGGACGTGGCTCTCTTCAACAATGAAATGAACCATTTGTTCAATAATGAAGAGAACCAGCTACAGCCACAAAACAAACAAACAGACAGGCAAACAAACAAACAAACAAACAACAACAACAACAACAACAACAACAAAAAAAAAACTATGAGAAATGACTGTGAACCACAACATAGCATTTCCACTCCCCCTGTTTTTGTCTGCTTGCATTTTTTATTTCCTTCTCAGGTTGTTTTTACATTATTCCTAAATCCAATTTTTGCAGCAAAATAACTGTATAGATATATATACATATATTGTATTTAACATATACGTTAACATATTTAACATGTATTGGTCTACCTGCCATCTAGAGGAGGGGGTGAGGGGAAGGAGGGGAAAAATTGGTACAGAAGGTTTTGCAAGAGTCAATGCTGAAAAATTACCTGTGCATATATCTTGTAAGTAAAAAAGTATAATAAAAAGAAAAAAAAATAGAGAGAGAGAGGAGAGAGGGAGGGAAGGAAAGAGGGAGGGAGGAAAGAAGGGAGGGAGGAAAGAAGGGAGGAAGGAAGGAAAGAAAGAAGGAAGGAAGGAAGGAAGGAAGGAAGGAAGGAAGGAAGGAAGGAAGGAAGGAAGGAAGGAAGGAAGGAAGGAAGGAAGGAAGGAAGGAAGGAAGAAAGGAAGGAAGGAAGAAGGAAGGAAGGAAGAAGGAAGGAAGGAAGGAAGGAAGGAAGGAAAGAAGGAAGGAAGGAAGGAAGGAAGGAAGGGAGGAAGGAAAGAAGGAAGGAAGGAAGGAAGGAAGGAAGGGAGGAAGGAAAGAAGGAAGGAAGGAAGGAAGGAAGGAAGGAAGGAAGGAAGGAAGGAAGAAAACATAGTTTTAGGTCTGATACAGCTAGGCCCCTTCCTTTTCATTTTTTAATTAATCCCTTTTAAATTCTTGAACTTTTGTTCTTTCAGATGAATTGTCATTATTTTTTCTAGCTCTATAGAGTAATTTCTTGGCAATTTGTTGAGCATGGCATTGAATAAGCCAATTAACTTAGTTATAGTGACAATTGGCAACCTTGTTTTACCCCTGATCATATTGAGAACAGTTCTAGCTTATTCCTAGTACATATAATATTTGTTGATGATTTTAGATGGCTTAGATGCTACTTATAATTTTAAGGAAAATTCCATTTATTCCTATATTTTCTAGTGTTTTTAATAGGAATGGGTGCTGGATTTTGTCAAATGCTTTTTCTATAATTTCTGTTAGCTTGGTTATTAATATTGTCAATCATTTTGATAATTTTTCCCAGTATTGAACCAGTCCTGCTTTCCTGGCATAAATACTACTTGGGCATAGTATATTTTCCTGGTGTTAATTGCTGAAATCTCCTTGGCAATATTTTGTTTAAGAGATGTGCATTTATCTTCATTGGGGATATTGGCCTAAAATTTTCTTTTGTTCTGTTTTGACCCTTCCTGGTCCAGGTATTTTTTGTTTGTTTGTTTGTTTGTGTGTGTGTGTGTGTGTGTGTGTGTGTGTGTGTGTGTGTGTGTGTGTTTGGTTTTTTGTTTGTTTTGTTTTGTTTTTCCTTTAGGGAGTTCATCAATGGCTTGTTCAATTTCTTTTTCTAAAGTAGGTCCATTTAAGTATTTTATTTCCTCATCTCTTGGGCAATCTGCATTTTTGAGTATTCATTCATTTCACTTAATTTATAAGCTATATTGGCATATAATTGGGCAAAACAGCTCCTAATTATTGACTAAATTTCCTTTTTTGTTGATGGTAATTTCACTCATTTCATTTTTAAATTTGGTAATTTTGTTTTCTTACTTTTTTTCCTAATGAGATTAACCAAAGGTTTATCTGTTTTGTTGGTTTTTTTCTTAAAACCAATTCTTAGTTATATTTATTACTTCAACGGTTTTCTTTCTTTCAATTTTATTAATCACTCCTTTGATTTTTAGAATTTCTAATTTGATATTTAAAAGGGTTTTTTAATTTGTTGTTTTTCTAACTTTTTTAGTTGCCCACCCAATGCACTGATCTTTATTGTATTCCCAGAAGGAAGGTATAAAAAATAACTATCAATTCACAACCACACATATACCTCCTTCAATAGCCAAGAGATAGCCCAAAGCCAATCTATTGTCCATCATACCATGTGTCATGAAATCTAATGATCCCTGCTGGTTTTGAAGTCCTGTATCAGTCTCATTAACAATTATTTTTATGGTCATGGTGATGTTTATTGCCATATATAAAAGGTTAACTACCATGCTCTTTCAGTGGTAGACATAGTCAGAGATGGAACCACCCAATGTTTCTTGGGTCTTTTCTTTTGTTTCAAGGGTCTTCTCTTTTTCCATATTTCTGATGGAGAAGGCCAATATGGCTCATTGGCAGCCATCGGGTTCCTTCTCCATCTGAAGAGATACAAGCAAACACTTTTCCCCAAACAGTTAACCTATCTAGTTGGTCCCTTCCATTCACCACTTTCTGGATCTCTCCATATCACCTGGCACTTATTTAAAGATAGTGGAGTTGCTTACACTGAACACTGCCCTTCTGGCAGATTATAAAACCTGTCAGCCGGAGCCAGTTCATCTTTGTCAAAAATTTAAAAATTAATAGTATAAAGAGTCAAGTTTAGACGTTCTCTAGGGTTACCTCTGGCTCTCCCTTTCTTTTGTTTTTGCCTCTCCTTGAGGATTAAAAGGTATGCCAGTGATGTATAAAATCTGATACTTTGCACAAAAGTGTGCAAAATGTTTAGAAGTGTATGCAGGTCCATTATCTGTTTTTATTGATTGTGGTACAACCATAATTGCAAAAGTCTGTGTAAGGAATTCAGTGACCACTAGGGCTATCTCTTTTCCTGCTGGTATTGTAAAAGTAAATCCTGAAAAGGTGTCTACTACAACATGGACAAAAGATAGATGACCAAAAAAATTCCATCTGCCCAATTTCATTGGGTTTCAAACATGAGGGTTCTTCCCTGGAGGAAGTGTAGGAGCATGGAAAGGAAGGCAAGCTGTACAGGCTTTTATTATGCTCCTATCTTCTTCTCTTGTTATTCCAAATTGTAAATGTAAAACCTCGGGCAGCCTGATGATATTTAGAATGAGATTATTGGGCTTCCTGAAATAAAATATTGGCTAACCTGGTAAGAAGTGAGCTTCCATTAAAAAAAAAAAAAAAATTCCTGGAATACTAGTATGAGAATAGACATGCAAGATATAATACTTACCTGGATGTTTTCTCACTTGCTTCTGAAGTTCCTTAGAAAGCTGATGTATATTAGAAGCTACACATTTTATTTTGGCTGTGGCAAATCTTTGTATCACACATACTGAATAAGCCAAATCATATATTATATTTATATCTCCTGGATAATAAGAGATAGCATAATTGCATATAACTCATTCTGTTGAGTGGACTGAAAGGAAGTTCTGACTACTCTTTTTATAGCTAAGTCAGGAGAATATACAGCACAAATGTTATGTTGGCATGCACCTGTAAAGATGGTTGTTTTTTTAAGAGGAACCTTAGAAACTTTTTCTTCAAGAATCCAATGCCAATTATGAAATAATCAGGTTTTCTTTGATGGAGACACATGTGTAAAATTTGGAGCCATGGTCAATAAAATTTGCCACTCTGGGATAGTTTCACAGCATACATAAATTTGTGCATTAGTATAAAAGGTGTATATCTTGTCAGGTCTTATCCTGGATAATTGTGTTGCTTGCTTAATGGCCTTTAATAAAATTCTAGCCACAAGCACTGGGTAAAGAATAGGCTTTGGGCTGCTTGTACTTGAAGGATCTCCCACTTAAACACGTTGTCTTCTTGATGAAGGACTGATATAGGTGCCTCTTTTGTAGCAAAAATTGATATTTCCAAAGGTTTTTGAGTGATTCTTTCAACCACATTTGATAAAATCAGTTCAACCTCTCTCCGAGCTTCTTGGGCTTCTTTTGTAAGCTGGTATTGTGATTCTAAAGTAGTGCCTCCCCTTAAAATGTCATACAATAGTTGATAAGTAGTTAAGCCTAACACTCAACACATCCATTGGATATCTCCTATCAATTTCTGAAAGTCATTTAATTCTGTTCTTACAGAAAGTTTTTGTACCATAAGTAACTTGGGATATATTTCATATCCTAAATATTGAAAAAGAATGTGCCCTTCAATTTTTTTCTGAAGCTATGAATAAAGAATTGAGACTTCTTTATATAAAGTAGTTCACTTTAATTAATATGAGGACTAAGAACTAAAATATAAGTCCATGAAAATGTTTTTTTTATTTTATTTTAATTTTTCTGAGGCTGGGGTTAAGTGACTTGCCCAGGGTCACACAGCTAGGAAGCGTTAAGTGTCTGAGACCAGATTTGAACTCGGGTCCTCCTGAATTCAAGGCTGGTGCTCTATCCACTGTGCCACCTAGCTGCCCCTGGCCCATGAAAATGTAACTGCTCTGTGAACTTTGTGACCTGGCTCAAGCTAACAGATCTGGGTAATAATTCCAGGAACTAGCCCTCCTGGAACTGCTTATGCTCAAAGAGACATGACTACTCTCTTCCTGCATAAGATTGTCAAAATATGATCTACAACAGTCTGTTTCCTTGCTCCAACTCATACACCTTTAATGTAAACATTTGATGAATTAACTTGTCTTGCATCCTAAGTCACATAACTGCTATATGTGCAGAATTCTATTGCTTAATCAGTTAGCCGAAAGTCCCATATAAGCTCTCTTCGGAACCTCACCCACGGAGATGACGATCTGCCTGGGACTCCCTATTCAAGACTCAAAGGCTGCTGAAATCGGGGTTCCCCAGCCAAGATTGTAAGAGAGTTGGTGCTCTCTGGAATTGGTGATGTTTTCTTTATCCTTCTCTACTATTATTATTATATTAGTAATCTTCTGTGTTTTATGTTGTATGAGCTGTTACTGTAAGCAATCTATTCCTTGTATTGTATGATTAAATTTTACTTGCACTTTTGACTATTGTGTGAGAGCGTCATTTATAGGAGCGAATCCAAACTATATATATATATATATATATATATATATATATATATATATATATATATATATATATATATATATATATTAACATCACAAAACAAGCTATATGCAATTTGTAGTTCTTTAGTTTTTCTATGGTCTTTTGTGGACATGCTTGTAACGTTTGTTCCTCAGGTGCACACCCCAATATATCATCCATGTAACTTTTGGAAATGCTTTTCTTACTAGAGTAAGAATAGCAGCCACTTACATTTGACACACAGTAGGGCTACTTTTTATTCCCTGTGGCAAAACTTTCTATTCAAATCTTTTATAAAGTTCAGCTAAGTTAACGCTGGGCACTGAAAAGGCAAATCTTTTCATAGCCTCCTTATCCAGAGGGATAGAGTAGAAATAATCCTTAATGTTTATAACCCAAAGAGGCTATTCCCTAGGCAATTGAGTAGCAGATGGAAGTCCAGGCTGAAGAGCTCCCATCTCTTCATTTACTTTTCTTAAATAAGTCAACATCCTCCATTTCTTTTTTTACAGCAAATATAGGGGAATTCCAAGGATTTAGAGAAGGTTGTAAGTGTCCTTCAAGTTGCTCCTGTATTATATCTAATAAGTTTTGAAATTTTTTTCACTGGTTAAAGGCCACTTTTCCACTTGCACTGGTGTATTAGTTTTCCACTGGATGAGGATAGGTGTAAGGGCTGGCATAACTTCAACAGTATCCCTGCCTAAAAAGCCAAAGTGCTTAATAGTAATCCTAACTGAAGTAAGAAAGTCTCTTTTCTTTTGCTTTGCCTGGGGACATAAAAGGGAAAAACTTTGCTAGAAGGGCTGATGGTATCATCACCCCTCTGGCTGCTCCTGGTGGAGTTGAGGGAGTTGCATCAGGAGGAGGAAGATGCCCTTAGGGTACATGCATTGGCTTAGGGGAAAGTGAAGGTGGGCTGAGAAAAGGAGAATCAGCACACCCCTGAAACCTCCCAGGAAGTACTTATCTTCCTTAAAGGCCAACTCCTCATGCCTTTTAAATCTCCTAGGGCAGTAATAAAAAATATAAATAAACAAAATAGTAAAAAAGCCTTCCTTAGCTCAGTCTCACATGTTGTACCCTCTAGAGCTATGAGCACCAAACCTCTACTTGTTTTTCTCCTCATACTTCCCAGTTTGACACTCCATACTAAAAGCTTTCTTTTGCTTATATGTGACATTTCTTAAAGTCAATATTATCCCATTGTATTCAGTTAGTTGTTCTCCCACTAACTTTTACATCTCTGGCTCCAGACTCTCCTTACAAAGCCACAGAGACATGCACTCCAGAGGATATGAGAACTCAGTGATCTGCTTCTGAGTTATCAACAAACCTTGCTTCTCTGTCAACTTTAACTAAGCATATTTCATCCTTCTCTCCAGAGGGAGGCTCTTTTCTTACTATCTGCCTCATTTGCACTGAAAAACAGAAGAGACTAGTTTAGCCCTTATCAATTCTTCCCACTTGCCTATTTTTATATCCACCTTATTCCTAAGGTCACATTGGGACTCCTCCACAGAACTCGGCCAATCCCATCAGCCAAACTGTTGTGTCTAGGGCCCTACAGCTAGGACCCCATGCTGGGCTCCAAATATCGTGTGCTTATAGAGCCCCCATGCTGGGGTGCCAAAATGTACTGTCTAGACTAGCACTCTGGAGAATATCAGGATCAGCCTGATTTCTTGATCTTAGTGGAGAAGTGATGAGGGGAGACTCACATGTATGATCAAAACATGAGTCTGTTTATTCCAAATTTTCTCACCATTATATATCTTAATACTCTTATATAAGCAAAATAACATTGTGCATGCACTAACTATATACTACTCATGGACCACATAAACAACTTGCTATTGCATATGGATGACTCTTTGCCACTTGGTATCACACTGCTTTAATTTCAACACAGGTTGCCCCTGCCCCTTGGCTTCTGAGGAAGGCTGAGAGCCCTTAGGGGAGGTGGGGAGTTGAACCAGACATTGTTAGCAGATTCCCTCTGACATGAAGGTTCCTCTCACCCAGAGTTCCTCACTAACTGTGGCCCTCTAGGAGAGTTTATTTCATTCACATTCACAGTTAACAGCTATGCCCTGCCATCCCATTTTTCTGCCCTTTTATACTTTCTTGTATCCTTTCATTTTATCCATCCTCTTCTGACCACCACCTCCCTCAATTTGTCCTTCATTTTTTTAGCACCCTCTTTCTTATCCCTTTCTCTTTCTACTTCTGCTTTTCCTTCTATTTTTTTATGTCCTTTTCCTTTTCCCTTACTACTTACTAGTCTAAATGTTGAGATAAATTTTGGTACTAGACTATGTATGTATGTATGTATGTGTGTGTGTATATCAGTAAGCATGTATGTTATTCTCTGTTTGGGCCAAATCTGATGAAATAATGGTTCAAATAATGCTCATCCTCTCTTTCTCCTCAACCAACAAGATTGGTTGTGCCTCTTCATGTTTTATAATTTATACCATTTTACCTCCCCTTTCCTCTTTTACCAGTCCAATATTTTTCTATCCCTAATTACTTTTTATATCATCATATTGAAGTTACTTTTTTTATATCATCATATTGAACTATACTTATACACATCTAAGTATACTCCTTCTAGCTGCTCTGACAAAGATACAATTCTCAAGAATTACATATATCATATTCCCAAGGGGGGGGGGGGTGTAAACATTTTAAAACATTTTAATCTATAATTTTTTTTCTTCTTTATCCTTTTATGCTCCTCTTGAGTCTTTTATTTGAAGAACAATTTTTGTTAAACTCTGGTCTTTTTATCTAAAAATATTGAAAATTCCCTATTGCATTAAATATTCATCTTTTCTCCTGAAAGATAAAACTTATTTTTGCTGAGTAGTTGATTTTTGCCTTCCTTTGCCTTGTAGAGTACCATATTCCAGGCTCTTTGATCTTTTAAAGTTGAAGCTGCTAGGTCCTGGATAGTCCTTATTGTGGCTCCTCAAAATTTGTTTCTTTCTGGCTGTTCACAATATTTTTTTTCCTTGATTTCATGATTCTGGAATTTAGCAACAATAATGCTTAAAGTTTTCTTTTTGAGATCTCTTTCAGGAGGTAATCAGTGGATTCTTTCAACTACTGTTTTACCTTCTTTTTCTAGAATATTAGGTCCATTTTCTTGATGATTTCTTGAAAAATATATATATATATCCTTGCCTGCTAGGGGAGGGAGGAGGGCAAGAGAGAGAAAATATGTTCCAATATATTTAAATTAAATTTATTGTATCAATGTTCATTTTTATTACAGCTTTTAGGGTTTTTTCATTCTGTGTTTTTTATGTTTTTGTGTTGTATGTATTGCAAAAAATTCCATTTGCAACATGAAATTGTTTTTTCATAGTGATAGATCTTTGGGATTATAGTGTTTTTCTGCTTACATTGCCATAGGTAAACTTTTCATATATCCTCCCTATTTAAATTGTTCATATTTAAGCAGGGATATAAGCAAAGAGGAAATGGATATAATTAAATCCTAGAAAATAGAGTAACTCAAGCCATATATATAATCTGCATGGCTTGAGACCTTTTGCTTGATGGACAGCATCTATAAGAAATAAGTTCTTTTTATTTTTGTCTAAAACCTAGCATTTATGGTATTATTTTTCCATTAAATCTAGAGAAGTATGGCTTCCCACTTACACATATCTTGTTTTCATTGTGCCTCATGCTGAAAATTTTCCATTGTATGTTGGCAATGAAATTTTTTTCAATGTCCCTAAAGAGTTCCTCACTATTTAAAATAGTAGTCCCAGTCATTGATAGTAAGGGTATAGGAAGCTGGGGACTAAAGAAACTGACAAATGCCAAGGACTAAGAATGAAATAAAGGAACAGAAAATAGAGAAATCATATTTCTCTGAAAGAAAGACACCATTCATGAGTCAGCCACAGAATCGACAAGGAGACAAAAAAAAATCCACAGAACCATTAGAAATCAGTGTAGGTCCAGGCTCAGTACTGGAGGATAAAACCAGGAGAAGAGGAATGTCAGATAATCTAGAAGATGGGACTATAAGAGGATCAGGAATTCTAGTAACCATGGTAGATCTTCATAGATCAGAGAATCAACCAATCAGAAATCTTAATAGTAAGTGCCTACTATGCCCCAGACATTGTCTTGAGTAGTAAGGATGAAAAGGCAAAACAGCACTTGACCTGGAAACATACCAATATGTAAGAATGGGGGAAGGTATTAGAAGATAAAGAGATAAGAAAACTTCATGTCAAAGAGAAACTAGAGGAAGTCTAGTTTCCTAGAAGAGGAAGAAAAAAGAGTAAGTCAAGATATTACTTTTAATCAATCCAGTTTTGAGGTGATTCCCTTTGTTTATTCCATTAAATCACTATTAAGTACTATACAAAAAGTGAAGAATCAGCCTTGACCGTACTTACAAAACAATGAGGGCCATTAAAACAGCTTCTTATATCTGCTTCTAATTTTTTCAGTAGCAGAAGCCAGTAATCACCTGGGTTGGGTTAGTATTTATGAGTCAGCTCACTGGAGGCACCTATTCTAAGTGAGGAACTCAAAAGTGAAGATCAATATCAGTTTCTGGTGAGTAGGGTATGATATCTAGGTTTGTAATCCTTGAGTTTCATGCTATATGTTGTATATTCAATCAATAGACATTTTAAAAGCACCTACTATGTGCCAGGAACTGCAGATTTCTGAGGATAGACACAAAAGTAAATAAATCCTTGTTCTTTTAGAGGATATAATTTAAGAAAGGAGATACATTGTATTTGCGTGTGTGTGTGTGTGTGTGTGTGTGTGTGTGTGTGTGTGTGTTTGTCTGTGTAAGTGTGTTTTGTAGATGTGGTTGGAAGTTCAGTACACTCTTAATTCAGGCTTGATGCTGGAGCAAAATGGGACACTCCTAAGTAAGATATTTTATTTTGATTTAACACATCCAGAATATGCAATAAATGTACAATGGTACTTAGCTTCACTGGCCTTGGAATCCCTGATTTTCGTCTGGAAACCTCATCTAACTCATCAGTTTGTCTTCAAGGTAAAGTCATTCACAGCATCTCAAGAATATACCACGTATGAGAGATCCTGGCTACATGGAACTGGGGGAAGCTACATTAGGGAAGTTCAGCTCAATCAAGTTTGGTTTTAGGTGAGGAATTTGCTGTCAGGATCAGGAAAAGAGATTAAGAGACTGTTGATCCTATCACAATGTGTTTGCATAAAACTATCATCAGGTAAGTAAGTTTTGGAGGGGGCACTAGTAGTTGGTAGATCAGGAAAGGCTTCTTGTAGAAGGTGATGCTTGAGTTCAGGAATATTGAGGTACTCATAAGTGGTGGCAAAGAAAGCACCTCAGCTAGTTCAAAGCCATGGAGATGAAATAGGGAATGGTACATGTGAGGAACTACAGAAGGGAGGTCATCTCATACTTAGAGTGAGTGAAAAGGAGAAATGTTTAAGAAGAGCAGTATAAAAATGTATAAGAATGCTGAAAATAGGGTTTGGTCTATATTTTTTCTATGGAAGGTTTTAAATGACAAAATGATGAGTTCATGTTTTATCTGAGTTAAATATTTTGATGTGTAAGAGAAATATATAAGAATGCTGGAAATAGGGTTTGGGTCACATTATGGAAGGTTTTAAATGACAAAATGATGAGTTTATGTTTTATCTGAGAGATATTAAGGAACCATTAAAACATTAAAATGTATAAGAGAAATATGTAAGAATTCTGGGAATCAGGTTATTTGTATTTTCTTTTATTTATGGAAGGTTTAAATGACAAAATAATGAGTTTGTGTTTTATCTGAGAGATATTAAGGAACAATTAAAAGTGATTGAGTAGAATAGTGTCTTTATTTGACTTGTGCTTTAGGAAAATCCTTTTTTGGCAGCTATATGGAAAGGATGTGAAACAGAGATGTCAATTAAGAGACTATTGCAATATTCCAGGAAAAAAAAAAAAAAAGTGATGAGACCCTGAATTAGCTCAATGTCTTTGGGAGAGTAGCAAAGGGATCACATCCAAGAGATGCTAAGGAGACAGAAATGACAAAAATCTACTGAGTCTTAATGACAATTTGTCTACTATCTTTCTGAGCCAACCTGATTGGCCAGGTTTGAATCAGAATCTGCCTGAATTATTGTACCAATTTATGAGCTGGTATCTCTACTGCCAGCCTTTCCCTAACATAATTGACCTGTAAACTGTTCCTTGTTTTTTTCTTTCCCTATTTCCTCCTTTGAATAATTTGTTTATTCAGCAAAATTGACTGTGTTTACAATTTTCAGTCTTACATATTTATGTTACACAGTCTGGACTTCAGAAGGCTTTTCTCTGTCTTGAAATCAAAATAACATTGATAATTATAATACAAAATAAAAGGTGCTAAATGCAAAAAAAGTACTTACACACTGATCATCTTTACTCAGAGAATGAAACACAAATCAGAAATATTAAAAAAGCTAAGAATGTGCCAATCCAGACACTGGTAGTTGATGGACTTGCTGCCTTGTGGAGATGGATAGTTGGCATAGATGCTGTGGAGAAGTGGAGAAAAGGGAAAGAGTTCCTTCCCTTACCTTTATTTGAATTCTAGATAAGAAGTCTGAAAGGACTATCTTAGAAAAGGAGATCCCTGGAGCCATATATATTGGGAAAGGCAAATTAGCATAGAGACACCCTTAAGGACAAATCCTATCCTTGACACATACCTACTGTGTAACCATGGGTGAGTCTTACACTCCAGGCTTTAGAGAACTATTTAGATCTTAATAATAACAATAATACATATATTTATATAGTATCTACTATATGACAAGAATAGTGCACAATACATTAAAATTACTTCATTGATTCTCATAATAACCCTGAGGGACAGGTGCTATTATTATTCCCATTTTCAAGAGGAAGAAACTGAGTCAGAGCTTAAATGGCTTGCTCAGTGTTACCCAGATGATAAGTATCCAAATCTGGATTTGAACTCAGGTCTTCCTTCCTATGGCTATAGGGCTCTATCCACTATACCACCTAGCTTCCCTGAATTATTTTTTGGCATTTCCTTACTCAAGATTTTCTATCAAGATATTTTCAGTAGAAAATATTTCTTGCTTCAGTTCCTTAACATCATAGCTCTTTCAAATCTTTCAGTGTCCTTTTCATTCTACAGTTACAGAAAAGATTCACTTTGAGCAATAATAATGAAATATTTTACATTAGATATATTTAAAAGAGCCTTAGAAGAGTCTAATCCAATTGACCTCAATTTCCACCCCCGGGGTAATTATGTGACTTTCCTTCCTGGAGCATAGAAAAATACAAATACAGAGATGTTCATATAAAATAAGGTCACCTTGCTACCCTGAATTAACTTGCACATTGCACATTGGTGTTAATTATAAAGTATATGGCAGGAATCCTAAATGAACACATTCATCCTGAGTTCTTTATTTTCATGGTGTTCCCAGGTTGAATTCTTTGTGACGCTTCAGTTGCCATGCCTTGTGCTTCCTTATTTAAATGAAACACTATTTGCAGGGGATTTCTGGGAACTGGGCTATTTTCCTTAATATATCCTGGGAATGAATCCAGTATTTAGGCAAATACACATTCAGTCATCAAGTCTTTTAACAAATAAACACTTTGCACCATGTGCAAAGTTAGCCAAAGCTCTCCTTGCCCCAGGCCTTTCCATTTTGGGATAATGATTACTTATATGGGG
Source organism: Sminthopsis crassicaudata (assembly GCF_048593235.1). Taxonomy (NCBI): domain Eukaryota; kingdom Metazoa; phylum Chordata; class Mammalia; order Dasyuromorphia; family Dasyuridae; genus Sminthopsis; species Sminthopsis crassicaudata. Next base: position 55,001,554 of record NC_133621.1, read on the forward strand.
GAAGTATTGCTGGACTTCATTAATTTGTTGAAGTTAGCAAAGCACATATTTTAAATGGAAGTCACTTTGAAACTATGAGGTATTTATTATGTTTGTGAGTTGCTTATACTTTGTTAGAAGACTTACTTTCACTTTATGACCTTTCATATCCTTTTACTTTTCTTTGACCCAATTCCATCATCTGCAATATGGAAATAATAATATTGCTGTGCTTTATAAGGAGTATAAAAAGGAAAAAAAGATTGTAAAATCTATTTTAGAAAGAAAGAGATCCATTTGTAACCCTTTTAGTAAATTTTAGTAGCCAAACATTCAAAATAGAATCACCAATATCAGTGTCATGATAGATAGCTCAGGGTAATCCATCATAGCTATTACTGAATATCTTAAGTCCTAAGATGTTGAAAAAGTTGGTTTTAATGTAAGAAGAAAAATAATTTTAGTAATAGTTCTTATTACCTAAAGACTTTTTCTTATCCATGGGGACTGTCAAGTCACTGGAATCATCACAATAGTATTCATATATATGGGAACATAATTTAATTTTCATTATAATCATAGTAAGACCTAAATAAGTTGGCACCTTAATAGACTTGCAGGTTTTTAGAATCAAAACCCATTTAGTCTGAGGATAGGAAGGAGGTTGGAAAATATATACTCACCATCACCAAATAAATATAACAGGTTTCAAAAGAGACCTGTGAGACCAACCTAGACCTGATAAGTAAAATTGCCTGCATCATATTCAACATGGTTCATAAAATATTTGCTTAAAGACATCTAGTGTAGGAGTCTAGTACTTCCCAAGGCATTATTTCCCATCCCTTTTTTCAGTAATTCTTATTGTTATATTTTATATGTATAATATAGATAGATAGATAGATAGATATAGATATATAGATATGTGTGTATGTATATGTATCTTTATGTTTTTCCTTTCATTGGGCCTAATTTTTTACTCTTTGCAGTGTCCACCTATTGCCACATTCTGGGTAAATTCACATTAATGCCTTTTTCATACAGCTATTATTAAGATCCTTGAAGACTATGTGTTCCTGGTTCTGTGCTAAGTGCTAAATCCTCATTCACACTTTGTTTTGTCTTCTCTTCTCTTCTCCAGATTGAACATTGTCATTTTCTAAAGCTAGTCTTCATTTGCTATGACCTTAATTTCTACCATTTTCCTCACCTTCCTCTGGGTATTCTCAAGCTTATCAATCTCTGCCCTAAAATGTGGTGATCACAATTGAATACCAAATCCTGGTTTCAGTCTCTCCAGGGATAAGTTAAGTAGTTCAACTAGGACTATTGACTCATTATTCTTAGAAGTATTGCTCCTCTCAGTGCAACCCACAATCACACTAGATATTTTGGCTGGCTTATCATAACTTTTTACTAATAATAGAATACTCATAATTTCCCTTAAAATCTTCAGATATTTTTGTTGTAAACTATAGCACAATGATTATATTTTGTTCATGGGAGACAACTTTATGGATCCAGATATAAAAATACATTTTTTTATTATTAAATTTCCACATCATTAAATTTGGTACAGTATTCTGGCCTCTCAAGATCTTTTAGATCTTGACTTTTCCAACACATTTTACCCCTTTCGTTTTACCTTTCATTTTTGCAAACAAGCAAGAAGAGACTTAGAGAAGTAAAGGGATTTGTTAAATCAATCCATTTCTAGACATTGGAGAACTAAAAATAAAGCCTAGGCCTCTTAATACCCAGTCCAAAACTCTATCCACTACATGATCTTTAATAAGGATTGTAGGAAAGTCCTGCTCTTTTATTGAATCAAGTCTATGAACTTTTATTAGAGTGTTTTTAACCATCCTCTCCTTTCCATGGTATAGAACTCACTAATTTATTAATTGCTGTTACCCCTATGTAATCTATATATAACTGCATAGGAGAAGAACAAAGATGAGTAGAACCAATAGAATTGCACCATGGAACATAGGGTCATGATGAAATAATGAGGAAGCTTTTGATCTACAATAGAAATATCATTAATCGCATTGAATTAGGATTGTGTGATATGGATTAGCAGGGACTCAGGAAGAAAGCTAGTAGTATGAAAGATTAAGATTAGCTTTTTGCTTTCCTTTTTAACTACTACATGATTGAGTGTACATATCTGTTTGACTGACAAAGTAGAATAGTTGTAATCATTTCACACTAAATATTAACTCATATTAACTTAATATATGAAAAAACAGTTGACCAAACCATTGGCAGAGGTGTGACAACTCTGATTATTTTACATGTTTTCAAACTTGTTCAATATATTGATCACCTCTGGGATTTTTCCCTCTTTTCTTTCTTTTGTCTTTAAAAATGCCACTTGCTATATAGGATGGTCCTCCAGGAAGAAAGAATAATGGGAACTTTTGGTTATATAAAAAACATAGAGACAGTAATAAAAATCATTTGAAATATACATTAACTTGATCCTGATCAATGTAGTAGCAAGAAGAAACTAGGAAAAAGAGAATGGGATGGAATAACCTCTGTCACTCGTGTTAGTTTCTTACAAGAAATACTTGGGTATAATAGGTATTCAAGAAAAATCAAAATGTTGAAATTAAATAAGTCAGAAAACCTAGGTTTGAATACCATCTGCGTTCCTTTGCATCTGTGTTAACCTGGATAAATCATTTAAATTTGGATAAGTCACTTAAATTTCCTGGGTTTCATTTTTCTCTATAAATGAGAGGGTTACATGCAATGAATTCAAATATACCTAGGTAGTACAGTAGACTCAGAGTCAAGGAGATGTGACTTCAAATTTAGTCTCAGACATTTACTAGCTTTGTCATCCTGAGCAAGCTATGTATCCTCTATTTGCCTCAGTTTCCTCAATCTCAAAAGCGGGATAATAGTACCTACTTCATAGAGTTATAGTGAAGATCAAATGAAATTATATTTATAAAGTACTTAGTATATTGTCTGGGACACAGTAGGTATTATATAAGTGCTTATGGATCTTATGATCCCATGAGAAAGAGTATTGACTTAAAAAAAAAAATCAGATTGTGTGACCTTGGGCAAGTCACTTAACCCCAATTGCCTCAGAAAAAGAACAATTGTCAGATACAGCCAAATATTGAGAGAATTGGCCTCTGAGACAGAAAGAATGAGGTACATATTTCATCTCTCTCTTTCTCTCCCTCATGTTAATATGGTTTTGGGAAAACTACTTCACTTCTCAGTTCTCTGGACAATGCTCTAAGATAATAAATTACATACGTGAATCAAAAGAGAATATAGTTCTTTATCCTTAAACAGAATTTCCACATACTTCCTGTGTTTAAGGCAAATTTGGCCTCAATTAATAGCTACATGATCCTGGGAAAGTCACTTAACCTTGTTTGCCTCAGTTTCCTTATCTGTAAAATAAGTCAGAGAAGGAAATGGCAAACCCCTCCACTGTTTCTACCAAGAAAGCATCAAATGGGGTGATGAAGACTCAAATGTAACTAAATATATCATCATCTTAAATGATTTCTTAGAAATTCATGTTTAATTTAGTGTACAAAGGAACAAGTTAAATAAAAAACAAAGTAAAAAGCATATTTAGATCATCATAAAAAGTAGAAATAGCATCTAGCTTCAGATAACATAGGCTCTGTAAGGCTTAGAGTTTTTGAGACTGAAATTTATTATATTTGAACTTTAATCATCTCTTCCTTTAAATGAGATGTTTGGATTAGAATTCTGTTTAGATCCCTTTCAACTCTAGATCTATGATTCCCAAAAAGTTTCCTTCCCTTCAGGTCACATTGACCTACTTTCAGTCAGTCCAATGATAACAGATTGCCCATTTATCACTAGAGTTTCAGTCCTTACAAGAAATATATTTCAAAAGAATCTAATATTCTTTAGTTCAAGTAGGGTTCTTTAACCTGAAGTCGAAGAACTTTTATTTTTAATTTTAACAAGTGTATTTTAATATAATTGTTTTCCTTTTTTTAGATTTTTGTTTATTTATTTTTCTTTTTATTTATTCATTTACATCATTTTTAGAAAAATTTCAGTCTTCTTATGAGTGTCAAAGTGATCTACAACACAAAATAGTTAATATACCCTGTTTTACAGACTAGTCTCCTAACTTTGAATCTATAAGCAATGGTTTGAGTTTTCTTAGAGCATTTAAAGCTTTTAACAAAACTGTTATGCATCCTTTTTAAAAAAAAATCTGGGTTTTTCCCCATTACATCCAATCTGGAAGCACAAAGGCTAATTTTAGTTGACCTCCATTCATGAAGAGGACTAAAATGACATCATTATGTTAGAGTCAGTTTAGTGTGTCTGACTGCAGCTGATCAAACCAATATAAGCTTGGGATTCTCTGACATAGGTTGGACACCAGTAGTCCCTATGAACATTTAGGGAGAATTCTCTAAGTTTTCACATCTCTTATTTCCTTTGAACTAATTCAATTCTGCTTTGTTCATAGAGCAGCACCTTCTCTGATGAAGGGTTGTCACGCTGGGCAGTGTAACAATGTCTCTCGTACAATCATTTCTAAATCACACATTTAATTCTAAAGTTTTTAAAAGAGTCTTTAAGAGTATCCTTTTATTTCTTTTTCAGATCATCTTGTGAGTATTTGCTCTATATAAGTTCTCCATAAAATAGTCTTTTTGGCAAGTGTACTTTTGGCAACAAGATGCCCAGCCTAACAGAGTTATGATCTCTGCAGGAGAGTTTAGTTTGAGAAAGAACCTTAGTTTATGATATCTTAGTCATCCAGCTGATGTTCATAATCTTCCCAAGACAATTCAAAAGGAAGTGATTCCATTTCTTCAAAGTACTGGGACTACTTATGGCTTGATCTCACTGCTAATTGGTACAGGATTTTTGCTCAGCTCCATATCCACCCTAGACTATTTTCCCTTCCTTAGACCACTGGTTTGCTGTCCCCCTTTCTCATCTTCCTACTTCAAGCCTCTGTTCTTTCCAAGGTTCCATTATATTAATGCCAAAATTTGACACCTAATTGGGAGAATCTAAATCCTTAATATTTGGTAGTAAAAGTGTCCTTCCAATTCCAACCATACATTCAATTTGACACAGTTGCTTATTAAATGCCTACTGTGTGCTGAGCACTGTGATACATATTAAAGATAACCAAGCAGTAGCAAGTTAGTCCCTCTCTTCAAGATGCTTGTATTCTCAGAAGGGGAAAGAGTAATGAAGCCACTATTGAAAAGATAGGTAGATGCAAAAAAAATCATACAAAATAAATGAAAAGTAATTATGCAAACATGTGTGTGTGTAGAGGAGTACTAAGAATATGGGATATTAGGAGAAGTCTCTCTTAAGAGGTGACATTGGAACAGTCTTACAGGAATCTTGGAATCTCAAGAAACACTGAAGGCATACATTGACTTTACCACCATAGAAAAAAAAAAATTACTATGCAGTAGTACTTAAACAACTATTTCTTCAATGAGTACTCAAATTGACATATTACATCTAAGTCCTAATTGGTGTTAATGATAAATATGAAGATGTCATGTTATTTAATTTTACTTTATTTAAAATATATTTATATTTAAATGTAGTAATTTATTCTAACCCAATGGAAACATGCAATATGAATTTGACCACTTGGAGAGAATCATTACTTGTATTAACTGGCACCTAGCTTTAATTAGCATTAGATCATAAAATATATCTTCAGAATTTTGGGAATGACAAAAACATTAGTTCTATTAAGACACGAACATAAGTAATAATTCATATTATGCACCAGTTTGACAAACATCAATAAAGAATTCAAAACCTGAGGAGAATTTGTGAAAAGTTGCCTAGCAATGGAATTTAAACACATTTCCATTTGCCATTCAAAAAGTCATGAGAGACCAGCCTGAAAAGTACTCAGAGGAACTGATCACTGCTGATAAATTATTCTTCTATTTTACTGCTAAAAAATACATATCTCCTGGAACATTTTGCTTCTTTATCAGTCATGTCACTGGGGGCATTTCTTCTTCCATTACAAGTATATGCAAAAAAAAACTTAGAAAAAATATATTTAAAAAAGAGCATGTTTTAACTGATATAATCAATATGACAATGTGAAGCATATTTTGGAGATAATTAGGATTAAAATAATTGAAATTTTTAAAATAAGTGATACAGAATTAGTTTAAAATTCATAGAGGATGAATATTCAGTCCCAGGAATCCACTATAATGTTCGCTAGTAACTGAACATCAAAGATTTTTATGACTCATTATGTGAGGGAAGGAGAGAGAATAACATACATAGGTAATATAAATTTATTTTTACTGACATTTTATAAGAGTAAGTGTATCAGATGATAAATTACTAACCTCAATCAGAAAGATCCAAATTCCATACCAACTCTGGTGCGTACAAGCTGTATCTCCTTGGGCAGGTATCTTAAGCTCTTAGGGATGTCACATAAATCTCTACAACTTTAAATGACCAAACATCAGCTAGAGATGTACATAGAGTTTTCTAATTGTGAATTTCCTAAATCAATGGTTTCATGAATCTAGACCTATCAGCTCTGAAAAATGTGTGTATATTATACTGTAAAAAGAAGCCAAAGTAAATCACATTTGCTAATTTTGACCTTGGAAGAAGTAATGACCTAGATTCCCATTCCTTCAAAGAGAGGCTGGGATGACTAGGATAGAATAATGTATACAAGTTACATTTTTTTTTCTCTTTAGGCAGAATTTTTGAGAAAGACTGGTTACAAAAACTGTGATATGCACTTCCCTGGCTTTGTAGTTAAAGAACTAGCCTCAAATTTGACTTCTGTTATATAATTCCTTAAGTGACCTCAGTCATCCCTTCATCTTCTTGTACTTTAAATTCCTTACATGTAAGGAATAAGGGAGTTGGATAGAGGGCCTCTTAGTAACCTAAAGATCTTTTTTGGGGGTGAATAAATGTTTTTTTTTTAATTAAAATTTAATGTATAGAAGAATTGCACAGGTTTAACACAGATTACTTGCCATCAAAGGGAGCGGGTGAGGGAAATGGAGAGAAAACATTTGGAACACAAGGTTTTACAAAGGTTGAATGTTGAAAATTATGTCTATATAATGTAAAAATAAAGAGCTAAAGTAAAATAAAGTTTATTGTGACAAAAATATATTTAAATGTATAGAAAATAGGAAAAGGAAAAAATTGCCATGTGTGTAGGAGGACATGAGATGATTTAAAATATAAAACAATAAGTTTCCATATCAAAAAGCCTATATAGTAAATACAAAACATTGTGTTCAGAGATGTCCATTTTACTTTGCTTTCTTGTACATTTCTTTTGTTTTTTGCTATGTACTTTTGGTTTTATTCTTTTTCTCCCTTCCCCCACCCAAGAAGGCTACAATTAAATGTATGTATATACACATATGCAAACATATATATGTACACATATATACATATATGTATACACATATTATATATATATATATAATATACATAACTCCATATACATAGATATCTATAGTCATGTGTATATATACACATACACACTCATATGCATCTATATAAGACCATATTAGGTTTGTCTGTCCTGTTTCTCTGAATGTGGATAGCTTCTTCCTTCATAAATCCAAGTCTTTCCAAAATTTTCTGACCCCATCTACTTATCATTTCCTATACCATAGAAATATTCCTACTATATAGTTTCTAGATATTTTAAATAGTGGGAAATTATACATATATATATATAGTATAATTTCCCTATTTTTCTCTTTGATCAAATTTATTTTAGCTTTAATTTGGTTAAGTTGATGATCGCTACTCCTGATTTTATTACCTAATAAATTCTATTGCCGATCATTATTTTATGTTTGTTTTTATCTCTAATTTTATATTCCTACTGACTCCTTTACTTAACTGCTACTCTCAATCTTGCCTTCTTATTACTTAACCTACTCATCTTGGCAAGTATACCTCCCTTATCCTATTCTCTCATCCTATCTCTCTTTATCCTATTCCTGTTAATATACATACCTTACCCCATTCCTGTTAATCTAGACTAATTTAGGCAGAATTGTCATTTTTATTATATTAGCTCAGCTTAGCCATGAACAATTTATATTTTTCCAATTGTTTACATCTGATTTTATTTGTGTGAGGAGTATTTTGTAATTGTGTTCAAATAGTTCTTGGGTTTGTCTTGGCAGGCAAATCCTCAAATATTTTATTTTGTCTACAGCAATTTTGAATGGAATTTTTTTCTATCACTTGCTTATTGGTTTGTCAGTAATATATAGAAATGATGATGATTTGTGTGGGTTTATTTTATATCCTACACCTTTGCTAAAGATGTGATTTTTCCAGTAGGTTTACATAATTTTCTAGGTTTCTCTAAGTAGATCATCATATCATCTTCAAAGAGTGATACTTTTATTTCCTCATTGTCTATTTTATTTCCTTTCATTTCTTTTTCTTTTCTTATTGCTAAAGCCAGCATTTCTAGTACAATGTTGAAAAATATTGCTGATAATGAGCATCCTTGTTTCACCTCGATCTTATTGGGAATGTGTAACGTGCTCTCCTGGCAGTTACAATTACTAGTCTGTCCTAGACCCACCAGAGTGCCTTTGACCACTGTCCTTTGCAGTGTGAACTCTACCCGGCTCGCCTCCTCTGAGGCCTTCAAAGGTCTCTGGCCACAATCTCTTAAATCTATAGCTTAATAACCGGTAGCGAACTCAAGAACAGCCATGTGTAATCTTAAAAACCTTTATTATACCTACTCACATAATGCCCTAACTGATGCCCTGACTTGTTGGTTCCCGAGTGAACACCTGGTCAGAAGACCCACGTGTTCACTACCAAAACCCTTACCTCTTTTGGCTATCCATCTTGGCTTGGCCACCCAGGCTGGGAAGCCAGGGTGAAGAACGCCAGGTTAAAGAGAGCAACTGCTGCCTGCAGTGGGCTTACATAGGGTCTGTGAGGTCACACACACAGCCAGTCAGCGAGAGAGTCACCCATTACGAAGCTATCTCAAAATGGACAGGATCCCACCTACAAGGCAGTCCTAATATCCATAGAAATTACTTCTGGACCACTCAATCTCCCGATGCACTGTGGCGCCGCCCATTTAAAGGGCTCTTACAGGAATGTGTCCAACTTTTCTCCATTACAAATAATGCTTGCTATAGGGTTTAGATACATATTGCTTATTATTTTAGGGAAAGTTCCCTTTATCCCTATGTTCCTTAGTGTTTTTAATAGGAATTGGTCATTGTATTTTGTCAAAAGCTCTTTTTGCATCTATTGAAATTATTTTTCTGGTGGTTTTGTTATTGATTTGAGTTCAAATTTAGACTTTTACTTAATAGCTATGAGTTTCCCTTCCCATTTTTTTCAGTTTCCTCAAGTACAAAATGAAGATAACTATAGCACTTACTTTGTAGAGTTATTGGAAAGATCAAATGAGATAACATTTATAAAGTGATTAGCCCATTGCCTGCTACAATAGTATTTGGAAACAAATGCTTGTTTCCTTCCTTGCTTTTACTTTCCTGAATGTATTTCAATGGCACTCTTTTTGGATAACTTCCATAGGGGATTAAAAATTTTGTAACAATGCATATTCCTACATATATCAAGTTAATAAGTATTTATTTAGCATTTTGTCTTTTTTGTCCATGCTCAGCTCTTGCAATACAAAGTCAAAAAAAGAGCTTCTGTCTTTCATGCTCTTCCATTCTAAATAGGGAGACAAGAAATAAACAACTAGGTATGTACCAGGATATATATTGAATATGTGAAAGATAATTTCCAAAGACAAGGCACTGATAACTAGGGAAATCAGGAAAGGTCTCCTGAGAAGATGGGATATGAAATGAATCTTGAAGGGAGCTAGGAAAACCACACATGGAGTTAAAAAGACAGAGAATTCCTGTAGTTGGGTACAATCAGTGCAAAGATACAGTGATAAAACAAATTTGAGAGGAATTAGACTAGCTTAGCTGGAATTGCAGACTTTATATAGAAGAATACTGCATAAAAAGAACTATAAAGGCTGGAAGGTGTCATGTTATGATGTACTTTATTTTTTATTTTTTTTAAATTTTATTCATTTTTCCAAATTATCCCCTCCCTCCCTCCACTCCCTTCCCCCCCATGGCAGGTAATCCCATACATTTTACATGTGTTACAATATAACCTAGATACAATATATGTGTGTAAATACCATTTTCTTGTTGCACATTAAATATTAGATTCCGAAGGTATAAGTAACCTGGGTAGATAGACAGTAGTGCTAACAATTTACATTCACTTCCCAGTGTTCCTTCTCTGGGTATAGTTATTTCTGTCCATCATTGATCAACTGGAAGTGAGTTGGATCTTCTTTATGTTGAAGATTTCCACTTCCATCAGAATACATCCTCATACAGTATTGTTGTTGAAGTGTATAGTGATCTTCTGGTTCTGCACATTTCACTCAGCAACAGTTGATTTAAGTCTCTCCAAGCCTCTCTGTATTCCTCCTGCTGGTCATTTCTTACATAGCAATAATATTCCATAACCTTCATATACCACAATTTACCCAACCATTCTCCAATTGATGGACATCCATTCAACTTCCAGTTTCTAGCTACAACAAAAAGAGCTGCCACAAACATTTTGGCACATACAGGTCCCTTTCCCCTCTTTAGTATTTCTTTGGGATATAATCCCAATAACAGCAATGCTGGGTCAAAGGGTATGCACAGTTTGACAACTTTTTGGGCATAGTTCCAAATTGCTCTCCAGAATGGCTGGATTCTTTCACAACTCCACCAATAATGTATCAGTGTCCCAGTTTTCCCACATCCCCTCCAACACTCATCATTATTTGTTCCTGTCATTTTAGCCAATCTGACAGGTGTATAGTGGTATCTCAGAGTTGTCTTAATTTGCATTTCTCTGATCAGTAGTGATTTGGAACAGTTTTTCATATGAGTGGAAATAGTTTCCATATGATGTACTTTATAAGCCAAGACTGTTTACTTGATCCTGGAGGCGACAGGGAATCCCTGGAGCTCTTGACCAGGGGGCCAATGTGGTTATACCAGTGACATAGGGGGATAATCATTTGGGTAATTCAGTTGAGGATTGATTCAGAAACTAGAAGTAAAAAAAATTAGTTATGGAGTTCATTGAAATAGGTAACAAAGGATGAGGATCTGCTTGAATTATAGAGACAGTCCCACTCTGAATAAGAATATTTCCAGAACCTAGTGCAAAATCTTATACATGGTATGTTCTCAGAAATATTGCTTATAATTAGTTGAATTCCCTACAGTAATAGATACTTGTTTTTCATTTGTAGCAAATGGGAGGTTGAAAAACTTAGGTTTTAAGGAATAAATGGTGTTTTCCTTAAAATGATAAGCAGAATTTTCTAAAATAATTTTAAGTTTTAAAAAAATTTGTTTATAGAATAAAAATAATTAGGCTATGAGTAAGTCCTTAAAGTCTTTATTCCAAGCAGGAAAACTTAAATTCGATGTCAGTTTTACCAATTTTATTGTATTTTGCTAAGGTCTAGAAAGAATTTGTTATTAGAGGTGCTACTAGAAGTGAACAAGGTAGAAAGGTTGTAGTAAAAAGATTCCATAGTAAGAATGAACAAGGTTTTATTAGAGAACATTTGCTTCCATATGACATGTTGTTACTTTTTTTTTTTTTTTTTTGTGAGAAGTCAAGTTGCACTTGTGATAGTGATAAACAAAGGCAGTAATAATACACACAGTAACAATTTTAGTTTTTGCATAAGATATACCTATACCTTGCCCTAGCTCTCATGGTTGTTGTATCTACATGTGCAGGCAAAGATATATACAAAACTCAAGGGTTGAAGATAAATATATATTTTTGTTTATTTGTTTCAACTGTTCAGGAAACATTAGACAATTATCATCCTTTATTTTAAACCTGAGTTCTAAGGGAACAAAAGGTTATATTTTGTTATTCCCTCATTAGCCATCATGGCTGAGTTCTTATCCTAGTTTATTAAATATTATTTATTAAATAAAATGGAGAAACTTTCTTTTCTCAAGGTTTGTGTAAAATATTTCATATTTTTTGAAACAGCACATTCTCTAATAGGCTTCGATTCTAGGCTTAAACAAGCATCAAAGATTGTAGAAAATACAAATTCTAATGTAACAAAGTAAAAAAGGACACATCATTTTTTATCATATATTATTTGTGAGAAGGGTCACAGTCAAAGTTACCTTTAACTACCACTTCAATTCATTACTTTTCTATTATGAAAACAAAGACCAATCATTCATCTTTCTCAGGATAGCAATTAAGTTTTCCTCTCAATAATTCTCATTTGATTTATAAGATGAGAATTAAGAGTTTCTCAGAAAGTAAATTGCCTAGTTTTTCCTCCCTCTATCATTTCTTTATGAATTTATATTTTATTCTCTTCTAAATAAATGTATTTGTGATTCACTTTATAACATTGACCTAATTGAGTAGGATTTCCTCTAAAATTCCCTCCCTTATCTTGTCCTTCCCTCCAATCCCCTTATCTTCTTATTTCTTTTTGATTTAGCAGACTTTTATTCTCTTCTAGATATATGCATATGCCTTCTTTAGCCCATTCTACAAATCCTTCTCCTCATCTACTTCCTTTGTGTCAATTCTTTCTCTCACAATTCATTTGTGTAAAATAATAACTCTTTTCTGCATTTTCTACATGATTTTGCTTTTTTGCTTTTTATAATCACATCATATGCAGCTCTACTCCAGTCTTTCTTTGAACTACCCAGTTACTAATGACAACCTCAGACATACAGTTTACATTTACATATATAATAAATAAATAATTTGTCCTTATTGAGTCCTTTATAATTACCTTGTCTATTATGTTATATTTCTCTTGGACCTTATATGTCAAATGTTCTAACAAGTTCAGATTTTTTTACAACAAAATTCTGAAAATTTAGCAATTCAGTGAATATATTTTTTTCATCCAGGATTTTGTTTAATTTTGCTGAACATATTTTTTGATATTTTCAAGATCTATTTCAAGTCATTATCTGTGATTTTTTTTCTATTTCTACTTTCTCCTTTTGTTCTAAAATCTCGGATAAATGTCTTTATTTCTTTTTAAATTTATAATAGCTTTTTGAAGTGTGTTTAAATAATATATTTTTAGTTTTAGAATACATGCAAAGCTGAGTTTTGAACATTCACTCTTGCAAAACCTTGTGTTTCAGATTTTCCCCCTTCCCTTATGCCACTCATTCCCTGAGACAGCAAGTAATCCAATATGTGTTAAGCATGTACAATTCTTCTATACATATTTCCATATTTATCATATTGCACAAGAAAAATCAGATCAAAAATAGATAAATGAGAAAGGGAAAAAAAACACAAGCATACAACAACAAAAAAGGGAAAATACTCTGTTAAAAATCACATTCAGTACCCATAATCCTCTTTCTGGATGTAGATGCCTCTCCATCACACACCTATTGCAATTGGCCAGAATCACCTCACTGTTTAAACAAGCCCTGTTCATCAGAGTTGATCACCTTGTTGTCTTTAATTATTGCTTCCATTATTGTATTGTGATTTATTATTTTCAATTGTAGATTTTAGGTGATCCAATTATTATTTTATTTCTTCTTAATACTCTGCTCTCCAAATCATTTGTTTTTCTTCTGAGATGTTTCACATTCTCTTCTATATTTTCACTCTTTATATTTTGTTTCATTATTTCTTGACGGCTTGTAACTTTGCTGGCTTCCCCTTGCCCAGTTATAAGTTTCAAGGAGTCATTTTCTTCCTTAAGATTCTGTGTCTCTAGAAGAGCATAGGATAGTTTACCTCTCAGATCTGTGGAAGAAGAGGGAATTTATGACCAAAGAAGAACTAGAGGTCATTATTGATAACAAGATAGAAAAAAAAATGATTATATCAAATTGAAAAGTTTTTGTACAAACAAAACTAATGCAGACAAGATTAGAAGGGAAGCAATAAACTGGAAAAACATTTTTACAGTCAAAGGTTCTGATAAAGGCCTCATTTCCAAAATATATAAAAAATTGACTCTAATTTATAAGACATCAAGCCATTCTCCAGTTGATAGTCAAAAGATATGAACAGACAATTCTCAGATGAAGAAATTGAAACTATTTTTAGCCATATAAAAAGATGCTCCAAGTCATTATTAATCAGAGAAATGCAAATTAAGACAACTCTCAGATACCACTACACACCTGTCAGATTGGCTAGAATGATAGGGAAAGATAATGCAGAATGTGGGAGGGTTTGTGGGAAAACTAGGACACTGATATATTGTTGGTAGAATTTTGAATCCATCCAGCTATTCTGGAGAGCGATTTGGAACTATGCTTTAAAAGTTATCAAATTGTGCATACCCTTTGATTCAGCAGCATTACTACTAGGCTTATATCCCACAGAGATCTTGAAGAAGGGAAAGGGATCTGTATGTGCAAGAATGTTTGTGGCAGCCCTTTTCGTAGTGTCCAGAAACTGGAAACTGAGTGGATGTCCATCATTTGGAGAATGGCTGAATAAATTGTGTATATGAATGTTATGGAATATCATTGTTCTGTAAGAAATGACCCCCAGGATGATTTCAGAAAGGCCTGGAGAGATTTACATGAACTGATGCTGAGTGAAATGAGCAGGACCAAGAGATCCTTGATACATTTCAACAACAGTACTATAAGATGATCAATTCTGATGGCGTGGCCCTCTTCAACAATGAGATGAACCAAATCAGTTCCAATATAGCAGTAATGAACTGAGCCAGCTACACCCAACAAAAAATTCTGGGAGATGACTATGAACTACTACATAGAATTCCCAATCCCTCTATTTTTGTCTGCCTGAATTTTTGGTTTCCTTCAGAGGCTAATTGTACACTATTTCAAAGTCCGATTATTTTTGTGCAGCAAAATAACTGTTTGGATGTATACATATATTATATTTAACTTATATTTTAACATATTTAACATGTATTGGTCAACCTGCCATCTGGGGGAGGGGGGTGGGAGGAAGGAGGAACAAAAGGTTTTGCAAGGATCAATGCTGAAAATTTACCTATGCATATATCTTGTAGCTAAAAATCTATAATAAAAAATGAAAAAAAAAAAAGATTCTGTGTCTCTTTTTCTAGTTGGTTGATATCCTTTCCTTAATTATTTTTTAAATATTAATTTTTTTAATTTCTCTTTATTTTCTCTCATTCGATTTGTAAAATATTTTTTGAGTTCTTCTATGAATTGTTTTGGGACAAGTGATCATTAATTGTTAGTATCTGAGGGAAAAGAGACTTTTTTGCTTCAATCTCCTTTTCTAAAGATAAATCTTAGTCTTTTCTATCCCTATAATAACTTTCTGTCGTTGTATTCTTTATCCTTTGCCTGCTCACTAATATATATGTATGTATATATGTATGTATGTATATATATATGTATGTATATATATGTATGTATGTATATATATGTATGTATGTGTGTGTGTGTATATATATATATATATATAAAATAGCTTGTTAGGGTAATCACTTCCAGGTGTAGGAAATGGTTTCTCTGGTCTCAGGTCCTCTTTCAATTCTTTCTTCTAGCCTGAAACTGAAATCAAGAAATCCACTCTCCTGTAAGTAGTTCAGCCAACAGCATCCCTGCCCCACTGCTTCTGTACCCACTATATGTCTGTTTTTTTTTTGTTGTTGTTGTTGTTGTTTGTTTGTTTTGTTTTGTTTTGTTTTTGGTTTTGTTTTGTTTTGTTTTGTTTTGTTTTGTTTTGTTTTGTTTTGTTTTGTTTTGTTTTTGCCCAGGACTGAATTTCCACAGCATATTTGTTCCCCATTATCCCTTATCAGCAAAGTTTCCCTCAAACTTCCTCTTCTCAGATACCCTGAGATGAAAATTCCTGTGGCTGGGATTAAGGCTACCTCCCCAACCATCTAGCTTCAAGGTTCATTATTGCTTTTCAGCAGAACTAGCCTGGAGGTGTTTAAACTTCAGGAGGGCAAACCTCTATCCTAGTATCTTTCCCTGGGATCTTTTCTGGTTGTTCCAGGAACACCACCATTTCTCCCCAACTCTTGTTTATATTTACTGCTCTAATTTTTCCCTGAGATGCTATTTTGTCTGGTTTGTGAAGGAGATTTGTAGAGCTTGAAAGTTTCTGACCTATCCTCTCATTTTCCCAAAATCCTCTCCCCTCAAGATCTTGGTGCTATTTTAGTATCTTTTTGGGGCTCATTGTCTCAACTGGCACTTAAAATAGTTCCTTGAGGTTATCCCATCAAGGGTCTAGGAATAACCTGAAGATATGTCTCATTCTGTTACTATTGCTCATGAGCCCCCACAAATGGAATTTCCATTATTATTTAGCCAGTTGAATTCTACTAGACTTTACAAAAATGATTTCTTGAAAAGTTATAGCAAGCTTAAAAAAAATAAAACAATACTCCCCCAAACCACTTCCTTCTCCAACAAGATCCTAAAGTGTAATTAATTTAAGCAAAAAAATGCTGTAGAACTGAGGCAAATGGTTTTCAGAACTTTTGTGTCCGAGGAGTACCTTTTATTTCGGGCTCTTGAAATTTTTTTCTTCAATTGTAGAGCCTCCGGAAGTTCACTTCTTTGTGTGGTTAAAGGTTCAGTTCCATTTCAGAATCTGCAGCTGATATTTCTCACTTTTACAAAGACTTATAATCTCTGATGACAATGTCATCATCAGATGATTTCCTTCCCATGGTTTACTCTTCCTTTGATTTTTTTGCCATTTTATTATCTTAGCTTTCACTGCCTATTCTGATCACCAGTGGGAATTTGAATAGAAACTCTTTCTCTCCAAAATTCAAAGTTTCCTAGAAATACTACCTCTTAGAATACTGAGTCAATTAAGAAAAATAAACAGAACAAATAGATAGGAGCTGAGTGGGACAGAAAGCAATTGTTATTTCCCCTAATCAGCAGCTCACAGCTATCCTTTCCTCATTTGCTTTCAGAACAGGAAAATGAAAAATGAGCCCTCCATTAGACAAGTACTCATTTTTGGCCCAGCATCTCCTGAGTCATCAATTCTTCTAATTCTTCAGCCAAATAGAAGACTTTTTTGTAACTACACAGTATTACTATTATACAGTGACACCACGCAGTGGGTACTCAGTCACATGTGGCTGTTAAACAGGTTTCCAAGGTGTATGCATTTGATTGGAACCAGAAAGAAATACCTGTGCATATTGCAACATCATCAACCACAAAAGAAAAGAAAAACTTAGAATTTGTTAAGGATTTGTTGTCCAGTTCCCTTTCTAAGCTATTTTCTTATATCAATAAATTAACTTTCAAAAAGTCTGCTTTTTCAAGCTAATGAAAATAGTCCATGATTTAAAAATACTTTCAGTTCTTGTCCATTTGATTACTATAAACTTTGTAAATTCATTTTCAAAGCTATAAAACTAAAAGTTCACATATTATTTTCTTTAAACAAATTTTTAAAAGAACTAACATTTGAGATAAATGATATTTACCTGTTTTTCATTTAGTAGCACTATTCTTTAAAAATAAAATGATCACTCACTGTCAAAGAAGAGATTTTTATAATTTTCAACTGAAATAGTAAACTTTATCCCAAATCTGACTAATGGGAGAGTTGAGGAGACTTTGAGCTTCCCATTTCTAAACCTCATATTGAAGAGGTCTCTGTTACTAGTTACTAAAAATTGTCAAAGGGGAATATTAAAGGGGAAAAAGAAAAGAGCAGAAATGTCTTTTTTTTAAATAAAATTTATTTTATTTACAAAAACAGAATAAGAGAAAATAAAAACAGAAAAGCAGTACAAAACAAAATGAAACAAAACAAAAGGGAACATTTTCATATGCCCAGCAGAACATCAAGGAGGACTCAAAATATTCAAATAATAACACATATTATATTCATCCACCTTTCCTTTACTTTCTTATAAGTTATTCTTTTGTTCTCTGTTGTACACCTTTTTTACTTTATTTTTCCCTCTTTCATCATACCACCACTTCCAATGAGGCTATAATTAAGAAAGAATATGTATATCTATATATAGAGAGAGATAAATTCACACACACATACACTTCTTTTTCATCCCTCTACCACCCCAAAGTTATATACATACCCACACACACTCACACATCCACTAACCCCAGATACACAAACATGTCTTTTCTATCCCTGCTGACGTTTTCATTAAATTCTGCTCCATTAACTTGGCTTACTATTACTTAACTTCTCTTCACCCAGGGATCCCTCCCTTGTCTTCTTTCCTTTCCCTTTGCTTGTCCATCTAACTATCCCTCCCTTCTTATTTTTTATATATTTTGGAGGGTGTGATATACTTCATGGTATATATGCAGTGTTGCCAGTTGAGCCTATTTCTTATGTGAGTAGGTGTTCAGAACTACAAGTACTTCTCTTTAGTGTTCTGGTTAGTTTTCTGGAGGACTTTGGACCAACCTTCATTTATCTCATTCCTAGTCTGCAACACCTGTATCAGCAAAGGCTGCCTGTAAGAATCCTTGTTTCAAGTTCAGAGTTCTGGCCCATTACATCTATTGTTAAGGGGCAGGTCAATTCTCCAAGACCCTCCATAACTGTGGATCATAACATCTGAAGGAACTGCAAGGCAGCCTTTGCTGATACAGGTGTTGCAGACTAGGAATGAGATAAATTGGAAGCAGAGGGAAGAGGAGAGAGGTTAGACAATGCAATGGCCTCTCAATTAGAGAGGTCAGAGAACAGCAATTGCCTCAGTCTCCTTGTATCATCCTCTCACAAGAAGAGATCCATTGCTGGGGATCTCCAGTAGCCCGTCAGGTGTTTCCCATGTATTCCAACAGTTCTCCCATGTATTCCAACATTTTCCCCCCTCTAATGCCTCTGTATCAATTCTTCCTCTGCTCCATATTTGTATAACATGATTACTTTTTTAGCCTTTATTCTGCCAATCTTTCTTTTAAACTACCCTATTGTTGACATAAATTTTATACAGAGTATACATTTCCCTTGTGAAAAAAATCATAAATAATTTATCCATGTTTAAACAGTTTGTCCATATTGAGTTCCTTAAAATTGATTTTTTATATTGGCAATCATATGTTGAATTTTCTAAGTTCAAGTTTTGTTGATAGAAAGTCCTGAAAATCTGCAACTTCATTGGATGTCCACTTGTTTCATTCAAAATTATAAATTTGCTGGATATGATGTTTTTGGCCACACCTCGATTTCCTTTGCTTGTTTGTAGATATGATTCCAGGACTTGCAGCCTTTTATTGTAGCCAGTGATGAGTCTTGTACAATTTAATTGTAGCATCAGCTTTTTTGAACTTTTTTTTCTTGTTTCTTGCAAAATTTTCGCTTTGATCTGGTAGTTTTGATATTTGGCAGTACTATTTTTGTGTATTTTCTACAAAGCATCTCGCATAGGTGGTGATAGGTGGATTTTTTCTATTTCTACTTTTGCCTCATGTTCCACCATTCTAGAACAATTTTCTAGGATTGTTTTCTGCATTATTGTGTCAAGGTTCTCTTTTTGGTCTCAACTTTCTGGCAGTTCAGTTTTCTTTTCTTGATCTGTCCTTCCAGATCTGTCATTTTTCTTATGTTTCACATTCTATTTTCTCATTTTTAAAAGAATGTTTTGTTATTGGTCTCTCATAGCTTCTGGCTTTCCCTTGACCAATTCTAATTTTCAGAAAGTTGTTTTTACCTCATTTTCTAATTGGTTAACTCTTTTTCATAATCTTGTTTTTTCTTAGAAGGCTTTCATTTTTTCCTTAGTTTTTCCTCAATGTTTCTCATTTGATTTTTGATTTCTTTTTTTGAGTTTTCTGTAAATTCTCTCTGGCCAGGGAGCCATTTCAAGTAATTCATATTAGAGTAAAAGCTTTTTTTTAAATGTTTTACTTAAGTGTCAACCTCTAAAGATGAACCCCAGTCTTCCCTGTTCCCATAATATGTTTCAATGGTGGGGTTATTTCTCCTTGCTGGTTTTTTTTTTTTTTTTTTAACAAAAGGTATTAATATAAGCACTACTACTCATGGAGTAGATGGATGGTACCTCTTCCTTCATTTCACCTCTCTCTTGTAACCTGGAACCCCAAATCAAAAGCTCTACTTTCCTGCAAGTGCAAATAGCCTGCAGTATCCTTGCCCCATTCCCTGCTCTGCACTCACCAGGTTCCTTCTCACAGAGGGCCACATGTCAGCAGGTGTTACTGATCAGTGGAAGTTCACTCTGTCTTACCAGAATAAAACCCTCACTGGACACAGTCCTGGAGGTGAAAGTCTCTGTGGTTTCTGCTGAGAATCCTGTCACAACCAGGTAGTCGGAGGGATCCACACTTGAGCTAGCACAGATGTGTTTGCACTTCAGACAAGTTAATCCCCAGTCCAAGGTCTTTCTTCAGGTTTTTTTGGTTTGTTTTGGGAAGACCCCTGTTCTGCCTAAGGTTTTCTTGATTTTTTCACCAGTCTGTGTTCACCTTGAGGCACAATTTTTTTTTCTATTTGTGGGTTAAATTGGGAGAACTTGGAATTTAACATTATACTCTGCCATCTTCCCAGAATCCTCCGGGCAATAATATCTTAAAGACAATGGCTTTATCCAAGATCCAACATGCTCATTAATCTTTTGAAATTTTCTTCCTTTGCTTTTCAAGTGCCTTTTTTGGCTCTGTCAAAAAATAAATCTAATTATTATACATTTAGTAATTTAAAAAGTAACTTAGTAACTAAATGGTCCTTTTTGAATGACTATACTATCTTATAGTTTCAAAAGACCCCAAAAGTCTAACTAATAACTGACCAGTGATATCTATATTGTCCTTGACAAGGGGTAATGGAGCTTCTAATTAAAGACTATCACTAATGAAGAACTCACTATTTTACAATGCATCCAATTTTGCTTTTTTTTCTGGTCCAGCTCATCAGAAGTTTTGCCTTATTTCAATTTTCCATCTGCCACTCTACTTTAAATTGCTCCTAGTTCAGTCCTCTACAGCATGTCATGTTTCCCCTAACACTTCAATTCAGCCTAAACAATTTCTAGTTCCTTCAAATGATTTGCATTTGGCATTGTTTCCAGTCCTCTTAACCAGTCTGGTCTTGCCTTGAATATGTTCCAATCTGTCAATGTCCTTTCTGAAATGAGGTACTTAGAATGCAATATGATGCTCCATACTTGCTTAGGTTTTGTACTTATAAATGAAAAAGAATGAATGTGTATGTAGATGGACATGTATACACATATTTGCAAACAGATCTGTACATCAGAAATTAACACTATATATTCATGTATATACACATCTATATATATGTATTAATATTATATATATATATACATATTATGCAATATGTATATATTATATGCATATATAATTTAAGGTTTTTAACATAGGTGGTAAAGAACCTTAACTATAGTTCATATTTTGTAGTCCATTTTCCACCAAAAACAAAATAAAAAAACAATTGCTTAGACTAGTGAATTTTATATTTAGATTTACCATAGATAATTATAGAGAATTTTATTTTCATATTTATACAAAGAAATTTATGACTAGGGTAACCCTTTTACCTTAGCATGCTATTGAGAAACTTGATAAGTATATCATTGTTGTAATTATGTTGTCCTGTATTATGCTGTCCTCAATATAATAAAATCATAGAGCTAGAAGATACTTCAAAAACCATGTAGCCCAGCTCCTTTCCTTTTATAGACCTAGTTAACTGAGGGCTAATGAGGCATATCATTGGCCAATTATATAGGATTTCCATGTCTTCCAACCACTTAATGTTAATTTGTTCATTTGAGCCTCACATTAATATTGCTAGATCAATAATCCTCATTTTACAGATCAAGAAACTGAGGCCAAGAGACTTTAAATCACTTGCCCAGAGTCATATAGCTAGTAAGTTTTAGAAACAGAATTTCAATCCTAGTTGTCCTGAGTTTCAATCAAAGCTCTTATCCATTACAGCACATTTCCTCTTGAAAATCATTTAATTAAATTTACTATACCATTGTTTTCTCTCTTTGGAAGTGAGTTGATGACAATAATGAACCAAATTCATATCCTTCTTGATATACTGAGGAAATAGGAGTTAGATTCAGGGTATTTAATCTTTCCTTCATTTTCTCTACCTGATTTTTACTCAGATATCAAATATTAATTGCTGAAATACCAAGTAGCCTTATAATTTCCCCTGTGACCAGTGATATTATGCTAATATTATAAATTGAGGTGTAATGAGGTTATGACAGCAAGCTCAAGTACAGAACAAAAAGGCACTTGAATCTCAGCTTTATGCTCATACCATTAGATAGAATGTTCTGCTCGATCTAACCCTATGGCATTAAAGTTTCCAAATTTCCAAATTTAAATTTCTAAATTTAAGTAAATGCTATGTAATATATATGTGAAATCCTGCTTTTGTATATGTAGATATATAGAGATAAGCTAGTATAGTGAAAAGACAGCTTTTTAAAAATAAACTAAAAAAGTACGTATTATATACTAGTCATTGTGCGAGGTACTAGGGATACAAAGAAAAGTGAAACATGATTCCTGACTTCAAGAAATTCATAATGTCTAATGGATAAGATATCAAGTTAACAACTTTTTACATTCAACATAGGAAATGGAAAATAAGGCCAGAGGAAAACCACTGCAGTGAAAAGGATTGGAAAGGACTTTGTGCAAAGGTAGGGTTTGTTATCTTGTCAGAAGCTAGGGAATCCATGATGTAGAAGTGAGGAGGAAGAACATTCTAAGTATGAGGACAGCACTGGAAAAGTCATAGAATCTGGACATGAGGGGCTGTATGCAAGGATTAACAAACAGGCAGGATCATAGATAACTAGAAGAGAGTAATATGAATAAGATCTGAAGGGACTGGAGCACTTTAAGTGATAAACCGAATTTTTTATATTGCTATTGGATGGAGGTAAATAAGGGAGCCACCTAAGCTTAGTAAGAAAAGAGTGAAATGGTTAAATTTGTGCTTTAAAAAGAATCACTTTAAAACAACTGGAAATTTAGGGAACGTCTGTCAATTGGGATTGGCTGAACAAGCTGCAGTATATGACCATGATGGAATACTACTATATGAAAGAAATAATGAGCTCAGTGATTTTAGAAAAAAAAAATAGAAAGACTTGTATGAAATAATGATGAGTAAAATGAGGAGAACC
This sequence comes from Sminthopsis crassicaudata, assembly GCF_048593235.1. NCBI lineage: Eukaryota > Metazoa > Chordata > Mammalia > Dasyuromorphia > Dasyuridae > Sminthopsis > Sminthopsis crassicaudata. The sequence continues at coordinate 55,024,784 of NC_133621.1, forward strand.
AAGACAACCTTATATACAGTAAAGCATGTTTATAATTATAAATATCCAAATAAACTGTAAAACATCTATCAAGACAAATGCTATCTGCATCAACAAGTATATATAGAATGATTTTGTTTGTCTTTGTATTTGTATGTACCTAATTGTAGCCATCATTAAGGCAGGTGATATGGGGGAAAGAAAAGATATAAAAGAGATTTACATGATAACTATTATATATTTAAGAGGAATACCAAGTTGCAAATGATTGATTTACACTTTCATCTTTTTTATTATACTGTAAATCATTTTTTCATACTATATTATGGAAATGTTTGTTTCATTCAATAAATTAAAAATTAAATAAAATTAAAGAATAAAAAGAGGACTCATTTTGACAACTTAATGGAGGTTGGAATAGATTAGGAAGAAAATTAAAACAAGGGGATGAACCGGGTAATTGAAATTATTCTACTCTGCAGTGATAAGAATATACACTACCCTGGTTTGTATAGTGGCTGGAGGAGACACATGTGAGAGATGTTGTAGAGATAGAATCTACAAGACTTGATAAGCTATTATATGATGGATGAATGAGAGTGAGGGATTGAACATGACACAGAGAGTGTAAGCCTGAGTAACTAAAAGAAATGCCATCTTTATGGCATTAGGAAATTTGGAGGGTAGACTGAGCTTAGGGAAAGATGAGTTGTTCTGGCTCTGTCAGAGTCAAGATACCTTTGGACATCTAATTTGAGCTGTTTAAAACACTGTTGGTGACACAAAGTAGAGCTCAATAGAGAGATAAGGACTGGAAATACATGTCTGGGAATCATTCATATGAAAATGTTCATTAAACCTATAGGACCTGAAGATTTCATTGAGTAAGATTTTATAGAAGGAGGAGACAAGAAGACCTATATAGATCCTTGAAGGCTATTCACAGCTAGAATCTCACTTTTCTGGGCCTCATTTCACTCATCTATAAAATGAAGTGGATTAGCTATATGGCCTTTGGTTTCCCCTCTAGCTCTAAATCTTCTATGATGTGATGGGAAAAAATGGTTTAATATAGACATCCATTGTACTTAAGTATCACATACTTAAATATATGAGAAAAATTATAGGTAGATAAGAAAGAATGTATATTTGCTTTCTAAAATTGTAACAATTTAGAACAAGATATAAAGACTTTAATCTTTTGTAGCCAATATTCAGAGCTTCTTTAAAAATTGAAGGAAAGAATATTTATATATCTAATATAGCATTACCTATAAATACTAACACCCTAAGAACTTGCTACTTATTATTATGCCTATATTTATTTTATTAAATGATGTAATCATGTATATCTACATACTACTTCAATTCTGTACTACTTGGAATATTTTCATCAAATGTAGACTATAAGCAAAGTATTGGCTATCCCAACAAACATTAAAAAAAAGCCCTGCCCTCAGAACACTTATATTCTACTAGAAAAGTAAATAATGCTCATAAACATATAAGAAGTATGATATTACTTTATTGATTTTGGGTTTTTAAAAATACATGTTGATTCCTGTGGTTCAATAATTCTTTCCTATCAAGTTGTCTGCTCCTCATGATTATGAGTATAGTACTCTTATCTCATTCTTTCAAAATTATATTCAAACTCATAAATTATGGCTCCAAAAAAGCAGCTGCTTTTTACTACTTAGACTTCTACTACTACTAATAAGGGATGTTATTACTAGTAATATTGCTCCTGGTCCTTCACCACTGTCCTGGTTAACAATCAAGCAGTAGATATCATCTTGTTTTTAGAAAGTGGATATACTAGGAAGATATCGAACCATAAACAATCAGTATAAAACATCACCACCAAAAAGAAAACAAAACAAAACAAGAATATGCTTTTCTACCACTACTTTCAGCTTTCACAAAGGTGGTAAGCTCTAACTTTAAGCATGATAATAGGAGAGGCTTTATTTAAGGGACAATCTCTAGACACGTGGCCCTTAAATACTTTATCAACTGTTTCTTTGTGGATTCTTCAAGAAATTTATTCTGGGGCATAGAGGGAATGATCAAATCCCTCTGCTGCTTAACTGGAACTAACTGGGCCATGGCAAGCCATCCTACTTGCTTCTGAGTCCAATGCTTTCTCTGCTGGCCTGGCCAGTTCCTATGTTCTCTCTGGTGACCATTGCAAATCTTTCATTATAGCTATGGGCTTTGCAGAAGCTCTGAATATCTCAAATTCATAAAGTTATCTACGTACTTCCACCCCAGGAAGGGGCATTAACTTAAGATGAGGAAAGGATGGAATCAAAGAAACAAAAGCAATCTTGAGCTTCCAGCTAGCATGGTGTGGTAAGAGACAGAATTAAAATCCAGTAGCTAACTCTTCATTCCCCCTCTCAAGACCACAATATAGACCTGCCTTATAACCTCAGAAGAAAGAAATAGAATAATGAAGTTGAAATACATCTTTATTATATACAAACCCATTTCTGGATCAGCAACCTAAGCTATCAGTTCTTCTAACTCTCTAGGCAATTAAAAGCAAAGAGCCATCATGACATAATACTCATTTCTTAGTCATGTGTATATCTCTCCATGTAAACTTTCCTTCTACCATGGAAATTGGACAAAAAGTAGGCAGCAAAAAATATGCATGTTTTAAGGACAAACCATTCAGGCCATTCTCTCCTTATTACATAAATTATTCCTTCCAATGCCACTGAAGGTACTGATGTTTAAAAAAAGAGAGAGAGAGATAAAAATAGTTTTACTTTTCATGAACTAAAACAAATGATCTAACTAGACTTGATTAATGCCCAGCATAAATAATGAACCATATTAAACAATATTTAAAGTATTAAAGTGAAAGTTTCTTTTGCTGACTAAGGGAATAATAATTTCCTTACAACTATTAAATAGATTCTATTTACATCAAAAGAAATACATATTGTGTGTAGACATGCAGGTGATTTCATTAGCCCTACAAATGCACATCATAAATATTTATTATTTACAGTGTTCTGAATGCATTAAGAAGGTACTAAAGCTGAATTTCCACATTTAGATAATTTATCATGAATAGTGGATACATTTCTGCTTCATTTGGTCTTTGATCTTTTTAAAAATAATTCAAGTCAGTTGTACTTTCTTTTGAGATTTGGTTTTCACTTACCTATCTATTTTACTAATTTAAGAAGAAAAACAGATGTTCTTCAAGGGAGTACTATGTGTGAACAGTCTGAATCAGTATTATAATAAAATTTTTATGTCTCTAGTTTTTATTATTTAGCCTGCTTTTTAAGACATAAAGAAGAAAATTAGTTTTTTTTTACCCTGCAAAGAGAAAAATATTATGGCAGTCAGATTTTATTTTTGAGATTTTGTTATATTTTTAGTAATATTGGTATAGGGAGAGATGTACATATGGTCCCTTCATGCCAAGAAGCTCAAAATCTTTCAAGAGATGGATCCAAATGGAGTAAAAAGAAATATAAATAGCAAGGGATTCACAAGGCATATCCTTAAATCAGATCACGATAACTATTTTTGAAAGAGACTAATTAGCATTACTTTGGATACATTATAGGTCTTTTAAAAATTCTATTAAAATCCTAATAAAATTAATTTAGAGGCCATCAAAACCATTTGGTACTAGCTAAGAAATAGAGTAGTCCATTAAGCAGTGGAATAGGTTAGGCTCACAGGACAAAATAGTCGATGACTATAGTAATCCAGTATAATACAAACCCAAATAAAAATAAAAGAGTGTCAACAAAATATGTTTTTTGACAAAAAGAAAACCAAAACAACTCTCAACAGGCAGAGAACTAACTTAAGGTAGGAAAATTAGTTCAGTTTACTTTCATCTGGTCAATTTTAAGTATGTTGAGTTTTTATAGTATAGTAGAAACATAAATATATAACCATTGTTGTCAAACAAAATACAAACAAATACATATTGTTGTCACTAAATTATAAAACACTATAAACCTACATTTCATATAAATGTTTCACTTTCAAAAAATTAATTATAACAAATGTTTTGTGTTTTCTTGTGTTTATCCATTAAGATATTTATTATTGATAACTTGAGTGCCAAATGCTTAAAATATTTGTCAATCTCACAAATAAATAAATACAAAAATATTTCTTATCAATGTAACATACCATTCAGGGGAAAATGTTAGAAGAATATATATTGAATGCAAGAAATGGAGAATAAGAACATAGTTCTCCTTTCCTAAGTTGAGATAATTGTCTTTCCCACTATCTTTTACATTAACCACAACAGCAATTATATATGTATGTATATATATATACACATATATATATAACATATATAAAATGCATATTACATATAAAAAGTTTATAATGTACTTTGTATGCACTATCTCATTTGATCTTCACAGTAACCATATAAGATAGGTGCTATAATTATCCTTGTTTTATAAATGAGATGAGAAGGAAGTTACATGCCCAGGTGACATGATTATTAAGTATCTGAAGGAGAATTTGAATTCAGGACTTCCTGACCTTAGGTCTTCAACACTAACCACAATGTCATCTTTCTATGACCATTGCTGAGTCATGGGAGATCAAGTGTAAAAGTTCCATCTTTCATATTCCTATGTTACCAAAATTCTATAGCATTTCATGAGATTTTACGCAACATTTCTGCCATTCCAGCCTCCTTACAAAGTGGCTTCTAGGCAGTATTAATAAGTTTGGAAGTCAGATATACTTATTAAGTTTAAACTATGATAAGGCCTCAGATAACCAAGATAAACACAAATTTAGCTAGAAGATAATTTCTAAGGAGGAAGAATACTTGCCAAATGAAGCCTTTAAAGAATAGGCTCCAAGTAATTGAAGATGAATATCACTCAAAAGCCTATGAAGAGATTGATAGTGGATAAGAAAAGGCTTGTCACACATTACAAACAAGGATTTATGCTATATAAGTACTATAATGGCTGTCATCAAATAATCGTATCATCAAAAAAATGGGCTGGTCATGTAACAAGAGAAAAATATAATAGATGAACCATCAATATGTTAAGTTTCATAAATCAGTAGTTATTTATTAATCACTGACTTGGGAACTCTTCCTGTATTTTTTTACTGGGGGGGGGGTAAATAAACAGATTATAAAGCACTATTTTTATCTTTAATGATTATCTACTTTAAGTATACATCTAAATATATATAAACTATTCAATATAAGAGAGATACCACCAGGAAGCAAGTACATAATTAATTAAGAAAAGCATGGTATGAACATTCTGTAAGTGATTTAAGATGAGTTGAAGGGGAGGTCCCTGAAGGCTACAGGCATCATGACAAAGTACAGCATGAGCTAACTTGGCGAGAAGAAATGGAGGAGAGAAAAGAGAAAAAATGATGTTTCAGGAAAAAGGAGTAGTATGTACAATCATTTATTACAAGAAGTTTCAAGGAGTGTTCAAGGGATGGATAATTTATATAGTGGAGAAGTGAGAGACCAACCTTAAAAAACACATTGATGTCCCATTAATAGGGATCTTTACTACTTTGCTAAGACTTTTGCACTTGATCTCTCATATCCTTGAATCTGAAGGTTTTTTGATTAAGAGAGTACCATGCTAAAGTTCTTGATTTAGCAACATCAACTTGGCATCTATTTATAGAGTAGTTATTTGTAAACTGAAGTGACTGGAGACAGAGAGATTAATTAGCAGGCTTTTATACTTAGGCAGGCAAGCAATAAATATTTATTAAGTACCTACTTTGTTTCAGCTGTTGTGCTAAGCATGGGGACCCATAGAATTTAAAAGACAGTCCCCAATCTCAAGGAGCACACATTCTAATGGGAAACACAAATCAATCAAATAATTAAACAACCAAATCTGAGATAAATTGGAAATGATTAAGGAGGATTGAGAAAGGTTATTCATAAATCTAGAAGGAAGTATCTTTTTAGGAAAAGCAGGGAAGCAAGTGTTACTGAATTTCAGAGTGCATGGGATAGTATAAATCTTAAGAATATTGGGGATAGTTGGAAACCAGACTACAGAAATTCAAGAGAGATGGAACAGAGAAGACATATATTCACTGATTGTAGATTCTGGAATAAAAGAGAATAGTTTGAAAATGTATATTTGGAAGTTAGCTGGATAGAAGTGATAAATGATTGAATGGGGTTAGATAGTTGATAAGAAAAAGGGAAGAACACATTCAAATAAAAGGGGAAAAAAAGAAATCTCTCAGATGACAATTTAGGATCATTCCATCAGATCATATTATCTTATGAACAAGGGAGACGGAAACACAGTGAATGTATTGAGACAGATCCTATGAGAGGGAAAAGGTGGAAAATAAATTAGTAGCCAATGACCCTCATCTCCTCAGAACAATTTAGAGGGAAAATCATTTCAGAATGAAGAAAGAACTATAAAGCTACTTACTTGAAAATAATAGAGGAAATTACAGGTTGACCATTATTGAAAATGCTTCAAATAGCCCAAAGAAAAGAAAGACGAATAAATACCAGGGATTACAGTGATAGAACTAAATAAGAACTGAAGCCAATGATTCTATGAGACATGAAAAATTAGTCAAACAAATTAAAAAGAATGACAAAAGGGAAGAGAATGTAAAATACTTAATTGGAAAAAAACAGTTGCCCTGGAAAATAGATCCAAAAGATGCAATTTCAAAATTATTGTTCTGCCTGAAGGTCATGCCCCCCCCACCAAATAGTATGAATAACATTCTTCAAGAGGTCATCAATGAAAACTTCCCTCATATATTAGATATGCCAGAACCAGAGGGGGAAGATAGTTATTGAAAGAATCAATTGATGAAGTCCATAAAAAGATGCCATAAAAATACAAACAATATTATTGCAAAACTCCTGAACTGTAATCTCAAGGAAATAATACTTCAAGCTACCAGACAAAAACAATTCAAATATTAAGGAGCAACAGTCAGGATTACTCAAGATCTGACAGTTTCTGCAAGAAAGAATCAGAGGGCCTGGAATACCATATTCTGAAAGGCAAAGGTTCTAGAGTTACAACCAACAATGAACTACCCAGTGAAACTGAGCATCGGAGGAGCTGAATCTTCATTGAAGTAAAAGACTTTTAATTCATTATATTGAAAAAACCCAGAACTGAACAGAAAATTTGATCTTCAAAAACAGGAATCAAGAGAAGAATAGAAAGGTAAACAGGTAGTAAAAGAGAAGATAGATAGATAGATAGATAGATAGATAGATAGATAGATAGAAGTGATAAATGATTGAATGGTGTTAGTTGATAAGAAAAAGGGAAGAACACATTCAAATAAAAGGGGAAAAAAAGAAATCTCTCAGATGACAATTTAGGATCATTCCATTAGATCATATTATCTTATGAACAAGGGAGATGGAAACACAGTGAATGTATTGAGACAGATACTGTGAGAGGGAAAAGGTGGAAAATAAATTGGTAGGCAATGACCCTCATCTCCTCAGACCTCAGAACAATTTAGAGGGAAAAAAAAAAAATATATATATATATATATATATATATATATATATATATATATATATATATATTCAGTTTAAAGTTTAAACTGTTTACATCCCTAGATAGGGAAATGATTTCTGTAATTCTTGACAACTATATCTGTTATTAGGGTAAGTAAACTGGACATACATGGACAACGGGTATGGTAGTGAATAGATTCTGATGTGATATCAAAGAAAAAGATTAAGGGATGGAAAAAAGGATTGTACTGGAAAAGAGGAAAGAGGAGGTGTAATGGGACAAATTAGATTACATGAAGAGGTATAAAAGACCTATTACAATAGAGGGAAAGAAGAAAGGTGGGTTAGCTTTGACTGAAGGTTAATCTCAACAGTTTGGGCTCAAAGAGAGAATAATATAATCACTCATTTTTTTTTTACTTTTTTATTTTATATTACCGTATAAAGAAGTAGGAGGAGAAAGGGGAAATAAAATGGAAAGGCTGGATAGAAGAAAGGGCAGAAACACTAGGAGAATGGGTAAGATAAAGGAGGGGGATAGAAAGTACGATAGGTAAAGAGTAGGGAGAGCTAGAAACAAAATTCTACTAAGGAGAGGATGGACAAAGAGGACAAAAGTACATATTTGGAAGAAAATAGGATGGAGGAAAATTCAGAGTTGGTAATCATTAGTGTGAATGTAAATGGTATGAACTCTCTCATAAAATGGAAACAAATATCAAAGTGGATTAAAAAGCAAAATCTTACAATTATGTTCTTAACAAGAAACACATTTGAAATAGAGAGAAAAATATAGAGTAAGAGTAAAAGGTGTTTACCTTTGTTATTCATTTATTTTGCTTCAGCTGAAGCAAAAAAAAAAAAAAGAAAGCAGAGGTAATAATTCTGATCTCAGATAATGCAAAAGTAAAAAGAGATCTTATTAAAAGAGACAAGGAGAGAAAGTGCATCTTGATAAAGTATACAATAAGTAATGAAGTACTGATGATGCTAAATGTGTATGCATTAAGTGGTGGAGCAGGTAAATTTCTAGAGAAATTTTTAAGCCAATTACAAGAAGAAATAGACATCAAAACTATATTGGTGGGGTACCTCAACTACCCCCTCTCAAAATTAGACAAATCTAATAAACCAAAAAAGAAACTAAGGAGGTTAATAGAATCCTTTAAAAAAAACTCAGATACGATAGATCTCTGGAGAAAAATTGAATAGGAACAGAAAGAAATACACCTTTTTTTCTCAATAGTACATGGCACCACCACAAATTAATCCTCACAAATGCAGAAATGCAGAAATTGTAAATGCTTTCTTTTCAGATCACAATAGAATAAAATTTATATTGCTAGGGCAAGAGAGACTAAAAACTAATGGGAAATTATATAATCTAATTATAATGAATGAGTGGGTTAAAAATACATTTTAAAAACAATTCATGGTTTCCTCCAAGAGAATGACAATAATACCAAAACCTATGGTTTATAGTCAAAGAAATTCTTAGGGGAAATTATAAGAATAGAATTAATGACCTTCACATAAAAAAATAAATTTTGAACAGAAAAGAAAAACTTGGCAAGCTTCATCAAGAAAAGTAAAAATAACAGAAGAGAAGTAGAAAACAGTAAAACCTAGAGATTGTACTTTTCCTAGAAGAACGTGAAAAGTTAAAAAAAAATAAAACCTGAACACCAAAATAAAGAAAATAATAGAAGAAAATTCTCAGAACTTCTAAACATAGAAAATGAAATTACAATAGAAAGAATTCACATATTGCCCCCAAAATATATCTGACTGCAAACTCCAAGACACTTGGTGGTTAAATTTAACAATTCATTTCAGAAACAAGTTCTGGCAGCCATTAGGAGAAACACTTTTAAATACAAAGAAAAGACATTCTAATAAAGTAAAACTATTTTCACCTACTAGAGAAAAGGAGAGTAATGATGAGTTACAAAGAGCAATGGAGCTTAGTTGATAGCCCAGGGTTAAATCTAATCCTAAGGATACAGGGCATGATATTGATGTTTTGAAAAATAAAGAGTTTGAAAGATTACTAGACAGCAAAACAGAGCAGAAGAAAATATTTTCCTCTTGAATGCCACAAACAGAAATGCAATGATTAAATAAATGCAGCAGGCAAGAGCAATGTTAGCAACAGAGCAACATTAGAGAGTCTAGTAAGAGACTGCTTTCTAAATGGACAAAAGGAGACAGGATAAAGGTGGAAAATTGGTAGAGATTACAATAGTGAAGAGGCAGACACTAGGCATTAGAGACAGAATCTGGCTGCACCATAACTGAAAGTGACTACTTCTTTTGAAGAACTATATTGTGAATACAATACGTGTTGAAAAACACAATATGAATGTTGGGGGGGGACATGGGAATAGCAAGGAGAGAGTGGCATTCCAAGGTAAAATCTAACAATGAGGAGAAGGTGGCCTCTGAGGTCTCAGGAAGATTAAAATCTACAGCAGAGTGGTTGAAGGACAGGGAAAGGAGAGGGGATTAAAACAAGGGGTGGAAAGGAAAGGGATCTCACTTTGGAAGTGAAAAAGATTCCACTGATAAAATTTCTTCTGGGTAAAGAAAGATGGTCAGAGAAGAAAGGTATAGGATTAGACCTGGGTAATTCAGTGCTTAAAAATTCTACTTGTTCTAAGAAATGGGAAATGAACCCTCTGGACACAAATGGAAACTGGAGGAATGAGAGAACATTGACACAGGGAGGAAATTTCCAGGCAAAATATAGGGGCAAAAAGATCAAGAAGAGAGGATATAGATCATTGAGGGACTGCATAATCTAGGTTGATCTCACTTGGAAAAAGGCCCTACCATAAGAAAATATCTCCTATTACCTGCAATAATTGATAACTGTTCTGGAAGTGAGGCACACCAGAAAAGGAAAACAGATGAGGCAAATCCTATAAGGAAGTGGCAAAAAGTCCCTGGAGGGAAAACCTAAATCTCAAGACCAAGTTATCAGAGCTTTGGAAACTTTCATTGCATGAAAAATGCAAAAAGAGAGACCTGTAACTTATAAGGTTCATAAATCTTGAGAATAAAGTAAAGGAAAAGGGAAAAAAAGGATAATGAAAAAGTGAGAGAAATCTCTTGAAAAGGGGCTTAAATGGAATTTTAAAAAACTATTGAACAGCACTGATGGGAAGTAGAGGAAAGGGAAATATCAAAAGGAAAAGAGAGGATGGGAGTAGAGATAAACCAGGGGGATAGGAATACTTTGAAAATGTTAAAATAAATTAACTGAATAAACACAATATCATATTAACAGCAGAGGAGAAAACTTGTAAATGAAAAGTTTCCCTATGGGCAACATTAATATCCCTAGGGTAAGAAAGGAAGTGCCTGGTACATGTAGATACTGTATAAATGCTTATTTCCTTCTTTTTCCTTCCTCTTCTTCTGACATAAAAGGAGCCATTTTCTAACTTCAAGATAATTGTAACATGATACAATTGCTTTGGAGACATCTAATCTTCTCAAAGACAGCTGTCTGGAAAGTATGCTTTTCCATATGTCCCCTTTTGAATGGTGTTTTTACCATATGCTCTGAAAGGAGTCCTTTCCATATGTTTCCTTTGTGGTACACCTATCATAGCTTTGGAGACATCAGAAAGTATGTCTACTTTCTCATTTAATTCATATCATTCCAGTCATCACAAATCTAATTATTACAATATCTGTAATAAATTGGTTGTTTAACCTGAAAAAATAAGTTATCATCTGTTGACCTTCATATTTTAATATTTTAAAAATCATATTCTTAATCTTCTTTAACTATTTAGATCAGTTAGAGGAAAAAATGATTAAATGTACTTAGGACAATAATAAGAAAGACCTAAACTGTTCATTAAAAACAACAACAACAACAACAAAAAATAACTGGGTAATAACTTGGAGATCACTCAATCTTGTTCAAATATTTCAATAATGTCTGAAAACCCCATATTTGGTGTCTTTTTGGCAAATATTCTAGAATTGTTTGTCATTTTTTTCCAGTTCATTTTTTAGTTGAGGAAACTGAGGATATAATGACTTCTCCAGGGTCACACAGCTAATAATTTTCTGAGGCTGGATTTGAACACTGAGGTACATCTCAGGGAATTGAGGCTCAGAGGTCAACTGACTTTCTCCACACTTACACATCTTAATGTTGGCCTGAACAAGGATTCTCAACTAGACGCTCTGAATCCAAATCCATTACTTTTTTAAAAGCTCGGCAGTGCAGGCAATAAATAAAAATGTTTTCCAAATATGCAGGTGGGAATGTATTTCTATATTTTAAGTCACGGTGTCTTTCTTGTGATTGGAAACCTTTAAATGTTTGATGGGGAGGCAGAACATCTGCATGATTGAATTTTTCACTTTTCATTCAAATGTTTAGGCCTAATGTAAACGCACCCTAAATCATATAACACTGGCATAGATGGGCATAGAAAAAGACTTAGAAACCCATAAATAGGTATATAAATCAGTGAGATATTTACATCCTGCATAGTGAATAAATGTAATTCATTTACACGTGGTCCAAAAGGTTTCCAGGTTTTCAAGATAAGATGAAATCCCATTTGAGAGGTGAAATGCACATCTTATAAAAATGTTTCTGCAGTGGATTCAGATACTCTTACTCATTTACCATCTTGGTATTGAAACTGCTTTATTTATTTTTATAATAATAGCAGTGAAGTATCTTCTTGTGGTAATCAGAATTAGTATTTAGGAATTATCTGCAGACTTAAACCTAGATTGTAGTAATTAGACCTATATCTCAGATGATATTTTCTGAGGAAGCAGACTTTCCTTCATCACCCACTGGCTCTGGTCATTGACTATTCTGGTATCTAGCTCTAACTTGCCACTGCCTAAATTCCTATGCCAATCCAGCTTTCTTTGATCATTGCTCCTATCATGGTGGAATTGGCTTCTCCATCCTTGATTCTATGGGTTCCCACGTCTTAAAATCCATATCCTAGTACTCAGTATAGTGATAATACACAATAAATGTATAAATTACTTTTCTCCTTTTTTTTTCTTCTTCTCTCTCACTTTCTCTCCTTCTCTTCCTCTCTCCAACTCTGCCTTTCTTTCCTCCTTCCTTCCTTCTCTTTCCTTCCTTCCTTTCTTCCTTTTTTCTCCTTTTCATCCTTCCCCCCCTTTTTTTCTTCCCTCCCTTCAGAGAAAATAGTCTTCCTGTTCCTAGTTTTCCCATTCTTTACCACTCTGCCCTTACTTTCTTTGTAATTCTCTGAGAAAACTCTTGACTATACCATAGTGAAAAGATCTAGATTTATATAAGGTGATATATATTGAAATTCTGTGTTTATCACTTGCTAGCTTTATGACCTAGATTGAGTCATGTTTCCTCAAATTTAAAATTCTAGAGTTAAATTAAATGACCTCCAAAGTGTCTTCCATTTATAAATTTATGATCATGAATTCAGGGCAATAAGGGACTTTCTCCATTTCATGTGCATTTTGCACATGAAGAAGTTGAGATCCAGACAGGTTCCATGACTATCTCCAAGTTATAAGGCCAGGGCCCCATAATTATAGAAAAATAGACTTAGAGCTGAGTCTAATTCTCTCATTTAAAGAATGAGGCAATTGAAATTAGAAGAGATTCAGTATTTTTCTCAGATCAGCCTTGTGGGATCATTGAGTCAGAGATTGAGAGTTAAATGTGATCTTCAAGGTTCTGTGATCCAAGATCCCCATTTTTTGGATGAAACAATAGAGAGCCAAAGTATTTTAAGATATTGATCCAAGACAGAATTTAAACATCTCTCCTCTATTTCCAAACCCAATGGAATTTATAATACATTTTTCACATTTTCTCTTTCTTGTGACATTGGAACTTGACAAAACTTGATGCTATCATGTCTCTTGAAATCTTTTCCAAGGAGAGAAATCCCTTTCTTTCATTACTCAAAATGAAGTACAAGAGGAAGAGTCAAAATTTACCTCTTAAGTCATTTGTCCAGCCTCATACTGGTACCATTTCTTGATTCTTACTGCTGTCATAAAGGGGTGCCCATATAACTTTCTCTCCCACATAAAATCCTTTACTCTGCCATCTTGGCTCCATCTCCCCTACCTAGCCCAGTCACTTTTTCCTCTCCAAATACATCCTTCCTTGAATATCTCAAGTCCTACTCTCTTAAGTCTACCTGATTATAAACATGAATTGTCCCAGTCTCTATACTACCCCTCACCATGATTTGCTCAAGATACAAAAATCTCTATTCTATTTCTGTCCAGAGGGTGTGGGGATCAATCAAGCAAAATCAATTATTTTCTAAAATGTAGGAAAAACAAGGGTAATGTCTGTTGATTTATGTTGATGAATTCATAAAACAAGTTATTTTGTCTATGCTATTTAGTAAGCAGGGATTCATGAATAATAGCTGTCTTAAAAATAGTATCCTAAAGAAATATGAAAACTCTAAAATCATGGTGAAATGTTTTTTCCCCTTATCTTTTAACTAGCCTATAAACATGAAGTTTCTAGTAAGCTATTAGTTTTTGTTATTGTTGTTGTTGTAAATATTTATGCATCTACTGCATTGTCAATGATCTCTTCCAAGTACTGAGAATTGTTCAACCTTTTTTTTTTTTTTAATTTCAGAGGTAAAATAATGACTAGTTTGATGTATTAAGAGAGTTTGTGTTTTGTTCTGTTACTGTCATTGTCTCATGATCATAAATTGTTTTTGGTATGCTACTGACTATATCTAAACATTCAGTGTGGAGTACTAGAAATAATTATCTAGATCAAATCTTCTTAAACTGTGTGTCACAATCCCATAAGGGCTAGCATATTGATATGTAAATGCCTCTTTACCCTAAGTATCCCTTGCTTCAGATAGAACAATGGTGGTTATATCCCACCCCTTGACTTCTCAGAAAGGGTGTGATGCCCCAAGGATTGATGGGGAGCCAAACCAGCCATGGGCAGCAGGTTTCCTCTGGGCTGAAGGGTCTTATACCTCACCCAGAGTTCCCCCACTGTGAATCTCTACAGGGAGTAATAAAAAATTTGTCAGCAGTAAAAGGTATCAAACATTTTGTCAAGATTTAATTTTTATATAAAAATAAATGAGCACACCAATCTCAATAGTATGCACATTTGCTTTCATTTTTAATAAATAGAACAATTATATATATATATATATATATATATATATATATATATATATATATATATATATATATATATATATATATGCCAAAATTATTTTAAATATATTTTTTATAATTTGTTATCAGTAAGTGTTTTGTTTGAATATCTTTTTATATAGCTACATACCTAGGGTCATGTTAAAATTTCTTAGGAGAAAAAGGGGTCATGATTGGAAAAAAAAAGTTTAACAAGCCCTAATCTAGACAAGTCACTGTCCCAAAATCAGTAATGTTGCATAAGTGTCCTGAATTCCTTTAGGGGGAAAAAAAAGGTATTTTTTTGGCTTGAATGACTTATATAATTGTCCTGTTTTGATTTTATGTGGTTAAAGCCAGCTGTGCCTTATCCATTTGTCAAAATTAATATAATTCTATTATTATTTACTCATCCCTGTTGTATACAGAAAGGATATAGGATACAATTACTACATGTCTATCATCTATCAGTCTATCTCTCTTAATATATGTTTTAATACATTTTATCCAAAGCCCTAGAAGTTTACATATACACATAGATAAATACATACATACATATATATATAGAATGTCCCAAAAATTTAAAGTTACTAAAGAATTCTTGGAAAGACCTTGTGTAAGATTTTTTAAAAATAAGTTTTGATATAAAAATGAAGGTAAAATTAGGTGTCTTTATGATTACTAAAGAATAAAAGTCCTTTCAAGTTTGTAGTTTATGCTGATTTGGAATTTTATACTTTTTACAGATATTAGTTTTAGCTTTTCATTTTCTCTGCATAATAACAAAATAATATATATGCATATGTGTGTGTGTTTCTGTGTCTATGGAACCTGTCAATAAACATTAATTAAACATCCACTGGCATGCCAAATGCTGCACTAAACACTGAGAATACAACAAAGGCAAGAACAAAACAGAACAAAAGCCAGTTCTCAAGCTGCTTAAAAGGAGGGACATGAGGAAGTCTTGCAGACAAATGGGAAATGACAAGCACATCCTGAGCAAACTTCTCAACTGAAGGATCTGGGACAAACTTATGGAAGGCTACCTATCATCCTCTCCCATAAGAGGGAAAGAAGATCTCCCAGGACTAAGGGGTTGATCAGTTTCTGGAAAGTATTAAATCCAGAAAAGGATCTGGGTAGGAAACATCTATCAATACACACACACACACACACACACACACACACACACACACACATACACACAGACACACACATACACACTGCACATATAGCATGCGTGTATGTAGGTATATATACCTGTATTGTTACATATAATTATATACAGGTATATGTTTTTGTGTCGCAATCATTTCTAGAAATACCCGCATTCTTTTTAATGAAGAATGAGGAAAAAACATCTTATGTAGAGACCGTATCTGCCATGTATCCAATATTTGGCAGTAATACCCTAACAATCCCTCCTCCTTCTCCATTATGAAGAGGCAGATACATTTCTACATTTCTGTTCTCTAAAACTCCCAGGAAATCATTTTCTCCAAAGGACTTAGCTCTGTATTCTTTTGCTTTTAAGTCAATATATCAGAATCCCAGGAAGCTGTAATTTTGAAAATGCTCCAACAACTGGACCTCACCTGTCACTTTACCAGAGATACTCATTTTAAATTGGAGCATTGGCAATGTAATTCCTTCGAAAAGACAAAAAGTTTTGATTCTGTTCCCTCTTCAGGTAAGGAGCCTTTGAAGGTATCTGTGCTCAGCTGAGTTTCCAGCTTAAACCATAATAACATAAGTGAATTCATTTCATGATGCTCAATTTGACCTTCTCTCTTTGCCAGGGAATATATATGTTTATTTTTTTCCCCTCATGGTTTGATCAGGGAGATACCTGATTAGCTGCCTAACTCTACTATTGTACAGATGAAAAGACTGAGACCCAAATGTTTTTTTTTGTTTTTCTTTTCCTTAGCACCACAATAATACTATGTTTTTTTTAGTAAATTGCTACATTTTTAATATTAGAAAGTTTACATAAAATATAATTTAATTTTCTGTTATTAAAATGCTAATATTTTACAGAAATTATATGGAAATAAATATAGTAATAATTCCTAAAGTACTTCTAGGTCTTCGCATAAAAAACTAATATACAAACTTTAAGGCAATATATAAAACACTCATCCAAATTCTGATTATGTAATGTCTTTTACCAAAAACATTATTAAATAATCCTTAATATTTTTGCAAAGCATTTTTAACATTATTGAGCTGATCTGGTGGCAGAATTAATCCTGTTTGAAAGAGGTGGAAGGCTTCTCAGAAGACTTTAAGTCTTTTCCTTAAACTTTTTGTTTGATAAATGAGCAAAATGTAGTTCAGAGAGATTGTTAAAGTTCAGGTGGCAGAATGGCAAATTTAGAACCTGAAGTACCCAGCAAAAATAAAGAGAAAGGGAGAGAAAGATTGAAGCAGCATTGAGGTACAGAGAAAAGAACAGATTGGAAATCAAAAGACAAATCCTTTATCTTCATTTACTGCCTATGTGATCATGGACAAATCATCTAGCCTCTTGGACTCAGTTTCTCTCTTTTGTAAAATGAAGGAATTGGCCTAAAAATCTTTTCAATTTTTGATCAACTCTACATCTCTGGTCTTATTATATTTTCATATTTTCTTTTCCCCACACTTAGCCTAGGATTTTGCTGGGTTAGAAAGTCTCCAGTAAGGAACTCCCTTTACCAAGACTCAAATGCATCTTAATGCATTTGATAATTAATTGATACAACTTTTAAATTTGAGTCAGGTGCTTATGGCCATTAAGAAGATTAGTTCACAAGTATATAGATAAGTAATATCAAAGGTGAGCTTTGAACCTAAGACATCTTGTCTCCAAGGCCTGCTATCTCTCTGCTCTGTTACACTATCTCTTGATAAATTGATATCTATATATTTTACCCATAGGTATATTAATGTACATATCCATAGTTATACCTTCTATCTCCCCTTCTTCTTTCTTCTTTTTACATATATGTGTACAGATTTATACATATATTACCAGGAGAACTAGCAACTGATGAAGTCTTCCTCCAATGTCTTTTGACAACATGGAAGTGATCTAGAATCTGATACCCATACAAGCTCTGGCAAATCCTGTGTCACTGACACAGCTTCTAACATATTTCTAGAAACAAAGAGGATATTCATGCTGCTTGACCCATTAGGGAAGTTCAGTACTAAATATATGATCAACAGGTCATACATCTCTATATAACATTCTGAAGAAAAGCTACAAAAGTATAAAAAGGTGTATCTTGTTTTGGCAGATGGAAAACCCCATGAATTGATTAAATCATTGATCCCTATTATATAGAAGTCTGAATTTACAAATAAAAACTGGCAACATCAGTTCAAGTAAATTGGACTTTGGGGCAGCTAGACGATGCAGGGGATTAAACACTGGCCCTGTGGTCAAGAGGACCTGAGTTTAACTCCAGCTTCAGGTACTTAATATTAGATGTGTGACGATGGGCACATCACTTAACTTCAATAGCCTCACCAAAAAAAAAAAAAAAAAAAAAAGGAAAAAGAAGAAAGATAATATAGAATACAAATCTCATGCTCAGGAACAACTTTATCTATATTGTTTATATTCCTAATGTTTGTTCTTGTGTCTTACAAGCCATTAATAACTAATAGATGTTTATTGAATTAAAATCTAATAAAACTGATTAATAGGTGTGATAATTTTCATTCTTTTTTTAAAAAAAAATGTTTTACTGATGTTTTCTCATCACATTTATTTCCCTTCTTTCCATTTCTGCTTTGAAAGAACTCTTCCTTGAAATGGATGCACATATTTTAAGTGAATGTCTTTCTCATTTCCCCAACTCATCATCTGTTTATTTTGCCTATACATATGTGTGTTCATCTTGTCTTTTCCAATTACATTATAATATGAGAGCAGAGCTTGTCATAATATCACAGAATTTGTGATTTGAAAGAGCCCTCAGTAGCCATCTTGTCCTACACCTATACAAGAAGATTCCTCTTTATAATGTTATTTCACTCTTATCCTTATATCTCCACTTTATATCACTTTGTCTGGTACTTAATAGATGTTTACATAATGATCATAGATCCAGATAGAGCTGAGGCCATTAGATACCAACATTCTAATATTTTAGGCAATTAAATTGAAACTGATGGATAGTGTGGTTAGTCTATGGTTATACAGATGCATAAATTGTGTCTCAGGTCTTTAGCTTCAAGCCTCATCCTCTTATCTATTGAACCAATTAGCTGTAAGAGTGTTTGTTGATTAATGAATGAATTCAATTGCTCATATTGGCTATTTAAGAATCTCTTTTCTTCATTCTGCACATATATTACATTATTTTGCTGCAAAGAGGGAGGTAGGCTTTTGCATCAGCCTTCTGATGTCTATATAGATCTCAGAGCTAATTTCACTTACACACACACACACACACACACACACACACACACACACATACCCCAACACCAACACCAACTCTAAAGGTTTTTTGTATCTCTTGACAAGTTCTGGCACTTTCAAATGAATCAGAGAAATGGTTTTTTCACTGGAAATGATTTTTAAGAAAATGTACCATCACTGGCCCTTTCTTATCTTACATGTGGCTGAAACCTATAAAAGTTTTTTTTTTTTTTCCCATGATAGTGTGGTAGCATCTTTACAGCAGTTACTCTTACACACACACACACACACACACACACACACACACACACCCCTTGGGCTTAGTAAATTTCTTGGCACATAGTAAGTACTTAGTAAATTATTTTTCCATTCGTTCATTTATTCTTTTACTTTACTAGTGGCAAGTGATACAATTCATCCCATTCCCCTTTTCCTGAATTCTTCCCATATATATTTTCTTATGGGATGGTTAAGTTCCCATTCTACAATTTTATTTTGCCACTTCCTGTTTGATGAAGTTTCTTGACTTTTGCTCCTAAGGGGGGGGAAATCTTAATTATATATTATTTTTAGATAGACATACTCAAGTGATTATTTTATGGAGTTAATTTTGAGAATACCTTATTTTTTTTTTTTAAAAAGAATCCATCTCTTTTCTTTACATACTAATGATAAAATGAGTGACACAATAGCATCTTCCTTAGAAGTCTGCTTTGAGAATCAAAATGTAAAATACTTAGCAATCCTATAGAATAAATATAAAATATAATAAATATAAAAACTTAGCAAATATATAGAAATGTTTGCAAAAGCTAAAACATAAA
Organism: Sminthopsis crassicaudata; assembly: GCF_048593235.1. Taxonomy (NCBI): domain Eukaryota; kingdom Metazoa; phylum Chordata; class Mammalia; order Dasyuromorphia; family Dasyuridae; genus Sminthopsis; species Sminthopsis crassicaudata. Next base: position 55,044,693 of record NC_133621.1, read on the forward strand.
CTAAATTTTAATACTGAGATCAAAGAAGCAAAAATTCCATAAAGTGGACAAAGTGAATGAATCTTTTTACCACTTTATAGCAGTACTTGTTGCTATAATAAACAAGGCAGTTCTGCAGACAAATGAAAATAGTTTGAAAGAATAGCTTATTATCATCTACTTTAATCATTAGTTGAGTCGGAGACAATGTAATTTTATAGATTACTCTTTTCAAAGGAGCTCTGATTATATCATTCTTGATTCACCACTATGTCTCAATGTACTTGTTTAGGCATCTTGTAGACAATGGGCTGCTAAATAAATTGTAAGGATACTAATTAATTTTGACCCCCCTTGGGAAAAACAAACTTCTTTATAAAAAGGATGGCAGATTAAATAAATTTAGGACACTTCTTTGCACATCTGCAACATTGCTGTTAATTAAACTTTATTTATAGACCTTCTTCACCTAGCCTGAAAAAAAAGATGATAAATTAGATTCTGAGGAAGAATACTCTAATGCCAATCACAGATTTTTCTGCAGGGCTTTGCCAAGTGATTACTCTGGTTTTGCAGAATGGCTACAAATATGCATCTCCCAATTTGATACATGAATGCAATACCTAAGCATATTCATTTATGAAGATGACATTTGGGCAGTATGAATAGTATTATGCCCAACAGTGCTGTTTCTTTTTCTTTACTCCTCCCCTGCTATATTTAATTTTGTTTAATTGACATTTTGTATTCTCCTCCAATCTTAGGCAGACAACTGAAATTTAAGTATCATATGCTTCATACTTCATATATACCAGACATAGTTCTCCACTATGATATTTTACTTTGTAGATATATAGGCATGCCAGTCATACTGTCACTTGTCCACAAGAATGGCAGGGCTTTGCCATCTCATCTGACTCTGAAACTGCTTATATTTGTTATGTTTTTTTTCATTTATAATATGAATTTCCTGAACTCAGGACTATTGCCCTTTTTTCCTATTTGTTTCCCCAATAAATAGCATCTAGTAAGTATGAGATAAATTATTTTCATTCATTTATTCGTTGATATTTCCAAAATATCTAATCTAATTAGAAATCATAGAGATTTAAATTCAATTCAGAATTACTTAGGTATCTACTCTAGCCAGGCATTGTAAATATGTAATAAATCATGTAGTCTATATAAATTTTGGTGATAATCACTCCATCTCCCTATTCATTGAACCACTGAGAATAACCAAGTCTTTCATTATTGATCATCTTATATTCTTGCTGTTATTGTGTACAATATATTCATGGTTCTGCTTTTTTTACTCAGCATCAGTTCATGTAAATCTTTCCAGGCATTTTAAAATCATTGTGTTCATTATTTTATAAAAAAATGATATTCTATTACCTTCATATATCACAACTTATTCACCCATTCCCCAATTGATATGCATTTAATTCATTTTCCAATTCTTTGCACAAAAAGACCTATTCCAAACATATTTGTATATGTGGTTCCTTTTCCTTAGTTTAAGATTTCCTTGGATACAGATCCAGTAATGGCATTGCTGGGTCAAAGGGTATACACAGTTTTGTAGCTTTTTGGGCATAGTTCCAGATTGTTCTCCAGAATGGTTGGATCATTTCTCAATTTCACCAACAATGCCTTAGTGTCCCTGTTTTCCCACATCCCCTCAAACATTTGTCATTAATTTTGCCTGTCATCTTAGCCAATCTAAGAGATATGAGGTGCTAACTCAGAGTTGTTTTAATTTTCATTTCTCTAATCAATAGTGACTTTGAACATTTTATATGACTATAGGTGGCTTTGAGTTCGTCATATAAAGGATGGCTATTCCTATGCTTTGACCATTTATCAATTGTAGTCTTATAAATTTGACAGTTCTTTATGGAGTTTAGAAATAAGACCTTTAAGAGAAACACTGGCTGTAAAAAAGTGTTCCCAGTTTTGTACTTTCCTTGCAATCTTGTTTGTGTTGGGTTTGTATGTGCAAAACCTTTTTAATTTACTATAACAAAATTTGTACATTTTGCTTTTCATAATGTTCTTTAGTTCTTCTTTGGTCATAAATTCCTCCCTTCTTCAAGATCTGGTAGGTAAATTGCCCCTTACTCTCCTAATTTGTTTATAGTATCACCCTTCATGCCCATATCATGTACTCATTTGGACTTTTTTTTGGTAAGGGGTATGAGATGTCTGGTATTATTTATATGTTAAATTAAATGTTTCTGATACTTTCTTTTTGAGCCAAAAATGATGAGCTTAAGTTTCCTTTGCTGGGTGGGCATGACCAAGTCCCACATTATGCTGGGGTTTAGGGGGTCCATATTTGCCTTCTGAACTTGCATTGGACATCTCACAGCTAGTCTGCTGATCCATTGGACAGAGTAGTAAACGCTTCTGTATTTTGGCTAGAAATCTCCCACTAGATTCCCCCAACTCACAGAAGTCTCTATTTCCTGAGTCTCCTTGAAGTGTATTGCTGTTCTGTACCTGTACTGGCCTGCAATCTTCCCACTTCCTGCCACTACTTGATTTTTTTTTTAATTTTTAATTTTATTATAAATATTTTTGACAGTATATATGCATGAGTAATTTTTATGATATTATACCTTGTATTCATTTTTTCCAAATTATCCCCCCTCCTTCTACTCCCTCCCCTTGATGACAGGCAATCCCATACATTTTACATATGTTACAATATAACCCAGATACAATATATGTGTGTAAATACCATTTTCTTGTTGCACATTAAGTATTAGAATCTGAAGGTATAAGTAACCTGGGTAGATAGACAGTAGTGCTAACAATTTACATTCACTTCCCAGTGTTCCTTCTCTGGGTGTAGTTGGTTTCTGTCCATCATTGATCAACTGGAAGTGAGTTGGATCTTCTTTATGTTGAAGATATCCACTTCCATCAGAATACATCTTCATACAGCATTGTTGTTGAAGTGTACAGCGATCTTCTGGTTCTGTTCATTTCACTCAGCATCAGTTCATGTAAGTCTCTCAAAACCTTTCTGAATTCATCTTGCTGGTCATTTCTTACAGAGCAATAATGTTCCATAACCTTCATATACCATAATTTACCCAACCATTCTCCAATTGATGGACATCCATCCATCTTCCAGTTTCTAGCCACTATGAAAAGGGCTGCCACAAACATTTTCTGCCACTACTTGATTAACACAGATCTTTTCCAAGTTCTTCCAAAAATATCTTCTGCTAGAAATGTGTTACACTCCAAATATTCATCAGTTCTGTCACTCCAAAAATCTGTTCAGAGGCTTGATCCGGTGTTGATTCTGAAGAAAGACAGGAAGACAAAGACCTGTCTACCCTTTCCCATCTTGGCTCTGCCCCCTCAAAAGTTTTTGACGACACACATTCTCTAATAGTTTGGGAAACAAACAGCTTCTCATGAATGTTAGAATGAAAAATGGGAGCAAAACATACAAGTTTGATCTGTGGTTGACAGTTATAACAATATTCATTGTCAGTTGTTACTTCAAATTAGAGATTTTAAAACTAGAATTAATATATATATATATATATATATATATATATATATATATATATATATATATATATATTTCTCAGAGTTTCAATGAAATGGCCTACTAGTTCCTGTCACTTAATATATTTGACTTTTCCCATTATTTGAATTGACATTACAATGTTAAAAGTAAAGTTTGAAGAATTAAAAGAAACCACTATGCTATAGAATATCCAAAAATTCCCACTTACTATAGAAACAAATGATGTCCAGAATGGAACCATGGTGACCAAAAAACAAATAATGGTATGGCAGAAAATATGTTTTTTGTTAAAACTGTGAAACTTTTCAATATGATTTGTGTTAAGAAAATTGTAGAAGTTATTAAAACAGAGTATGAACTAGATAACGCATTGAAAATGGGGAACATCAATATTAAATCAGGAACCTAGTTGGATTTACATTTTTGGTAGCTATTTTGAAAGTATTTCATTTATATATAAGTCATGTCTTATGTCTAGAAAAGTTTCTATACTAATGAAATAAATATAATGTATTTTCTCAGTAGGATTTTTGCTATTAAAATTCAAGTTCTTCTAAATTATTAAAGCATTGCCACTTTACATATGCATAGTGTTTATTTCAAAATATTTTCACAAATAATATATTTTGTAAAGAGATGAATGGGATTAAAACATATCATCTTTTTAATAATCCCTTGTTCATTGCCTAAAGGGCAAGTTACTTATCTAGTACAGGCAGTTGTCCATCACCATTCTTAATTATCTCTTTCAAAGAAAACTTCAATATCCTCTATCAGTCTATATTAAAATTTTCTCCTCATTGATAATCCCAAAAGATAACCTCTATCTTCTATTGAAAATTTTCACTATGTGGAAGTTATTAATTCTTTTGTGAACCTTGTTGTCTCTTAGCATGAGAACTTCTTTTTTGATTGTTTCATTTTTTTTCTGCAGTAGATTCATTCTATTAACTTTGTCTCTAGTTCTAACATATTTGGGAAGTTTTATTTAACAATGTTTTTAAAATATTGTTTCTAGGCTCGGTGATTGTTGATTTTTTTTCTCCTTGACCTCCTTCCAGGTCAGTTGTTTTGTTATTGGATAACTTATATTCTCTTTTCTTTTCTGTCATCTTTTCTTTACTTTTTTCTTTATTTTCCTTTAACTTTTGATTTCATTTTAATATTAGTTGCTCTCTTAAATTTTATTTCTGTTTGGTCTAATCCAGTTTTCATGAAGTCTGTGACTTGGTTAAGGGTTTCCATTTCTCTTCTAAACTATGAATGTTTCTTCTAACTCCTTTTCCCTAAAACATCTTCATTTTTAATCTATTAATACAAATCTTATACAATCCATTTTTTTCCCTTTGAGGCACTACTTGCTGTTATGGAATTGCTTGCTCTCTTGGCAGGATCTCCAGATTTGCAATAATTTTAAATAATGTTTGGACTTAGTTCTATGTATTTAGTTCCTCAATATTTGTATGTGTGAATGTGTGTGTGTATGTGTGTGTTTAGACAGGAGAAGACTCCACCCCATTTTATACATTTATGTGTGGTTAATCCTACTCAATCTCACCTTGTTTCTCTGGGTTCCAGCATTAGCCTCCATCCCACATCTTTGATATTCACTTTGAACCTCTGGGCAATTTTTACTGAACATTATTACATGTACCTCCGAAAGCTCAAATGATATCAGTCTGTTTTAAAAAGGTTTTCCAGTAAGAGGAATGTCATAAACTCTTTTTTTATGCAATATAGACTTTTTTTTCTGAAAATTGACAAAGTTGCATACAGGAACTGATTTAATTTAGAGGCTAAGATTTTGTCTTTCCCTCCTTTAATTCAGATTCCTAGTAACATTTGGTCATATTAATATTGTTTCTGGTCCCTTAAGCTCACATCAAACACACAACTGGGGCCCTTCAGAGTCCTAGGATGTCCTAAGACCATAAGCTCCCTGTCCTTCTGATCATATACATTTCTAGGGATGACATACAAAGGGATGCAGGTTAAGCTTAGTTTTTCCTTGTTGAATATCCTCTCTATACGATGCCTAAGTAATCCTCTTTTTGTTAACAGTTAGGGGACTTATGCATGTTCCATTTTATTTCAATATTAAACTTCATTAATAGGATTATGGCCTCAGTCATATCTACTCCCTCAATAGAAGTCTAGTGTACAAAAGATAATATATAAGAGCCTTAATATAGTGTATACTCATCAGGCTACATTTCCAGTATTTTCTTCACTTTTAAATGCCATATTCTAGTTAAGACCTGGATAATATGTCAGAAGAAAGGCATTCAGATCAGTAGGAGACCAGGAGAACCTGTGATGTTTATTTGAAGGAAGTGAAGATGTATCTAAACAAGAGTCAATAATTGAGATGGAGATGACCATCTTCATATATTTGAAGTTTCTTCACATTAGAATTTTTCTTCTTGCCTGTATGTATTGTAACTAAAAGCAGTGAACTGAAGTTTCAAAGGGGCCAATTGATTTTGTTATAAAGAAATATTGTCCTATAATCAATTATTCAAAAATGAAATGGGCTGCCTCAGGAAGTAATAAGTTCTACTTCTTGAAAGGTCTTCCATAGAGGGCTGGGTCACTTCTGGTCAAGTATGTTCTTCAGGGTCCTTGAAATAAGGCATCTTACTCTACATTTTCTTGCATACAACAAATATTTAATCAATATTTTTTCATTGAATGAAACAGTAAAACCCCCTAATCTATTTGAATTACAAGAAACAAATATTTCATTCTCACTGCATTGCTCATTCTTACAAATGAAATTTATCTGAAGTATTTATAAGCTAAGTTAACACTTAAAACAGAGCACCCAATGGGCAGACTCATAAAGTATATGATTAATCATGCAGTGATCTTCTTAAATTCTTGTGGATGTAGTTGATATTTTCTACTTATGCTTTCTCAAGCACTCACAAGAGGGAAACTTGATGCATCCAGGAAATCTGCCATGAACAATAGTTGGTATGAAATATTTCTCTTCAAAAACCCTAATCTACTTGATATTTCAAGCATATATGTTCAGACAAACTAAAGTTGATTTTACAATTATGCCTCTGAAAACTGAATTTCATTTCCAGAAATGTATGTATTTTTTTCTATTGGTGCTGTTCCATTTTATCACAAAGGATTTGGATATAATTCAAGGACAAAATAGATATATATTTACAGTCATCTTAGAATTTTTTAAATAAAACATTGGAATTCAACAGAAAGACAAATATGTATTAGATATCAAAAGAATATTTACTTTATTTTGTCAGTTAAGAAATTAAAATCATGTATGAGGCATCTACTATGTGCTAATCTGCTGGTATGTAGGTCTAGCATCAGGAAGGCTTGAGTTCAAGTATAGCTTTATAAATTTACTAACTGTACAATCTTGGTTAAGTCACTTAACCTGTGATTTCCTGAGTTTACTTGCTTGTAAATAAGAATATTTGTAGCATCTACCTTGCCTGATTGTTGTGGAAATCAATTGAAATAATATTTGTGAAAGAACTTAAGCATGATATGTAGCATATATTAGGCATAATGCAAATGTGTTTTCCCTTTTCTTTCTTAAGAATTAGGGATATAAAAAATGTAAAAGTACCTGCATTGAGGGAGCTGACAATTTCACAAATATATACAAACAAATTATATGTATGAGAATTACGAAATAATTAAAGAGAGAAGGCATAAGCTTGTTTTAAAAGCATTTGAGTAGATGATGGGACTTTATCTGGGACTTGTATAAATACAGGAAAGCTAGTAGTTAGGGATGAGTAGGAAGAGAGTTCTAGACTAGGAGGACAATGAGAGAACATACCCAGCACTGAGAGATTGAGTGCCTTATTCATGGAACAGCAATGAGGCCCTTGTTGCTAGGTTTTTTAAACCAACAATCAGAGCTAGATAAACCAGCATTTTTTCCATTATTTGATGACTTGAACCATCTCCCGGATAATAATAATGGAAATTTACATGGCTTGATAAAATTGGTAAAGTACTTTTTTGCATTTAATTTTTTTAAACAAAACTCTGATTTTTGAATGGAAGAATCTACTGAAAACAAATGTCATATAAAACTGTGATCACTTGTGTCATTACATTTAATTAGATCAATGATTTATAGAATATGCAAAATAAACATGTATATTAGTACCTGAATTTTGAAATATTTCTGTAATTCATAAAACATGAAGATATTTTTAACCTTTACTTTCAATTAAAACCAGTTTCATTAAGTTATTTTTCCCAATAGTGATCCAAAAAAGTCAAATTTTATTTGAATTCTCCAGTTGAAGAGGAGTCATATAAATTTTCTGAAGAAGCCTGTTCTTTTCTTCCTGTCTTGTATGCTTTTACACTAAAATACTATTCATCAGTTGTCAGTTTGACAATACAATGACATATAAATCTTTCTCATATACATACGTCACCAGTGCAGAATTTCCAGCATCTCTTGTCAATCATTCTAAAAGCCAGGGAGAGTCTTTGGAGGTTGGAGCCTTCATCTGTGGCCAAAATTTGCCAAGGCATGACAACTTGTTTCATTCTTATATCTCTGTGTGATTGAAATGACCTTAGTGCTAAGGAAATGGAGTTGACAAAATGCCTCAAACTTATTTTGAGTTGACATGTCACAACTTGAGCTCCCTAGTTTTCATGGCATAGCAGTACTGGGAAAGTCACACTCTCAAATCAAACACAGGGCTCAAAAAGAACATCCGGCTGTCCAAATGTTGTTATTGACAACAAAGCCACAATCAATGAGAAATGTTTCATCTGAGAGTTATGCCTTTGAAAAGTCAAACCAACCAAACAGATATAAGACATCTTATTCTGGCTCAATGTGGTTCTTCTGAAATCAAATAAAAGGTATATAGTATCAGAAAGAGAGATAGCTTGTCAAAGTGGACAGTATGTGTCAGTATATGTTAGAGTCAAGAATCAATCCATCAGTAAATCATCACATATGATGGCCTACTGTGTGCCAGGCCAATATGCCATGTAGTAGTACCTAAAGACATATATGAAATAGTCCCTACCCTCAAAGTACTTATACTTTGCAGATAGAAACATGCCTATATGTAATAAGTACACATTAGATTTATAGATATAGACTGGATTAGATTTCACCGATATTGCAAACTCTCTTTGAAAAACCTCCCTCAGCTAAATCAAATTAACATCTGCTCTACACTTTATAGTCTGAGATTTATTTGCCTGGGATGTTTTAGTGGTGAATTTTCTAGATTAACTTCAAATATGTTTTAGAAGAAAGACCTGAACCTAGATATTCTTGATTCAGAAACTGATCATCCATTGTTCCAGGCAGCCTTTCACATAAAAAAAATAAAAATTACAAGCAATTTTGTGGGGGAGGCAGCAGCATGTGAGAGAATTAGAAAAAAACTGTCATATTGGAGATGACTCAAGGTTCACGGAATGGGAAACTGGGGTTTTAAAGAGGGAGGTGTGAGAAAGGAATGAATTTCACATACACAGACAGATTAGAGTTCTAATACAGAGGAAGAACAAGTTTGACTAGATCATGGCATGCTAGAAAAGAAGTAATATATAATAATTGTAAAATATTGATTAGAACCAGCTTGTGAAAGGCATTAAATGTCACACAGAAGAGTCCACCTTTTATTCCAGAAGGAAACAGTGGAATTTATTAAGTTAGACAGCAACTTGGTCAAACTTATGTCATCACTTTGGCAACTGTGTATAGGATGAATTGTCAATGGAATAAAATAGAATAGAGATAACTGCATGATATAATAAACTGAGTACTGGATTATAAGTCAAGCAAAACTGAGTTTGATTCTGTTCTCAAAACTTGTGTAGCCAGGCTAGTTACTTAGCCTCTATCTTCATCAATTGAATTATCTATTGAATGGAGAATAATACCATCTGTTGATTAGAGTTGCTGTGATAAGAAAATGAAATAGTATGGGGTATCTCAAAGGATAGTGCAGTTTAAAAGGTATTTAGTAAGCCATACAGAGTTTAATAAATGTTATTGGTCAAATGGTAAAGGAGTGTAAAAATAAAGACTTGAAGCTTGTAAACCCTGATGACTAGAAAAATAGTGGTGCCCTTGATGGAAGCTGTGGTTCAAAAGAGGGATGGGTTCCAGCTGGATAGAAATAGATAAATTCTATTATAAACATATTAAGGTTGAGATGCCTTTGGTTCATACTGGTCAAAATGTCCCAATGGGAACTTCATAATTGTTCATAATTATGAACTGGCAATTCATAATAGAGCTCAGGAGAAAGATGAAAATTGACTCTATAGAGGTAGATTCAATTCTTGTCTTTAACTCATGCAAATTTTTTGACTATATGCAATTTACTTAATCTCCCTATGCCACTGAAAACTCTAATATTATACATTTCAGATGAGTTGCTTGTCTACAGAAGTGGAAAAAATTGGAACATAAAGATTTCTCCACTAATGAAATCATAGGAGTAGGTCAAGAGGAAAAAAAAAATTAGGAATCCACTTTAAAAATTCCATTTGGCATTGTATTTCATCTCTGATTATCATCTTAATAGCTTTGAAGTATGATACTTCTTTTTTTAATTTGAGCATACTTATATTTGTACCCTTTTGATACCATAGATACAATTATTATATTGTAAAATCAGAAAAAGAAATATGAATAGCAAAAGCAAAAAAAAAATAAAATAAAAGATCAAGAGCATTTTAACTGAAAGTCACTAAAAACCTCATATTTCAGCCTGAGTCCCAGCCAAAACTGACAGAAGATTTAGGGTACAAGAAAGTAAATAAGTCTAATCATATTTGAGAAGCATTCAAGATTTTTAAAGAGTAGAATATTGCTGTGAGTTTTGAAAATCATCAGGTATTTCTTTGATGATTGGTCATAGGAAAGGAGTAAATTCTCTACAGAAAAAGGTAGGAATTTAATTCAGATCACTTCAAGTGAGAAATGACCTTTTATATTTTTATTCTAGTGCAAATGAATATGACCCTTTTTAAAGCAAGGAAGCAGAAAGAAGATAGCTGTCTGACTACAGTAAAAGAAAATCAGATCAACTGTACTATATCCTTGGTGTTATCATTGTGCCTTATAAAGGCCTAATATAAATAATTACATATGATATAAATAATTAGCACCCCTCAATTTCTATAACTTTTTGCAAAAATTCAAGTATCTTTGGAATGTGAGTAAGATTTTTAGGTACTTTGAGGAAAAGTTCTTTAATACATTCACCATTAAACATCTCCCTTTCCTTGTCAAAATACTAGGAAGAATAGTCTCAGCTTTCTATCTCTACTTCCTCCTAATTATCTATTCCTTAGCTCCTCAAAATCTGACTTCCATCATGCCAGTTTACACATAAAATTCCCCTCAGTCACTAATGTCATTGTTTTTCACCAAATCTCAAAGTATTTTGTCCTATTTTTCTTGACCTTCCTAAAGCATATGAATATTTTCTATTTTATCCTTCATAAAATACTCTTTTCCCTTGACTTCATTGTTAGTATCTATCTCTACCACGACTCTCCTCCTGCCTTTTGAGATTTGCCTGTCTCCTTATCCTAACACTTAAATGTAATCATTCCCCATGGTACTCACCTTAGTGCTCTTTTTGTCCCTTAAATCATCCTTTACTTATTATATCTCTAAATATGACTCCTAAATCTATATTATTTCTATTCTTAACTTCTCCCTAGAATTCCACTTGAATATTTCCAACAACCTGCTGTATATTTCTAACTTAATAACACATTAACACCACAAACATGCTACTACTTTCTACTTCTTTTAATGGCATTACCATGGTCTTTGTTACCCAGAACTATTATCTTGGAGTCATCTCTCAATCTTCCCTCTTACACTCTATATTCAAATAGTTGGGAAGTCTTGTCCTTTATTTTATTTTATTTTATTCTATTTTTTAGTATCTCTCACATCCTCCCTTTGCTTTCCACTTTTACTATAAGAATATTAGTTAAGGAACTTATCTATATTACCTAGAATATGGTAGAAACCTCCTAGGTGTTTTTTTCTGTCATTAATGGATCCTATCTCTAATCTCTCCTCTAGTCTTTCTCCAAACTAAATTTCTCAAATACAAGTGGAATTATATTACTTTACTCAGAAACTCCAACTCACCCACCCAAAATATGTCCTTAACTGTAATATGCTGGGGATAAATAATCTAGCTCCACCTTTATTTCAGATCTCTTTCTCTATCAATACACTAAACTATCTGAATAACTTTCCATCATTTATCCTATCCATGATTTCCCTCATTCTGTCCTCTAAGGGAAGAATTCTGACCTATTCTCAATTGCCCCCATATTTCATTTATCCATTTTTTTCAAGCCCTTCCCTTGCTTCAAGGTTCAACTCAACTTTTATTGCCTTCCTGAATTCTGGACCAGATTAGGAAAGGTTTATATCTGAGAATCTCTATTATTTGTCTGTCTACTTCTCTCTGTCTCTCTCTGTTTCTCTTATCTCTTTCTCTCTGTGTCTCTCTCCATACCACACACACACACACACACACACACACACACACACACACACACACACACACACACAATTCGATACATAAATAAACCTATAGAAAAATGTAGCCTCCAGTTAAATTCTACCAAACAAGGTTTTGTTTATAAAAAAATAACTCTAAATATGCAACTATGTATCTCTCTCCATCTTTGTTTCTCTCTGTCTCTTTCTCACTTTCTTTCTGTGTGTGTGTGTGTGTGTGTGTGTGTGAGAGAGAGAGAGAGAGAGAGAGAGAGAGAGAGAGAGAGAGAGAGAGAGAGAGAAAGACAAAGACAAAGAGGCAGACACACACACATTGATACAGAGATAGAAAAATGTTTTGCCTAGTGATGTTTGCTTAATTGAAGTCTGTAAGTCAAAGACTAAACAGACCCCAAACACTAAATGCAGAAAACTCTATCTTGAACTCTTTGAAAAATTCATATGCTCATGTTTTACGTGCTTAGCCAATTGCTAATGGTATTTTTCAAATCAGGGATTGCAAACTAACACTGAAGTTACCGGGAATAAGAAGAGGCTTTTTAATGACAAATCCTATTGTGAGTCTAAATATACTATAGTAGCTGAGGCTATTGAGATGCATTCTCTGGTTTGAAAAATTCTGAACTTTATCCTGGAGGCTAGATTGATCTTAACCTTCCCTCAAGGTTTCTGACAGATAAAAATAGGTAGCTCTTGCAGAAGCAAAGAACAGTTTATAAACACTTGGAAAATAGGTCTAGTCTGAATTTGCTAGATAAAGAATGAGTCTGATTCTGAAAGCCCGGCTCAATGTAAGGTCTTCTACCTATGTATTACATTGCATAGAATGCTGGATAATTCATACATAGCTATAAATAAATTCTAACCATTAGCAACTTTTCAGCTTTATTCCTCTTCTTTTTGAAAGGAATGGCTTTACCATAGTGCCCCCTCTTATCCTCAATAGAGTCAAATTCTAAGTATTGCTCATTTTCTAGAATTTAGAATCCTAAAGTGTCAAGTTTCCAGTAGCCACTTCTGAACTATCAGGATTCATTTTGCAGTCATATTTTAAAGGCCATAAAGTTTCACATTTGTGTAAAGTTGAGCTCAAAGGCAGCTATTCAGGAAAATTCCAACCACTATACTGATTTTTGTGCTCAAGTTATGATTTTATGAACCTAAATGGAATTATGTAAGTCATAAGACACTAAGTAGAATGTTCTTTGAAAACTTGTCCTGTTCTCCCCAAACTAATAATCATTAGGACTTTTTGTCTTACAGTGTAGCAAATTTACTCTAATATAAAAGGTTGAATTGCTTTGGTGGATAGAAACAAGATTTTGACTTATATGATAGACCACAAACTTGTAAAAATATTGAAAATATATTTGGAATAATGGTAGCTCATGCCTTGAAAATTCCTTCTAAATGAAATTTGTAGAATTAAATTAATTGTTTTAAAATATATTGCTAGTGCTCCTTGGTGGTAGTTATTTGCATCACCTCAGATTAAAATCTTCATTGAATAATTCCTAGTTTCATTTTTAATGTAGGGTAATTTCCAAGTTGCAAGGCCTTCTTCAAGAGAAAGTGGTCTCTTAATATTTATATCTAGAAAACATGGTTCCCAAGCTTACCACTTATGTGTATTGTAATGATCTGTGATGGAGGAAATAATTAGTTGAAAGTAAAATTGTTGAAATTAGCAAAGGCATTCAATGGAATAGTATCCCCCCAAAAAAGTAGTAATAAGGTAATTCCTCCATTCACTTAGATATACTATTCCACAGAAATAGTGAAGACATCTAGGGGATGTTTGTTGCTAAGGAATAGAGTGAGGAGTTATGTCACAAATAAAGGAAGCATAATTGACAAAGATAAACATATTGAGAGGTACATATGAATGGAGCAGAAGACTGGGATATGTCTACAGAAATAATGTACTATTGGGAGTTCTTCAGAGTACCAAAGACTTCCAGTTGTCTTATTGCATTACTTTTTATTATTTCTACTAGTCTATGTTGCTCTGTAGCCTCCAATTTTTAGTTGAATTAAAATCCTTTGCTCAGTTTCTTCCTTAATGGAATATTTTACACTGGTATTTTCTTTGCCCTTTTACCTTGTGACAGTTTTTTATTTGTTTGTTTTGTTTGTTTTAGTTTTATTTTATTGATTCAAATCTTTCATAAAGGAAGAAACTCTTTTGTTGGAGCACTAAACAGACTTGTTTTCGGATAGTCCGGTCTTGTTCCCTTCATGTTCTTAACTATTCCCAAATCCAGTTCCTGAGAACAAAATAGTTATCCTAGCTTGTATATGAAGGCATAATTACTAATTCACCAATTTGGGTTTTTTAAAATTATATTTAATTAATTACATGTAAGAAAAAATTTCTTTTTTCTTTTTTATTGTAGTTGTTTATTTTTAATACATATTGCTTTATGAATCATGTTAGGAAAGAAAAATCCCAGCAAAAGGGGAAAAACCATGGGAGAGAGAAAAAAGGGAAAAAGAAGTAAACATAGCATGTGTTGATTTACATTCAGTCTCTTAGTTCTTTTACTGGATGGAGATGACATTTTCTGCTCAAAATCTATTGGGATTGTTTTAGATTACTGAAGTACACATTATAACTAAGCCTTTGATAGTTAATCATCAGACATTCTAGCTGTTCATGTGTACAATGTATTCCTAGTTCTGCTTTTTTTGTTCAGCATCAGTTCATGTAAATCTTTCCATGCCTTTATATAATCAGCTTGTTCATCATTTTCTTATAGAACAATAATATTCCATTATCCTCATATGCCATAACTTATTTAGCCATTCTATAACTGATGGGCATCCACTCTTTTGCCAATTCTTTGTCTCTCAAAAAGGGCTTCTATAAACATTTTTTTCAAATATGGGTCCTTTTCCCTCCTTTATGATTTCCTTGGGATACGGACCAAGTCATGGCACTGATAAGTCAAAGGGTATGCACAGTTTTAAAGCCTTTTGGGCACAATTCCAAATTACTCTCCAGAATGGTTGGATCATTTCACAACTCCACCAACAATGCATAAATTTGCCAGTTTTTGCACATCCCCTCCAACATTTATCATTACCTTTTCCTGTCATCTTAGCTAATCTGAGAAGTGTGAGGTAGTACTTCAAAGTTGTTTTAATTTTAATTTCTCTAATCAATAGCGATTTAGAGCATTTTTTCATATAACTATAAATAGCTTTAATTTTATCATCTGTATACTGTCTGTTCATATCCTTTATCTATTTATCAATGACTTGTATTCTTATATATTTGAGATAGTTCTTTATATATTTTAGAAATGTGACCTTTATCAGAAATACTGGCTGTAAAGATTTACCCCATCTTTGTACTTCCCTTTTAATATTGTTTCTGTCTGTTTTGTTTGTGCAAAACCTTTTTAATTTAATGTACTCAATGTTGCCTTTGATAATGTTCTATAGTTCTTCTTTGGTCAGAAATTGCTCCCTTCTCCAAAGATCTCATAGGTAAATTATCCCTTGTTCTCCTAATTTGTTTATGGTATCATTCTTATGCCCAAATCATGTAGCTATTTTGACCTTTTTTGGTATGTGGTGTGAGATATAGGCTTAACCAAATTTCTAACATATTATTTTCCAGTTTTTCCAGCAATTTTTGTCCAATAGTGAATTCTTATTCTAGAAGTTGGAGTGTGGATTCCGTAGATTGCTATAAGCCTTGATTATTGTGCCATGTGCACCTAATTTATTCCACTGATCCATCACTCTATTTCTTAGTATCTTAGCCAAATGGTTTTGATTACTGCTATTTTAAAAAATAGTTTTAAGTTTGGTACTATTAAGCCACCATCCTTTTTTTTTTTCATTAATTCCCTTGATATTCTTGAACTTTTGTTCTTCCAGATGAATTTTATATTTTTTTTCTTCTATTGAATTATGTTTTGGTACTTTGATATGGCACTAAATAAGTAGACCAATGCAGGCATAATTGTAATTTTTATTATGTTAGCTCAGTCTAGCCATGAACAATTGATGTTTTTACAATTGTTTAGATCTGATTTTATTTTTGTGTGAAGTGTTTTGTAATTGTGTTCATACAGTTCATGAGTTTGTCTTGGAAGGTAGATGACCAAGTATTTTATTTTGTCTACAGTAATTTTAAATGGAATTTCTCTTTCTATCTCTTTTTGATGGGCTTTATCAGCAATATATAGAAATGCTAATAATTTGTGTGGGTTTATTTTATATCTGTAATTTTGCTAAATTTGTAATTGTTTCCAGTAGATTTTTGGATGATTTACTAGAATTCTCATTTGCAAAAAGTGATAAATTTATTTCTTCATTGTCTATTCTAATTCCTTTAACTTCTTTTTCTTTTCTTAATGATAAAGCCAACATTTCTAGTACACTGTTGAATAATAGTAGTGATAATGGCCATTCTTGTTTCATCCCTTATCTTATTGGGAATGTGTCCAGCTTCTCCCTATTATAAATAATGCTTACTGTAGGTTTTAAAATAGAAACTACTTATTATTTTAAGAATAGCTCCTTTTATCTCCATGTTCTCTAGTTTTTTTTTTTTTTTTTTTAATAGGAATGGGTGCTATATTTTGTCAAAAGCTTTTTTGAAGCTATTGAGATTATCATATGATTTTTGTTAGTTTTGTTATTAATATTGTTGGTTATGGCAGTAATTTTCCTGATATTAAATGAGCTCTGCATTCCTGGTATAATTCTCCTTGGTCATATATATTATCTTCTGATACATTGCTGTAATATCTTTGCTAATATTTTATTTAATTTTTGTATCAATGTTGAAAAAATTATCCATGAATATGTTTTATAAATAAAAAAGATTTAGTAAAAAAAAAAATTACTTCAAAGAGTGAGAGTTTATAACAGACTAACATTTAGAGTAGAGGCTTTACAGAATGAAATATATGTGCATATGTATATATACTCATATATGTATATATGTATATATACTCATATATAAATATTTGTGTATATATACATAAATTTGCATATAGATAGATAGATAGATGTGTGTAACACATTATAAAATATATAGACTAAGAAGATATGGGCTTATATGTAATACCATATTAGATTGAAAGCTTCATGAATTAAAAAAAAAACCTCTTAGTTTTTAATCTTTGTGTAATCAGGGCCTTATACATAATTTTGTGCAGGCTTTTTCAATAGTTTTTCACTTTTTTATGGCCCCATTATGGGTTTTATTGACAAGTACTAGAGTGGTTTGCTATTTCCTTCTTCAGCTTATTTTACAGATGAAAAAACTGAGGCAAACAGGATTAATTGACTTGTCTTTGGTCCCACAATAATATCTGAGATCACATTTGAATGTAGAAAGAAGAGTTTTTGTTTTTGTTTTGTTTTGTTTTGTTTTGTTTTTTGTCTTTTTTTAAATTTCAGACCTGATGCTCTATCTGCTCTGCAATTAGCTGGCTCCTTGGGTATAATAGGCATTTTAAAAGTTATTTCAAATGAATCATGCCAATCAAAGTAAAATTAATTTTTAAATTAATTTACTGTATACTACAGATATACTATTGCTATACCTAATGCCTCTTGCTTCCAGGTTTTCAGGTCATATATTCCTTCTGTGCTCCCAGAACCTATGCTACCTTCTTGGATTTGCCCCTTAGATTTAGGGCTCACATCTTTTTTTTTTTTTTTTTTTTTTTAATTTCAGAATGGTTGATTATCCTTTTCTAAACAGAAGCTCTCTAGCATACATGCCTCCTGGCCTCACCCTTCTTTCATGTAAACTGGAAAAGTGAGTAGCATTACTGTCAATATTTGAATTACATAAAATTATAATTTTCAAGTACTTCAGAAAATTTATTTACATGCAAACACTTGAAATGTTCGTTATAATTCATTTAAAATCTGTTCATCAGAGAAAGTTTCTTAGAGCTCCATTTGTTATAATTCCTTAATGGTAGCAACATTTTTCATATATATTCAATATTTTCAAAATATATGTGCATATAATTATTTTCATATATACATGTAGATATATATATGTATATATATATATATATATATATATGAATATAGTTAATGTCTACAAAAACTTAATTATTCTCCACAGTTACACACACACACACACACACACACACACACACACACACACACACACACACACACATAAACACGCACAATCTGCCTTAATTAGTTGTTGTTATTGTTTTTCTGAGACAATTGGGGTTAAGTGACTTGCCTAGGGTCACACAGAGAAAAGTGTTAAGTGTTTGAGACCAAATTTGAACTCAGGTGCTCCTTACTTCAGGGCTGGTGCTCTATCCACTGTACCACCTAGCTGCCCCTAATTAATTTTTTGTAAAGTTTTATATATGTGTGTATGTGTGTGATTGTGTATGTAATTATTTTATATATAATAAAAAGTTTACATATATATATATATATATATATATATATATATATATATATATGAATGTATAAAAAGATATATATGTATGTTTATATGGATGTATATACAAATACATTCATTCACATATACATACACATTTATATTTTCCCCAAAAAATGTAGACTTTCTGCTGAAGAGGCTATTTGGTTATAGTCTAAAGAGCCTTAAACTTGGAACCAAAAGACATAGTTCCAAAAGACAAAGTAGTAGGTACTTGTATGCCCTTGCCCAACTTGGACCTCTCTCACTTGCAAAATAAGAGGGTTTGACAAAATTTACTCTTTTCACTATTTTTATTGATTTTTTTAAGTTTATGTGTACACATGTAGATATTTATATACATATACAAACACACACCTTTCTCCCAACATAGATACACATATATTTATCTTTCCCATGCCTGCTGACTCAGCTTTAAATCTTTTCCTTAACTTGCCTTGCTATTACTTAACCTCCCCCCCACCCATGCATCCATCCCTTATCTTCTTTCCTCACCCTTTGCTTCCTCATCCACCTATCCTTCCATCCATATTTCTTTATAGATTTTGGAGGGTGTTATACCCTTCATAGAATATATGTAGTGTTGACTAATTAAGTCATTCCCAATGAGTAGGTTTTTGTGGCTATTCTTCCTCTGCACTCATTTGTACAATACAATTACTACTTTTACTTTAATTCTGTTCTAGTCTTTCTTTTGAGCTACCCTATTGTTGATGTCAATCTTAAACATATCATATATTTTTGTTATGAAAAACAAACAAAACAAATAATTTGTCCATATTGAGTTCCTTGAATTTGATCTTTGATATTGGTTGTTATATGTTAAATTTTCTATAAATTCAGGTTGGGTTGATAGAAAGTCAAATTTGCAAGGTTATTAAATGCCCATTTTTTTCTCATCCAGTATTATAGATAATTTTGTTGGATGTGATATTTTTGGCTGTAGGCCTAGTTCTCTTGATTGTTGGTAAATATGATTCAAGTTCCTCTGGTCTTTTATTGTGGCTATTGATAAGTCCTTTACAATTCTAATCATAGCTCTAGCATATTAAAATTATCTCTTTTTCCTTGCTTCCTGCAAAATTTTGAAATTTGGCAATAATATTTCTGTGTGTTTTCCCCAAAGGATCTCTTTGAGATGGTGATTGGTGGACTTTTATTTTTTTCTGTTTCTACTTTCCCTCATGCTTGTTCTATCATTCCATGACAATTTTCTTTGATAGTTTCTTGTATGTTGTGTAATGGTTCTTTTTTTTTTTGTTCATAACTTTCAAGTAGGCCAATTATTTTTATATTTTCTCTTTTTAATCTGTTCTCCCTCCAGATCTGTATTTTTTTTTTTATAAAATGTTTCACATTCTGTTCTATTTTTTCATTCTTTCAAATATATTTCATTATGTCTTGGTCTCTCATAGCTGCAGTGGCTTCCTCTTGCCTAATTCTAATTTTCAAAGCATTATTTTCATTTTTAAGGCTCTGTATCTTGTTTTCCAGTTAGTTAACTTCCTTTTCATAATGTTGTTTTTCTAGGATGGTTTTCAGGGTTTTTTGTTGTTGTTTTTTTTTTTTTTTTTTTTTAGTTTGTCCTCAATATCTCTAATTTCATTTTAAAATTCTTTTCTTGAATTCTATAAATTCTCTCTTTATGAGGAACCATTTTATATTACTCTTTGGAATAGAAGAAGCTCTTTTTACTTCAGTGTCCTCTTCAGAAGATGAACCCTGTCTTCCCTATTCCCATAGTATGTTACTATGGTGGGGTTCTTTGCTGTTTTTGTTTTTAATAAAAGGTGTTAATGTAATCTAATTATGTGGTTGGTGGGTGGTGCCTCTACCTTCACTTCAACTCTCCCCAATGACCTGGAACCTCCAACCAAGACCTCTCCAGTTCTGCAAGTTCTCTGCTGTCTCTTCACTCCCCTGGTTCTGGCTCCTTTTCACCCAGGGCCACGTGGCGTTAGCACAGCTGGGCCTGGTGTTCTAATCAACTGAGGTTCCCTCAGTCTTCCTAGATTTAGATCTCAACTCCAAAGACAATCCGGGAAGTGGAAGTTTCTGGGTTCCTGCTGAGGGTCAAGCCACACCCAGTTAGCTCAAGTAGGGAGGTCCTTCCATGGGTTAATTGCTGTCCCTGAGGCATTTTTCACATATTCTATAGTTATGCCTTTAGGACTCCTGTTCTGCCCCAACAGTCTTGTTTGCCTGGAGGTATAAATGTGTTCTCTTTGTTGGGGGTATTTGAAAAGCTTGAAATTTGCCAATTTTCTCCATCTTCTGTCCTGAATATTCCCTCAATTTCACTCTTTAAAATCTCTTAAACTCCAAGTATATGAGTTTATAATTTATTCTGAATAGGCGAAGTTAAATTGGGTAGTTATCTTTGTTTAATTTTTAAAACATGATTTTCTAATATAATGTTCTCCATAAATGCAAAACTCTATAAAGTTTATTGCACTTTCTTAAAAATTCAATGAGCATCAAATCATTCTTTCCCATTCATTTCCAACATTTGTTTCTCACAGCTAGGGTCTGCTACATAGAATTGTGGAAAATAGATCTATGTTTTTAGTAGAATTATGGCATTTTACTGAGATTGAATAACTATATTTTACTGGGTATATTTTTTAAAAATTACATTATTTACTGGTTCTGTAGCATGAAATATTTTAATATAAACATGCTGACATCAATTTAGAAAATATCTCAATTAGTTTCTATGCCATCATATTATATCTGCAACTATTAAATTTATTACCTTTAATGAAAAAGTATGAATTTAAATAAAATTCTAGTGTGTTGTAGCATTTAGAATGATTCCATTTTCTTTACAGATGCACTGAGACAAAAAGAGAGCTTATAACATGGATTCCATCTTTAAACTAGATTTGAAAGATAGGTGCTAAATATAATCATCACAAGGGGAAAAACAAACATGTATATATAATCATTTATGATAAATGACCATGTTGTACATAAACTACATACTTCCCAAGAAAAGTCATCTGCATGCTTTTATTTTAATGTTATTTTAAAATAATAAGGTAAAATCTTCTGGGTATTTACCAGGACAATAGTAATTTTTGTGTTTAGAGTAACTAACATTAAGTTCCTAATTCCTTCCTATCAAGTAATATTGAGGCAGAAGCAATATTGTGTCATGTAGAAAAAGTCAGGTTTTTTGCTTATTTTGTTTTGAATTGTTATTGGTTGATTATTTACTAAAAGTCAGGGAGATTGATACTGAAACCGTTATTGGTTCAGGAGACTAGGACTAGAGCTGTTAATACAATTCCCTGGCTGTATAAAGAGCAAAAACAATATAACTCAGAATAGTCAGATACCATCTAATTTCATAGATGTCCATATTTTTACCAGAAAGAAGTTGAATTGGAAACAGGAAAAATAAATGAGTATATTTTCAGGCCCAAGACTGACCATAGAGAGACTAGATGAAATTTGCCCCCACAAAATAAAAAATTAAATTAAATTAAAATAATTTGCACATAATGGAAGTTTTTTTTTGTTTTTTTTTTTTTTTCCCTGTAGCTTGTTAGTCAGAAGAAAATGATTTTGTTCCTCAGGAGTCACTTTTTATGATCATAGATTCAGTGGCCTCAGTGGATTGAGTACAATTATGTATTAATATAAGCATCTTTCTTTCCTTTATTAATACTAAAAAGGATTAGGCAAATCAGTGCAAAAATGTTCTTGATCCCTCAAGGTATTCTTAAATTCTGTTTTTTTCCCCTAATTTCCTAATTTGAATGAGACTTTTAAAAAGCCACAGAGTATTTCAAACAAATAGTACAGAGAAGCTTAATTCTTCACTATCCAGTTACATTTGCTAATTATTATATTTATTTAGTTTTAAATTTGTCACAGGAATTAAAAATGTCAGTTACTTGATCAATAACATGACTAACTCAATCAGAACTGTTTATTTTTTTCCTGGAAATTTTCACATAGGAATTCCTACAATTATGTTAGAAAATCTGAATAGATAAATAAACTTCATATAATAAAATGACAATTTTACTTAAATCATTTATATAATGGCAATAAAATTGGTAAAAATTGCTGTTAGAAAAAATAATAAAGTTCATTTAGAAGAACAAAATGTCAGGAACTTCAAAGAAGGGGGGATGTAAAGGAAACAGATTCAGTAGTCTCAGACCTTAAAAACTGATAATTTTGATTTTAAATTACAAGTTTCTCATATAAATAAAATTTGTGTAGCCAAGAATAGAAAGGATGCAGAAAATTGAGGGAAAAAAAACAAAAACAAAAACAAAAACAAAAACTTTTAAAGATAATCTGTTAGCTAGAATGTGATTGGATTGAAATATTGCTGTGGTGTAGGGCATGATGAACTGGTTGATTCAAAAAGATTGAAAGACTTGGATTCTTGAAAGTTGAATACAGAAGTGAACTTCTATAGGCAAGGTAAATGTTTGTTAGCTGCATACTTCATTCAACCTTCCCAAGGGATTTCATTATCATGATGAGACTATCTCTTGCTTGTTAAGATGAAGTATCAAATTTTCAGCTGTTATTTCTTAAAGAATAGAAGAAGGATTTCCTGAATATTTGTCAATGATATATGAAATAAAGAAATACTGTATTATTATCTAAAATATAGCACTGCACTGTAAGAACACTTTATATATTTCAAGCAATGGACATTATTTTCTCTATGTCAACTCATCTGGTCCCAGGGAAAATGTATACCAAGAATTACTACCATCCACTTCTTTCCAGGAAGTCTTGGAATGTATAGTTTGGTTTTAGATATATGTCAGTGGTCTTAGTGATATTGGAATAGTAAACATAACAAAAAGGAAAGAACTTTTTTGTAGTCATTATCAAAGTATTGAGATTTTTATCATCTATAGATTAAGCAATTTAATTGTTTAATTATCACAATTAATAATCAGAATGCCAACTCCTTTATTTAATGTTTCTTACTTTTTTCGAGTAGGATATCCACTAAGAGTAATTTTTATTTTTCCTAATAATTACTGAAATCTTGGATATTTTCATCTTTAGGCCTAAATCTTGATATAGACCCATAGTTTAAAAGATTTTTCATTGTCTATATTTAAGGAAGAATTGTCAGTTTCCATAATTTGCTCCTAGAGAACAATTGACAAAGATTAGTTTTATTTTGATAATCCTATTAATGTGAATATTCTCTTCACAAAAATTAACTGCAATCTCTCCATACTTAGGCAACATTTATGTTCAACATTTATATACTGTTTTCAAAGCATTCCACACATATACATATGGATTATCATTTGAACCTCATTACACTTTTATAAAGGGTAGTGTTAAGATGATTTCTATTTTACAAATAAAAGAAACAAATGCTAGGAAAATTGTATAGATTTCCCAGGCTCATAGAGTTCATAAATGTCTGAAGCATGATGGTGGCCATGATGCAAAGTGCCACCTTTAGATAAGCTTTTATTAGTGATTTTTTTTTGTCCATTTGTATTTCTTTTGTTGTAACAACAAAATTACTCTCACACTGTTAGGGATAAGAGAACTTTCTTTCCTGGCATGTACAAGAAACTCAAATGTAATTCAATTTTCAAAGGTAATAAGGAACATATGAAATGACTATGTAGGCCTGAGAAAGATTTCATGACTCATGACCATGGAAGCCTTTTTATTTTTGCTCTTGTGAAGATGCCATCAAGTTCACTTCTGTGCATGCTATCACTGGTGGGCAATCTATTTCCCTTTGTTATATAGGCTGCCTTGTTTCAGAAAAAGATATTTTTGCTGATGGGGTAACCATTGCTAGGCTAAATAAGGCAGATCTCTTTATTACTGAATTAATTCCTCAATGGATCCAATTGCTATTTTTACGAGATTCTTTGTGAACTCTGCTATTCACTCTGAGGGCTAGAGGTAGCTTCTTTCCATTGTTTTTAATTCACTAGGTAACTTGGTCAATTCCATCTCTGGATAGTTATTAAACTAATGTTAGAGAAAGAATAAATGCAAAAGAAACAGATGCAGCATATGTTCATGGCCACATGCCAGCTGAGTGGCAAATAGGATGGCCACCATACCCGAGCATCCCTGGTCCCAGAATCAATGAGTAGAACCTTTGAATTAGCAGTGCTGGAGGCTCAACTCAGGGACACTAGGGAAAATTGGAAGGTCAGTGGAGAGGGTCTGTGGCAATGGAGTCCCAGCTCAAACAATGCCATTGAAGCCCCAGCCCCACCACTGGCCCTTGTAACAGCAAAGCAGGAATCTGTTGCTTTAGCACACTAGATGGTCAAGGTCTAGAAGGATCTCTGAAAACAGCTGCAAAAAAGTCTTGAATCTTGAGATAGTGCACCTTCCATCATGTGAAGAGATCTCAATTTAAAGAGTCAAAAGTCAAGTAATAGGCTAAGAAAATTAGCAGAAAATAGAAAAATGTTTCTGACCATTGAAAGTTGCTATGGTGACAAGAACAGCAAAATATATATTCAGATAACAACAAATCAAAGCTCCTGTATCCAAAACCTCCAAGAAAAGTAAGAATTGAACTCAGGCTATGGAAGAGCTCCAAATGGATTTTGAAAATCAAGTAAGAGAGTTAGAGGAAAAAATAAGAAAGAATTAAGAATGGTGCAAAAGGAAATACAAAAAGGTAATGAGGAGAAGACTGCCTTAAAAAGCAAAATTGGCCAATTGGAAAAGGAGATACAAAAGCACACTGAGGAAAAAATTCTAGAAAACATAGAATTGAGCAAATGGAAACTAATAACTTTATGAGAAATCAAGATACAGTAAAGCAAAACCAAAAAATGGGGGGGGGGAAAGAAAAAGAAAAATGTGAAATATTTCATTAAAAAAACAAATGATCTGGAAAATAGACCCAGGAGAGAGAAAGTTTTAAAATTATTGGTCAATATAAAAATCATGATTAAAAAATAATACTGGATATCATCTTTCAAGGAATTATCAAGGATAATTGTCTTGATATTCTATAACCACAGGGAAAAATAGAAATGGAAAGAATCTACCAATCACTTACAGAAAGAACTTTCAAAATGAAAACTCCCGGGAATATTGTAGGCAAATTCCAGAACTCCCAGGACATCATTGTAATGTTTGGGGTAGCTTTCTGTTATACTCTGACCCAGTCTCAGTCTGACCCAGTCTCCTCTAGCAGTCTGCCAGTCTCAATCAGTCTCCCTATGAGTCTTTGTCCCCAGTTTAAATGCCCTATTACAATTACATCATTACAGTATACTGAGTATAAGCCAATCTAAAGTGATTATCTCATTATATCATACTAAAATTGTGTGAACTAGAATACCATTATCTCATCAATTCTACTGAGTTAACACCTTGTTTCAAGTATACTTCTCCAGATTTCCAGCCCTCTACACAAAATAATACAAATATTCAGAAAGGAACAATTCAAATATAGTGGAGCCACAATCAAGACAATACAAGATTTAACTGGTTGTATATTTAAAGGGCTAGAGAACTTGGAATATGACATTTCAGAAAGCAATGGAACTAGGATTACAATCAAGAATTACCAGTTACCCAGCAAAATGAATATAATCTTTCAGAAGACAAGATGATTATTCAATGAAATAAAGGATTTTCAAGCATTCATGATGAAAAGACCAGAGTTGAATGGAAATTTTCAAATTCTGGAGAAGCACAAGGAGATACAGAAAAGTGACCTCATAAAGGACTTAAAAGGCTTACCATCCTACATGGGAGGATGCTACTTTTATCTCATTAGAACTTTCACATTATTATGGCAATTGAAAGGAGGGCATAC
This sequence comes from Sminthopsis crassicaudata, assembly GCF_048593235.1. Classification (NCBI taxonomy): domain Eukaryota; kingdom Metazoa; phylum Chordata; class Mammalia; order Dasyuromorphia; family Dasyuridae; genus Sminthopsis; species Sminthopsis crassicaudata. Next base: position 55,071,004 of record NC_133621.1, read on the forward strand.
ACACAGAGAGCGATGGAGAGCGAGAGATGAGAGAGAGAGAGAGAGAGAGAGAGAGAGAGAGAGAGAGCGAGAGAGAGAGAGAGAGAGAGCGAGAGAGAGAGAGAGAGAGAGAGAGAGAGAGAGAGAGAGAGAGAGAGAGAGAGAGGAGAGACAAAGAGAAAGAGAGAGAAAAGGGAACAATTGAATATAAAGAGATAATATCTGTTTTAAAATGATGAAATTAAGAGGTAAGAAAGGAATATACTAGAAGAAATGGAAAGGGAGAAGTGGAATGGTACAAATTATCTGCTATAAAAAGAGGCAAAAAAGGCTTTTATATTGGAGTGAAAGAAGGAGAAGATAGGGTGAGTGACTGAACTTTACTCTCATCAGAATTGACACAAAGAGGAAATAATATACATATTCAATATGAGTTTAAAATCTGTCTTTTCCCCTGCAGGGATAAAAAGAGGAAAATGGGATGTGGGAAGAGGAAGGGTGAAAAGAGAGGGCATCTTGGGAGAAAGAATAGTCTGTAGCAAAACACTTTTGCTGAGGGACAGGGTGAAGGGAGACAGAGAACAAATGGGGGAAAACATAATTAGCAACAGTATTTTTTAAAAGGAAGCTAATGTAAGTTTCTGTGATAAGGCCCCATTTCTCAAACGTAAAGAGCACTGAGTAAAATTTATAAAAAATAAAGACCATGCATCACTTGATAAATGATCAAAACATCATATATGTCCAGAATGCTATAAATTCATGCATATCATTTGACTTAAGAACACCACTACTAGGCATGAAAATCAAAATAAATTTAAAGACAAAGAAAAGTGGCCTGTTTGTATAAAAGTATTTATAGCTTCTCTCTCCTCAGGGGGAAAAATTGGAAACTGAAGGGATGCCCATGAATTGGGGAATGATTCAATAAATTGTGTTTGTGATGGTATATTATTGTTCTATGGGAAATGAAGAGCAAGATGCTCTCAGCAAAAGGAAAAAAAATGCCTGGAAAATCCTCCATCAACTCAAGAAAAGTGAAAAGCACTATATACAAAATAATACCAATTATCTGGGATGACCAGCTTTAAATATATTTACAATTCTCTACAATACAATTATCCATGACTACTTTGAAGGATGTGGGACAAAAATATGCTATTTATATCCAGAGAAGAAATGGAGTGTGTCCAAATATAGATTGAAGCAGTCTGAATCTCTCTCTCTGTTTTTTAAACTTTATTTTTCTTGAGGATTTTTATTTTCTTTAGGATAAGAGATCTATATTTTATTTCACAACATGGCTTTTATTGAAATGTTTTGCATAATTTCACATATAGTTCACTAATTGTGGGTAAGAATAAGTGAGAAAACCTAGAACTCAAAAATTTTGAAATAAAAAAAAATTAAATGTAACTGGAGGAAAACATCAAATAAATAAATAAATAAATAACGTTTTAAAAAAAATATGCTGTCCACTACCACCCCAACTTGGTAGCCCTCAATAATTCTCATTTTACTCCTCATGGGGAAGGAAACAAGGAAAACATTTGAGGGAAAGAGCAAGCCACTGGGTAATGGATATTATTTTGTTTGCATGCTCACTTTTATCTGTGTTCCTTCTGATTCATTGGCTCCTCTGTCTAAAATCAGAGGACTCCTTGTCACTACACAGATTTAATCTCAATCCCTAATGTACAGACTCACCAAGCTTTCACAGGAGGTTGGATTAGAACCAGACAAGGATTTTAAGTGTATGGATTGTATAACTGACTTGTATAACCAAGATCAGATCTGAGCATTTCAAGAAACTTGGCACTTGGAAGTCAGTTCCCCAATAATATTACTTCTATTGAAGGAGCAAAGCTGTATCACTATTGGTACTATCATTTTATACAACCAAAAAAAAAATAGCAATAACAAAATTGTAACTAAATGCCAACATAATTTTCAGGTTATCCTTGGAGAAGCAAGATTAGAATTCAGATGTTGGCATTAAAGAAAAAAAAAGCCATAATCTCAAGAGACATTTAAATGTCTAAGAGCACTTTGCATACATTAACTCATTTCAGCTTTATCATAATCTTATTGGGTGAGTGCCAAAGAAAGTAAGACAATTTTGTTGTCACCATTTTTTAAAAAGAGATAACTGAGACCAGAAAAATTAAGAAATTAGTTTATGGTCAAGGAAATTATCAGAGATAAAAATAACTATAGTACTTCCTGTTTCAAAATTTAATATTATATTAATTACATCACATTTTCTGCCTCCTGGTTTTATGGTTACTTAGATATTTTAAGTTACCATGTTCATGATGAATATAAGCCAAAACATTTTATCATGCAGATAATTTCTTTTTTATGTAAATATATGTGAAATAGTATTAATATATATCAAAATTCTTTGAAGAATGTGATGATCTTCTCAAAGTCCAGTCAATATATATATTTTCCTCTGATGACTAAATTGCAAAAATGTATTCAGGAGGATAAAAATAAGTTTTAGAATTTAAAAAAAAATAAAAGCAAACAAAAGTTTATAAATCATATTTTTATTAAGTTTTTGATTTTAAGAACACATGCATGTATAATTGTCAACATTCACCCTTGCAATTCAATAATGTACTCGAGTTCTTCTTTGGACACAAATTCCTTTCTTCTCTACAAATCTAAGAAGTAAACTATCTTAAGTTTTTTTTTTTTTTTTTTCCTAATTTGCTTATAATATCACTCTTTGTGTCTAAATCATTAACTCATTTCAATCTTATCTTGGTATTATGGTGTTAGATATGGGTCAATGCCTAGATTCTGCCAAAATAATTTCCAATTTTTTCAGCAGTTTTTGTCAAATAGTGAGTTCTTACTTAAAAGGTGGGATCTTTAGATTTGTCAAACACCTCATTACTATCGTCATTGACTATTTTGAACTGTAAACCTAAACAATTGCACTGAACAACTACTCTATTTCTTAACATTCTATACAATCTTAAATGACTGTTGGATTTTGTTAAATGTTTTTTCTGCATCTTTTGAGATAATCATATTATTTTTGTTAGTTAGGTTATTCATACAGTCAATTATGCTAATAGTTTTTCTCGTATTGAACCAGTCCTGAATTTCTGATATATATCCTACTTGGTCATGGTTTTTGATCCTGGGGATAACTTGTGGTAATCTCTTTGCTTATATTTTTATTTAAGATTTTTGCATCAATAGTCATTAGGCAATTTGGTCTATAGTTTTCTTTCTCTATTTTCTCCATACCTGGTTTAGCTACCAGCAACATATGTGTCATAAAATAATTTGCATTTTCCCCTATTTTCCCAAATAATTTGCATAATATTAGAATTAATCTTCTTTAAATGTTTGGTAGAATTCACATGTAAATCCATCTGGCCCTGGAGATTTTTTTCCTATGTTGTTGACTAATATCTGGTTCAATTTCTTTTCCTAAAGTGGGGCTATTTAAGTAATGTATTTCCTCTTTTGTTAATCTAGGCAATCTATATATTTTTTGTAAATATTCATCCATTTCACTTAGATAATCAAATTTATTGGCATATAGTTGGGCAAAATAGCTCCTAATTGTTTTTCTAATTTCCTCTTCATTGATGGGAATTTTACCCTTTGATACTAACAAAACAATAAAGTCCAAGAGGTCACAAAGATACATATCTAAATGAATGACTGAACAATGGCAAGAGTAAAGGCAATTAGAAATTTTCAGTTATAAATGATTTTGGGGACATAAAATAAATATGCTCATGAAATCATATAAATGCCATCTAAAGATATGCAAATGGCACCAAAATTTAGAGGATATCTTCCATTTGAGCCCTCTTGATTATAGCACCCAGGATGGAAATTCAAGAAAGACTAAGATTTTCTACCAGATAGGAGGAATAGCTTCATTTGATGCAATAATTCCTGCCCATTCATTTCACTGAAAATATTTCAATCATGCAAGCAATCTTTAAATGAGAAAGTACTAATGATACCTATGCAAAGTTGTGCTGATACTGAAGCTTTCTGACCTAATGGGTATAATGATTTCACTTAAAAGCTGCAGCTTTACATAGCCTCTTCAGTCTAGGCACAAGAAGATTCTAAAAAATGACCAGCTATTGTGAGCAGGAAAAGAGGTGAAGAACACCAATGAGGAAATGTATTCTAGAAATGGAAGTTGTGACAGTTTTTTCAGTGATTATAATTGATGGACAGGCTGCATTATTTCTAATACAAAGGTAATAATTTTCATAGGATAATATGATACTAAGTTAGATATGAAAGGGTGACTATGTGATTGCCTCCTGAATCATATGATTGTGGGTGCTGGGGATCAATGTGAAACTGATTTTTCTCCTTAATTTCACAGGGATTAGGATTGGGATGTTTCCACGGGAAATAAACCTTCTTTTCAAGAGATAGTAAATATTGACTTGTTATAAAACTGTCTATTGTCAGGATGTTTTGTTTTTGTTCAGAAATGTCCAATACATTAATTGCCAAATTAGCTCCATTTTTTTCAAAAGAACTTGTTTGACAAATTTGAAAGAGTTTTAATTATGGAAATGAAAAATGTAGATTCCAGTCACACTTTGCCTTATCTTAGTTGCTTGATTTTCAGTAACTACCTTTGACAGATTTTTTTTTTTTTTTTTGCCCCTGTAAAAGAAATAGACCAATTAAAAAAAAACATTGTTGGACTAGATAGCCTCTAAATTCCTGTCCAACTCTAGTCCATGAATCTGTAATTAAATTTATGAAATATAAATACAGGAGTACAAAAATAGGAGAGGCTTTTTTAAGAATGTGGGAGACTTCTGTTTTATCATCAAAGTAATAATATATAAACAAATAAAATGTGGAAGTTTGTACCTATTCATTTTGAGTCAGTATCTCATATATTTCATATACAGCTTTGGCAATGTAACTTATTCTTCTAGGTCTGTTGAAATTGGTGTAATGATATTTTACTTTTTTAAAAATTGCTTCAGTTTATTCATTTCTGTTTATAACATTTTAAAAAGGATGTTGATAAAGTGGAAATAACCCATGATATATATAGCACTTGAAGGAAGTAGAGATGTTTAAACTAGAGAAGAGACAAGTTAGGTATTACATTATATCTATCCTCAGATATTTGAAGGGTTGAAATATTTGCCCCAGAATGCTAACGGACTTCAACATTGATTTTTTTTGGTCTGTGGTTGTCATTTGATATATAATGGATACTCAGAAAGTAGTGTGTGTTTTCACTGATGCAGAATAGCAATTTATCTACAGACTATTATCTTAGAGAGATGTTTATACTACTGAAAAGTTAATTAGGTTGCCTATGTTGGAAAAGTTGTCATATGTTAAAAGTAAGATTAGAATTTAAGTCTTCTTTAAGTCTTCCTAAACCTAATTCCCATGTCTATTATATTTATATTGATACTTAGTTGGTTCATAATTGCTATAATAAATTAGCCTAATAATCTACAGCAGAAAAAAACAATAAAAGTTAGATATGACTGGCATATAGCAAGTATTGTATTAGTTATTATTAGTATTTTGAACAGTATGTGATTTGAAGTTGAATGGAAAATCCATTAATTGAATCTATTAGTTTCATATATTTTGGATAGCTACTGCAAAATGAATGATGAGATGACCCAAAACAGAATAGAAAGAAAAAACTGGATGAAAAGTCTAAAACTTGTTCCAATGAGATGAGAGTATGAATCAATTGAAATATTATATGTATTTAATAATACTTGACTTTTGAAAGGATTCCTAAAAGAATATTGTTATTGTTGTTTTGTGGTATAGACAGTATTATCTACAGAGTAATATGAGTGTGTGCGTGTGTGTAATATCCCCTCCATGGTCATGATGTTGTAGAAAATATAAAACATCTCTTATTTTTTTAAAAACTTCAAATGAATTAGTTCATGCAACTTTTTATAGAAGTAATGAATGAGCCAGCAAAACCAAATGTGTCTGCTATTGTGAAGTTAGACATTGCCTTTTGGAAAAATATGTTAGGATTGAATTCTTCATCATAAAAAAAAATTAAGATGTGATTATACCTAACATTTACCATTTAATATTATATTGAAGAAAACACAAGACATTTTTAGGGAAGGAAAGTGATTTTTTAATGACTGTAAAGCATAAGGCATTCAAAAAGGGGGGGAAAACTATATGTGGAATCAAATATTTTAAAGTAGGGTATGTGATCTTGTCCAATATTTTCTTCTACTTTTACCATTGGTTGTAAAATCTAGTGGTATGGTCCAAAATAAATATTAAAAAGATACAAAATGGCTGTCAATCCTACTTTGTGTCCGTGTGCTTTAGGAATCTGTCTCCTCAACAAGATGCATACCCAGTCAAAAGAGATTGCCCTATAATAAACAAAGAGAAAAAAAATAGACAAATGAATAAAGACTCTATATTGTCTTCTTTATGATATACATTTAAACGGCTAATGCATTTAGGTTGCTCCAGCAGTACATATATTATGAGCAGATATTACAAATACACATTTAACTTGACCAAAAAGAAAAAGGAAGCAGTGCCTTCTAATTTTTAAAGAGTTATCATATGAAAAATGAATTACTTTTGTTCTGCTTGACCTCCAGATGGTAGAATTTATAATAAGGCAATTGAAAAGAATTACATTTGGTTGAAAGGAAACAAATACTTCTTAACAATTAGAGCTAACCAAAATTAGAATAAGTTGACTCAAGAAGTAATAGATTTCCTCTAACAAGACAAATTGAGTCATAGGTTGAATGACCATTTTGTGGGATTGATATTAATGGAAATTGTGCTTAGGTAATGTTGAATAGGATGGACTGTGGAGTCCTTGCAACATCTTATATGCTTTACAATTTCACTTTCTGGTGAACAAATGAGCATAATCAAAAAGGCCATTACAATGATTACAATGAGAACTGGAAGGAATCTTAAGAGTGTTTGCATCAACTTCTGATGCAAAGAATGAAGAATAAAAGAATTCTCATAAGAACTAGATAAAACTTTAAGTTAGCTTCATTGAGTATCTATGTTCAATAGGATGAACAATCCAACTGGTTATTCCACAAAGATATCTTAGAGAGAAATAACAGTTGTACATATATCTTGGAGATACTGCTCATCCCAATGACCTGAGTCTAGAATTAAACAGGTGGTAGAAGAAACTAGGATTCCATTGAGGAAATTGTACAGTACTTTCAATGATCCCCCAAACTTCCTAAGGAAACTAAAAAATTAATTTTAGTAGTCTTCTGGTGATACTATAGAATTATGAATATTAAAGTATTATGATTTCTAAGGAATCAAAATTACCAATCAAGAAGGCGTTGGAGGAGTGTTTGTATGATCAGAGTAACTAGACTTCAGTAAGTTGTGAATAGCTTGCATAAAAGAAGTTTGAAAGATAATGATTTAGGAGATGTATGATAACACAAAGAGCAGACTAGACGCAGTAGCAACAAGGGATTCCAGATGGAGAGCAAATATACTCTATTGGTACCCACATAATGGCAAGTGAACTTAATAAAGTCCTCCAATAGACTGGACACAGTCTCAAAGGCTAAAATGGTATGAATAAGTTTTAATAAACTCAGTAAGAGAGATGCAGATTAAATCATAACACAATTAGGTGAAAGCAGAATTTGTTGGTTGGATGGCCAAAATTAAAGAATTATTGTTAACGGTTCATTGTCAATTTAGCAAGATTTCTCTAGTGTAGTATCCAGTAATCTGTACATGGTCCTGTGCTCTTTAACAATAGCCAAATACATAGATTCTATGCTAATCAAATATGAAAATGATAAAGCTGAGGGACCATCTTTATCCCCTGAAGAAGATCAAAATCCTGGACTTGCGAGTCAGAGATGATTTGAGTCTGAGCTGATATACCAATGATCCTCTGAGATACTCTTTGAGTGAACCTCAAATCTTCTGCTGTGTCATCAATCATAAAACAGGATTAAATATGAACAGCCATCCTGAGTTAGGGACACTTCCTTGTTTAAGGATATTATAATATTGACTGAAAATAGGGCAGACATCCTGAGTCAAGGTCACTTCCTTGCTTTATAGCTTTATACTTCTCCTTACCTAACCCTTTTGTGAACTCAGTTCAATTTGCAACTCCATATGCTTGCCATCCACTTGAGAGACATAAAGCACATCTACAGCCTAATACTGCTTTATCTTTCTTAGACTGAACTCTGGGAAAAAGTTGACATAATGGATGACAGAGTTAAGATCCAAAAGAATTTTCAGTATAGAATATTGGATAGAATCTAATAAGATTAATTAATAATGGATTAATAATAAATAATAATGGATTAATGAATTTACTTGTATTTAATTTAATTAATGAACTTACATGTATTTAAAACAGGGTAGGCACAGATAGATTACATTTGTTCTAAAAAAAGATTTTGTGATTTTAGTGAATCATCAACTCAGTATGGATTAGCAGTGTGATTTAGCAGCTTTAAAGTTAATAACATCTTGATCTGCTTTGAAAAACATAGCTTTGAAAGAGAGAGAGTGATAATTGTTTTATTATAATCTTCTTTGGAGCAGCTAGGTAGAACAGTTGATAAAATTCTGGGCCTGGACTGAAGTCCTCATTTTTCTGAGTGAATTCTGGCCTAATTACAACAAATCTACTTTTGTTATACCTAATCTGGTGCTTTGGAGTACCCCAGAACATTAATACACAGGAGAAAGTATGGAGAAAGAAAACAGAACAATGAAAGCCTGTCTAGAACATAGACGGATTAGTTACAGGACCTGTGTATCTTTAATCTGGAAGGAAAAATAAGAAAGGAGAAGGATGAGGAGAAAGAAAAAGAGGAAGAGGAAGAAGAAGAAGAAGAGAAGGCAGAGGAGAAGAAAAGGAAGAAAAAAGAAAAAAAATAGAAGAAAATAGCAACATGATTGCTGTTATTTCAAGTATTTGAACCTGTCCTTTGTAGTCTGGATTAAGCTTGCTCTAGTTGGCCATAGTTCGGAGAACTAGGAAGTTAAGAAAACTCAAATTTAAGTTTGATGAAAAGAAATTTTGCTCAAAAATTAGACCTATCTAAAAGTGGAATGGATTGCCTTAGAATTCTATTCCATGGAAGTCTTCCTGCAGAGATTGGAAAATGACTTTTCAATTACATTATAATGGTGATTCCTTTGGTGTATAAATGAGACTAGATAGCTATTGTGAACTTTTCTAATATTCAGAGTCTGTATTTTTAAGATCAGAAATAAATTAACAAACGACAATAAAACAAAGCAATGAATCCCCAATGTCAAGTCTTTGAAAAATCAAAAAAGGGAAATAAAATGTTGGGAATACAAACATACTGATATGAACAATCTAATAAAAAAGTCACAATTGATAGTATTAAACAGACAGAGGGTTTCTATATAAGAAAAACACAATGACCCTAAAGAGAGGCTATGCAGAGACAATTCAAGGATGAAAGATAGTCCCTAGCTCTTCAGGGTTTCCTAAGCCCTAAGAGGAAAAGTAGCAGCCACCCTTGGGGATCAGTTCACCAGTACGAGTGGGGATGCAGAGAATGAGATTAGAGCACATGCTTTTCATATATTGTCGTGCTGTGAAAACATTGATAATTTTTCTGGACCATTGGTTTTCATTTTTAAAATTTTTATTACAAGTAAATGGTAAGCATTTGATGTAGAAGCTATATTTGGAAATGAAGATAACATAAATATATAATATAACTAAAATACCTTGAATTTTACTACCCATCCCTCCCTTATACCCATAAACATCCACACACATGAGTTCTTATTTATTTATACATACACATATAGACATTCTTGGTAATTATATAATAATTATTTTGTCTTTACTTTGAAATGCATCTATCCACATTATTTCTGAGAAAATAAATTCTTGGTACTCAAAGAACTGTCTTTTGATTTATACTTTTTTTTTTCAGACCACCACATTATTATCATCTTGTGCACTGAAGCACTAGTTTGCCAAATGATAATGGATGTGTTAATGAGCCTCTCAAAGAGATTGTACCTATTCTAAGAAGACTTTGCCACTGAAAGAATCTGGTTCATCATACAGTAATCTGTGTTATTGTCCATAGCAGTTCATTTAAACAATAACACATTTTAAGAAAAGCTAGAAATGTGGAAAATTATAAGCCTCTAAATCGAACAGCATAAAAAAGACACATTTACTTCTCTGTTTGACATTTTAAATCCTTCACAGTCAGGCTCCATTCTACATTTTCAGATTTGTTACATGTTATTTAAATTTACCTAGGTTCCCAGCCATCTTGGTCTTCTTACTGTTTGCCAAACACAGTATTCCATTTCCTCTTTACTGTACCTTTGGCCAGGTTTCTATCCCATTCCCTTTAATTCTCTTCCCATGCCTGGAATGAGCTTTCTGCTCTATCTCTTAGACTTCTTAGCTTACATTGACTCAGCTCATGTGTTACATCTTGTCCAAATCTTTTTCCTAGTTACTTGTGTATACTTCCTTTTTAATACTTTATTGACAGAAGGCATTTCCTACTCCCATACTCTCCTAATGCCATTCATACTCCAAGTAGAATGTATTCCTAGAAGGTAAAGACTTGAAGTACAACCTCCCTACCATCCCTTTTAGACAAACAACAAATTAAAAAGTAAAAAAGTCATTTATCAAAATAAATCTTAACTTCTTACAATTTAGCAACATATAGAAAGTATGTGCTCTGGGTTCATTCTTCTGATAAAAGTGATTACACTAGCCACTGATTCTCCTGAGAGCTGCTGATACTTTTCCCGTCCTGTTTCTAAGATAACCTTGGAGAGCTCACATATGAGAGCTTAGAAGTTTCCATTGATGATCACTTGATTTTTTTTTAATCATCTTTGTATAGCTTCTCTTCTAGACCATTTGTTGAATTTGTAAAATGATCATGTTTTTCAATTTTTCTTGTGATATAAATATTTGGAAATAACTATCTAAAGTCCCCTCGCTCTGAGGCATTGAGTTCTTTAGATTGTTTAATACTGTGATATGGCTGATATAACAAATAATAAGTTTGTTATAAGCACCAAATAATATTATTTAGGAAAGCACCAAATGTAGGGGTTCAATCATGGGAAGAATTCAAAATGGCCATTCTATTTGGCAAAAGGTAAGTTTATTTAGAAGAAGTTACAGAAAAAAATGAGAGGATAAACATGATGAATCATGGTGATGGAATGAGAGGAGAGACACTAAATGGCATGGGAGAGAGGTGAGGGGAAGATACCACAAGGCAGAATGTCATGGTGGACGAATCCAAAGGGGTGCTGTAAAGATGATATGGACAGGAAGATGGGACTGACCATGACCTCCATGGAGGATTGGTTCTCAAAGGTTTGATATAACTTGGACTTCTAATGGGATGACTTCCACAGAGTGGGACCATAAAGCTAATATGATCTCTATTAAAGCCTTTTTCCTGTCTGCCCTAAGGAACAATTCCATCCATACTCCAGTTTTTTAATGCCAACTGTACCCAGCTACTGAGAACCTCATCACTTGGGTAGCAACACTGGATCTTTGTCTTTATTCTTTATTTTATTCTTTATGAAGGAACTTTATTTTTCTATGAAGGGACTTTTCTGTTCTGGGCTCAGAAAAGCACCAAATATGTTTGGTTAGGCATACAAATTGGGGCCCATTGTCTAATTGATGTACTAGGGTACTTTACCATCTTTCTTTCCCACTAAAGTGACAACTTACACTAAACTTACACATTTAGGCTGGGCTTAATCATAAGCTAAATTTGAAAGGAAAAGAAAATTGGATTTATAATATAGAAAAAAAGAAAACCAAATCCTTACAGAAATACGGAACAATTAAGACCCTTCACATATGAATCAAAGACCTGGACTTCACTGTAAATTCTTGCCTCATGGAATCAACCAACCCTTACTTTTGTAGTCTTAGGGCTCAGCATAGTCTCCTACTTATCAAATGTTTATTGGATTGAATGGAATTGATTCATTTAGAAGTTTCCTTTGGAGTTCAAAGTTATAAAAGTACTATTCTTCATAAATAATGAACTTTAGGGTCATTTTTATTGTTAAAATATCATCTTCCTATTGGTATCTGTTAACACTTTCATCAAAATCACATTTTTATGATATTATTTTAAGTTCTTAGAATTCTGAACGTCAAAGACTATAGTTTGCATAGAGGTCCCAAGCCTACTTTATAAAAAAGAGCTCCTCACTGGAAACTGAAAACTATAAAAAATTCCAAGTCTAGTACTTAATGCAAAATAATGGGGTCAAGGTTTTATAATTTCTAAATAGTTGCTCACTTGGGCAAATTTTGTCATTTCTTTTTCTTGTGTATGAAACCTGTGCTTCATCAGAATATTTATGTTTAATCCATTAGCAGTACTTTGGGAGGAGGAGCTGTTGAGGGGATCCTGGTGGCCCTTAATTCCTCTTACAAGGCTTTCTTTATCTAAGAAGATTATTATGGATGAGGAAATTATGCATCATTACCCTGAGAATTATGACTTGCATGGCTACCCATTTAGTAACAATGTGTTATCTAAACTCATTGCAAAAATGCTGAAATCTACTTGTAGAATAAAACCTTTGAGGCCTCTAATTAATGGCTGTATTGTGGTAGTTAAGCTGTTCAGTAACTCAGGTGAGAGTAGAGGTTCTACCAGGAAATAAATTATTTGGCACCACAGCCTGAGAAAAAACCTAACTCATATTCTTTTAGGTACAGAGAAATTCTCCTTTATCATGAGTATTGTCTAAGTCAGTAAAAGCTAAGAAAAGCATGTTTCCTTGAAAAACCACTGCTCTTAAATGGCAAAAAACTCAGAAGCAGTACAACATGAAAGTATAAGGGAAAAAACGCAGATATGAATAACAATTGATCATCTTCTGACCTTCAAAAATACATGACTTCCTCTTGAAATGTAATCAAAGATGATCCTATGAAGTCCAGTTGTACTGTTGAGCATCTGAACTCAGTTGTCACAATTTATTAAAAGATTTATAAAATGGAATTTACTCAAGAATGCCTTCCTCACAGCGGACTACAAATTAACTGGGTGCAAAGGCACCTTGAAGAAAGATCAAACATTAACTAAAATAGTTCCTCTTAAAAGTATGTCTATGTCACCAGACTAAATGTGGAAGCTTAAAAAAATCTGTGTAGCTTATTCAAAGTTAGGAATGGCTTTGACACAACCTTTCCCAATTCCTTACATTGAAAAATGAAGATTATAAAATATTCCAAATGAAATATAAATTCTGCTTCAGATACTGTTAGCTGTTTTACAGTCTGATTTACTTTAATTTAGCTACTTTATGGCCATTTTTTCAGAAGAAAATATCTTATAAGAATCAAATAAACATCAAACTTCTTTTCATTGTTGAATTCTCTATTTTGCTGCAGCTTGAATGTCAAATGTTCCTAAACGTTATATCCTTTTCACATAAGGTATATGTGAGATTACCACATTGAACTTGGAGACATTCTTTCCTACATCAAAATATTGCATGGCTATATAGTTCTCTTTGTTGTTCTAAAATAAATATCTTCAATCTCTTTTGTGTCAGGGAATCCATCTTAGAATATTTTTAAATGCACAAAGGAAATTAATTATATTGCATCATACTTGTTATATTATCTAAAAACAAATCCCCAGACCCCAAGTTAAGAATTATTTTTCTAAAGAAAAATGGTGGGATGCTGTAGTTTGCTTGCATGTTGTTTTCTTTTTCAGTTTTTTTTTTCCTTCTGTCTTGATCTGATTTTTCTTGTGCAGCAAGATAACTGCATATATATACATATATATATATATGATTTAACATATTTTAACATATTTGATATGTATTAGACTACTTGCCATCTAGGGGAGGTGGTGGGGGGAAGGAGGGGAAAATTTGAAACAGAAGGGTTTGCAAAGGTAAATGTTGAAAGAAAGAAAATGATTGGAGTACTGAATTGAGATTCTGGGGCAACTAACTTGACCTAGAGTACCATGTTCAAAAGTTACTGACACCATTTAAGTTCTTCTGAAAGAATAATTATTGGAGTCTGGTGCTAGACAGTAAAAATTAATACTTAAAATCACAAAAGCTACCATCCCAACTGACTTCTATTCCACCTATCTTCTATCCTGTAGCATGTTTTATGTGGCTTGCCATTGATGCCCCCCAAAAGGATTATATTCACAAAAATGAAGTTGAGAGTCCTAAATTCCAGTTCCACATCTTTCCCAAACTGCTTATGTGACCTTGAGCAAGTTATTTCACCTCTCTCAAAAATACTTTTTCATTTACAAAATAATCAGTTCCAAAAAATTTATTGCTAACATGTCTATCAGCAACCACTGACACACCTAAAAGAACCATCAATTTGAATGTGCTTCGTTTTAGATTCAATATTCATTAAATTTCCTAGCATACTTTCTCTAGATTTTTGTTTTCTTCTCCATTTTGTCTTATGTCTATCTGTGTAGAATTGTAAAATGAGTTCCTTGGAAATAGTGGTTTTTTTAATCTGTGCTATGTAGCCTCATGACAAAATTTTATATATTGTAGAAAATCAATAATTATTTCTTGAATCAAATTCCAAAAAGATAATCAATTCTATGTGAAAAAAAATCAAATTGACACTGTCAAATGTTCCAACATCAGAAATGTATATGCTTTTTCTTTCTATTTATTGTGTATCTGAAACCTATATGAGCTCTATAAGTGGTCTCCCCCAACTAGAATGTGTCTTCCTTAAGAGCATCGGTGGTCTTGATTTTGTCTCTGTAGCCCCAGTTCTTAGCTCGATACTAAGCATTTATTGACTTTTTAAAAAGTTTTCTCTTCATTTATCTACATTTTCTTTCATCTTTACAAACAGTGAAGATATTTTTGTTTGTTAATAAATTTTTGCACACTTCATAGATTCTTAAAGCTATCATGAAATCTCAAGCTATAGAAAAAACTCTTTGTTCTGAAGGACATGGAAATAGATTGTAAAATTCTTTCAGTTTAATTCAATTTAAACAACTTTTATTAGGTCTGTTATATGCATGGCATTCTACCTTGTAGAAAGTTATGAATCACAAAATCAGTGAAATAGAATGAATATTAGTTAGAGGTCATCGTGGTGCAACCCCTTTATATTACAGATAAGAAAACATGCCAAGAGACAGATGTTATGTCTAATAAGTAGCTAACAACACTAGGATTTGAACCTAGATTTTAAACTGGTCTGATTTTTATTCCATTAATAGTGGAGAAAGAGGTAGAAAAAGCTGACACTTCTTACTATTTGACCTTAAAAAGCAGAGCTCAATTTGATTTAAAAATTCTAATTGCTCTGAATTAGTCCTTTCCTGATCACCTGTTCTCCAATTTGCTTAAGGTGATCTCATTACAAAACTACTTTGGAGCTTCCTAACTTTTAAATTAGAGGTCATATAAAGCCAGAAAGAAAACTATGTTTGTCTAAGGTGAAGTTGTGGGGACTGGAGTGTATTCTCTTAAAGTAATGTTGCTGTCCTTAGGAACATTAGTAGGTATACGATGGTATCGTTGCTTAACTGAGTAGGTGGGGAAAAGAGTCAATTTTTTTCTATCCCTAAAGGATTTAAAAGAGAGAAAAAGACAGAGACAGAGAAAGGAAAACAGAGAGACAAAGAGACAGAGACAGCAAGAGACAGAGAGAGAGATCCATATTGAGAGAGAGAGATAGTGATATTGAGAAACAGAAAGAGATTGAAAGAGAGATTAACAGAGACACAGAGAGAAACTGAGAGACAGAGAGAGAGATAGAGAGAGACAGAAATAGAGACAGAGAGAGAGAGAAGAGAGAGAGAGAGAGAAGAGAGAGAAAGAGAGAGAGAAAGAGAAAAGTGAGCAAAACTTTGTCTCTCTGTCTAGTTTGAAAGCAGATATTTCTGAGACCAGAGGTTGTTTATTACACTACTTATTCATAAAACATAGATTCATGGATAATACTGAAGCCATTTGTATTGAAGCCAAGTTCTCAAATTCAATACAGAAAAATGTGGTTGTAGATCTGTTCAATATAGCCTCCATTTTCCATTTGGATGCCAAATAGTTTGGGTATTTATGATTTCAGTTATAGTAGCTGTATTCTTGGAAAAATTAAGAAAATATTATTTTGATGTGACTGAGAACACTTGGCTTGGCACATAGTAAGTACTGAATAGATTATTTTCATGCATTCATTAAGTTATAGAGGCAGCACTTTTCCTTAAAAACCAATGTTGAAAGATATGGTGAAAAATATTTTAAGTCCCAATTCTATAGAGTGATTTAGAGATCTTGAGATATCCACATAAAGCACTAATGACCCTCCCTTATAATCTTGGGCAAAACACTTTTCTTCTATATGTCTTAATTATTTAATTTGTAAAAGGAAAGTGTGGAGAATATCTCTAAGGTAACTATTAGTGCTAGATTCATGATCCTATTTTCAATCTGCTATCTAAGCTGGATTTGGAATGACAAATCTTAGGTTTAAATCCCAGTTTTCCCTCTTACTTCTTTTATGACTCAGTTTCTCCATCTGTAAAATGAGAAAGTTACACTCAATAATTCCTATGTTTCCTTTCATCTCTAAATCTATGATGTCCTATGTAGAGGTTGCTAATAAAATATCAACAGGAGTGTGGGTGATTATGAGGTAGCTTCATATAGTACATAAAGTCCTGGATTTGAAGTCAAGAAGATTTGGGATCAAATTCCATCTCAAATATTTACTCTGTAGATAACCCTGGTTGAATTATATAACCTGTTTGTGCCCTCAGTTTCCTCATTGTAGTACGAGATAATTGGATTTGATGGTCATTAAAATTTGTACTAGCTCTAAATAGGTAATTATGCGATTCCCTCAGCCTACTCCAAACACCACATTCTGTTCCCACTACCTTAGCTCTTTAGTTAATTCTGAAACTGGTCTTTTTGGTTTTGAAGGTCTAATTGTTATATGAAAAACCTTGACATAATGTGACCAAGAATGGGCTCCATTGTGATGCACCATGTCCATTTTGATTATGACAAAGGAAGAGTTAAATAAAGTTAAATATATGAATTATCTAGAGTCAGCATGACATCCAAGGTAGGAAAAAACAGTACAAATTTTCCAGTTCTTCCTCTGTTCTATAGTCTACTGTTATTAAAACACATTTAAAATAGACTGTGAGATTTTGTTGTCAATTCCACAGAATCCTACCAAATTAGCCACCTTTTGTGTGTTTGTGTGTTTATGGTAGTGCAAGCCAGAATAGAAAGCATCCTAAGCTCCATTGACAGAATACCAAGTATTTTACTGTTTCTTCGTATGAAAAAACAAAACAAAACAAAACAAACAAACAAACAAAAAAAGTTGAGTTAAGAAGTTAAACAGAACAAAGAAGTTGATAGTTTCACTCCCTTCTCTTTATTCTGCCTTTTTGGATGGTTCTTTTTCAAATAGCTACTGAATGTTCCCAGTGAATTCCTATAAATCTTTGGCATTATAGGAAAGGAAGATGTGCCAAGTTATGTGTTTTAGAGATATTACTGTCTAGTTTTTAATTGTAAACTATTATTACAAGTAGGAAAACTGAGGCAGAAGAGCATAGAAGCACAGTGCAAGCCATCAGCTAGGTAAGTGAGACAGAGGACAGAACAATAGATGTGAAGTCAAAGATCACATAAAATCCTGGCTCTGTTCATTCAGCATTTCTGGACTCTGTCCCTCAGCTTTTACAACTAAATACCTTCTGCACAATCACAGAAATGCTGATGTAACCATTGAAATTACTTTAAAATTGATTTTAATTCTTAGGATATTAGCTCCTATTTTAATTCTAGTTTTTCTATTGCCTTAAAATTGTGAATATAGAAATAAAAAAGTAAGTCATGGTATCCCTATAACAGACCAGTTCTTGAAAAGTTTTCACTGGTCTCAGGGAATTAGAATTAATTGCATTGCACTTTAAGTTCATCTTTGCCAATAGAATATGTGATTGGTTTAACAAAAGTTGAATTCATTTAAAACATTTCTCTCTGAAGTTTTATTTTCCACTTAAAATATTGCCATCAGTCTCTACAGAATGGGAGCCGTAGGAGTTGATCTTTTAGTGAAATATTTATGGCAGTGATGGTTAATTGATAACATTACACATGTTCAAATGGACTTCATCTTATTATGCCTTAGCCTTTGTTTGACCATTAAGTGAATGTATTGTTTTAGATGGCCACTGAGATCTCTTTTTTCCTAAATCTATAATCTTCTCCTCTTGAAAGCTCACAATAGACAAATTTACAGTCAGAAATGTCTACTTACTCATTGTTCCTTTAATACAAAGTGAAGGAGAGATCTAAATAGTTTGGTGCTATTGGGATCTTATGGAAGGAGACTTAAAATATGGTGGGTTTTAACTATCTAGGTTAACTAGTACCAGGAATTGGGAGAAAGGAAAAGGAACATCTAGGAAATTGGAAATTAGTTGATGTTCAGGTTCTCCATGGTGGGGAAAAGGTTTTTGGCCATTCTTTACTATAATGACATACAGGACCTGAGCTTCCCCAATTGTTTCTTCATTTAGTTTGGATAATTAAGTACTTATAGATCCCCTATAACACTTGAATCCCAAAGTATAATTTTCAGACTCTTGGTGCCTTAAACCGCATTATTAACTGGGGGATCTAATTAAGACTTTTCTTTTTTAGAAGGACTTTGACCCCAAACATAGTTTTGTAAATCTAGAGTTTATGCTTTTATATTACTGTGCAGGGTAAAAGCACATCAGAAAGACTGTTTTCTTTACTGAGTGTTGTTTAATTAAGTAATGGTTTGGGGGTGGTGTCCTTAGCATTTACTTTCAGATTAAATGAGGCTTTTCCTAGATTTGATGACTTAGTCTCAGTGTTTGCATGAGTAGTAAGAATTCTTTTTTTTTTCTTTTTAATGGATACTTTGATGAAAGTCAATACATGATGATCCCAAGGGAAATTTTAACTGGGAAGATGTGAGCTATATAGAATATTAATTATCGATCACTGCTCAAGAGTGAACCTTGTTTTGTGCCCTCAGTTAAAATATGGGCTACATATATTCTTTGTTTA
Organism: Sminthopsis crassicaudata; assembly: GCF_048593235.1. Taxonomy (NCBI): domain Eukaryota; kingdom Metazoa; phylum Chordata; class Mammalia; order Dasyuromorphia; family Dasyuridae; genus Sminthopsis; species Sminthopsis crassicaudata. Next base: position 55,090,123 of record NC_133621.1, read on the forward strand.
GTTATTTCCCTAGTGATCTGCATATAATTGACATATAAGAAATGTTACTTGATTAGAATCGGATTAATTATTTTAAAAACATAAGCTGATCAGCTCTGGTCTTCAGGAAAAAAAAAAACATAAGCTTAGGGGTCATTAGAAACAATGGAAATTTAGGAAATAAACATAGCATGTATTCTTCTAGAATGTTCAGTTAGATTTTATTCTGACACACATACACATTATGTTCTACATTTTTTGGATTATATAGTTGTTCATTAAATTCTATCCAAGTTCAAGATTTCCTGACTTCCACAGTTTTGCATTTTTATTGAAACCTCATAATTATTTAGAGCTTTAGACTTGGAAATGGAATTTCTCTACTAGTAAATACTGGGAACACAAAAATGGAGGCCCATTTCATTTCTGGTTTTCTGGAATATTCTTGGTATTCTATAAGAGGCCCAAAATGTCAAAACATGTTCCTTCACTGTTCACATGTCATGCTATATCATGATCATCCCTTTGCTGTTTTGGAACACATAAACTTGTTATGGATGGGAATTAAGGTTGACTGAAGAATGAGTAATGACTGTGGGACCATAGGAAGAAATCTGATGATTAAAAGTTTTGTTCCAAGATGGGAAAAATTGTAATCATATTTTACCCACTAAAAAAACTGACAAAGCATGTAAATCATATGAAGTTTCTTTATTTTTTAATTTGCCAAGGATTTCCTAAAAAACACTGGGATAACTCAGAACTGTTTTTATTTCTATTATATTCCAAACAACATGACTAAACTATCCAAGAAAATCAATTTAGCTTACATTTAACTTCAGAAGTTGTATTCAAATTAAAAACTATCTCTACTTCAAAATATTTTCTCTTTTTATTTTAAAAAATGGAATATTGATAACTATATTTATATCAAATAGTTTATTTAAAATCAAATTAAACATTTCTAGAGTGAACTAGCTTGGATTTTGATAAAACAAATATGTGCTTGCATACGTATTATAGACATTTTCATCTTATCAAATATTAAATCTAATTTTGATTGAGATAATCTCCTTAGCCATTGGAAATTCTAGCCTCATGTCTGTTTGTATCTTGACTTTCTATGGAGATAATAATGTTGATAGAGTACATTTTTGGCCCCCTAATATCAGTATGACAAAACTATGACACTTTGTTGAGTCAATAATTTTCTCAAATGCTGTATATTTCTGAGAATACATCATAGCCCAGTAATGTCTTGTTGATTCATTAAAGTTGTACCTAACTTATAATCCCATGGATTTTAGCACACCAGCTTTCCCTATACTCCCCTATCTGTCAAAGTTTGTCTAAGCTCATATTTGTTGTTTTAGTTACATTATTGATTCATCTCTTCCGGTTTTCCCTTTGTCTTTTTGCCTTCACTCTTTCCTAATATCAGGTTCTTTTCCATTGAATACTGGCTTTTTATAATAGGCCAAAATATTTAAGCTTCAGATTCAGTAGTTGTCCTTCCAATGATTAGTATGAATTGATTTCTTTAAGTATTGATTTGATCTCCTTGCTGACCAAAGATCTCTCAAAAATCTTCACCAGCACCATAATTTGAAAGTATTGATTTTGCAATGTTTAGCTTCCAGTATAGTCCGAGTCTCACTTCCATATATTACTACAGGAAAAAATCAGAGCTTTGACTATACAGATATTTGTCAACAAGGTAATTTCTTTGCTTTTTGGTATGTTATTCAGATTTGCCACACCATTCCTTCCAAGGAGCAAGCATCTTTTAATTTCATGGCTGCAGTCACTGTCTGCAGTCATCTTTGAGTTTAAGAATATAAAATCTGAAACAACTTCCATTTTCTCTCCTTATATTTGCCAGGAAGTTGTGGGACCAGTTGTCATTATAAAGATAATTTGTAATGATAATAATGAAAATAAATGAAGATCGTTTTAAAAAAATAAGCTTCATTTGGAACTATGCCCAAAAAGTTATCAAACTGTGCATACCCTTTGACCCAGCAGTGCTACTACTGGGCTTATGTCCCAAAGAAATACTAAAGAGCGGAAAGAGACATATATGTGCCAAAATGTTTGTGGCAGCTCTTTTTGTTGTAGCTAGAAACTGGAAGATGAATGGATGTCCATCAGTTGGAGAATGGTTGGGTAAATTATGGTATATGAAGGTTATGGAACATTATTGCTCTGTAAGAAATGACCAGCAGGAGGAATACAGAGAGGCTTGGAGAGACATACATGAACTGATGCTGAGTGAAATGAGTAGAACCAGAAGATCACTGTACACTTCAATGAAGATGTATTCTGATGGAAGGGGATATCTTTAACATAAAGAAGATCCAACTCACTTCCAGTTGATCAATGATGGACAGAAACAACTACACCCAGAGAAGGAACACTGGGAAGTGAATGTAAATTGTTAGCACTAATATCTGTCTGCCCAGGTTACATGTACCTTCGGAATCTAATGCTTATTGTGCAAGAAGAAAATTCTATTTACACACATGTATTGTATCTAGGTTATATTGTAACACAAGTAAAATGTATGGGATTGCCTGTCATTGGGGGGAGGGAGTAGAGGGAGGGGGGGATAATTTGGAAAAATGAATACAAGGGATAATATTATAAAAATATATAATAAAAATTATTAAAAAAAAGAAATTCTTATCATCCAATATCTATCAGATAAGAATTTAACATATTGCTGAGAATAAATTTCTGAAGAAAAAAAGATTGTAGAATCAGGAAATTTAGAAACTTTTGAGTCCAGCTCTCTCATTTTATAATTGAGGAAACAATCCCGGGAAAGTTAAATGACTTCTCCATGGTTCTAGAACAAAGAAATATCTAAGATAGGACTTGAATCCAGATATTCCTGAGTTCAACTGCAGTGCTCTTCTTACTATACCATATTGGATCAGAGTGTGAAGAAACAGATCAGCATCAAAGAAAAGGAACATATCAAAAAGGGAGTTCTTTTAATTACTTGATGGCTGTTCTTGTGTTCTTCAGAAATTACAAAAGCAAAAATAAAATTTTAGCCAACGACAAAAAAAAAAAAAAAAGCTTCAAACCAGTTGTTACACTCTCCCTTTTCACCTTCATCAAGAGGCTTCTTATTTTTTTTCATTTTATATTATCAGAATGATATGGTCTGTATATCTGATATTAATCTCAGATTTTGAATAATCCAGACCCTAATTTTACATGTTGCACTCTGCATGTAAGTTAATTTATAAATAAAAATGCGTTCTGTAAAAATAGGAATTTCAGGAATAATCTGGTCCAACTATTACTATATGATAAATCCTGCCTTTAGCACCTCAAAAATTAGTCACCCATCCTTTACTTTAATAACCCAATGATGAATGAGGAAAGTTTAATCCTCTTGAGGTAGCTCTAAACACTAGTTCTTTTAGGAGTTAGAGTTAGGATAGATTATTGAGATCCTTTGGCTATAATTTAAATTTCTTATAATAAGAGAAACTAAATAAAGAAGGTCATATAGATAAGAAGTTTCCATATCTGCACCCAGTTCTTAGGTTAACAAATCAAATTCTCTTTTAGCTGCATTAGGAGGATGTATGAAATCAGTAATAACCAGTTAATTGACAAGCATTTTTAAGCATCTATTCTGGGAAATATACAGTGCTAAATGCTTGAGAACAAAGAAAGGAAAATAGAAATAACATCTGTGTGCAAGGAGATTATAATCTTATGTGGAAGATAATATGAAAGGACAAAGGAAGATGTGAGAAAGAGAAAGAGAGAAGAATGTGAGGGAGAGGAATAGAGAGAAGGAGAGGAAAAGAGAGAAAGAGAGATTCTTAAGTTTCTAGTATTGTTCTTTTAACCTCAGATTCCAAAGAGATATTTTTCCTTTTTCTTTCCTTTCAATGTAGAAGAATCTGGACTGGATATTCTAGTATGGTATATAATTGGAAACAAAAGCTGGGGATGGATATATGGAAGTGTCCCTCTTTCCTGTAATGGCTCTTTCAAGGTGGCCTTTGAAGCTGACCTTGGGGGAAATGATCCCATTTTTATTGCTCTTGATGATATCTCTTTCACCCTGGAATGTACATCTGAAGGTCAATAATGTAAAATGAATCCTGTTTCCTATTAATGGTGGCTGTTGGTTTCCTTTCCTCTATAGTTGTATATACAATCTGCTAATGCCTTTTTGACTGAGGATATTTACACACAGAGGTGGAGTAAATGTTATATACTATGAGACTATACATGCCTAAATTTTTGTCTTTATTTTGTTTTACAGCTGGTAGAGATCCATTCATTTAATTGACAAACATCTATTTCGTGGGAAATGTTCCTAATTGAATACTGTTAAAAGGACAGCTTTCATTTAAAACAGTGTGAATTACCTTATTTGGCCAATTCTTTTCCTAACAACTGGCTACAATGGCTAGCTGAAATAATAGGCATTTTTAATTGGTGGTAAGGTTCACACAGAAAGGATAAATTTGGAACATGAGGCTATATTGCTTCAGTAAAGCAAGTCTTGGTGAATATTTGGGTGGAGGTATTGAACAAAAACAAAAGTGATTATTTGAGGATTCAAGGTATCTGGGAGGTTACCTAGTTTTGTTTTGGGCATTTCATACTTAGAACCAATTGATTGTCACCTATGCAATGAATAAATATTTGTAAGGAAGGAATATATTGATTGAAAAATGAAACATGCAAGCAGAAGGAAATATTTTAACTTACAACTTCCATAACTACATTTTTTCTTGATGGTCTCAAATCCAAGACACTGAACTCTCACAAGAACCAAAAATAGACCAATTCTTTGTAACTGGAAAAGGGCAATGGGTAATTTTAACCATCTTTTTAATAATTGCTGTTGACTGCACTATGAAAACATTTTAACCACTTTATTCCTTGTTTTACTTTGGTTTTGTTCTGTGAATGTTCTGTAAGGTGAAAAATGAAATGGTAAAAAAAAAAAAAAAAAAAAAAATCAGCTATCTACTTCAATCAACTCCATTATGAAACTCGAACATCTCAGTCTTTTTCTATTTATCCTCTCTTTTTTTCCCTAAGGCTGGGGTTAAGTGACTTGCCTAGGGTCACACAGCTAGGAAGTGTTAAGTGTCTGAGACTAGATTTGAACTCCAATCCTCATGAATTCAAGGCTGGTGCTCTATCCACTGTGCCACCTAGCTGCCCCCTATTTATCCTCTCTAAGCCTCTTGACTTCCAGAAATTTTAGACACCTATAATATTTCCTTGATATCATATTTTAGCCTGGCATTTTAATATATGTTTTAATAATAGCATTGCTGTTTCTTTATAAAAACACCCTGACTTCGGTTAGAGCATCAGCATCAGCAGAAAATTCCCTTGGTCACTGAAAAAGGTTTTGCCGTTTAGTGTTGATGGTAAGTTACAGGTTTATATAATGGTCCTTTATCTTAACTTGTCCTTGTTATTTTAAGAGCCTCTGTCCCAGCTGCCCAACTGAGTTCACCACTCATTCCACACTCAATAGCTAGTGGAAAGTAATTACTCTTGTCACCTTCTCAACTGGAGTCAAGGTTAAAATGAGGAAATTAGGTTGAAAAGCTATCTTTATCATTCTTAAGAAAATCAGACATATGAATGTGTGGGCAGCAGCTCTAACATATAGTTTATGTGTGAATTGGTTGTCTCTCACTGAGTGCAGAGAACTGGCTCTACTGTCAGAGATGATGAAGCCAGAGGTGAGAATGAGGGGATCAGACCATGACCTGCCTTGTCATTATAGATTTTTTTTGTCCTCAAAGGATTTTGAAGTCCAGAGGGCTTCTAAATAGTTTCTTCTAAATGACTTCTATTAATGATGTCAGTAAATTATTTTAGAATGCTGACAATTGGGTTGTTGCTTGCTCATGTTATCATCAATTTCTTTTCCACCATTGTTAACTTATTTACCCACAAAAAAATTTCTCATAATGGACTGACATGTCTTTAGTTGAAATTTATTGATGCTGCAATAGGGAGGATATATTGGTTAATTTTATTCAAATAAATAGGGAAGCCATTTGATTACTGGAAAATGATTTGAGATACACTAGCCACAAGAAAACCATTTGAGATGATATTTTGAAAAAAAGAGTTCAGAATTTATTGTGGGTTCAATTTGAAAAAGCAGCATGATGAAAAAAAAGGACAGTATAACTTCACTAAGTGTATCTATTGGATTTATAATTATTGTATTCTTAAGAGAAATGACAGGTTAAAATATTTTTATGAAGGGAGAGTGTGTGTGTGTGTGTGTGTGTGTGTGTGTGTGTGTGTGTGTGTGTTTATAAGGGGATGTCCTCTGAGGTCCCTTACAATTCTAAGTCTCTGACCCTTTTATTATAGAATTATATAAATACATTTCTAATCACACATACAAATATAAATACATGCATGCAGATATATGTGTACATATGAACATGTCTATATACACATTATGCATATAACGTACTATACGATACCTATATGTGTATATGTTTGCATGTATATATGCAGATATATCTACTCCACATAAACACAAACATATACACACACACACACACAGTCACCAGATTCAAATTGTAAGATATATTAGAGATATCTCATTCAATGTCATTTTCTATTTGGAAAAAAATAGTCTCAAATGGCTTAAATGACTTCTTAATGTCACAGAAATAGCAAATTTCAGCAGTAGGATTTGAAATACTAAATTGAGGATCTCCATTTTATTTCAGGATACATTACCATCATTCTCATAATAGTTTGCATTCATATAGTATTTTATGGTTTGCCAAGTGCTTTTAAAATATTATCTCATTTTTCCCCAAAATAATTCTGGGAAGTAGGTGTATTGTGGGATCCCTATGTTACAGATTAAGACACAGAGGTTTAAGTGACTTTCTCAAGGTTACTAGTAAATGTCAAAAATTAGATTTAAACAAAGGATTTCTTTTGTTTCTTTAAATGTATTTATTAATTTTAATACATACTGCTTTATGAATCATATTGGGAGAGAAAAATCAGAACAAAAAGGAAAAAACATAGAAGAAAAAAACAGAAACAAGAAGTGAACATAGCTTGTGTTGATTTATATTAAATCTCCATAGTATTTTTTCTGAAGGCAAAATGACATTTTCTGTCCAAAATATCTTAGGATTGTTTTGGTCACTGAACTACTGAGAAGAATCAAGTCTTTCATTGTTGATCATTGCACATTCTTGCTATTATTGTGTCCAATGTATTTCTGTTTCTGCTTGTTTCACTCAGCATCAGTTTATATAAATCTTTCCAGGCCTTTCTATGATCAGCTTATTCATCATTTTTATAGAACAACAATATTCCATTACCTTCATATACCACAACTTGTTTAGCTATTCCCCAATTGATGGGCATCTACTTCTTTTCCAAAAGAAAGCTGCTGCAAACATTTTTGTTCATGTTGGTCCTTTTCCCTCCTTTATGATTTCTTTGGGATATGGCACTGCTGAGTCAAAGGGAATACACATACTTTGAGCATACTTCCAAATTACTCTCCAGAATAAACCTAGAATTTCTTGACTCCAGATCCAGCACACTCTCCAGTCTTCTAAAGAACTGCCTTTGTGTGAGTGTGTATGTATGTATGCACATGGTTAGGTGGTAGGTATAGGAATTCAAATCCTACCTAAGATCCTTATTAGCTGAATGACCCTGAACAAGTAACTTTATTTCTCTCAGCCTTAATTTCTTCTTCAAAAATTTGGGATAACACACACACACACACACACACACACACACACACACACACATACACACACACACACACACACACACACACACACACACACACACATTTATATGCTAATTTCCAGAGAACCCATAGTGTTTTTCAGTGCTGGTACTCAATCCTACAATACAGATCACAGCCTTTTCACATCTGTATAGCCTCTTGATGAGTTGCCAACTCTCCTGACCCACCTCCTCTCTCTCTGCTCTCTTTCTCTCTGTTTGTTTGTCTATCTCTCTCTGTATCTCTCACACACTCATCATCATCATCATCATCATCATCATCACCATCATCATCATCATCCTTATCCTTGCCTAGGGTTAGAAATCTTAAAAGTTAAGTATTGCTAGAATTTATGTTCCAGTATTATGATTTTTAAATCAGGTATTCAGCACATACTCTGTGTCAGACATTCTGTAAAGTGCTTGAAGTATGTTGAAAAATGAAAAGATGATCCCCTGCCTTCAAGGAGCTTACTTGTTATGGAGGAGACAACATATAAATAACTAAGAATGTAAAGGCTATATAGAGAGTGTTGTTATCTAGAGATTCTTTATTCATATCTGACTCATCGTGATTTCTTTCAAGATTTTCTTCACAAAACTGTAGTGTTCTGGTTAGTTTTCTGGAAGTCCTTGGACCAGCCTTCGTTTTCAGCAGAATAATCACCACTAATATAGCCAGGGATAAAGTCCAAATTCTTTATTGTCTCCTTACCTGAAGCTCAGCTAGCTTTCTGGAGGCCCTTCAGACTGACCTTAGCTCAGTGGAGGAAGTAGGAAAACAGGCCAGCCCCCAAAGATGTTGGGAGATGGAGTGAATGTCTCTGGCTGATTTTGTTCCAGCTTATATACTCTATTATAATTACATTATCAGAGGTGTGAATCTTGTAGAAGTATATTAAGTACTAAGTACATGAACTGAACTAGAGAAGTATTGATCACTATGCTAAACTAGAGAACCATTGTCTTATCAAGTCCACTGAGTTAATACCTTTTAAGAATCCTTGTTTACAACAACAAAATTCGGTTCTGCACATATATATTGTACCTAGGATATACTATAACATATTTAATATGTATGGGAATGCCTGCCATCTATGGGAGGGGGTAGAGGGAAGGAGGGGAAAAATTCGGAACAGAAGGGAGTACAAGGGATAATGTTGTAAAAAATTACCTATGCATATGTACTGTCAAAAAATGTTATAATTATAAAATTAATTTTAAAAAAAGAATCTTTGTTTAAGTATATTTCTCTAGAGTTCTGGCCATTACAAAACTCCTGGAGTGGTTTGTTATTTCCTTTTCCAGCTCATTTTACAGATGAAAAAACTGAGGCAAACAGGATTATGTGACTTGCCCAGTTACTAAGTATCTGAGATTAGCTGTAAACTCAGAAAAAAAGAGCCTTGCTGACTTCAATTCCAGTGCTCTATCCATTGTGCACAGTAGAAAGGAGTTAATCTGAGAAGGAAGGTTCAACGTGGGAACCAGAAAAAAAAATTATAAAAGGTAAAATTTCTATTGAATCTTGAAGTAAACTAGGGCAATGAAGAGGGAGAGATGAGGTAGATTGAAAATTCCAGATGTAAGAGTCAGCCAGTAATGAAGAATGAAAGGAATTCCTCAGTGGAGGAGAAACATGTAGTATTTGGAGGATCCTGACGTTTAGCAGTTAACAAGGTCAAAATTAATTCCAATATTCTTTTCTCTAAATGCAAGTAGAATAAATGTAAAGAATCAAAGAAAAGAGACCCAAACATACAGGTCACATGATGCCCCAGACAAGCAGCACTCAAAGCATTTCCGCATCCAGAAGCTCTCTCCTTTACCTCTCTCATTCATAAGTAGCCAAGTAGACATGAAGAGAGACAAGTTCTCCTTTTGGCCTGTGAGGGCCTTCTGACAGTTCTTAGCTATGGATCATTTCTTCATTCCCTGCTTGCCTGACTGGAAGAAGTTACAGAATCTCTGCAAATGCTCCAAATGCAGAGTTATTCCCTGTTCCTACAAATTAAAATGCCTTCATTTACTAGGACTCCTTGGTCTCTTTTGTGCAGCAATACTAATAGATGGTTACATAGAACATGACCTCACCCCAGGACTCTTACTACATTCTTCCCTTATTGAAGATTTTTTGTCCTTAACAAATTGGTTAATATGTTTTGAACTCATCTAAGTCTTCAATCTAGTAGTGACCACCAAGGTTCCAAACATCTTTTTTTCCATTTGATTCTGCAGTGCCATTCAGAAAAGAATCACAAAAATAATTTGTATCACAATCTAATTTAGCTACACATGTACACATGAAAATCTAGTTATCCCCAAATAAAATTATATAGATTTGACAAAAAGAATATTTCATAAAGTTTGCTAAGTGTTACTTTTTAAAAAAAATTAATTTTGTTACATTTTAAGTTTTAGGAAAGGATAACATTTGACACAGTTTAAATCTATGTAAAACTATGCTATTCATACTTATATTTATCAATAATGTACTGTTGATAGAACTATGAACTTATTCAATCATTTTGGAGAGCAGTCTGGAATTATGTCCAAAGTGTGTATACTCTTTGACCCAGAAATAACACTATTAGATCTATTTCCCAAGGGGATTGTTGGAAAAATAGGCAAAGAATCTACATATTCTAAAATATTTATAGCAACTCTTTTTGGGATGGCAAAAATTGCTTCTTGCTTAGTCCTTAACTAGGGTCTGTCTTGGTTCCATAAATGGCTTTCCCCCAAATAAAGACAATAAAAAAGAAGAAAAAGAAAATTAGCTGTTTTAGTTTTGAAGGAAACCTTGTTTCATCAGTACTTTCCATATCAAATGGATCTCTTCCCAAAGGCCTTTAGGATTTGGAGATGACTGGAAATCATTCCCTCACCTTTAGATGAGAAGACACCAGACCATGTGACTTAAAAAGTTGCTCTAGGGTTCCAGGGGAGATGCTGCCCTTCATTTTCTTCCTTTTCTGCTAAGTACTTTCCCCTCCCATGTATATATACTCTAGATCCACACTCATAGAGAAGATTTAATGTTTTAACCCTTTAACAGGGTTGTTAAATTTGCATAAGGCCACAGATTTTTTAAGATTAAATAAGGTTAAAATGTAATGATGAAATATTTGACAAAAATAAAAATACATACAACATGGATAATATATAACAGCTTACATATGTATAGACTTTTGTATGTGCCAGACACTATGCTGTGAGTGCTTCCCAATTAACTAATTTGAACTTCAAAATGCTGTGAAGTGCTGTTGTGATGATCCCTGTTTTACAGATGAGAAAATTTGTTAGTTTTATTTTTTTTAAGTTACTTCTCAAAGGTCAAACTAAGTTACTTCTCAGAGGTCAAACACTTAGTGCCTGAGGGCAAATATGAAGTCAGGTTCTCCTAATTCCAGGCCCAGTGATCTATCCACTGTACTACCAAACTACATAGACAACCCAAATGAGCTCCAAGGATTCTTAAAACTCATAAGTAATTTAACTGAGCTCCAGAAAAAAATCTCAAGGGATCCTCTTTTGTTTCAAATGAAATCTATCACAATTTTTAATCATATTTAGATGTCACAAAAAGGATAAAATCTACCCTTTCGAGCTACACAGTAAAAAATGAAAGCACCCCATTGTTTCAAAGGTGTGAAATAAAGAAAAATGTGTAAGCATAACAAATGTACTCAAAATTATATTAAATAATTGCTGTTACACTCTGTTTAGATTATATATAAATCAGGTTATAGAAGATAGAGGTGAAGAAATTAATTTTTATTCCAACTTTAACTATAAATAAAAAAGAGAACATTTTTCTGGCACTTTTTGAAATTTTCTCAAATCTATGTCCTCTATTCTTTGCCTTTTAGAGAAAACATCGCATTGTAAGGCTTCTGCCTTTTGGGACACGGATAAGTATCAAATCTTCCTTAATCTATCTTCTGTCTACACAAGTTTGAGTTGAAGGAAACCCAACTTCCCAGAAATTTTAGATGTGTTAGAAGGAATATAGCTGAAATGGTGTCTTGAACAGGAGCCTTTCCCTTTCTTCTTCTGGAATATCTACATAATAAATTTTACATTCTTTATATGTTATCTAAGTAACTTCCTCCTCTCTTCTTTTTTTTCTAAACCACCCAAATGTGAGAGAAATTTTATGTGCTCTCTTTCATCATCTTTAAAACAAGGCTCCACAAATGCTCTTATTTTACTTTATCAGGTATATCTTCATGACTGTTGCAATCTATGTTCACAATCTTGCTCCAAATATTGATTGACTACCATACTCTGTATCTATTACAGTAATATCCATTTTATGTTGAGAAAGATCTGCTGGATGTATACTCCACTGGATGTTTTCTAAGGATGATTTATCTTGATTATTTTGTAGAGCTTATGCTTTAGTTAGTCTATGCAGGGGTTCTCAAACTATGGCCCAAGGGCCAGATGCTGAGGACATTTATGCAGCCCACCGGGTTATGCCAAATGGGCTGAGGGGGGGAGACAGTGTGAGCTTTTGTTTTTACTATAGTCCGGCCCTCCCACAGTCTGAGAGACAGTGAACTGGCCCCCTATTTAAAAAGTTTGATGACCACTGGTCTACAGAGATTTACCTGAAAAACTGAGGAAAATTCACTATTTCCATGTCCCATCCATGTTTCATTTTTATTGACTCATAATCACCAGTAACCTCATTTCCTTGGCTTTTTTTCCTTGTGGGTGAATAGCTGAAAATCAATCAGATAGATCTGGGGGCTTATCTATTAGAGAACCTCCATTGATAGAATGATGAATATCCCCTTACAAAGGAAAAAAACATTTCCTTTATCACAAGAAGTTTTGGAGCAATGTTCACTGTCTTTTTCACTGTTCTTCCTCTGCCTCTGAGTGGTTTCAATGGCACAAGAAGATTATATTTTCAGTAGCTTCATCTTTTGGATTATCAGTCTCAATCTGTATACTTACTGATTTATTTATGTTCTTTTTCACAAGTATTTGCTTAATGAAAGAATAATTAATGACAGTGCTTGGTTGAGAACCAAAATTAAGGCATGTAACAAAAGCTAGTGTCTTCAGATTTTGATCTTTTTTTTTTTTTTTTTTTTTTTGGAGTCTAGAATTAGAAGTAATGTTGAGGGAATTTGTTTTGAGATGAGACTTTTTCCCAGCCTCTAAAAGAGAAGGGAACAAGTCTAAGCCATTTTTCACTTTAGAAGCAGCCCCAAAACAGGAGAAGATGCCTGAGCAGCTCCGTTAACTTCTGGTGGAGTTCTTAGAGAGAAATCTGAAAATGTCAAACCATCTTTGCTGTTTTCTGTGGATTCCTAAAAAAATTCTTTAATTGGTTTTGCTTCCTTTTGAGGATACAGTTCTTCATTGAGTTCAAAACACTTGACTCAGTCTCTTCAGCACCAAGTCCAATGGTTTCAGCTACATACAAGTGCGGCTAAGTTAAAAGATGATTCCTCAAGGGGATAACTGTTAGCATCTTAAATGTTGATCATAGGAGATGATGTTTTATCACAAGGATCTGCTACAAGAATTTCATTTTTATAATGGGTTTGTTGTAATTGAATTGAAGACTATAGATTTTTTGTTAGTCAGTCATCCTCAAATAGTTATTGAAAGAGATAGATCCAGGGCTTATCTATTAGAGACTTTCCATGATGAATGATGAATATCCCCTTACAAAGAAAAAAAACATTTTCTTTATCACAAGAAGTTTTGGAGCAATGTTCACTGTCTTTTTCAGTGTTCTTCCTTTTTGCTCCTCTGCCTCTCAGTGATTTCAATGGCACAAGAAGATTATATTTTCAGTATCTTCTTAGTTATGTGAATGTGATTAGTAGTTTATTTATTTGCAAAGCCTTAGCTACAAAATGATGATCTCACTTGTAAATCTGTCACATGACTATGAGGAGACTTAGATGAGGTCATATGTGTAATGCACTTAGGAAATTTTAAAGTTTTACATGAGTGACATCTACTCACTGTGTGACAAAGCTGAAAACACTTTGTACATACTTCTAACAAGGATAATCTTCAAACCGATAGAAGGCACTTAATAAATGTTTGTTGACTGACTTTATTAAATTGATATTAAAATACAAGGATTTACAGCTCCTAAAAGCAAAAAAAAAAAAAAAAAAAGACATTTTAGTAGGGATACCCTGAAAGTAAAAAGGGAATTCTACAACTAGAAAAAAAAAAGATAGAAGGGGCAGTGTTTGAATCTCAGGGAAACATGCATACAGACTAGACCAGTGGTCCTCAAACTTTTTAAATAGGGGGCCAGTTCACTCTCCCTCAGACTGTTGGAGGGCCAGACTATAGTAAAAACCAAAAACTCACACTCTATCTCCGCCCCTCAGCCCATTTGCCATAACCCGGCAGGCAGCAAAAACGTCCTCATCAGGCAGCATCTGGAGGCTGTAGTTTGAGAATTTCTGGACTAGACTATCCCCAAAGGTATCATTATATCATAGCATGATATCATAGGGTTTCAGACTACAATGAATTGCTTTTTCAGTTATTTTTCAGTCATGTTTGACTCCTCATTACCTCATTTGAGGTTTTCTTGGCAAAGATAATGGAAAGGTTCGCCATTTTCTTTTCTAGATCATCTTACAGATGAGAAAACCAAGGCAAAGAAAGTTAAGTGATTTGCCTAGGGTTGCAAGCCAATAAATGTCTGAAGTCAGATTTGAACTCAGAATGATGAGTCTTCCTGACTCTATGTCAAGAACTTCATCTACTGTGTCACCCTTTACAATGAATTATAACTCATAATTGTTGTTAGGATTCTTGCAATTGTGATCCTATGCCAACAACAACAAACCTCAGTTATTTTCAAGCAAGCATCATGAAGTGGAAAAGGCATTGAACTTGGAACCCAAGTACCAGGGTTCATATTCAAGCTATGAAACTTGTTCCATAGTGAATTTGGAAAAGCCATTTCATTTTTCTAGATTTATTTTTAAAAATTTCTAATTTATAAAAAATAAGTAATTTGGTTAGCTCTTCTAAAAACTAGAAATATAAATTTATATCAATAATATCAACATATTATATCAATATACAATTTTTTGTACCTTAGTTTCCTCTTCTCTAAGATAAAAGAGTAGAACTAGGTGTGTTATGTTTCTACTAGTTCCAAATTTTTATTATTTTAAACTTGAATAGGCTTTTAAAGCATTTTTATCTTTATCATCATCATCATTAATCATTATCCTCCTCTATAAAGCTCTAGAACTCAGGGCTCTCACAGGACATATGATAGAACTCTCCGTCCCCATTTAACACATTATAAACCTGAGATGCTGGAACATTAAATAATTTCTCCAAAGTTACATATCGAATAAATATCAGGGATGGAATTTGTATCTAAATTCTTAGACTCCAGAACCACTGTTCTTTCCCCTTGACAATTTCTGTAAAGAATTTTGAAAATCATAGAAAAGGCCTTCATTACTAAAGTGTGATTTGTAAACTTGACCTACTTTATTGATCCAGTTATTAGTTCATTCAATTGGAACATGAAGAAATGTAGGCAGTAAAATGAATTCATGTGACTTACTATGAGGGTTGTAACAAATTATCAAAATAACAAGACCTAGCTTTGAAATCTTCCAGATTCATGTTCTTTCATCACTTGGGGATTACAAGCAGCTGATTTGAATCCTCTCTTCACCCATTCCAAGTCATATTTTTGACTATCAGTTCCCATGGGGAATCAAGAAATTGTATAACAACAGGACTTTCTGTTAACATTTACATGTAATTTTCTTCCTATTTAGAAGATTGGCTCATGACTTCAGGCTCTCTCTTTTATTTTCTGCATTATTACTTTTAGATCCTCACTTTAATTACTTTAGGTTTCCCAAGGCAACATGTTTTAAGTGGAAGCAATTGGAGCACAGTTGGTTAGGAGCTCTGAGCAATAACACATCACCAGCCACTCTGAGTCAGCTGAGTGTTTTATATATTTATAAATGGTATTTCAGTTTCATTGATCAAATATGTTTCCAAAGATGCAAGCTTTAAAAAATAATTTGAAACAAAAGGGAGCCACCTTATCCTGGATCCATCATTTTGTTTTCTTTTTTCATCATAGTAAATTTATTTATTTTTAATACATATTGCTTTCTGAAACATGTTGGGAGAGAAAAATCAGAACAAAAGAGAAAAACCATGGGAGAGATAAACAGAAAAAAGAAGTGAACATAGTATGTGTTGATTTACATTCAGTATCCTTAGAGCTTTCTTTCTGGATGCAGATCGCATTTTCTATCCAAAGTCTATTGGGATGGCTTTGAATCATTGTACTGACAAGAATCAAGCCTTTTATAGTTGATCATCATATTCTTTGTCTTATTGTGTACTACGTATTCCTGGTTCTTCTTGTTTCACTCATCATCAGTTCATGTAAATCTTTCCAGAACTTTCTAAAATCAGCTTCTTCATAATTTTTATAAAACAATAATATTCTATTACCTTCATGCACTATTCTTGTTCAGCCATTCCTGTGATAATCATCTACTCCTTTTCCAATTCTTTACTACCACAAAAAGAGCTGCCATAAACATGTTTGCACATGTGGCTCCTTTTCCCTCCTTTATGATTTCCTTGGGATACAGACAGTAATTACTGCTGGATCAATAGGTATGCACAATTTGATAGCCCTTTAGACATAGTTCCAGATTGCTCACCAGAATAGTTGGATCATTCAACAATTCCACCAACAATGCATAGCTTCCTCTTAAAGTTCTGCTATTCCTACTTAAGTATTTAGTTCTTCTACATAGGTAAAAATTAGTACCAGATACCTTTGTTGCTTTTATCCCCTTTTAAAGGAGAAATTATCACTAAAATGACTTTAAAAATTCTTATAGATTTAACTATTGACAGAGAGAATATTGCAGCAGATGTCCAGATAGTTGAAGTTCCCGATCAGTACTAGACCATATGTTTATGGCAAGCTCATCATCTGTTTCCCCATAATTACAATAAAAATCAATTAGAAAATTTCCTAAATACATTTCCATTATAAAAAAAAATTAAATCACTTAAAAGTTACAAAAATAATAGGTCATTGGAGGAATAGGTCCCTAAAGCAAAGAAGTCAGACAACTGGCTCCTCTCTGCATGCATGAAAAAGTGAGTCAGTATGCCATATGTGGTCCTAAAATCCCTCTAAGATGTCTCATGTTTTCATTTCTATCCATTCTAGTTTTAACGTCATATTTACAGTACTTATTTGTAAACAGATTTTACATAGAGTCAGATAGCGAAGCTTATGTCACCATGTATGTTTGTTGAATTTAATTTATTTGTTCAGGTGGACAGGCTGCACCCAGAGATAGTTGGTAAATAAATAATCATAAATGGTTATGAATACCTTTAATGAAGAGAATAGAATAAGAGAAGACCAGAAGTCAAATCTAAGTTTTGCTATATACTACTTTTTATGACCTCAAATTTGATAACACTTTAGAACTCAGTTTCTCTGTAAAACAAAAAGCTTAAATTACATAATCTCTGGTGCATCTTTCATGTCTTCATCTTATGGTCCTATACCTCATATCTTATAGCAATTAATTGGAAACTTAATGACCATGTTGGATTTTTTTGTGTTGTATTGTTTTGTTTTTACTTATTTTTTAAAGTTTTATCATAAGACCAGGAAATTTTGGGAATACTTTGGGCTTTTTGTCTTTGAACCTTCAGTACTTACCATTGTGTTTGTTCACATCAGTCTCAGTAGGCTACTTGTTTACAATTCTCCACTCAGGAAAACATAAAATGAGCAATAAACCACAACTAACTAGTAAATGTTTCTGAACTGTATTCTTATTTTTAAATACTGATGTTAGCATTAAGCAAAACCAAATTAAATAAAACCTAGGCAACTATTGCACCTCACTGTACCTCAGAGTAAAACTGTTCTTATTTAGGAAAAATTACAAATAAGAACCACTGGTTCTTGAACTTATTAGTATGTGACACACCAAATGTTTCTGATGGAATAAGATAAGTTGGAAGAATAGATTTAGCCAATAATACTGGCCCATTAAATAGGAGTCAGGAGTTCAGCATTTTTAGATTTGTTAAATGTAAGCTAAGGTCACTATTTAATATTGTATAGTGCTACCTATGAGCAATGGTGATTTTACTCGGCCAAGTACATAACCAGTCCAAAATCCCACATGATAAAGGCCACACTGATAGAGACATATGAGGTCAGTGGCTGGAGTACCATCTGGATATGATAAAGTAGGAATTAATCTGCAATCCACCAGGGTTTTTCTGGAGTTTCAGTATTTATGACTAGAAAGTAATAACCTGCCATCCCCCTGATGTCACGTACTCATTGTGTTCTTTTCTTCTCTCAATGCCAAAAGATTTCAGGTCATTTGTGAGGCTGGTTGATTGGTTGAATTGTTATCTCTTTGAATCAGTCATTTAAGCAACATTTATAAAATGTCTTTTTCGAGCTCAACACTGGGAATTGCTTTATAAAACTTTATCTTTTTTATTTCATAATAGAAAAGAAGGGGAAAAGGAAGGAAGGAAGGAAGGAAGGAAGGAAGGAAGGAAGGAAGGAAGGAAGGAAGGAAGGAAGGAAGGAAGGAAGGAAGGAAGGAAGGAAGGAAGGAAGGAAGGAAGGAAGGAATTAGAGTGGGAGGAAAATAGAAAGGAAAGGATGATAAAGGAAATCCTTATAACAAATGTGTATCATCAAGCAAAGCAAATTTTCTACATTGATCTCATTCTGGATCTTGGGTCCACTGACCTCTCTTTTAGGAGTTGGCTAGTATGTGTCATCTTTATTTCTTTGGAATATTGGTTTGTAATCACATTGTTCAAAATTCTTATTGTCTTTCAAGGTTCCCCCCCCTCAATAACATCACTGGTATTGTATCTCCTTGTCCTGTTCAATTAACCCTTCATGAATTCATAAAATTAATGTTGTTTTTCTCTGAAATTATTAATTTAATCATTTCTTATGTTGTAATGATATGCCATTATATTTATATTCCATAATTTGTTTAAATATGTTAAACATACCTTTAGAGTTGTTTTAACTAGTATTAAAATAGAACTGCTAATAGATCTGCCAACATAAAGATACTGTAATCAATTTTTTTCTTTTTTTGTCAATTTAACCAATTTTATAGATGTAAGATGTAAAGATAGAATATCTTTAATATTTACCTCTCATTATTAGCGATCTGGACTTATTTCATGATCACTTATAGCTTGAACTACTTATTTGGAAAATTGTTACTATTCTTTGGCCATTTATTTGTAACTATTAACTATATATATTTAAATGAATTTTATTTATATTTGGCATAAAATTTTGATCAGAGAAACTTGCTATATAGATTTCCCCAGTGTACTATTTTCCTTCAAATTTTAGCTTTATTGATATTGTTTCTATAAAAGCTTTAAAAATGTTTTCTATAATCAAAATTCTACATTTTATTTTCTGTGCTTTTCTCTGACCCTTGTTTAGTCATAAACTCTTTCTCTTTCCATAAATATAAAAGATATTTTCATTCTTGTTCTAAATCATTTATTATGATATTTTACACCTGTCATTTATCCATTTGTTGCTTATGTTATACATATTATTGTATATATGTTTGCAGAATAAGTTATTTTTATACTTAATTTCTACAAGACTGAATTCAAATTTCTAGCACTTTATGAGGGTCTCTTACCCCTAATATGTGGGGACGTTATGGTAATCTAATGTTGTATTACTATGTTCATTTGCTTCTGTAAGTCTGTATTTAATCAAATTATGTTTTTTTTATCAGAACCATATAATTTTGATAAATATAAGTTTGAAGCACAGTTTGAGATCTAGTACTGTTAGGTCTCTTTTTTCTCACTTAAAAAATTCTTAAAATTATTTATTCTTTGTTCTTCTAGATGATATTGATTGCCATCTTACTTTTTTAACAATTCAATTCTTATTTTACATATGACAAGACTTAAACACAGGGAAGTCAAACAACAAAATTGAATACAGATTATAATTATTCATACATGTTGCAATTGTCACAAGTTGCAATTTTTCACTGGTGGAATTTAATCTCATTCTCATTCCTTACTCAATTCCCAGGTCCGTTTATCAGTGAGTTTAGAAGAAGATATAATTTGAGTTGAAATGGTTGTCTTCCCTTTGCTAGTATAAATATGCTCATTATTAATTGTTGGGAGAATTTGAACATTTTAATTTATTGAACTTAGAAAATTCTCTACCTTTTCTTATGTAATTAAAGCTCAAAAGACTA